>NC_139144.1:87168503-87768503 GCF_964270905.1 Leucopleurus acutus
CATATACAGAGAGAGAGATGAATAAAGCAAATGTGGTAAAAGGTTAACATTTGGACGATCATTGTGAAGGGTATATGGCAACTTTGCGTGCTGCTACACAAAACTTCTCTGTCTAGAATTATGTCAAAATAAAAAGTTAAAAAGTATACAGATACATATGTAAGGTCTGATTAAGAAACTTAAGAAACATATCCCATAATATTAGTCCTGCTAAAATGTGAGATTACAGTAAATTTTGTTTTCTCTTTTCAGTTTATCTGTGTTTCTAAATGTTCTACAATGGAAATGTATTGCTCTTGCTCTGTAATAAGGGTAAAAGAGCATTAAAATCATAAACTGGTAAAAGGTAATGTTTTTCAAAGTTGATCTTATTGGCTATGCTAACCACATGATAGTTACTGCTCTTCTTGAGGAATGTAACGTAGACAAAGAGTTCCATAATATGTAGTCTAGATCTCCTGTTTTGAGTGAACAGATATTTTGTTCTGTCATCTAAACAAGTTAAAAAGAAAAAAGGACTACTGGCATTCCTCTAGCCCTTTAAAGTTATTGATATTTTGCTGAATATCTTTTGATATCCCTCCATATCCGCTCTCTACCTCTCTCTGCTCTTCTTTATCCTCAGAAATCTGAGCCAGTCAAAATACTGTCTTGTTGTCTGGCTTCCAGCTGGGTTTGGCCAACGGTGAGCAAGTAAGAACAGATCCATGGGAAGGAGAAGAGTGAGAGCTGGGTAATTTTTTCTTGGTTCCCTCCTGGCAGGCTTGTACAAGCTGGCTTCACCCCTTAACTGAAGAACATTGCACCTGCCAGGTAATCCTCTCTACATAGCTCTCTCTTTCTCTTTCTTCAGGTGTGGTAACCTGCTGCTAAGCCCCTGCCCTTGCTCCTTCAAGTCTAGGAGTCGTACCTCAAGTTACTAGTTGCAGGATACTTGCTTCACTTCTACTCACACCTTTGAAGACTGTGCCTTTATTAAACTTCCCTCTACTGACCCAACTGAATGTGCCAGATGTTTGTTGCTGGGACCCCAAATGACATGGCAATATCTGGTGCCTTGTGGCTTTAAAGGAAAATTCATCAACTGTGCCTGATAGCCTTCAGTAGAGGTTATTTTCCTACCACGCATCTCTTTGATTCTCTCATATGGCCTCTTAAAAAGATTGGCTACAGATGACTCATAGAGATTGTTGTGTGGGTCTTTAGCTTGGCTCAGATATAACATCTACCACAATTGTTTGCTGCCATTGATATGGCCCATGCTTTCCTCTAGATCTCTGTCCACTCCAACCAGCAGCCCTCCTTTCACTTGTGATGCTCAGTGACACACTCTCAGCATACTTAACTATGGTTGCATTAATTCTCCTGACTTGTACTACTCTGTAGTGTGGCAAGACCTTTTCCTTGGTGTTCCCGTCTCCCGAAGAATTTCCTTGCAGGACTGTATCAATGATGTCCTTATCTAGAGCCCATTCAGAGGTATTTGTACATATTCAAGCTCCAGAATGTCAGTACCTGACTTCTGAGCATTAAATGTCTGTTGTCGGGCTTCCCTGGTGGTGCAGTGGTTGAGAGTCTGCCTGCCAATGCAGGGGACACGGGTTCACGCCCCAGTCCGGGAAGATCCCACATGCCGTGGAGCAGCTGGGCCCGTGAGCCATGGCCGCTGAGCCTGAGCATCCGGAGCCTGTGCTCCGCAACGGGAGAGGACACAACAGTGAGAGGCCCGCGTACCGCAAAAACAAAACAAAACAAAACAAATGTCTGTTGTCAAATAGATTTTCCCCTGAAGGTGTCTTTTTCCAAGAAGGAGATTCAGTGCCTTGTCAACTTGTCTAGTGACCTGCATCTTATTCCAGTTTATATACACAGTCAGTCACCCATCAGTCTTCTACCTCGGAGCTCCCTTGAGTGGGAAGCCAAAGAAGCAGGAGGGACCCAAGTCAGTACACAGGAGAGGACTGTCATTCTGGCCTTGAGGTTTCCATTACTCTGACTGGAGTGACTCTGTTACTTTCCCTTGAGGCTTCCTTGTTAGATGATGGGCCTCCAAGAACTCTAGCAGAATGTGGAGTCTTTTAAAAAAAAAAACAACAGTCTCTGAACCTCGGGATGTACATATTGTACAAGAACAACCTCTATACCATAGTTCCTAGGAACTACATCAGGATAGTCCAGACTCTGAGCACAATCATAGTTGTCCTCTGAGTACGACGGAATACGTGTTCAGGGTAGTAAGGCAAGATTGCCTGTTGCAAAGATGTTAATATAGCTAATGGCCCACATGTCACAAAAAGGACTAGAAGACCCCATCTGTCTCAGTCATTCCAGTTATAAAGGAGATCAAAATGTCCCACTCAGCCTTAAAAACAGTTTTCTGAGATGAGAAATTATGTGATATTAGCAATCTAAGGAAAAAGGTATGTATGATTTGAAACTAAGAATTTAACACCTCAAAACTCTAGGTGGACACTTTCCTTTTTACTGTCCAACCTGAAAATTCATCGGGGAAGCAAATGTCCCATCATAGATTTTGTGCTGGTAATTAAGTAATTAAATGGTCACTATAATGTGGAGCAGGCCTTACTAGGGAAGAGATCTGAATATCCAACTGCTTCACAGATTACATATTCATGTTCCTAGCTAAAATCAATCCCTCCGCTTGTGCACTAGATCCCATTGCCTTCGCCTCCTCAAGGATATCGCTCCTGAAGTTCTCCCTTATCTCTGTCTTGCATTAGCAAGTTTTTACTCCCTCTTGGAACATTTTCATTAGCATATAAACAGGCTGGGTTCGTTGTTTGTTTTTCCATCTAAAAAAAAAGCAATCAGTTCTCTTGACCCCATTTTCCCCTACCAATTTCCCCATTTACAGAAAAATGTCTCAAATAGTTCCCTGTACTCATGGTCTCCAGGTTCTTTCCTCCTGTTCTTTCCTAAATCCACTGCAATCTGGCATTGACCCCTACCACTCTACCACGACTGCTCTTATCAAGGTCACCAATGACCGCCAAGTGGCGGGAGCCAATGGCCAGCTCCCCAGCCTTCATCCTACTTGACTTAGCATGATCGTCTGACAAAGTGGACCACTCCCCTTTTGGATACTTTCTTTATTAGGCATCACGCTGTTGGCTTTCTTCCTACCTCACTGGTCACGCCTTCTCAGCTCCTTTTCTGGTTCCTCCTCAACTCCCTCAGTTCTTCACTTTAAGACTGTCCCGGGGATCAGCCTTAGCCTTTCTTCTCTTCTCCCTCTACACTCATTCTCTTGTTGATCTTGTTGATCTGATTCAGACTATGAGCTTTAAATATGCAGTTAACCCCCATCTTTTTAATCTCTAGTCCAAGACCTTTCTCCCAAACTCCAGATTTATTTCAAAATTTCCACTGGGTTGTCTAACATACATCTCAAACTCAACATGTCCAAAACTAAACACTTGTTCTTCCCCTACAAACCTGTCCACATATCTAGACTTCCTCAACTCAGTTTATGGTAACTCCGTTCTCCTAGCTGCTCAGGCCAAAGCAATTTGAATCACTCTGACTCTTCTCATATTCTCACTCCCTGTAGCCAACCTTTTAGGAAAGTCTATTGGCTTTTCCTGTAAAATGTATTAGAATCTGACCACTTCTCACCACCTCCTCTACCATCACTCTGGTCCAAGCCACCATCATCTAGATTAACGAAACTGCTTCCTAACATATCATCTTGTTTGAGCCCCTTTAACATAACAGTCAGAATGATCCTTTTAAGCATAAGGCAGATCATATCATGCTTCTGCTCAAAGTCCTCAATGACTTTCCATTTTACCCAGAGAAAAAGCCAAAGTTGTAGGCTATAATACCCACATGATCTGGCATCCCCTCTTCCTTCTGATCATAATTCTGCTCCAGCCATCCTGTTCTCCTTTCTGTTTCTTGATCTCATCCTCTAGGGTTGTTTCTTTACCTGTTCCCTCTGTCTGGACAATTTCCCCTCAGATAGCTCCCAACTAACTTTCTCACCTCCTTCAAGTCTTTGTTCATATCCTATTTGTACAATGAAGCCTATCCAGATCACCCTGTTTATTACCTCAGTCTAACCCCTACTCCCACCCAGCACTCCTGATCCTACCTAGCCTGCTCTACTTTTTGTTAACGCCATATCTTTTATTACTTAACACACTATATACTTATTATTTTCTATATCCCTGCTAAAATATGAGATCATAAGGGCAGGGATCTTTGTTTTATTCACTTTGTATCCTAAGTGCCTATAACAGTGCCTGACACATTCTAAGTGCTCAATAAATATTTGTTGAAATGTATGTCCTGGTCCATGAAAGCCTCGTTCTTTTAGGTAAAAGCCATGAATACACACAGCCCCAGAAGGAAAGCCTCTAGCACTGCCTCTGGGGCTGCTAGATGCATTCCAGTCCAATCCATTGCTGACCCCTGCTGGAACCCACTGACCAAGTTGCTGTCCCACCCTTGACTGAACAAGTGGACTCAAAACTCTTTGGGTGACAGGATGCTGCTGATACCCTCTCTGCCATCTATTTGTGCCATAAACACATCCTGCTTGGAGCAGTAATAACTATAATCCTTCCTTTTCCTTGGACTTTTCCTGATTCCAGGGGTCTGCAGAAGATAGACTTTAGCTTCCTTTTGTTTTACTTATATTTAATAAGTTTGTTCTTTTGTAAGGACCCCATTAGTTGGGGATGGGAGTGGTTGCTCTTAGTTACACCTTCAGAACTAATAACTTAATCTTTTTGTTTTTTCTTTTTTTGGCTGTATCACATAGCTTCTGGGATCTTAGTTCCCCAACCAGGGATTGAACCCAGACCCTCAGAAGTGAAAGCATGGAGTCCTAACCACTGGACTGCCAGGGAATTCCCAAGAACTAATAACTTAATCTTTAACCAGACTAAAAATTGGTGAGAGGGAGATATGCTTTGAAAAATATTAATGTGATTTTTTTTCTTATTTTCTTCCATGCGACCATTACCTTTTTAACCAAAGGCATCCATTTGCCTCAAAAAACATCATGATATTTATAGCAGGAATGCAAAGGTAAACAATGACTCTATTTCAGCTTTTGAAGCCTATAACTAAATAGTAATCTTGAAAGCTTTGTTGGGAAAGTAAAAGAAGCTCCAAATTTCAAATACTCTTAAATACTAAAAGCAAAGCATGAAGCCTGGACAAAAAGTTTCACTATAATCATAGGTGAAGCAAACTTAGTGTACGACAGTGGGAAGTTGTCACCTACTGAGAGAGGAAGTGAAGTGTTCTTCCAGCTGGAAGAGCCTAGGATAAGGGGAAGGTCAGTGGGGTTGAGACAAGACTTGCTGGTGCTTGTATCCCTGAGAAGGAACCCATCAGTCTCCTCATTCCTTGGGTCTTGGCCCAGAAAGGGGAAGATGGACATGACATCAGGAACCCAAATAAGTTGAAGTAGAATTTGGAACTTCTGGGCTCACCCTCCACTTCCACTGCAAGCTCAGCGTAGTGCTAGGGCAACATGGTACCATCAAGAAGTAATTCTGAAATGGCTGAGAGATATCTAGGCAGATGGACCTGTGTGTGTAACCCAGTGTCTTATGGCCTTGGTGAGATATGGAGAGGGACCAGAATATAATTTATGTCTTGGCAAGAGGGTGCCAAAACGCTGAGAGAACCCAAGGTCCAGAAGAAGTCTGCATTTGGGATGAGAAAGTTGCATTCAACAGAGACCTCAGAACTAGAGGTTATAGCAGGACCATTGGCTCCAGCAGGGAAATGAGAAAGGCAGCCAAAGAACCAGACAGGACCTGTTGTTAACTCATTGGGCATAAGAACTATATGCCCAGAGATCCCTAGAATAGCCGCACAGCATGGAAAATGAGTGAGGACCCAGAGAACAGCACTGCACACAGCACTGAGACTGTTTTCCCTTCTGCCATGGGTTCCTGGCATTCAGAAACCATGGTGGGAAGGATCGGAGAGACACTTGGAAGGAGACAGCCCTGAGAGAGAGTTTGACAAACCTAAAATTTCTCCTCTGTCATTAACAGGAGTGGGAGCTTGCTAGTAAGATACAATTAGCTATAGATAATACAGGATGCTATCATTCTGTAAATGTTTGCACGTTTTTGACTGGTTTTCTTTTCTTCCCCTTTACTAAACTAAATATTTTGAAAGGGGAACTAGTATTCTGGGACAAGCTCTGAATCATCAAGAGCTTTTTGTAAAAAAAAAATGAGAGGAACAAAGAGTATTCTGGAAGAGGAGAAAGGAAGGAAGACCTGGGGAGGTGGAGAGACCTTCCTGAGGGAATTTAGATTGGGCTCAGTTCCTACGTGATTTAACCTTTGTTGGCACCACACCCCCACCCTCCCACCCCTGCTATGAGCTTAGAAAATGGGGACGGGTCTCTGAATTTCTAGAGAGGGATAGGAGAAGAAACCCCTGTCCAAATCCTGGAATAGGCATTAGAGCTCCTGAGCTGACATCTCTAATATATGGGCCAAAAGGGTTTTAATTACTTTAGATTCTTAGGGTACTATACCTTTTCTCAATATAAAATAATCTATATTTGTCCCACTAATGTATTATACTTTGAATTTTATTTTGACTCTGATATTAATCTTGTCATACCTGCTTGCTTTAATTAACATTTACTTGGTATATCCTTTCCTACCCTACCATCTGCTTTTGTTTTTTAATCAATAGTATTTTCCCCCTCCTTTAAAATATCTTTCAATTTTTTAAATGTAGGCAAGCAATACATGGAGATATCCTCACTTTAAAAGAGAAAAAGCATTATATGTACAAGGCTAAAGATCCACTGACTGTTTCACAACCTTGGTTCTTTCTTTAAGCTGCCTGTTACTATCCTTTGACCACTTTTTTTTTTTGTCCTTATATCTTAAATTGTTGATTCTTTATATATTCTGGATATTAATCCTGTGCCTGTTAATTTTTTTTTCAGAGTGTAGCTTGATATTTAACTTTGATTAGGTTTTCAGATGTAAAACATTTTAGAATTTGGATGCAGTCAAATCTGTCTTTTCCTTCTTTAAATTTTTGTTTTTAAAATTGTTGTGTCCTAAACAAGAAGGTCTTTATCCAATGATTATAGCTTCCAGCTTTTTTATAAGCTTTTATAGGTTAAAAATGTTTAGGTCTTTACCATCTGGGATTTATTTTTCTGAAAGATTTGGGATAGAATGTAATCCTGTGTTTTATTTTGCTGATTTATTTAACTGAAGAGCCAATTGTCTCAATAAAATTTACTGACTAGTTTATCTTTTCCACACTGATGTGAAGTGCCTTATCGCTTATATGTCAGCTTCTATAGTCACAAGTCTATTTCTGGGTTCTTTATTCAATCCACTTATTTGTCTATTCCTGCACATTACCACACTGTTTTAATGACCATAGCTTTGTAGTATTTTGACATCTGGCAGATCAACTCTCCCTCCCTCCCTCTCCCCCCCCCACCTCCCATGATCTTCTGTAATATTTCCTTGAAAAAGTTTCATGAAAAATCTTTTTGCTGTTTTGATTGGAATTTCATTAAATACATAAATTTGATAAAAGGATGGACATCTTTTTAAAAATTAAGTAATTCATTAATTTTGTGGGGGGGGCTGTGTTGGGTCTTCAGTGCTGCATGTGGGCTTTCTCTAGTTGCAGTGAGTGGGGGCTACTCTACGTTGCGGTGTGCGGGCTTCTCATTGCAGTGGCTTGTCTTGCTGCAGAGCACGGGCTTCAGTAATTGTGGCACGTGGGCTCAGTAGCTGTGGCTTGCAGGCTCTAGAGCGCAGGCTCAGTAGTTGTGGCACATGGGCTTAGTTGCTCCATGGCATGTGGCATCTTCCTGGACCAGGGATCAAACCCGTGTCCCCTGCATCGGCAGGCAGATTCTTAACCACTGCACCACCAGGGAAGTCCCAAGGATGGACATCTTTATAGTATTGAGTTTTACCATCTACAGGAACATTATTTATCCCCATTTAGTCATATTTTCTTTTACATCATTCAGCAAAATTCTATAGTCTTGTCTATAAAGGTTCTTTATGTTATTCATTGCTACTGTATATGGATGGAATCACTTAGTCTATTACATTTTCTGATTGATGATTGCTGGCATATAGGAAAGTCATTGATTTTCTCCTTTCTTCAATTAATGTAGTGAATTATATCAACAGAGCCCATTATTGAATTATCTTGCATTTCTGAGATAAATTTAACATTATCATGTTGCATTATTATTTTCATTTGCTGCTGAAATACAATTTCTAGTATTTTATTGTACTTGGGATTTTTGCATCCATCTTTATAAATAAAAAGTGGTGTATTATTTTCTTATCTTTTATATAGCTTGTTTTGGTATTAAGGTTAGCTTAACTATATAACATGAAGTAAATTGGATAACTTTCTCTTTCCATGATTTAAAGCAATTTATAAAATATGGAAGTTACCTGTTTCTTGAAGGTTTAGAGAACTTGCCTATATAACCACCTAGACCTAGTGCCTTTTTTGGGGATAGATCTTTTACTACTGTTTCAGCTTTTCTATATCTTCTTAGACTATTTTGAAATTTTATATATTCCTGTAAAATTAGCCATATATTTTTCAACTCTATTGATATAAAGTTGTTTGTATTATTCTCTTATGATTAGGAAAATCTGCTCATGCATTATGATTTTATGTCCTTTTTTATACCTGATAAATTTTTGTGCCTTCTCTCCTTTTTCTTAATATTTGCCAAAGAAATCTATTTTTAGTAGGCTCTTAAAAAGTGTTTCAGACCACTCTACTCACTTTCTTTTTCTGTTTCACTAACTTCTGCCTTTATCCATGGCAGTGTTTTTTCAAACTTTTTTCATTATTACCCCTCTAGGAAACTTTTTAGACCCCTTTTCCCTTAATCACTACTTTCTTCCCCCTGCAACCCACAACCTTAAACCACACATACAGTACGTATCTGTTTATGTAGTATGGTCTTTTGAAGAGCCACAACCATTGTAATAGCTAACATTTTTTTCAGCCCTCAAGAACCGATTTTCGCTCCCTTGGGGGCAATATCTTTTCTACTGAGAATGCATTGCCCATGGTAATGTCTGTTTCTACTTTCTTTGGGGTTATTTATTTTCCTTTTCTTCTGAGTTGAAAGCTTGTTCGTTCACTTCCAATTTTTTTTAAGTAAAAAATTGAAGGCTATAAACTGTACTTTCTCCCCCAGTGCTGTTTGCTTGCATCACAGAAGTTTTGCTGTTTTGTGCTTTTGGTTTTCATTCAGTTCTAAATTTTTGTAATGGCCACTTTTATCTGAGTTATGTAGGGGCTTGCTTTTATATTTCCCCATACATGGATTTTTGGGTAAGATTTTTATTGTATTTTTATGTGACTGCCTACCTGGAATTTGTTGAAACTTTCTATCTTACCACATGGCCAACTGAAATTCCTGCAATCTTTCAAAGTTTGATGTTTTCTGTAGGCTTTTGGTAGACACTTTTTATCAATTTAAGAATTATTTTTGTTACCAGTTTGCTAAGGTGTTTTTACTTATTTTTAATTATTCTTTTATTGAAGTATAGTTGATTTACAATGGTGTGTTAATTACTGCTGTACAGCATGCTAAGGTGTTTTTAAATTAAATCACAAATTGGTGTTGAGTTTTAACAAATACTTGTTTTGGAACCAATTGAGATGATCGTGCTTTTTTCTTCCTAATTTCTATTAATTTGATTAATTACTTTAATATATTTCATGTGTCTCATCTACCCTATGCTTTCCCTTAGAGGCCTAACTCTGTACATTCTCCAAGGCATATTTGTGTTCCCATTTACAATGATAATATCACTGAGACTAAGCTAAAAATGTTAGAAGTAATACATCTATATTTTCTTTAACCTTCTAATATACCCATCTTAGGGTTGATGGGATGATTTCCCATTGCTTTCTCTACAGATTCAGGTAGGTACCTCTCAATATTTCCCTGGATCTGAGATCCCTGGTGGAAGTGGGCATTTCTGTTTTCTCTCTGAGAGCTTGCTTCCATTCTTCTGTTATATCTCTTTGGGCTCTAATTACCTCCTCTAATTAAGGAATGACTAAATTACCACCCTCTTCTTTAGTCCCATCGTAAGATCATTTGGCTCTGCGTCATTTTCATTTTCCCATTTGTATTGTCAATTTTTTGTGCCCTTTAAGAACACAACCTTTCTTCTAAAGAAATCCTTTTCTTCCTCCAGATCAACTGGCCTGTCTTCCTTCACTTTTCACCCTCCCACTGCTTCTATTTTGACTTCAAGGCCTGAACATATATTTGAAACAAATACAATTCTTACTTGATTTCCTGAAGAGACCTACTTCCTAGGAAGAGAAGAATCCAGGCACAACACTTTTTAATACTCTTCCTAGCCTTTGGAATTACAATAGCATTGCTTCTCTCTACCCCAAACCCCCATATAACAAACATTTGCATTTCTCTTTTTACGTTTATGATTAAAATCCACCATTCCTCTGTGATTGAACACACAACTTGAGTTCTTGAAATTCCCGTCAGGGCTCATATAGTCAACACATCAGGCACTTGGGACATAAATGCAAGGTGACTCTGAATACCCATGTGAATTAAAGAAGTTGGCCCCTTCCATCAAGATTAGCCCAAATTGGGTGAAACTAACCTAATGCCACCTGCTAATCTCCAGCACAATTTAAGGGCTAGACTCTCCCAAGTTTGTTGTAAGTACACATGGAACTTATGCCATTAAGTTCCTTAAAGTCCTCATCTGCAATTCTGGCTGAGAATAAATGGCAGCACAAATTTTTCCATTCAATAGCGCCTTTCCCTTCTGCAGCAAGCCTGTCTCAACTGTATCTATGTGAATCAAGATCAGCCACAGTGACCTGTACTTTTGCAAAGCTCTATGTCCAGTACCTCTAAAAGAATAATGACTTGCCTATGGACGTTAGCTACCATAAGCTGCTAGAACTTGAAAAGGCCAAAGAACTAAAAGGCCCAAGATCACTACAGCACTAAACCTGTGCCCTTGCAAACCAGATGTTCCATCTCTACACATCTTATTTTGGTCCCCTAATTCCAGCCAGAGTGCCTATTTCTCAAGACTTAATAGCCAATGCATATCTGCATGTGTTGGGGCTTAAGGGGGAAAATTAATCATATCCATTTCCTTTCTAAGTTCTCAATCAACTAGGTAACAGATACAAGAATCAGACCAATGAGGATCAAAATATCAGTATTTTGTTGATGAGGCTGTACCTATAGCCAAAATTGGGCTTTCTAATACCAACCCTCCACTGCCTTTCCCACCCTTCCCAATTCCTCCTATTGGTATTACTCACCCAAAGAATATAGAAAGAAAACACTTACCTGGGGAGCTGCAAGGGGGAATGGCTGTTCCAAAAGTGGAGACACAGAGAAGTGCTCTTCAGACCTGCCTCTGGAAAGCAGGCCTGGGCCTCAGGAGGTGTGCTTACCATATGAAAGCTGGATCCGAGTGGAGTGGGTACATATTGCAGACAGAGGTACAAAAGAGAGAAGAGAGCTTAGAAAGAAAGAAAGAGAGAGAGAGAGAGAGAGAGAGAGAGAGAGAGAGAGAGAGTGTGTGTGTGTGTGTGTGTGTGTGTGTGTGTACATGATGACCCTCTTCTGTATGTCTCCATCAGAGAACACAATCTTCCTTTGGAGATTAAGTAAGAGGTAGAGACAGAGGCCAAGAGTGATATTCCAATACAGTTTCCTACTTGGAGGAGAATAGGGAAATAGGGACAAATGAGAGATTCTTGTCCCTGTGGGTGGGGCAAGGCCTGTACTCTTCATCCCCTCCCAGCAGGGGCAGGGGATCCAATTCTCTCATGCCCAAGGTCTGACCTGGAATTCAATCCCAGCTCCCAACCCAGATTTCGGGAAGAGTTCTATTAAAAGATTCTGTTACTAGGTCATTCCTACATCAGAACTCAGGATGGTGGGAGTCGGGCAAGAGCCCAGAGGTTCAGATTGACCACAACCAAACCCCAGACATACTCACTTGCTGAGCTCCATCTGATGAACAAAAAGAAGCAAAAGAAACACTAATAAAACTCGGAAGACCCTTTCAAGGTATTTCACTAATAACAGGTCCTCAAGAGCTGTCTGGCCACTGGAGTGAAAAGGGTAACAACAATAACCAAAGCTAAGAAAGATCAGCCTACTAATATTACCCCCATTGTCTGTCTCCCTTCCCACCACCCCAAGTTCTTGGAGAAGTCACTGAAAGACATGCTACATTTAGCTTGTCAGAGGCCTTTCCCAGACAAAAGTCCCCAAGGTACAAAAACTCAAATAAGGACACTACTTGGGAGATTGAAAATCAAAAGTTATTTATCAGAGGGTGATTGGAAAAGTCACGCTTTCTCGAGCCCAATTCCAGAATGGTCAGTGGGAGTCTCTCTCCTGTTAGCTTCATTGGTCCACCTACCCAATGGCAGATCTTCTACTGAAGGGGACAAAAGGGAAATCACAGTCCTCAAGGGGGCCCCAGAGTTCCCTTCCTATCAAGTCCCAGCTGAGGAGACAAACCGAACAAAGGGAGGACTCTTTCCACCACCAAAACCCACCTTCACAATTGTGGGCCTCCTATTCCCACAAGTAACTCAAGGAAAGCTCCACCTACCCTGCTTAGTCCTCATCAGGAAACACTGAACCTCTTCATACCCTTTGAGTCCTTCCTAAATACCCTTCCTTCACTTAGTGTAGGGGCACTTATTAGAGTCCCAGTGTTCACATCACTTACTCTCTCAAGGAAGATAGAGTGCCCAGGACTAGAAACTAGCATTGAAAATTTATCTACCAGATCAAAAGGTAAAGTCTCTCCCAAGATGCTAAAGAGGCATTCCCACTTTAAGTCCACATGGTGTGGAAGGAGGGAATGGACTCAACCTGCTAAGAAAAGGGCTTTGGGGTTAAACACAACAGGCAAAGGGTTCAGCAGGGACTGGACAGATGAAGGAACGTAGAAATGATAGGGAATAGGGAAGGAGGGGATCCTGGTGGTAGTAAAGGAGAGTGGTGCCCTTTGACTAAGGGCCCAGATGGGGTAACTAAGCATGAGGGAAAGAGTCACTCAGAAGGCCAGATAACTAAGTTCTAGTCATGGCTTTTGCCAGCATCTCAGCATGTGACTTCGAGCTTACCTGGCCTTCAGTACCTTCATCTGCAAAACAGGGGAAAGAGGTTTGTTTAACTAGATGCCTATTATGGTCCTTTGAGAGTCTGGCATCCTCCACAAACGTGATTGGTGGACTATGACAAGATATTCAGGAGGGGGCTAAAGAGGGCTTTACCAGAGCAGGAAATGCCTTTCAGCCCCATCTCTAATGAAAGGGTCACATGTATACACATTCACACATACATAAGCAGAGTGGCCAACAATTTCATCCATAGCAGCAGAAACACTTACAGAGAAAAATAAATACTGGTGATGCTCAGTTCCTGCACTGGGGGAGAGGGGTCCTGAGGATGTAACTTGGAGGGGCTCCAAGGTCAGGGGAGAAGGGTCCTCCTATTTGACAGTAACTTTCACCTTGCTGTCCCTTCCCCAAATCCAGAGCAGCTAGCTGTTTGAAAGAAGCCACTCCCACCTTCCCCTCCCCAAACCACCAACTCACCTGTTGCAGAAACAAAAATGCACAGACCCCAAGGGAAATAACCCCCTAGCTAGCCACTAAGAAATGAACAGAATCTACCACACCTGAGGTTACTTGGGAGTGTGGCCAGCTGGGACCCAAAACCCCTATTTCCCTGAACGTTAACAATGGTTCTGAAAGGTCTTGGTTTGGACCTATCTCACCCACCGTCACTTGGGTTTGCCCTCTTGGTGAAGTGGGAACTAGCCTGGATCACCCTTTTATTTCTGGTGCGTTTATGATTGTTTCCAAATTTTTAAGCCAATATCATTGCGAGTGAGCCAGGAAGTTACTTCCCCAAGTAGCACTTCAAATTAGAAGAAAAGCTACGACACAAGTGCAGGGTTCCAACCCTTGCAACAGGACCTGCAAACAGGCTCGCACCACCCCCCAGACACCAAGAAGCATCTCCCAGCCATACATCCACATGGACTCTTATGTGGCCTCTCCTAGCAGAGGTAGCTGGGGCAGTGGGGAGTGGGGGATAACAATCTCCTATCAACCTGTGATCCCTGTTTAAAATACACTAAAAATACATTAGTAAACATTGCTGTTTACAGAAATAGAAATCATTTCTGTTTCCAAAGGCCTCTCACCATCCCAGTCTTGGACATTTCCAAGACTGCCACCCCTGACACCCTCTCCAAGGTCCGCCCTGGTGGGTGGGTAAGACACTAGAGTCCTTTGAGACTGAGAGCTCCTCAGGCACCTGAGAATTCCAGTTTCACATCTCTGGTTCCCATGGAAGGGAGACTCTTCAGGACTCTGGAGAGTACCGGGGTTCATCCCTTCTTATCAGTTCCTGGGGGCTGTCTTGAGGCAAACCCCCCTTTTTTGGATGATATACGTGTTGTAAGCATTCCTGCTATTTTCGGGCCCACAGTCCCTCCCCAGAGTCCAACGTGCCTGCCTGGACCCACTCTCAGAGCGGAGAAGCCAGTCTGTGCCTTGGTCTAATCACTCTGGGAAAGAGGGATGGGCAGAAAGAAAGCAAGGACAATGGTCTGGGGGATCGTCCTTGAGGGGAAAACTAACAGCAATGACTGTCAGACAAGCAGGTGGTAAAGCTGAGCACCTGCCCGGGGACGGAGCCGGAGCTGTCCACCAGGTTGGCGGGTTGCGAGTCGACGCGGGGAGTGCGACGGCGCCCCCGGTACTCGATCATGTCGGGATGATAGGCTGGGTGGCGGCGGGCGTGCTTGGTCAGGTGGTCGCTCCGGGAGAACTGCTTGGGGCAGAGGGGGCAGGAGAAGCGCTTCTCGCCCGTGTGCGTCCTGTAGTGGCGGGCCAGCTCGTCGGAGCGCGTGAACTTCTTGTCGCAGTCGAGCCAGTCGCAGGAGAAAGGGCGCTCACCCGTGTGGGTGCGCTGGTGGGACTTCAGATGTGATGACTTGTAATAAGCTTTGTTGCAGCCCGGGAAGGGGCAGCGGTGGCGCTTGGCAGCAGGTGTGACTGGCCTCCGACGGGGGCCTGGACCCGTGGCGGGGGCCGGGCCCGCCCCAGGGGCCACGTCGGAGACCGCGCCAGGGTGCGCAGGCACTCCCGGGATGGCTGGCGCGCCAGGGACCGCGAGCGCGCGGGAGGAGTGCACGGGTCCGGAGACCTCGGCCGCGCTGGTGGCCGGGATCGGCTTGGAGCACAGGGTCGGGCCGGAGCACGGGGTCGGGTCGGAGGAACCGGACGAGGCGCGCAGAGCTTCCCCCGAGTACTCTCCAAAGCACCCCCCAGAGCCGCCGCGCAAGTCAGCCAAGACGCTTGCAGCCAGCAGGTGGGGCGCGGCGCCGCCCGCGCCGGGGCTGGGGGCGGGGACCTGGGGGAACGGGGGGACCGACACGGGCCCCGGTGGCCCCGGACCCGGCAGAGCGGACTCCGGCGGCGCCGCACCCACCTCCGAGCTTGCCGCTCCGCCCGCGCCCTCGGGGTCCGGCAGGCGGCGGTGAACCACGGCACCCGCGGACATGGACACCAAGCACTCGGCGGCGAAGTAGTCCAGGCACGCCACGGCAGCCGACATGCTGGCACCGCCGGGCCGCCGGCGCGCGCCGTCCGAGCGCGGCCGGCCGCGGGCGAGAGAGTTCTCGGGAACGTCCGTCCCGCAGCCTCGGAGCGAGAAGCAGGAGGCCCGGTGCGCGCCGCCCGCCACCCGCCGCCGCCGCCGCAGCCGCCGCCGCCGCCGCCGCCCGCGCGGCGCCCGCCCCGCCTGACGCGCCCCTGACGCACCGGAGCCCGCGGGGGCGGCGGGACCCGCCCCGGCCGCAGGACACCCCCTCGGAACGCGCGGCCCACCGGGCTAAGTCATTTTTAACAGCCTAAGAAATTATCTTGTCTTCGCGTTCTTGCCTCTGCTGGTGAGCCAGGTAATTTTAATAAAGAGAAAACTCCCCGATCGTAACTTCTGGGCAGCCTGCCGGCTTCGCTCCCCCTTCGCCCGCTGGTCCTCCGCCAGCTGGGTGTCCGGCGGAGTCCGAGAAACTTTTTTTTTAAGGGAAAAAAATGCTTATACCTGACATGTCTTTCGATTCATAATTACGATTGTTAGTTAAGCGGGCTGGAATTACATTTCACTTCTGTTACCGCTGTCAGATCGAATTTAAAATATCCCCGAGTCTTCATCAAAAAAGTTTTCTCATCTAACAGTTCCACTGCTAACCCAGGGTCCGTACCAATTCCCTAAATAGAGCCACTACGTAGCCATTAATTAATAGCATTTTGAACCAGAAACATTTTTAACCTTGAAAAAAAGCAAAGAATCCTCTCATGGTTGAAATTGAAACTTAAAATCCTTTGAGTAACGATTTAACTATTCAACCAACGAAAGAAAAATGCATGTTTAAACTGCTTTAACCTGTCACAGGCATACAAACAAATTTCCACGCTGTAATATAAATTATAGACTAGCAGCGAGATAAACACATTAAAAATGGATTCCCACAATTTTAATAATAGAAAGTCACGTTTCCAATTAGGCAACATCTTTTATTTTTCTCTTGACAAAAATTAAAAATAAGAAAATGCAGCAATTTATATAGAATTGCTCATATGGCGTTTTGTGATTGTGGAGGTTTTTCTCTTTATATAATCAGATATATGTATGTATATGTTTACATTTCTTCACTGCTTTCATTTTTTTCTTCTTTTGAATTTTAAAAAATTAAAAACACAGAAAAGCAAACAGGATAATTTCTAAAAATAGTCATAGCGTATCGTTTTTGATGTATACAAGCTTCACTTACATATTTTTGAATTATGTGCAGTTTATTTGCAATTCTTCAGTACTTATTCTTTTGAACATTAAAAATACATATATCTCAAGAATAACAAATATTCATGTATTACTTCTTAGGGTAATCAAATGTGAAATATTTGTCACATTTGCTTCAGGTTTTTTATTTTTATTAAAAATTCCAGATAGAGTTGAATGTCACCTTATTTTCCTCCCCAGTTCCATTCACCTTTCTCTCTCCTTACTTGCCTAGGTAATCAGTATCATAAAGTGTGTATTCTTCCAGCATTGTTATTATTCTTTATTACCTAATTACCTATATATATTATATGTAAATATATATGTCCATGCTTATATATTTTAAATTTTCTTTATAAATGGTACAGTAGTGTACATATCATTTTGCAACTTACTTTTTCCCCTCAGTATGATTTTGAGAACTATCCATGTTGACACTTATAGACTCTGCTTTATTCATTTCAGTAGTTTTATGATCTTGTCAGCTTTGTTATCTTTATGGAGATTCTATTCTAAAACAGATAATTATTATAAAGCTGCTTGCTTCAAAATTTTAGACAATTAACTCTTTATCTACACATATTAAAATTCTGTCAGATAGAATTCTTTACTAGCTGTTTTTTAAAAATATTATTATTTAGAAAAAATCTAAAGCTATTTTAAAATGCAGAGAGAGTATTACAGGCACCCATGCACCTATCTCATGTAATTGGTAAATGTTAGCATTTTGCCATATCTGCTTCAGGTCTGTTTTTTTTTTTTAATTGAACTATTCAACTTTCTGATAAAATTGAAGTCCCTTTGCACTCCTCCCCAAAACCATTCTCCACCCTTTTCTCCAAAGGCAAACATTATCACGAATTTGGTATGTAACTTTTAAATCTAGCCTTTATACTTTTACTACATATGAACCCATACAAATACAGAGTACTGTTTTGATTTTTTAAATGCACAGGTGTGGTGTTGGACTATGCATATTCTGTGACTTGTTTTTTTTTTCCCTTCATGGTATGTTTTCATTCTTTCCATGTTGATAAATATAAATCCAGTGCATTCATTTTAATTGCTGTACTGTAGATCCATGCATGTGAACGTGCTGGGTTTATTCATTCCCCTATTGATGAATATTTAAGCTGCTGCCAATATTTTGGTATTAAGGGCAATGCTAATATGAACATATGTGTACATGTGTCTTCTATAGGTAGGTAGAATTTCTCTGTCTACCTATATGGGGAATTGCTAGGTTACACACACATTTGCAGTTTATTAGAGACTGCCAAATGGTTCTCCAATTTATACACCCATCAGCGGTGTATGAGAGTTCTTGTTTCCCTCACATGACCTTCCCTTACTTTCTAGATTCAGACTTTTCTTATTTCTGACAATTTGATTTTTTTTTTTAAAGCTCAGTATCTCATCGCTTTATTTGGATTTCCTTCACTGCCAACGAGGTTGAGCATATATTTACTGGTTATTAAGGTTTCTGAGTCTGTGGTTTGTTTTTTCATAGTCTTCATCCGTTTATCCAGTGGGCTGTGTATGTTTTCATCTTTTTCCCTCTTGATTTGTAGGAGTTCACATATATTACCATTATACTGTCTCATTCTGTGACTTCTCTTTTAACTTCCAATAACTTTTGAACTATAGAAAATTTAAAAAGTAGTCATTCACTGATCTTCTTTATAGTTTGTGTCATTTATGTCATATTAAAGACAACTCTCCACACGTGATGCCACAAAGATAGCCTCCTATGTTTTTTCCCTTAATGTTTTAAAGTTTTGTTTTCCACACTTGTAAAATTGATCCATCCAGGACTTATTTTTTGGAATGGTGTGAAGTAGGAATTTAATTTTATTCTCCCTCCCTCCACATGGAAAACCTGTTGTCATGACCTGATTTACTAAACAGTCTTTCATTCCTCCCATTAATGTGTAATGCCACTGTGATTATAAATTAAATTTCCATACATTCATGGATATATTCCTACTTTGTCCTTTTCTACTGATCAAACCAATTCTGAGACGGTACTACAAAGTTTTAATTATTATGGCTTTATTATAAGTCTTCACCTATAGAAGGGCATTTCCTCCATTTGTTCATTAAAAAAACTGTACCAGCTATTTTTTGGACTTCTGCTCTTCCATGTTAACTTTAGTATCAGTTTGTCAACTTCCACTGAAAAATCTTCTCAGTATTTTGCTGAGTTAAATTTGTAGGTTAAATTTTGGGAGATATGACATCTTTATAAAACTGAGTCATCCAATACATTAATATTATTCTGATTTCCTCATATCCTTCCATAACATTTTATACTTTGCGTATAAAATGCTTGTACCTCTTTGTTAGATTTATTCCTCAGTACCTTACAGTTTTTGTTGCTTTTTCAAGTGGGAGCCTTTAAAAAATTTTTAAACTGGTTAGTGCTGCTGTTTGGAAAAGTTACTGATTTTGGAATAATCCTGGGTTTTTTGGCTGTGCCACGTGGCTTGTGGGATCTTAGTTCCCCAACTGGGAATTGAACCCGGGCCCTTGGCAGTAAGAGCGCAGTGTCCTAACCACTGGACCGCCAGGGAATTCTCATGGAATAATCCTGTTTTAGCAAATATGCTGAACTTTCTTACTGTTTATTTGTAAATTCTCTTGTATTTTATGTAGATAATATTATCCTTAAATAATACTCTTAATACTTTCTCCTTTTCTTACGTCATTGGATGGGCTGGGACCTCCAATATAACATCAAATAGCACGAATGAGAGCAAGCATTGTTTTCCTATTTCTATCTCGTTGAGAATGTTTCTAATGTGTCATCATTATTTATGGTAGTTGCTATAAGTTTTTGGTAGAAACGCTTTATAAGGTTAGGGAGTTCCCTTCTATCCCAGTTGAGTTTGAAGTAGGACTATTTTAAAACCATGAAATGAACATTGAATTTTGTTAAGTGCTTTTTCTAAAACTTTTGAGATGATTATTGGTTTTGTCTTTGATATGTTAAAGTAACGGGTCACTTTGATAGATTTTTCTAACGTAGATTTATCCTTGCATTCTTTGACATAAACCTTGTTTTGCCATAATGTACTATTATTTTTTAATACACTACTTCATGCAATTTGCAAGTGCTTTTTATTTTAGGATCTATGTTCCTAAATGATATTGGCTTATGATCTTCATTTCTTGTGCTAACTTTGTCCATGTTTATACCACTCTCATAAAATGCATTTAGAGGTTTCCCTTTTTCTACTTTCTGTAACGATTTGTATGAGATAGGTATTATTTGTTCCTTGAATGTTTGGTAAGTCTCATCTGTGAAACAATTATATTTTGAAAATTCAGTTCAGTTTCTCTCATGATTATTAGTTTATTTGGATTTTCTATTTCTTCTTGAGTCAACTTTGTTAATTCACTTTTTTTTCCTTAAAAATTAGGTATTACATTTAAGCCTCTAAAATTTTGGTATGTAGTTCACAGCATTCCCTCATTATTTAAAAATTCTCTACAGTATCTGTAGTTATATCCTCCTTTTCATTCCTGATATTACATACTTGTGAATTCTCTTTTTTTCTTTTTGTCTTAACAGGTTTGTCTTAAAATGTAGACAACAGAGGTTTGTCTACACTTTAAGACAAACCTATAGAAGTGTGTCTATAATCTTTTCAAATAGTCAGCTTTTGCTGATCATATCCATTTCTTTTAAAATATATTTAATTTCTATATTTATTTTTATTAATCTCTCACACTTTTGTCTAGTTTAGCATGTTACACCTTTTTTAAAAAAAGTTTTTCAACTTAAATACCTAACACATTAATTTCCAATCTTTCTTTTTTCTTTTTGAATAAATTTATTTATTTATTTATGGCTGCGTTGGGTCTTCATTGCTGTGCGCCGGCTTTCTCTAGCTGCGGCGAGTGGGGGCTACTCTTCCTTGCGGTGTGCAGGCTTCTCATTGCGATGGCTTCTCTTTGTTACAGAGAACAGGCTCTAGGCGCACAGGCTTCAGTAGTTGTGGCACGTGGGCTCAGTAGTTGTGGCTCACAGGCTCTAGGCTCGTGGGTTTCAGTAGTTGTGGCACATGGGCTTAGTTGCTCCGCAGCATGTGGGAATCTTCCCGGACCAGGGCTCGAACCTGTGTCCCCTCCACTGGCAGGAAGATTCTTAACCACTGCGCCACAAGCGAAGTCCTTTTCTTATTTTTTTAAAAATATAACTTAGGGCTATAAATTCCCCTTGAAGAGAAATTTCCCAAGCTTTATCTCTATTCCACAGGTTTCAAAATAGTGCTTCCATTGTCATTCAGTCCTACGTCATAATTCCGTTGTGACTTCTTAGACACTAAATTTTCAGAAGGGTGCTTTCCATAGATGACAGGATCTGTCCTACCAACAGTACAGAAAAAGTAACATTTACTTTTGTGTAGGTGATCACCTAAGGGAAGCTCTTTCTGAAAAAAAGGAAGTGCCTCTGTGTTTAATGTAAGTGTTTGCTTATGTTTTTCTTAATTTGTGGATGTGGCGCTTACACTGCAAATTGTCTAGATGATCCTCTTGAAATTTGGAAAAGCAGTGCAAACGAGGGGCTTGGGGTTGGGGCACTAATACTGATTTGGAGGTTGCTGAAGGAGCTCTTCCAGTTCCAGTGGAAGACACACAGTGTTCAACTGCTGGGAAGGGCCTCCCAAGAGATTCCTCTGTATGAAAAGAAGCATAGTTGGAGGAAGTGGCAGGGAAGAGATGCCTTATACATAGGTAGTTTCTCTGGATAGGGAGGGGAGTTTTCTTGTTTCTTGGGGTTGAGGAATTCGCTGGATAATGGACAGAGCATCAGTTGTTTAAGTTGATGAGAAGACTTTGGGGTCTCTATATAGGTGGTGTTCTATCACTTGAGCTGATCTGTAACCAGTGCATATTATGTAACCTTTTAGGAATTTGCTCTGGAAGTAATGGAGGATTATTTGAAATGGAAAGTAGAATAAGGGTAATTCCTCAATGTAGTGTTTACTGCAGCTTGAAGTAAATGTTACCTCTCCCAAGCTTATTCAGAAGCTTCCAGGAGCAACGTCAAAGAGATGTTCCTGAAAGCCTGGAAAGGATGACCTGTCTACCCCTTTGGTCACAAGTGGTTCAAAGGAGGCACATAGTAGGCATTCTATAAATATATATGGAATAAATGAATAGGAATATATAAACTGACAGATTAGTATCACCATTCATGATTACCAATCTCAAATAGACATTCAACATTCCCAGAAATATTGCAAACCCATTGCATCTGTACCAGTCTCCTTCCCCACTTTTGGCAAAGGCCAGTCCATTCTCATGAGTTATAGCCCCATTACTTCTTGTTTCTCAAGGTCCACAAATGATAACATATCTCTTCTCTCTCCATCATCTTCTGTCTTTCCTTCTCTACAGAATAATTTCAATCAACATTCAATCATGGACTAATATCTCCAATTTAAAAAAACTCCCCCCTTGACTCTCCATCTCCTCTAGCTACTGTCACATAGCCATATTCCCCTTTAAAGCCAAATTTCTCAAGAGATGGATATCTTATCTGTCCTCTGTCACCATTGCCATACCCTCATGTATTATTAAAATCGCTCCAATATTTAGCCCTTACTTTGCTACAGAAATTCTTTTTGTTAAGATCAATATTGATTCACAACGATGTGAATGTACTTAATGCCACTGAACTGTATACCTAAAAATGGTAAATTTTGTTACGTATATTTTATCACAGTAAAAAATCTCTTTTCTCAAAAAGAAAAAAAAAAAAAAGATCAACATTGGCCCATGTTGCTAAATCGAATCTTCAAATTAATAGATCTTTCAGAGCAGTTGAGTCATCCTTGAGACACTTTTGGCTCCTGTGGCACTACATTCTTTTGGGCTTTCTTCCGTCTTTCTAACTGTTCCTTTTCAGTCTTAACTGTTCATTTATCTTCCTTTACCTAACCTTTAAAATTTTAAGTTCTGCAGAATTCTGTACAATGCCCTCTTCTCTCAATTCTACCCATTCTCTCTACCCACTTTTAACATTTTCCATGACTTAGGTACACCTATATACCAACAATTTATGAACTTATAATCTTTACACCAGATATATTTTCCAGAGATGTCAGGTAGTTTTGTATCCCTATGACTACTTGACAACTACCCAGTCCTCCTGAGATGTCTCATAGATGTCTCAAACTTAATATATTCAAAAGCTGACTTATTGGTTATTACCCCCAAATCTAATCTTCCTGTATTTTTCTCTGTCTCGGCAAATAGCACTTTCATACATCCTGTTCCTCAAGCCAGGAAACCAGGTGTCATTCTTGACACCTCCGTCTCCATCAGCCCCCACATCTAACTCATCCTAATGTTTGGTTAATTCTACCTTCAAAATGTACCTTGACCATTCAATTGTCTATTTTCCCTCCAGTGTCCTAATCCAAACCTCCATCATCTTTTGGTCTAACTACTATAATAGCGTAACATAGTCATGGGTTCTGGGTATTTGGACATCTTTGGGGAGCCATTATTCTGCCAACACAAGGCTGATGCAGAGTAAGTGAAGAGGAAGAGATGACAAGAGCATGGTAAGAGTTAAATGAGTTCTGAGATCTGGGTGAGTGGGAGGCAGGTCATGTAGGACCTTGAAAACCAGTATAAAAAATGATATGGTAAGTTTTAGGCAGGATTTTGAGCAGTGATATGATCTGACTTACTTTTTAGAGGTTCACCCTGATTGCTGTGTGGAGAATAGACTAGAGTGTGGGCGATACTGGAAGCAGGTGACAGGTTAGTTAGCCACTGCAGAAATCCAAGCAAAAGATGGTGGTACTTTAGACCAGAGTGGTGGCAGTGAAGGTGGTGAGATGTGGTCCAAGTCTGAATGTCTTTTGCATTAGAGTGAGGGATGTCTGCTTGCTGATGTGTTGGACATAGGGTAGGAGAGATGGTGAGGACTCACTAATGACTCTAAGATTTCAGCCCAACAACTGGAAGAATATACTTTGTATTTTGAGATGAGGAAGACTTGAGAAGAAGCAGGATATAGGAGGTGGAAAGTGAGGGTTTGTATTTGGAGACTTTTAGGTGCCTTGTAGACATACATGGTAGAGATGCTGAATAGGCATTTGGATGTATGAGTCTGATGCTTTTGCAGTTTGGCCTGCATTCCTGGCTGAGCAACAGGATAAAAGGATTTTTTAAAAAGTGTTATATATTTTTATAGGTATATTCCTGGAGGACAGGAATTCCAACTCTTGGTAGTTTCTCAAATGCCATATATAATTATTTTATTTAGTATTTTTAGTATAATGATAATAAGTCATTATCAAAGTATTTTTAAACTAACAGTTTATATTAAGTTATAAACATTGAATGCTTTCTATTTGATATAATCTAATAATTTAAATCGAATGTTTTAGATTCAATTTCAATTCTTAATAAAACCCCTATGTTCTTAGCTGTCAGTTTCTTTTAGATTTTAGATCCAGCTGAACTTCTTTCATGTTACATTCAGGCTCATGTTAATTTACAAGCCTAAGCTAAGTATACATAACCTTATGAAAAACAGGTGAGCCTTTATTTGACTAATTTCAAATACTTTTCAGTGCCTGTACTGTTGTGAGCTTTAAAAAATAACCAGTGACATGAAGAATTAGCACATAGTAAATAATCAGTAAATATTTTTACATAATGAGACTGAGAGCAAAGGCTTGACTGAGGTGTCTATATTAAGACAGAAAAGAGTAGGTGATAGAAGGTTCTATAGTATAATGGCCCAATAGTTCAGCAATATGTGTGGAGACTAACAAGTCAGATTCAAATCCCAGCACAAGACAATAGGACCCTCCCCTTAAACAAGGAGGAATATAAGTTGGTGCAGCAATTTGACAATAATTTGTGAAGATGACGATGTAAGTACCCTGTGACTTAGAAATTTCATGCCTTGGCATATACCTTAGAGAAACTCTTGTCTTTAGCCCTAGGAGACAGCTACAAATATGTTCAGTGCAACATTTGCTGCAAATTTTTGAAGCAAGCTAAATATTCATAAAAATGCAAGGCATGATAGCCTGTACATGAAGGTTAAGTACATGGAAATTGCTTCTAAATTAACATGTTATAGTTGTTAATAGCACAAACTCTGCAGCCAGGCTGCCAGGTTCTGGTGCCGTCACTTAGCTGCTCACCAGCTATGTGACCTTTATTAAGTTACTCCTCATTTATAAAAAGGAGATAATAATAATACCTACTTCATTGGGTTGTAATGACAACCAGTTAATATGTGTAAGGTGATCAGACCATCCGTAGGCAGGTAGTAAGCACAATATTAGTTATTAATTTTTGTTTACCCATATATTATCCATCATATACATCCACATATTAAAAATAAAATCCATTAATGGGTGGGATAAACAACAAATTTTAGGCAGTAGTTATCTCTGTTGAGGGAGGAAAGGGAATGAGATTTCAACAGATTCTTTAGTGTTTTATTTATTTATTTTAAATCTGAATTAAATAAGGCAAAATGGTAAGATTTGTCAATATGGGTGGTGCGTACGCTGCTGTTTGCTGTGTTATTTATTCTCTATACTTTTCTATGTGCATGAAGTATTTTATTTAAAAAATCCCAATACAGAGCCTGGAACATTACATGCACAAGAAATAATTGCTGAATGAATGAGTGATTAAGAAGTGGCATGGGTTGGGGAAGCAGCTCAGGGAACATCCAGTTGGACTCCCCTTTTATTCTGCTTTCTAGTCCCTGAGGAGAGCAGTGGGGTATGTGGCCATTAGGAGGGAAAGCTTCTCTTCAGCAATAGTGGATTTAGGGAGACAGTAGAGCAAAGCTTTCAAGGTTCTGAGGGGAAATTATTTTGAACTTAGAATTCTATACCCAGGTGAACCCATCATTCAAGTGTGAGAGCAAAATAAAAACACTTTCAGAAATGTAAGGGTTCAGAAAATATACCACTCAAGCAACCTCTCTGGAAGAATAACTAAACAATGTATTTCAGGAAAATGAAAAATGAATCAAAGAGGAGGTGTGAGGAACACAAAATCTGGTGACAAAATGCAGCAAAACTTGTGGCAAAATTTAAAATCATTATTGATTTGAGGAGAGTGCAGAAAGAGAGAGAGAAAGAGCAAGCAATGTGGAATTAAAATCCCTAATGATCTTTACTTGGGAGGTAGCAGGGGCAAAGGAGAAAAATAAAAGCAAGAAGAGGTTCTTGACTTGTTCGGAGAGAAACTAGTTATATTCAGTAATTGAATATATTGATTTTATAAAACAAGTTTAAGTACATGCTTAAGAAATAAACACTGGAAAAATTGAAATAGGATATCTAACTTCCTAGCCATTAAAAGAAAAAAAAATTAAATAGGAAAACACCATCCTTTCAACAAAAGGGGAAATGAGAAAAAAAGGAGAAACAATAACAAAGTATTGTAAACAGAATACACAAAACAAGATGCAAAAATTAGTCCAGAAGTGTCAGTAATCACAATGTGAATGGATTTAGTAACCGTATGAAAAGACAGAGTCCCACAGATTGGAAAAGAAAGAAAGAAAGAAAAGACCCCAAGCCCTAAAGAGCTATATGCTGGCTACCTAAAATACCTAAAACAAAATGACCCAGTAATTTAGAATTAAGTAATAGAACAGACAGAACAAAGATAACCAAATTAACATTTCAAGTAGGAAAAAAAAATAAGGATATGGGAGATTCAATTGTTAAGAAGCTTTATACTCAAGAAATAATGGGGAGATATACATATCTTTTAAACTTACATGAATATTTACAAAGAAAATTTCAATAGATTCAAAAAAAGTAGAAATCATTCAAACCTACATTCACTGACCACATGCATAAAACTATGAAACAACAACAACAAAAATAGTAAAAATGACAAACAGACAAAAACTATCCTCTTGAAAATGGGAAAGCACACTTCTAATTAACTTGGATTAAAGAGGAATTAAAATTGAAATTAAAAACTACTTGGAAATGAGCACATGAGCACATTACATTTCAAAATCTGTGAGTGCTGCCAAAGTGGTCCAAATGGAAAGGTTTCCAGCTTCAAGTCCTTGTAGAAAAAAGAAATTGTGAAAATAAACAAACTAAGCATTTGACTGAAGAGCTAGAAAAAGAACAGGAAAAATAAACCCAAAGAAATAAAATGAAAGAGAAGAATAAGAATAAAACTAGAAATTAATGAAAATTTTAAATAATTGGGCTTCATTACTAAAGCCCATTACTACTCTTTGAGAAGACCAATCGAGTAGATAAATTCTTGGTCAATTGGATTAAGGGGAAAAAAAAGATATAAATAATGTAAGGAACAAGAAATGTGGAAAAAACGGAATGATTGTTATGTACAACTTTATATAAATGCAATTTAAAATTAAGATGAAATGTTTGATCCATAGAAGTACAAATCACCAAAGTTGGTTCAATAAGAAGGAGAAAAACTATGGACCATCACCTAAAATGAATGGAAAAATAATTTAAAATTTACCCTCTCCCCCGCCAAAAAAGCATCAGACCCAGGTAGTTTTGCAATCTAGAGCTACCAAAATGAAGGAGCATATATTTCTCATGTTATATTTATGTGGTTCTAGCCCATAAAACAGATTGGAAGCTTTCCAGTTCATTTAAGAGGTAGATATTACTCTAGTTCGGAAATCAGATGAACATAGGACTAAGAGAAGAAGTTGATCTCATTTATGAACATACATACATTTCTAAATAAACTGTTAGCATTTGAAATCTAGCAGGGTATTAAAAGAATACTGCATCTTGTCCAAATTGAGCTTATCCCAGGGGAGAAAGAGTAGTTGGAAAATAAAAACTACATTAATAGAATTCATTGTATTCACTGAAGAGAAAAAAAGATGATTATCTCAACAGGTGCCAAAAAAAAAAAAAAAAAGAGTAGTTGGTAAAATGCAATACATATTCCTAGTTTTAAAAAGGAGATCTTTGCAAACAGGTGATTGAAGAAAGCGTCCTACATTTGAAAAGGTGTTTCTACCAAAAATCTACAACAAACGTAATGTTTAATTCATGAAATACTAGAAGCATTCCCATTAAAATGAGGAACAATCCAGGTGTAGCCCCTACCACCACCATTTAGCATTGAACTTGATGTCCTGGTTTAATGCAATAATGAAAAAAAGGGAGGGGGAGAAGAATAAGATATATAAATGTTGGAAAGGAAGATACAAAACTGTCACTTTGGGCAAATATTTCCATCTACCTGGAAAAATCAAAGAAAAGTGTCAGAAACTTTAGAACTAGTAAGATATTGGTAAGGTGACTATATGAAGGTCTTCATGAAGGAAAGTATACAAGAGAATGAAGTTCACAAATCAAGGCCTGAATAAATGGAGAAACACATTTGTTTCTTATCAGAAAAGCTCAGTGCTATAAGGTAATTATTCCCCCCAATTTATAAATTTAATGTTATCCCAGACAATATATCAACAGGTTTGTGTATGGAATTTGGCAAGCTGATTCGAATCTGGAAGAGTAAAATGACAGGAATAACATTTTTCTAGCAGATATTAAAACACATCATCAAGTTTAGTAATTGATTCAGTGTAGATTGGCATAGGAGTAAACCAATAAATTGATGGAACAAAAGAGATGGTCCAGAAACAGAGCTGTTTATGAGAGCTCCGTGTATGAAAATGTGACATTTCAAATGAGTGGGGAAATGATAGACAATTTATTAAAGGGTTTCAACAATTAGTTAATCATTTAGGGCAAAATAAAGTTCAGTCACTTCCACATACAATATAAAGAATAAATTCTAGGTGGATTAGAGATCTAAGCATCAAAATAAAATTAAAATTACTGGGATAATAATCTCAATAGAGGTAGAATAAGTTCTTGACAAAATTCAAAATCTGTTGGTGATTAAAAACTCTTAGAAAACTAGCAATAGAAAAGAATATCCTTAATTTGATAAAGGGCGTCTACAAAAAACCCTACATTGTACTTAATGATGAAAGACCAAATGATCTTCCTGAGATTGGAAACAAGCCAAGGATTTTCACTCTCTTACTTCTATTTAGCATTATACTGGAGGATTTAGTTAGCACAGTAAGGCAAGGAAAGTCATACAGCTTGGAAAGGAAGAAATAAAGCTGTCTATTTTCAGACATGATTGTCTATTTAGAAAGTTCCAAGGACTCTACCAAAAAGTTACCAGAGCTAATGAGTAATTTTAATAAGATTGTAGGATATAAAAATCAATAGTATTTCTACTATTGAAAGAATAGCATTTTCAACAGTTGGTGCTCAAACAATTCAAAGTCCATATGCAAAAACAACCTCAATCCAGACCTTTCACATTATACAGAATTAACTAAAAATGGATCATGGACCTAAATGTAAAATCCCAAACCATAAGATTTCTAGAAAAACAAAATCTTTGTGAACTTTGGTTAGGCAAAGATTTCTTAGATACAATACCAAAAGCATAGGCCATGAGAAAAAAAATTGTAAATTGGACTTCAACAAAATTAAAAATTTCTCTGCAGAAGACACTATGAAAGGAATGAGAAAACAAGACCCAGACTGGGAGAAATATTTGCATGTTACATATCTGACGAAGGACTTGTATTGAAAAAATATAAAGAACTTTTAAAATTCAATACTAAAAAAAAATATAGTTTTTAAAATAGACAAATGATTTAAGGAGACACTTCACCAAAGAAGACATACGGATGGCAAATATACCAAAAGATACGCAACATCGTTGTTAGGGAAATGCAAATTAAAACCGAAATGAGGTACAACTATTCACTTATTTGAATGCTTTTTAGAAACCTGACAATACTAAGTGCAGAGCAACTGGAACTCTCATATATTGCAGGTGGGAATGCAAAATAGTTTAGTCACTTTGGAAGACAATTTGATAGCTTATAAAGTTAAGCATACACTTAACACATGATCCAGTAATCCCTCTCCTGGTATTTAGCCAAGAGAGATGAAAATTTATATTCACCCAAAGACCTTCATGTGAATGTTCATAATATTTTTATTCATGATAGCCAAAACCCAGAAACAACCCAGATGTCCTTTGGCTGGTGAATGGATCAACAAACTGTGGTACAGTTGGCCCTGTGTAGCCATAGGCTCTGCATCTGCAGATTCAACCAACTGAGGACCAAAAATACTCAAGAAAAAAATTCCAGAAAATTTCAAAAACCAAAACTTGAATTGACATGTACTGGCAACTATTTACATAGCACTTACATTGTATTAGGTATTATGAGTAATCTAGAAATTATTTAAAGCATAGGAGAGGGTGTGCGTAGGTTATATGCACATACTACACCATTTTATATAAGGTTCTTGAGCATCCCTGGATTTTGGTATTGGGCTGTCCTGGAACCAATCCCCCGCTGTCACTGAGGGATGAATGTACTTCCGTACAATAGAGTACTATTCAGCAATACATGAAATAGACAGCTAATACACACAACATGGATGAATTCCATATGCATTATGCTAAGTGAAAGAAGTCAGGTAAGAGGCTATGGACTTTATGATTCCATTTGTATGAGAAATCCTTGAAAACAGATCCACAGTTGCCATGGGTGGAGTGTGAGAAGAAGGGAATAATGGAATTTGGCGGTTTATAGAACTGTTCCATATCTTTTTTGTGGTGGTGGTTACTTGGCTGTATGAATTTATTAAAACTGTTGTGCAATAGGGAAGGAACCTTTGAAGGAAAAGACTCACAGATATGATTACTACAAAATATTAAACTTTTAAAGGACAAACATCATCATAAATTTAAAAATCAGGCCACAGACTTAGAGAATATATATTTTCAGCATACGTAACAGACCAAGGATTAATACCTACAAATTAATATGAAGAAAGATAAATATTATAAAAGACAAATGGGCAAAGTACGTAAGTACAGGGCAAAATACAGGGAGCTCAAAGAAAGAACCAAATGGTCAATAAACATGAAAAGATTCACACCTCACTGTCACTCAGTGAGCTATCAATTAAAGTAATACTATAATAACATTTCAGCCGTCAGATAAGCAGATCTTTGAAAGATTGTTAAAACCCAGCATTACTAAGGATGTGAGGCTACACATACTCCTGTGGAGTTTTTAAGAGCATATAACGGTACATTGTGAAGGATAATTTGGGCATAGCTATCAAAAACTTAAATGTGCATATTTTTTTGACTCAGTAATGTCACTTCTAGGTATTAATACTATAGCACTACTTCCACAGGTGAACAAAGATGTATATGAAATAATTTTTTATTAGAGCCTTGTTTGTAATAGTGAAAAATAGGAACCAATTTGAACGTCTGTGGGCAGAGGAGTGGTTAAATAACGAGGTTAATTGATATAATGGACTGTTATGACAAATGACACATATGTGAGTACTGATATAGCACTGTATATTTATTTACAAAGAAATGCATTATTAAATGAAAAAAGCAAGTAGTAATGAATGTATAGTGTTCCTATTTGTATTTTTTAAAAATCTACAATTCTGTACACATAAACACATACGCATGCACAGAGAAAGGTCTGGAGAAATACACAACAGAGTCAGGGTAGTGGTTCTCTGTGGGGAAAGCAATGAGATTGGGGGAACTTGCTTTTCACTTTACATTCTCTGGTCTTATTTGAACTTTTGAAATGCAAATGTATCTATGTTCTACTTGTATAGTTTTTTTTTAATTAATGAAACAAAGAGGTATAATTCAAATATATCTATACATTTTAAATTCAATAAGCCCAAGTAGAAAACACAAAAGTATGTAGTTTCCAAATCATCAGTGGTAAAAGAAGGTAAACTTGTCTATTATAGTGAGAAAAAAAAAGAACCAGGAAGCATTAAAAATAAAAGTCATAAAATAAATTGACAGAACAAAGACCAGGTAAAACTGTTGTCATGATAGACATGAATGGCTTTAAGATCTCTATCAAAAGACAAAAGACTCTCAGATTAAGTGGGGAAAAAAAAGAAATTTGGCCATAAGCTGTTTATAAAATAAATATATCTTATAGATATCATATAATAGATATAAATAAATGAATAAACACAAAGTGAAAATGACAGAGAAAGTTGAGAAGTAATGGGATGGGCAGAAATATCAGAGACAAATGTAACCAAAGGGAACACAGTCATATGTGCTAAGCTTAAAATCATACAAAATAGGATTCAGGACCAGAACAGTAAATGGAATAAATATAATTAATTTTATACTGATAAATGATAGAATGTGCTACAAAGGCAATACAGTCAAGAATGTAAATGTCTCCAAATAGAGAATTGGTTGGTTATATTATGGTACCTATTTATTTACAGTGAAACTCTATGTGGGCAATAATAAATATACAGTGACATGGAATGTGTTATAGATAAATTGTGAAGGGAAGAACATATTCTGTAAATACTGTATGAGCTCAAATTGTTGTAAACTTTTATAAAAAGGAGGAAAAGGACTGGCAGGATCACAGTGTCAGGGCTGTCCCTTGCAGGTGTGGTGTGGAGGAAAGACAAACAGGCTGTGAAGCAGTCCTAAAACAGGACACTTGACCACACGCAAGGACATAATACTGGGTATTCTGCCTGAGGGTTGGACAGCTCTATCTTTAAACCAGCTTTGGCTGACATCTCTCTTCCCTTTGTTTCTCAGCTTTCTAGCAGCCTGGATTTCTTTGTTCCCTTAACAGGGGTGCCTGGTGATAGCTTGTAATCACTTTTCCTGAGACTGGTATCTACCACAGTGAGCCATCACATTTTCCCTATGATTTGTGTGATTTTGGTATTTGGCTCCATTATGAATGTTGTAGGATATCCCCTGAGGGGTGCCAAGATATTAGGAGGGACCAGATTGACCTAGAAGCGTTTAAGTTGGATCATAGGAAAGTGCTGTATGTCACAAGGTGGCCAAATCCAACAAGAACAAGATGACTGTGGATTCCTTTGAGGACAAATATCTGCATTAGTCCTGGAGGTCCGGTTGGAAGGCTTATTCATTCTGTCTCTCCTATAACATCTTCATTGCTTCTCATGGGGATTGGGTTGTCACAGTGCTGGGAAGGGAATAAACTCGGAGAAAATTGAGAAGATATTGCAATGGAAGAAATGACTTGATTGATCTAAACCTAGGTCAGCATGCACTCCTTTGGGCTAAGCTTGAGGTGATACATTGCCTCTTCCATGATGCTGGGCAGCATCACGAGGCCGGAAAATGTCCCTAGGTCCTTCTCTGAATGACCTTGAAGCACTGAAATTTAAGAGGTGTCCTGGAACTCATGCCAGTAGGGACAGGGGAATCAAAGTTACTGGCAAGAGAGTGGTTGGGGAAGAAACTGGATCCTGACTGATGTCCCCCCTCATAACCTCAGAGGAAATAAGTCAGGGGTGACTTTGTGGAAATAAAGAAAAAGAAATCTTTCCCACAGTGACAAAATTCTAGAGGCAGAGTGTCAAAGTCTACTACTCTGGGGCACAGATGCAGGGTTAATTGGAACGAAATATTACTACTTAGTGCATAAAGCAAGGAAATGACCAGATTTCAGTAGAGAGATTTGAATGAGACATAAAAGATACATGGACTGGAAATCTTCTCTTGACTCTTTCACTAACTGTCTGTAACAGTTAGTGGCAAATCCCATAGACTGCTGGTTTTCAAAGTTAAGCCTGCATCAGAAGCGCCTGGAGGGCTTGTTAAAATACTGATTGCTTCCCCTCCCCCAGAATTTTTGACTCAGTAGATCAGGGATGGGCCTTAGAATTAGCATTTTTAACAAGTTCCCAGGTTGATACTGATGCCGCTGGTCTGGGAACCACACTGGAGGACCTCTGGCTTAGAACCCCAATAAGCAGGTAAATAAAATGAGTGAATGGAAGATCTCAAAAGACCCTTTCTTAATTCCAAAATCCTAGGATTCATGTATTGAAGGACTTCCTGATACAAGGGTTGTTAAATAATGGACCCTTTTTTACATTTAAATGGGAGAAGCTGGTTGGCTGCTCAGGGAATGATCTTGGAGGTGCTGTCCCTGTCCCTGTCCCATATATCAAGCCAGATCCTTAATCTCCCAGGCTCAGTAGAGCCACAAATTGAGTTATGGTGTGAGGGAAATAATACGCAATTTAGATTTTTCATAAAATTGGCTCAAGCCCCTTCAACATCCTGGGGAAATCCCAATGACCTCCCTAGGATTTATGTTCTCAGGGACACCTTTGGTTCTGAGCTCCTGTCTCCCCTGAGCTCTCATCTGCTGCTGTTCCCTTCCTCATACTGCACATGACCAGAATGTGTGTCTCTGCTCTCTTCCCTCATTCCTCAAATACCACTCACAGGAGATGCGGGTGTAGCAGACATCTGTTGTTTTGCCTGTCCAACAGTCCCCATCTTCCTGGTCATAGTACCCTGATCTGCTTTGGGGAGTTACCCCTCCCCTAGTGGAAACAGATACAGGGGCTATGTAGTGTCCTACCAAGCCAGGCCAGTCAGAAGTTGGCTCCCTGAACTTTGAATCTGGAATGGAGTGGCTGCTGCCGGGCTCAAGAGTGACAGGCTGGTCAGATCACCAGTACTGCTTGCTAAGCCCAGATCTTTGATCTGTTCTATATCGTCAAATAAATCCTGTTTTGAAGTTAGCCACATTCCTGCTTGTGAAGAAAAAAGAAAAAACGTAAACTGGAGGCCTGGAATCTGGAAGGAGTTTATATGACAGCAATACAAATAACTTAAGATGAGCTATTATTCAGCCTTGCTGATTGAAAAAAAACAGTCTTTTGGCCACTCCACCACAGGACTGTGTCTCTGTCCACATTTCCTCATGGGCTTCGGTTACTTCACATGTTGTCCAACCTCCGTTTTCTCCCTCCCCCTTTCATCTCATCTATTATACTTCCCCCCCAACATTCGTTTGCTCACTGATGCCTCCTACAGAGCAGTGTAACTCTGTATCACAGTCTCCCTCCCAGCCATGGTCGTGGAGTGTCACCCTCCACATCCAAGGGGATCTATCAAGTTCCTCTCAAAGAAGACCATTGCCTCCTCACCAGGAACTTCGATACCTGCCATTCAAATAATACAGTTTTTTTTTCACCCTGCAACAAAGTGAATGCCTACTGTGTATCAGGTCTTACAAATGATACGTTACCTGATGAAGCAGATAACTGTATCCTGTTAAATGAACCAACAAAAATAAATCAACAAAAGACTGATAAACCAAGGGGAAAATCTATTAATTTTAATGTTGGTAACCAGCAAAGGGATCGGAACAGGGATTGCCAAACTATGACCTGTGGTCTGTTTGTGTACAGTCCATGAGCTAGAAACCTTAAAAAAGTTTTTTTTAATGGATTGTAAAACAAAAATAAGAATATGGGACAGAAATCTATGTGGCTCACAAACCTGAAATATTTAATTTACTACCTGGCCCTTTACAGAAAAAGCTGGCTGACATCAGGGTCAGAATCCTCATATAAGAAGGTGCCTGTGGCTGAGATGGACTACCCCAGACCCTAGGCATCAGATCAGTGTGGAAGTATTTCATTTGGGGATTATCTCTTTGGGCCACGAAGACCTTTCTGCCTGTCATCTTAGGAGGTGGCTAATTCTGTGGTTGAAAGCAAGAGAGGGAGGGATGTTCTGTGGTCACTGGACCCAACTGAGAGTTATGAGGAGGCCAGAGAGGTGTGGGGGGGAGGATGTGGCACATGGGTCCACTTGCTTTCATCATCTTTGTCACAGGCAACAGTAGCAGGGGATACAGGGCGCGAGGACTTCTAGGATGAAGAGGGTGAATCTGCATGTGGGAGAAGGGGTCCTGGCAGTTGTGGTATATCCCTGATGCCTGTGAGTTCAGCAGGAGAGATGGCCTGGGGTAAGCAGCTGTGGAGACCCAGATTGGGGAACATTTGAGTCCCTAAAATTCACAGTGAGCCTAATGAAAGCAGGGATTCTGAAGGGCTGTTTTATTTACTGCTTTAACTACAGTGTTCAGTAGTGCCTACCACATAGCAGGTGCTTAATAAATACTTGTTGATTGAATTGAATGAACCCTGTTTCCTTAAGAATATTTACAGGGAAAGCTCCCTGGAAAGTCTTAATTCCTGTTAATTTGGTCATGAAGGGACTTAGAGTCCAAAATTGAACATTAAAGGAAATATACCCTTATTTTGTATCCTAAACTGATAACATATGGCATATTAGTTATATTAGCACCAGCTCATCAGTACATTTTCTCCTTAGCAAAATGTTTACATAGAATGCTAACTTACTATCAAAAAGTTGCGTATTGAAATGAATCAGAATAGAGGTACCAGCATAATCGTTACAGCTGGTGCTATCAAGCTATAGTGTAGTCTCATGACCACCTACATGTGATGGGAACACACCTTCCATGAGGATCAAAACACTTATGGGCTGTTGGGTGTCCTGCTCTCATATGATAACAGCCTGCACTTACCCTAGTATCTACTCTGTGCTAGGTGCAATTTGTTGACAATTTTCTGTGTAATTTGTTGAATGAGCTTATGAGTAATAGTGACTAGTTTGTGCTTTTCCGTGTACCAGGTACTATTTCATATACTGTATCATTTAATCTTCATAAGAATCTGAGCAGGTGGTTCTAATTATCATCCCCATTTTGCATATGGAGCAACAGAGGCATTGAGAGGTTGAGTAACTTATTCAGCGTCACACAGTTAGCAAGTGGTGGAGCTGGGATTTGAGTTCTAGCAGCCACCATGCCTCTCATGGGCACTGCTGGAGGCTGAGAAGCTATTGCCCACTGCTGCCTTTCTTTCGACTTGTATGTGTCATAGCCTCTATGACACAGCAGCTCTGCAACTAAGTAGATCCCTCACCATTGTTGTTTTTTCTTTTTTTTAAACATCAAACGCATTCCAGTCACGCCTTCCTCAGGAAGCACCTCTGCCCATCTTCAGTGGGCTTGTCTACCCCTCAAGTCTAATCAGCAAAAGCCTGTCACTATCTAAATCATAACTGTCCCATGTAAAAGTGGCTGCACTTTAATTCTAAAAACAAGATCGTATTTTAAGTATATCAGGAGAGGCTTTCTATTGTAACTTTGTGTTGAACTCCTCTATAAATCTGAGAATGTTCTTATAAGCACATAATTTTTGTGTTTTATACATTTGGAATTTCGCATATTAGATTTTCTTAGAGTAGCACATGATTCAAGGGAGAATGTTGACCTTTTCATTCAATTAAAAAATATTTTTGCACACCTTTAGTGATTAGAACTGAGCTGGCTAATTAGAGAGAAATGAGCTTAAACATGAGCTTGCTCGCTTGTTGTGGAGACAAGACACAGACACAGGATATGCTTTGATAACCAATAAAACTGCTTTTGATCAGTGTCAGACTGAATGGAGCAGATATGAAGTACAGTGAGTTTGGATAAGATGGGATATCTTGGGACTATCTAATCACAGAAGACATATTTCACTCTTAGGAATGGTTTAAATTCAGTCCCCTTGGGTGGGCTCGATCATATGGTCTGGAAGGTTTCTCAGATTTGAATAGCCTTGTTTATTAAAAAGAAAAAAGAGAAGAAGAAAAAGAAAAAAGAAAAAAATCCATTAGCTCCAAGAATAATCTTGGTGGGGACATAGTTCCCTCTAGTGGTGCTAGAAGGAGTTGCAAATTTTCTTTATTGTATATTTCTCTTTTTTTCCTTATTTATTCATTCAGTCAACAAATATTTAATGAGGACCTGCTATATATTAGGTTCTGTATTATAGATAAACAGATAAAAGACACAGTTTCATTTTTCAAAAGCTCACAAGGCTAGAAGAGAGAAAGCCAAAGAATTATGATACACTATATCTACAAATAAAAATAACAATGTGAAACTACCTAGCCCAGATCAGGAGGGATGGGGTTAAATAAGAGAAGACTTCCTGAAGGAGTAAAGATGTGATCTGAGACTTGATGAAATAAATGCTACATTTTACTCTTTAGAGTATCTATATATGTTTGTTGTAGAAAATTTAGGAAATGCAGATGAGGTAAGAAAAAGAATTACACATTATTCCATCACCCAAAGACAACCACTTACAATATTTTGCCATATCTACTCCACTCCCCTTTTTATGCATAATTTATTTTTTTAACAGACTATACTCATAACATTTTGTAATCTGCTACATTGTAAATGTAATTGCCATTTTCAATCTGCCATAAACAAGTTAATATATTTTGAAATTTTTCTTACTATATATACTAATGCAACATTATTACTCTTTTTCAAAATAATATTGGTTATTTTCCCACTTTTATTTTTTCAGATGTTCTTTAGAATAATTATGTTCAGTTTTTAAAATCTCACCGGTATTTAGATTGTGGGAAATATAGAGATTTATTTGGGGAGAGTTTATGGCTTTATCATATTGAGTTTAGAAATATTAGATCCAGAAATATTGTAGATCTCTCCATCTGTTTGGATTTTCTTTTATGTTCCCTCAATTAAATGTTATAATTTTCATCATTAGTGTCTAGCATCTCAATTTAAAGATTTCTAAACCTTTATTTAGAGGTTGCATTAACCTCTAAATAATTGCATTAGCATTTAGATCTTTCTCAACTCATTATTTTTCTAAGTAATTATTATGGGTGTAGGCATAGAATGCAGCTGATTTTTAAATATTTGCAACCTTACTGATGTATGAATTTTACCCTTTTTTTTTTTTTAGCTGATTGCTTTGAGTTTCCATATGGACAGTCACAACACCTGAAATAATGACCATTTTTGCCAATACCTTCCCAATAACTAATCTTCTTTCATGTTTCTTATTGCATTGAGAGGAACATCCATAACTATATTCAATCACATGAGGACCCTTGTCTGGGTTTTTACTTTATTCATTTTTTAAATAGAAGTATAATTGACTTACAACACTATGTTATTTCTAGGTGCACAACATAGTAATTTGATATTACAAAATAACTACCATAAGTTTAGTTACCATCTGTCACCATACAAAGTTATTACAATATTGTTGACTATATTCCCCATGCTGTACATTTTATCCCTGTGACTCATTTATTTTGTAATTGGAAGTTTATACCTCTTAATCTCCCTCACCTATTTCACTCATCCCCCTTCCCCCTCCCCTCCCCTCTGGAAATCACCTATTTGTTCTCTGCATCTATGCATCTGTTTCTGTGTTGTTATGTTTGTTCATTTGTTTTGTTTTTAGATTCCACATATAAGTGAAATCACATGGTATTTGTCTTTCTCTGTCTGACTTATTTCATTTAGCATAATACCCTCTAGGTCATCCATGTTGTCATAAATGGCAAGATTTCATTCTTTTTTATACCACTTTTTATCCATTCATCTATCAATGGACACTTAGGTTGCTTCCATATCTTGGTTATTGTAAATAATGCTACAGTGAATATAGGGGGTGAATATATCTTTTCAAATTAGTTTTTTTTATTTTCTTCAGATAAATACCCAGAAGTGGAATTGCTGGATCATATGGTAGTTCTATTTTTAATTTTTTTGAGGAACCTTCATACTGTTTTCCATAGTGGCTTTTCCAATTTATATTCCTACCAACAGTGCACAAGCGTTCCCTTTTATACACATCCTTGCCTACACCTGTTACCTGTTCTCTTTTTGTTACTAGCCATTGACAGGTGTGAAGTGATAGCTCATTGTGATTTTGATTTGCATTTCCCTATTGATTAGTGATGTTGAGCATCTTTTCATGTGTCTGTTGGCCATCTGTATATCTTCCTTGGAAAAATGTCTATTCAGGTCCTCTGCCCATTTTTCAATCAGGTTGCTTGTTTTTTTGATGTTGAGTTATATGACTTCTTTGTGTATTTTGGATAGTAACCCCTTATTGGATATATCATTTGCAGTTATCTCCCATTCAGTAGTCTACATTTTTGTTTTGTTGGTAGTTTCCTTCACTGTACAAAACATTTTTAGTTTGATGTAGTCCCATTTGTTTATTTTTGCTTTTGTTGCCCTTGCCTGAGGAAATATATCAAAAAAATATTGCTAAGACCAATATCAAAGAACATACTGCCTATGTTTTCTTCTAGGAGTTTTATGGTTTCAGGTGTTACATTTAAGTCTGTAATCCATTTTGAGTTTATTTTTGTTTATGATGTAAGAAAGTAGTCAGGTTTGATTCTTTTGTAAATAGCTGTTTTCCCAACACCAATTATTGAAGAGGCTGTCCTTTCCCCATTGTATATTCTTGTCTCCTTTGTCATAGATGAATTGACCATATATGTGTTCATTCTCAAGATTGTTTTGGCCGTTCAGGGACTTTTGTGTTTCCATACAAATTTTAGAATTATTTGCTGTAGTTCTGTGAATAATTCTGTTGGCATTTTGATAGGGAATGCATTGAATCTGTGGATTGCCTTGGGGAATATGGTCATTTTAACTATTAATTCTCCTAATTCATGAGCATAGTATATCTTTCTGTTTGTGTTGTCTTCAGTTTCTTTCATCAATATCTTATAGCTTTCCGGGTACAGGTCTTTTACCTCCTTAGTTAGATTTCTGTCTAGGTGTATTATTCTTTTTGATGCAATTAGAAATGGGATTGTTTTCTTAATTTCTCTGATAGTTCATTGTTAGTGTATTGAAATGCAACAGATTTCCACATCTGCATTTTTGTATCCTGCAACTATACTGAATTCATTGATGAGTTCTAGTAGTGTTTGTAGTGTTTAGTAGTGTCTAAACTTTGAGTCTAGTAGTGTCTTTAGGATTTTCTATGTATAGTATCATGTCATCTGGAAACAGTGACAGTTTTACTTCTTCCTTTCTAATTTGGATTCCTTTTATTATCTGATTGCTGTGGCTATGACTTCCAGTACTGTGCTTGATAAAAGTGGTGAGAGTTGTCTTCCTTGTCTTGTTACTGATCTTAGAAGAAATGCTTTCAGCTTTTCACCATTGAGTGTGATGTTAGCTGTGGGCTTGTTACATATGGCCTTTATTATGTTAAGCTATGCTTCCTCTATACCCTCTGTTGAGAATTTTTTTATCACAAATAGATGCAGAATTTTGTCAGAAGCTTTTTCTGCATCTATTGAGATGATCACATGACTTTTATCCTTTATTTTGTGAATGTAGTGTATCATATGATTAATTTGCGAGTATTGAACCATCCTTGCCTCACTGGGATAAATCCCAGTTGATGAAGGTGTATGAGTTTTTTTTCCTGGTCACGCCACGTGGCATGCAGAATCTTAGTTCCCCAACCAGGTATTGAACCCGTTCCCCCTGCAGTGGAAGTGCAGAGCCCTAACCACTGAACAGCCAGGGAATTCCCTGTATGATCCTTTTAGTATATTGTTGAATTAAGTTTGTTAATATTTTGTTGAGGATTTTTGCATCTATGTTCATCAGTGATATTGACCTGTAATTTCCTTTTTTGTGTGATATCTTTGTCTGATTTTGGTATCAGGGTGATGCTGGCCTTGTAGAATTAGTTCAGAAGCATTCCATCCTCTTCAGTTATTTGGAATAGTTTGAGAAGGATAGGCATCAACTCTTCTCTAAATGTTCAGTAGAATTCACCTGTGAAACCATCTGGCCCGGGACTTATATTTGTTGTAAGTTTTTTTATTACTGATTCAATTTTATTACTGGTAATTGGTCTGTTCATATTTTCTATTTCTTCCTGATTCAGTCTTAGGAGATTGTACATTTCTAGAAATTTGTTCATTTCTTCTAGGTTGTCCATTTTATTAGCATATAATTGTTCATAGTAATCTCTTATGATCCTTTGTATTTCCATGGTGTCAGTTGTAACTTTTCCTCTTTCATTTTTTATTTTATTTATTTGGGTCCTCCCTTTTCATTGATCAATCTTGCTAAAGGTTTATCAATTTTGTTTATCTTTTCAAAGAACCAGCTCTTAGTTTCACTGATCTTTTTTTTTTTTTTTTTAGTTTTTATTTATTTCTGCCCTGATCTTTATTATTTCTTTCCTTCTATTAACTTTGGGTATGTTTGTTCTTCTTTTTCTATCCCCTTTATATAGAAGGTTAGGTTGTTTGACATATTTCTTGTTTCCTGAGGTAGGATTGTTTTGCTATAAACTTCCCTCTTAGAACTGCTTTTGCTAAATCTCATAGATTTTTGGATTGTTGTGTTTTCATTTTAATTTGTCTCCAGGTATTTTTTAATTTCCTCTTTGACTTGTTCAGTGATCCATTGGTTGTTTAGTAACATACTGTTTAGCCTCCATGTGTTTGTGTTTTCTGCTGTTGTTTTTCTTTTTTTCATTGTAGTCAATTTCTAATCTCCAACCATTGTGGTCAGGAAAGATCCTTGATATGACTTCAGTTTTCTTAAATTTATTCAGACTTCTTTTGTGGCCTGGCATGTGATCTATCCTGGAGAATGTTCCCCATGCACCTAAAAAGAATGTATATTCCGCTGTTTTGGGGTGTATGTGTGTGTATGTGTGTGTGTGTATATATATATATATATATATATATATATATATATATATATATATATATATATATACACACATACATACATATAAAGTTCATCTGTCATTTATTTCCTTTTCTGTCTTCATTGCACTGGCTAGGTCTTCCAGTACTATGTTGAGTCAGTGATGAGAGTGGGCTTCCTGCCTTATTCCCAACCTTAGTGAGAAGGTGTTCAGTCTTTCACTATTAAATATGATCTTCATCAAGTCGAGGAAATTTTCCTCTATTTCAAGCTTTCTTACAGTTTTTACCATGAGTGGGTGTTGAGTTTTGTCAGATATTTTTTCTGAATCAATTGATATGATTATGTGAATTTTATTTTTTAGCCTATTAATATGGTGGAATACATTGATTTTTAATTATTGAACTGGCCCTGCATCCTTGGAATAAACCCTACTTGGTCATGATGTATGTCTTTTTATATATTATTGAGTTCCATTTGCTGATATTTTGTTTTAAAATTTGCATCTATACTCATGAAGGATATTAATTTGTAGTTTTCTCTCTCTGTGTACGTGTGTGTGCATGCGTGAGTGCGTGCTGTCTCTGTCAGGTTTTGACATCAGGGCAATACTGGCCTCAAAATTTGAGTTGAGAAGTATTTCCTCCTCTTTTATTTTCTGGAAGAGCATAGTATTAACTCCTCTTTAAACAACTGGTAGAATTCTGTTTCAAGTTCACTGATTCTTTCCTCTGTCCTCTTCATTCTGCTATTAAGACCATCTGTTGAGTTTTAAAACTTAGGTTACTGCATTTTTCTGTAAAACTGCCATTCAATTCTTCTTTATATATGTTTTCTGAATCGTTTTTAATTTGCATTAACTTCTCATTGAAGCAGTTATATGATGTCTCAGTTGATTTTTGTGTTAGGTGTGAAGAAAGGATCTAATTTTATTTTTTATGTACAAATAGCCAGATTTCCCAGCACTTTTTCACTGAAAAGTACATCCTTTCTCTTTATTTTAGAGTGCCAGCTTAGTCATTAATCAAGCAATCTTACATTCATGGTTCCCTATCCCCATATCCAGATGCTCTATTCTGTTCCATTGATCAAATTGCTTATCTTTTTAGCAATACCATACTTCCTTATTACCATAGTTTTATCATAAATCTTCATGCCTGATAGAGCAAATTCTCTTCCTTTGTTCTTCAAGAATGTTTTTGTGATTCTTGGTTCTTTGCATTTCCTTATAAATTTTGGAATCAGTTTGTCAAGTTACTTTAAAAAAGTTTTGAGATTGCATTGACTCTAGCCAATTTATGGAGAACTGATACCATCAAATTGAGTCTTCTAATACATCAATATTTATTTTTTATTCTTTTTTAACTTTTTTGTTAAATAATTATAGATTCATGGGAAGTTGCAAATATAGTACAAGAGACCCTGTATACCCTTCACCCAGCCTCCCCCAAAAGTAACATCTTACATACCTATAGTACACTATCAAAACCAGGACATTGACATTGGTGCAATCCATAGAACTTACCCAGATTTCACCAGTTTTACATGCACTCAGTTGTGTGTGTATAGCTCTATGTAATCATATCACAGTCAAGATACAGAACTGTTCCATCACCACAAAGATTCCTGGTGCTGCTCTTTATGGTCACACCCATTCTTTGATTTTTTGATAAAAATTTTAATTTCCTCCACTCAACAATATGTCTTGGAGATCCACCCACGTTAATACATATACCTAATTCTGTTTAAATGCTGAATATAACTTCATAGTACAAATACATCTTAGTATATTTAACCACCCCCCTACTAATGGACTTTTAAATTATTTTCATTTATCCACTATTTTAGACTCCACTGCAGTGACTATCCTAATACTTGCCTCCTCATGCACATATGCAGTTGTTTATCTAGGATAGAAACAGAGGAGTGTAATTACTGAGTATTAGGATAAGCCCATCTTATATTTCAATAAGCAATGCCAAATTGTCCCTCCAAGTGGCTATACCAATTTATAATACCACCAGCAGTTAGGGAAGGATGAGCACATTGATGAAAATGAATAAAATGGAGAAAGACGGTACAATATTTTTTAAATAAATTATTTTATTTTATTTATTTATTTTTGGCTGCATTGGGTCTTCATTGCTGCGCACGGGCTTCCTCTAGTTGTGGCGAGTGGGGGCTACTCTTTGTTGCGGTACGTGGGTTTCTCATTGCGGTGGCTTCTCTTGTTGCGGAGCACAGACTCTAGGCATGCGGGCTTCAGTAGTTGTGGTGTGCGGGCTCAGTAGTTGTGGCCTGTAGACTCTAGAGCACAGGCTCAGTAGTTGTGGCGCACGGGCTTAGTTGCTCCGCAGCATGTGGGATCTTCCCAGACCAGGGCTCGAACCCGTGTCCCCTGCACTGGCAGGCAGATTCTAACCACTGCACCACCAGAGAAGCCCAGACGGTACAATTTTAAATAGGATTGTCAGGATGGATCTTACTGAGAAGATGGAATTTGAGTCTAAGGAAAAGAAGGCGTATGTGGCTATCTGGGGGAGAGCATTCCAGGCAGAGAGAACAGCCAGTGCAAAGGCTCTGAGGTAGCAGTGTGAGTGTGCTGGCTTGTTTGGAGAACACTGAGGAGACGAGGTTGGATTGTGGTAAGAGAAGGTGCTGACTGTGAAGGGCCTTGGAGGCCAGGGAAAGGCCTTTACTCTGAGTGAAAGGGAGATCATGGCAAGGTTTTGAGCAGAGGAGTGATGTGATCTGACTTTTTTTGTTTGTTTTTAATAAAAAAAACTTCATTGAGACAGAATTTACATACAATAAAAGGCACCCATTTTAACTGTGCAGTTTGATGAATTTTGGTGGTTATGTCATTTGCCCAAACCCAAACACTGAGGACATGGCAGCACTAGTACCTACTGCCAAAGGCCATGCTTGTTCCTCTGTGCCCTCAGAGGCAGTAATGTCCAGGCCCCAGACTGTCGTTTCCTGTCCCAGTGTATCAGGAAGGAGTGGGGACTAGGCAGCGGGAAGCCCACCCTGGGGACAACAGCATGGAGAGGCCTTGAGGGCACAGGAGGGCTGGAACTCCCTACCCTCACCATTTGTGCTGGCACCCATGGGCAAGGCCATCTGCTGAGCCAATTATTTTAGAGATACCCATTTAATTTGTCTCTTACTCTTGCTCTCTAGGCAATTTTAGGGAGGAAAAAAAGAAAAGTCTTCTACTCACTGATTTAATTCCCTTTTTTCTACTCTTTTTTTTAATTGTAGAAGAAATGCTTTTCCATTATACAAAACTCAGGTATCATCGAATTATAATACAATAATAACATCCCTTATAATTCTCCCTCCTAAGATAACCGTCAGTAAGTTTGATACACAGTCTTCTTTTTTTCCTTATTTACTCATATGCTAATATCTGTTAGAATTATTCATTTATTTTTACAAAAATGTCATGCATAGCATTGTGATTTTTTCCTTCACTTTTAATATCCTTTGGAGCATTTCTTGTGTCAGTGTAAGCAGATCTCACTTTATTTTTGTAAATGGATGCATATTATAACATTGGGTGTTCCACCAATGATTTACCTGGTAGGAAATCTTATTCCTCCCCTTCCTGTTTCATGAGGGAATTTCCACTCCCAGGGTAACAGTATGAATGATTCCACCCCCTAGGTAGGAGTGGTTAATCTCACTGATGAGACTCAGAGTGGTTTATCTCACTGGGCATAAGCGGCCTCACCCTTTCTGGGCTGGCCTGGGAGATGCTCACATGTGGCCTCCTCCCCCATTGAACCTACCAGGGGGCCTCTGCTCCAGCAGGCATGAGACTGAAGTCCTAGGTGGGCCACTCTTGGAGAGTGGAGACAAGAAGGCTCACCTGTGGCCTCACATTTCAGTCACATTCCCCAGATAAGCTCAATGTGGACTTTGAATTATGACTTTTCCTTAAAAGAAAAGAAAAAGAAAAAACTTCTCTCTCAAGAGGGAGAGAGCAGTATCATTTTTTGCCCACCTCAAATTCCAACATTTCTCCATTCCCCACTGATGGACATTTATGTTTTGTCACAACAAATATTGCCTTTTCCACATTTACTTTTTGTACCTATGCTAATGGGGTTGACAACAACAGGAAAGACTTTTTTTTTTAATTTATTTGTTTTATTTGTTTATTTTTGGCTGTGTTGAGTCTTTATTGCTGCGCGCAGGCTTTCTCTAGTTGCGGCAAGTGGGGGCCACTCCTCGTTGCGGTGCGCGGGCCTCTCACTGCAGTGGCTTCTCTTGTTGTGGAGCACGGGCTCTAGGTGCACGGGCTTCAGTAGTTGTGGCACACGGGCCCAGTTGCTCCGCAGCATTTGGGATCTTCCCGGACCAGGCATCAAACCCGTGTCCCCTGCATTGGCAGACAGAGTCTCAACCACTGTGCCACCAGGGAAGTCCCAGGAAAGACATTTTTTGAAAGAAGCTCTCTTTAGAAGTCCTTGAATTGGGACCCAGGATGAGCATTGAGGAGAACCTTCATTATCAACACCAACTATGACAGGCTGGACTGTAAGAGTCTCCTGAGGCACAGAGAAAACTGCATCCCAGGAAGTTTTGTTCATTCATTCATTCAACATTAAGATTGCACCTACAGTGTGCCAGGCACAGTTTTAGGCAGTGGGAATAGAGAAATGGACAAGACATGCAAAGCCCCAGCTTTTGTGGAACCTGCAACACACAAAGAAACAAGCAGTAAACAAGGAAATGTCAGAGTGGTAACAGCTACCTGGTATGAAACGGGGACGATGAGTCTTAATAATTGAAACTTTTGAGAACATCGTGGAGCTGTTGTAAGAGTATGCTTTCTGGTATAAAATTGTAAAAGCAGCCATAGGCTTTATTTCAGAAATATCTAGTTCTCGAGCCTGTATTACAGTAATTGGTCTGTTGGTAAGTGATTGGTTTTCCATGGTGCTTCCCATGCCATGGTTCATTCAGGAAAGTTGTATCTGAATTTCAGCCACACATGCCCTCAATTCTCTTCCCACTGTACTCCGTACATCTTTTCAAGGCACTTTAGAATTTTATGTATGTATATATATGTTATATATATATAAACTATATATATATAGCATATATATATATTATATTTTATATATATATAGTTTTAAAATAGTTTCTTATTGTTAGTTTTTCTGTGTGTGGTGGAATTCTATTTTGAAAACCTAGAGAGGCCTTGCATCTGGGGAGGGAGGACACAGTAGGGAATGCCAGTTCGGACTAGTGACGTGAGATCAGTCTTAGCCTGGGTGCTTTTTGGTTAAGCACACTTGGTGAGTCCTTCCAACATGAAGCCCAATATCCTTCTGTCTGGGGAAACTGTTTCCTTTGTTATTTGTTTTGTGGTTTTTAAGGCTCTCCTTCCTTCCCTTTCTCTGCTCTCTCTTATTAGAATATTGTTTGTCAAATGTGGGCCTCCCTAACTCATTTTTTTTTTTTTTTTTTTTTTTTGCGGTACTTAGGCCTCTCACTGCCGCGGCCGCTCCTGCTGCGGAGCACAGGCTCCGGACGCGCAGGCCCAGCGACCATGGCCCACGGGCCCAGCCGCTCCGCGGCACGTGGGATCCTCCCGGACCGGGGCACGAACCCACGTCCCCCGCATCGCCAGGTGGACCCTCAACCACTGTGCCACCAAGGAAGCCCCCTAACTCATCTTGATGCTTTTTACTGGTTTTCTTTTCACATGTTCCAGTTTCTTGACTTTTTGTTTTACTTTTGCTTAGAATTCCTAGACTGTACTTTTCATGTTTTACACTGATTTTTTTTTCCATTTTGACAATCACATTTTAAAAAAAATTTTTATTGGAGCATAGTTGATTTACAATGTTGTGTTGGTTTCAGGTGTACAGCAAAGTGAATCAGTTATACATATACATATATCCACTTTCTTTTTTCGACAATCACATTTTTATTTACTGAATGTTCTTTCATGTTCTCTGATGTCTCTTTTTTATGGGATCCTCTTTTTGTTTCATGGATTAAATATCCCCTCAATCTCTCTGAAATGCCAGATGTTCTTTTCCAGTTCTAGATTTTTCACTTTATTATTTGTTTCTTCTGGGGACTTTTTTCCTGTTAATTCTGGTCATTTCCTTCCAGGTTGCATATTTTCCTCAAAGTTGGTGATCCTTGCCTGCTGTTCCATTTTGTCCTGAAAATTTCCATTTCAGTAGTTTTTAATCTAAAAGCAAAAAGTCTTCACATCTGCATTGATAGCCAAAAATGTTTTCATGGGTTCTTCACCCTTAAAGTACACTGTTCTTTCATTACTAATGGTGATGTGTTTAATCACTCTTTGGAATCCTCTCACCAAAGGAGGGCCTTCTTTTGCTCTTGTAAATAACCCCAGATGATATACTCATTTGCATGTTCGAGTACAGTCTGGATTCTGCAACAGCTGGCAGAGTGGGTGAGGAGTGGTTCCCCACCCACTCATGGTCAGCAGTTAAAAGCTCTGTTTGGGTCCACCTGCCAGAGAGAGTTGCCCTGCACCAGCATCTGTCCAGACCCTGTGATCCTGGTCACTTTAGTTTCTGATTGTTCTGGTAGTTCCTGAAAAGCACACCTGGTTCATTTGCATCCTGGGTAATAGCTCCCTCTGCTTCAAACAGGCCATTTCATCAGGAGTTTGGCAAGATGATCTTTATAGGCTGAGGTTAGGTACGTATAAGCCCAGATCTCCAAAGAGGGACCGTCCTTCCTGGGAACAGGAATTGTAGCATGTTGAGGGTGCCATCTGTATGGTGAAGGGAAGAAGTTGTTCCAAAACACATTCTATACCTTTATATTCTAATCTCGCTTATAGTCAAGAATTATACTCTTAGTAGAGTTTGATTTGGGGGGAAGAAAGATTAAGAAAAAAGAGGGAATAAGAGCCCTGAGTATGAGACACTGGCACAGTCACACCAGCAATTTTTACTTGGCTAATTGGTATTTCTTTATCCAGGATAATTCTAAATGATAATTCTCCTTACTAGATTATTAAATTCAGGCAAATCTGTTTCTATCTGAAAGGCTTAGGAGTCGCAAACCTTCGATTATTCTGTAACTAAATGCATTACTTATAATAAAAATAGAGATGAACTAGTAATCCTCATTTCAGCTTTAAAACACGAAAAGGTCTTAAATGATTAAGAACCCTAATCCAGCAAGTAAAATTGGATGGATGCCAAGGTTTTAGATTTGAGAAGATGAGAGTTCAGGTGAGTAACATTCCAGGCTTTTACGATACAAATCTCCCTATTGGAGTAAAGAGATAAGGACAATTTTAACACTTGTATAACCAGTGAGAGCGTACACGAATGCATCTGTTCTGTAATTATTGTGTTGCTCTATACCTATTCTTAAAGGGTGTTAAAGAATCTGATATATTAGATGTTGAAAAATGTAAGTTGTAATCAACATTTAAGTATCTGTGGAGCTCTTATTTTCATATTTATTTGTTTTTTATTTTTTGTTAAGTGCATAAATACTTCGAGGAATTTTAAATGTTTACAAAATAATACACTAGATTTTGCAGGATAATAAAATGGATACTAGATGAAGCACTACCAATAAAGTGCATTCCTCAGTTAGAGAAACATCCCTCCCTCCCCCAGCCTCTGCATATTCTGCTTTGAGAGCTCTCTCTGATTACACCAAACCATTTATGTTATTTTGCTATGAGAAAAAGAGAATCCTACAGAGGGAGGACAAGACCAGAATCAAGAGTGATAAATTTTGTCTCATTATAAAATCCTCTCCATGGCTATGTTTCTCTCTACCCCACATTAAACTCGTGACTCTTCTCCCTGCTTCTCAGGTGCCAGTTTCTGCAATGTGTTTGGAACTCTACCTAGAAAAGCAGACTGGATCATGTCCCCAAACAACTTTTATATGCACAATAGGCCTTTACCAAACAGTAATAAGAAAATTACTTTTAATTAATCGTGTTGCCCCTTTATATTATTTCTCTTCACAGAAGAAAACTAAATAACAACAAAACCCCCTAACTATTCTAGATAGAGAAATTTAAAAACATTGAGTTTTTGAAAAATTTGAGTAATTCTTTTTTTTTTTTTTTTTTTTTTTTTTTTTGCGGTACGCGGGCCTCTCACTGCTGTGGCCTCTCCCGTTGCGGAGCACAGGCTCCGGACATGCAGGCTCAGCGGCCATGGCTCACAGGCCCAGCCGCTCCGCGGCATGTGGGATCCTCCCGGGCCGGGGCACGAACCCGCGTCCCCTGCATCGGCAGGCGGACTCTCAGCCACTGCGCCACCAGGGAAGCCCTTGAGTTCTATCGTGAGGTGTTTTGTTTTGTTTTGTTTTGGCCACGCAGCTTTTGGGATCCTAGTTCCCCGACCAGGAATCGAACCCGGGCCGTTAGCAGTGAGAGCATGGAGTCCTAATCACTGGACTGCCAGGGAATTCCCAGAGTTCTATTTTTGAACTCAGAAAGATCCTATGTACTCAAAGTAAGTTAAAATTTAGATGGAAGGAGATACATGGACTTTCACACTAACAGTAATAATGAAGAAGATGATGAATATGCTTGAATGCTTGCTCTGTGCAAGCTTTATTTTAGGTCTTACCTGAGCCTTACTGGGTGGGCACCACTGTGGTTCCCATTTTGCAAATGGGGAAACTAACTTGCAGAGGTGGGCCGTTGCTCATATTCACCCAGACATAGACCTTCTCTTGGTCAAGAGTACAGAAAGTAATTTATTCTTTAAACTTCTATTTGCCTGTTATGTGAGTCTGGTAAAACCATGTAATATTTGAGTTAAATACAAGTAAGAAAGTGTTGAATAGAAACGTCATTGTTATGAGGGTGCTCCATAGCTCCCAAGGATAGTAAATCCCAATGGCTTAAAGAAAATGTCACTAAAGGGTTAAAAAGCTGACTTAGCTGACTTTTCTATTTCAGGTACAATTTTATTTAGGTAGTGATGGTCTTCATAGCCTGGGATAGAAAGCATCTGGCATTATGCCCAGAACTTGCCAACCCTTCAAGTATTAGGAGAAAAATTATGGTTTAGGTTAATTTGGGATCTTGGCTGGTGGCCACGGCTTATATAGCTTCTGAACTGAGAGCGGGGGAGGGATGAGCTGAATTTCACTCCACCTCCTTCCTTTAGTAAAACGAGTGTGTGAGGAGAAGGGAAAGGGATGGTACTAATCAAAGGAAAAGTGCATATTATTAAAATGAGCAAAATCAGGACCTCAATTACCAGGTCCCTGGAGGGGCCTAGGCATGCTGCAGGGGACACCGAAAGAAACAGGAAGTAGAAGATGGTTGGTGAGACAGAGGCGGATCCCAAGTGGAGGAGGGGGATGCTGGCTCACGGGAAAGTCGCTAGGAGTTGGCTCAGCTCTCCTCCTAGGCAAACCGGAGGGGGGCCAGTGTCCTCAAAGAGGCTTCCTCTCCTGGAGCTGGAGAGTTTAAAGGCCTAGAGTAGAGTGACACTGAAGGCCCCAGACGGCGGTGTCTCCCCCATCGCAATGCAGGTACTAACTGGTATACGAGGTGGAAACTTCCAGTATTATCACCCCAAACAAAGATTTTAATAGTGAATAAACTATTTCAAGTGGGAATTATATAGGCAGGGGCTATCCCCTGCAAATGCCAGACAGCAAAAATAAATTAGGGGCCTCAACCAGGTCCTAGCCAGAAGCTGAACCTGGTGGGCCTCTGTGCTTAAATAAATAAATGGATGGATGAATGAATGAATGAATAAATGGAGGAGAAGGAGGGAGGAAGGAAGGAAGGGAGGGAGGGAGAGAGGGAGGGAGGAAGCCCTTATTTGTACTTGTTGTCGATTTCTGTGGTATCTCCATAGATACTCCCATCATGGCAGGTTTCGAACTATCAATGTGAAGTCACTGCAGATACAGAGCAGTGACCCTCTTGGGCCAGTATCATCCAGCCGCAGCCCACCACTGAGTCTGCCCTAACTCAGGAGTCTGGTTTGTCCTCATCCATAAAGCAAAGACAACTATAATAAGGTGATTCTGTGTCCCTCCCCCTCCACTGATTACACATTCACCACAGAATGCAAAACTGGAGCTTGATGTGCTTTGGAAATTTGGGTGTTAATCAAAACTTTCCATAGATGTTGTGAAATTCTTTGGTTGTTTTATATTAAATAAAACCCTCTGGCAGGGTTTCAAATGTGTCTGAAAATTACTTGTAAAGTTATTAGGAGGATAACAAAATGTAATATAAATATAATTTTACTACCAAAACATGTTAATTGGGCTTCCCTGGTGGCGCAGTGGTTGAGAGTCTGCCTGCCGATGCAGGGGACACAGGTTGGTGCCCCGGTCCGGGAAGATCCCACATGCCACGGAGCGGCTGGGCCCGTGAGCCATGGCCGCTGAGCCTGTGCGTCCGGAGCCTGTGCTCCGCAACGGGAGAGGCCACAGCAGTGAGAGGCCCGCGTACCGCAAAAAAAAAAAAAAAAAGTTAATTAAAGTATGCTAATGTCTTTTGAGTAGTTCTTGTGGAATATCAATAGTGTTTTAAAGCTGTTTACCTACACAAATTGTTCCAATGACATTTCTGGATCAAAAGTCCTAAAAATCCGTGATAATTCTGGTTATTAATTTGGTGATAGTTGCTGATACCTTTAGAGTTAATGCAACATTGAGACAGTAAATACTTATTTAAAGACCTTATAAAAATGGGAGTTCAGCATTAAAGTTATCTGTCCTAAAAGAGAAATAATGTACTGATTCCCATAAAAATAGAATTAAATGAGAGTCAAAGTCTCAGAGTCCTAACTGATCTGTTTTTCTCATTATTCTCTATTACCTCACTGCACCCATTTATTCTCTTTCTTCTCTGCTTTGCACCATGACCTGAGAGCTGGACTCTGTGATTGCGTCACCAAGCTCCTCTGCAACAGCTTCTGGTTGACTTTGGCAAATGGGAAGCAAGAGATTGTGGGGCAGGAAGGAAAAGTCTGGATACTTCTTCCCCCTTCCTTCCTTGTTTTGGAGTCACATCTTGGGCAGTAAGTGGATCCTTCCATGAAAACATTTCCCACTGGGTGAACTTCTTCCCCAGTGACATTGTTTTCTCCCTTTGTCTCTTCCTTCCGAGGGATTCTAGTGGCTCCATGCTGCTGCTAGTCTCTGGGGCCCTGGCTTTGCTTCATTTGTTCCTGTAACCCTGCCCACCGCTCTAAAATCTCCCCCTCACTCCGGTCTCTTCATTTGAACCATCTGGAGTGAATTCTTCTTTCTGCCGAGATCCTGCCCTGATACATTCATATTATGTTCTTTCATTTGTATTTTCTATTAATTGCGAATGTAGTAATAAGAACAGTTATTCCGTGTGTTTCCATTAATCACGAATGTAGTTCTAAGAACAGTTATTCCATGTGTTTGTGTTTTCTACCATGTGCCTTTTGAAGAGATTTATTTAAAGCCTTGTACGGTATGAGCAGCAGCCAGTCATACCAGATGCTGACTTGTATGATGTTCTAGTACATTCTGGGTGAATATTAGCCCTTTTTGGTACAATAAAACCTAATTCCAAGATATTGGGATTGAAAGGAAATAAATAAAAAATAACTGATGAGGTCTAAAAGTAAATGCATTAGCTTATTCTGCAGCAAGCCAATGGCCTTCAGTCTTTATTCTGTTATTTCCTCTGTTTGAAATGGTTTTTCTATTAAAACTGACTTTCCCACTGCTGTCTTTTTGAGATGTGGCAAATTTACAAACCCAGGCCCCAGAATTAGAAAAAAAATATCGTAGAGCAGTGGTACCCAAACTTTAGTGGGCAATGGGGTCATCTAGAGAACTTGTTAGGACAAGGACTGCTGGGCCCATCCCCAGAGTTTCTGATTCAGTATGTGGTATAATAAGAGACATATGTGGTCATTGTCCCTAGTTCCTGGCACAGAGCTCCTAAAACCCCTGGAGTTTCCTGAGCGGTAGGAGTGTCTTGCGTTTTTTGTAAGGAGCCCCTGTTGAGTACACCAGCATTTATGCTAGTGAGGTGATAGGATGGGGCCCCTACGTAGCCTCAGGATGGGGCTGGTCACCAGAAAGATCAAGCAATTAGAGGGCTGGAACTTTCAGCCCCATCCACTGACCTCTGGGAAGTACGGGTGGGGGGAGGAGCTACAGATTAAGCTGCATACAAACTCTTGAACAAGAAGATTTGATGAGCTTCCAGACTGGTGGACCCATCCACATGCTAGGAGGGAGGTGCACCCCACCTCCATGGGACAGAAGCTCTGCATTAGGGACCCTCTCAGACCTCACCTGTGTACCCCTTCATCTGGATGTTCATCTGCATCCTATATAATATCCTTTATAATAAACCGGTAAATGTAAGAAAATGTTTCCCTGGGCTTTGTGAGCCAGTCGAGGCAATTATCAAACCCAAGGAGGGGGTTGCAGGAACTCAGATTTATAGCCAGTTGGTCAGAAGCACAGGTGATAACCTGGACTTGTAATTGGTGTCTGTAATCGGTGTCTGAAGTCTGGACTGAGCCCTTAACCCGTGGAGTCTGACAGTGTCTCTAGGTAGATGGTGTCAGAATTGAGGTAAATTTATAGGACACACAGTCTGTGTCCCCTAGAATTGGAGGATTGTTTGGTGGTATTGGAAAACACACCAGAAGTAGGTCTGAGGTAAGGCCTGAGGATCTGGCATGTTTCCAGGTGATGCTGATGTTGCTGGTCCAGGGACACACTTTGAGAACCACTGCAGTAAATAATCTGGGTCATATAACAGATGGTTGTCTGGTGGCCCTTCAGATTATTCTCCATTTTACAGTTTATATTGGTGCTCTTTGCTGCTTGTGAGAGAAGGGGAGATAATAAATCAGCTAGAAAACATTTGTTTTGTCCTACGTATTAAGCACCTTTCTCAAGACTTTTACCTCTCATGCCTTATTTTATGTTCACAGTGTAAAGAATCCTGGGTAGACAGCTGTGTCCTTTCCCAGACTTTCTAATGGGTTTTCTTTCAGCTTCCCAAAGTAGTGACTCTATATTTTCCAGATATATAGATGCAGCTTATTATAAAAGAGCTAATTCATCTGCAGTTACAAAGACATATTTGAATGATTTAATTCCTTATTGGAGATGGTCTGTTTCCATTGTCAGGGAGAATGGGTCAGGGAATAAATCAAATAAATACATTTTAGTGCCTAACAACTTTTGTACTTCCTTACTAGCCTCAAAGTGCAGGGGGAACTAAGGAAAAACACAGTATTTCAAAGAAAATAGTAGCTATGTTGTTGTAACACTAGATGGACTTCTGTCAAAGCAAGATACCCATAAATCTAGAGGCTTCTTTTTATTGAGAATAGAATATACCATACCAAAATAACTGAGTTTAACCCCACATTATAGTTATTGTTGAATACATTAGGAAACTTAAGATAGAAAACTAAGGCAAAGAAAATGCTCATAAATTTTAACTAAATCATAAACCCTTTAGGAGTTTTCACATTCAAAGTCAGCTCACAGCCAGAGGATACTAGGAAGGTAGTCAGGGTCTCAACCTGACTCCCATCTGGGAAGATGGATTAAGTTGCTATATCTGGGCCCATGGCCCAGCCAACATACATTAAGACTAGATTTATTTGAGTTACTTTAAAAATATTGATTTCAACACTCTTTGACATAAGTCATAGTAATATTTTTTTAGATCTGTCTCCTAAGGCAAAGGAAACAAAAGCAAAAATAAACAAATGGGACCAAATTAAACTTAAAGGCTTTTGCACAGCAAAGGAAACCATTGACAAAACAAAAAGCCTACTGAATGGGAGAAAATATTTGCAAATGATATCACCGATAAGGGGTTAATATCCAAAATATATAAACAGCTCATACAACTGAATATCAAAAAGACAAACAACCGCTAAAAAATGGGAAAAAGGACTGAAAAGACATTTTCCCAAAGAAGACATACAGATGGCCAATAGGCACATGAAAAGATGCTCAACATTGCTAATCATCAGAGAAATGCAAATCAAAACCACAATGAGATATCACCTCACATCTGTCAGAATGGCTATAATCAATAAGACCACAAATAAAAATGTTAGCAGGGATGTGGAGAAAAGGGAACCCACGTACACTTTTGGTAAATTGGTGCAGCAACTGTGGTATGGAGTTTCCTAAGAAAACTAAAAATAGAACTACCATATGATCCAGCAATCCCACTCCTTGGGTATATATCCAAAGAAAACAAAAACTCTAATTCAAAAAGATACTTGCACCCCAATGTTCATAGCAGCACTATTTACAGTAACCAAGATATGGAAGCAATCTAAGTGTCCATCAACAGATGAATGGATAAAGAAGAAGTGGTATATACATACAGTAGAATACTACTCAGCCATAAAAAAGAATGAAAATTTGCCATTTGCAACAACATGGATGGACCTAGAGAATATTATGCTTAGTGAAATAAGTCAGACAGAGAAAGGCAAATACTGTATGTTATCTAAAAAATAGAATGAATGAATATAACAGAAAAGGACTCACAGATATAGATAACAAACTAGTGGTTATCAATGTGGAGAGGGAAGAGGGAGGGGAAACGTAGGGGTATGGGATTAAGAGGTACAAACTACTATGTATAAAATAATTAAGCTACGAGGATATATTGTATAGCACAGGGAATATAGCCAATATTTGATAATAACTTTAAATGAAGTATAATCTATAAAAATTTTGAATCACTGTGTTGTACACTTGAAACTAATATAATATTATAAATCGTATATATATAGCTTTAAATTGTCATCCCATCCTGAACGACTCATGGTGGTCATTGGCGGATAGAAAGGCAGTCCTAAAGTTGAAGCCTTGTATTATAAGCACAATAGTGGCACGCAGGTGAGCCAGGTAGGGGAGCAAATTCAGCACTAATATTACTCCAGGGAAGGTATCTAAGGCATTTTTAACTGGAAACAATACTCTCTCAAGTTCCTTCCCCTACAACTTGACTTGAGGTTACGAGAGTTTCTCTTCACCTAGTAAGAGCCCTCATGCTTTCAATGCAGCCACTATGCTCAGTCAGTATCTACCCCAATTCTCCTCCTTGATGTGATTATTAGGTAGTTCTCTTTCTATACATATACAAGCATCATTTGCATGTTTAAAATAAACTCACTCTGGTAGTGTGAGCTTCCCCTGCTGAGCAGAACACATAAATATGTGCCTGCAGGGAAAAATAAATGCTTCTTGATGTAAATGGAACAAAAAGAGGGAAAATGGTGTGGAAATTTCACTGCTGCCTGGTACTCTGTTTATATTCAGGCAAGGCAAGTTTATGAAACACATAGCCAAATCCAAGGCTGAGTTTGAACTGGCATGATCTGAATGCAGGCACTTTGTTGCTGTCTAATCTATATCACCTAGCTCTGATATCGAGAAGTGTTTACGTGACGTTTTTAATCCTTAAAGTATGCTAGTATTGCACTGCCGGTGTCAATACTAAAAATAATAATAATATGCACGCAACAGGTCTTTGGAATCTTCTTACTAAAAGAAAGCATTCTGCAGCTCTTTTATGTAAATTCTAAATAATATATCTGTCAATCCGAGGACACTGTGGTTTCTGTTACAATCAGTGCCAGCCTAACTCTTCAATAATTTTTCAGTTCTGTGGTCAAGGAGAAGTTCTCTTCATTACACATTTCAGCTGGCAATGTCAAGATAAAGAGACGCCTTTTTGAAAGGTCCTGCATGGGTCTGTCTGATGGAAGAACTTACCTGCCATGATATCCGTTGGAACTACAAGATCTTTTTTTTTCTTTTAAGTCATGCACTTGTTTTAATTAGTGTGGGTAGATTCTGGTAAGCATGCCTGCTTCATCTGAGTACCAGGTATGAAAGGAACTCATTGAAGTGGTACATTATAAGTGCCACAGAGAGAGAGCTAGAGAGACACAGAGCTCTATATATCTATATCTATATCTATATCTATATCTATATCTAGAGACATTTATTATGAGGAATTGGCTCACTCAGTAACAGAGGTTGAGAAGTCTCATGATATACCAAAAGCAAGCTGGAGGCCCAGGAAAGCTGATGGTATAATTCCAGTCTGAGTGAGAACCTGGAGAGCCAATGGTGAAAATCCCAGTCAAAGGGCAGGAGAAGACCAATGTCCCAGCTCAGCAGGCAGGCAGGAAGAAAGAGGGGTGAGTTCTTCCTTTCTCTACCTTTTGTTCTGTTTGGGCTTTCAGTGGATTAAAGGATACCCACCTACATTGGGGAAGGCAATCTACTTTAGTGAGCCCACCAATTCAAATGCTAATTTCATCTGGAAACATCCTCACAGACAGACTCAGCAATAATGTTTAATCTGGGCACTTCATGGCACAGTCAAGTTGACACATAAAATTAATCACCATAGTGTCCTTCAAAACTGAAAATGAAATAAAGTGATTCCCAGATAAACAGAGCCTGAGAGAATTGATATTAGAACTGCCTTATACTAATACTAAGGAAGTCCTTCAAGCTGAAAAGAAATGATGCCAGACAGAAATTCAAATCCAAAGGAAGGAATGAAGAACACAAAAAGTGATAAATCTGTGGGTAAATGTAAATAATTGTATACATTTTTCTTTTTCTTTTTTCTCTTTATTTAAGAGACATAAGATTGTTTAAAGCAATAACTAACATTGTGTTTTGGGGTTTATAACATATATAGATGTAATAGCATATTTATATGCTATATCTATATCTATATATGTTATAAACTATAAATATATAAAATGTAAATATATTAAATATAAATATATAAACAGCATCTATAGATATACAGATGTAAGGAGGGAGAAGGAAATGGAGCTATAGTGTAGCAAAGCTTCTGTTTTACCAGAATAACCAAAATATTAATCTGAAGTAGATTGTGATCAATTAAAATGCATACTGTAATCCCTACAGAAACCACTAAGAAGATAATTCAAAATGTATAGTTAAATCAACAGAACAATTAAAAGGGTGCGCTAAGATTTTTACTTAACATAAAAGAAGACAATAAGGAGGAACAGAGTAACAGAAAAGGTTTAGACATGCAGATAACAAATAGAAAAATACCAGGTGTAAATCCAACCACATCAATAATTACATTAAATGTGAATGGACTAAATACTGCAGTCAAAAGGCAGGTATTGTCAGAATGGATAAAATAGCAAGATGTAACTATGTTCTGACTATAAAATCACACTTCAGATTCAAAGACACAAATGGCTTGAAAGAAATATAATAGAAAAATATATACTATGCAAACAGGAATCATAAGAAAGCTGGAATAGCTAGCTATATTAATATCTGGAGGAAATTGGTAACTTTAAACACCTGTATTAAAAAGGAAGGTCTCAAATCAATAATCTAAGCTTCAATTTTAGTAAACTGAAAAAAGACAAGTAAAGTCAACCTAAAGCAAGCATAAGGATATAATAAAGATTTGAGTGGAGATCAGTGAAACAGAAAACAGAAAAAAAAATTAGAAAAAAGTCAGTAGATACAAAAGTTGTTTCTTTGAAAAGCTCAACAAAATTGATAAACTTTAGCTAGACTAAGAAAAAAAAAAAAAAGACCAAGATTACCAAAATCAGGAGTTTAAAAAAAGGATCATCAATGTCAACCCTACAAAAATAACAAGGATTATAAGGGAATGTTCTGGACAACTTTGTACCAACAATTAGATAACTTAATTTCATGAAACGGTAAATTTCTAGAAGGACACAAACTATCAAAATTGACTAACAGATAAACAGAAAGGCTGAACAGACCTATAACAAAGATACTAAATTTGTAATTAAAAATCTTCCTACAAACAAAGCTTAGGCCCAGATGGCTTCGCTGGTGGATTCTATCAAATATCTAAAGATGGAATAATGTCAATCTCACACAAACTCTTCCAGCAAATAGAGGAGGAGGAAACACTTTCCAACACATTCTGAGTCTAGTATTACCTCAATAACAAAGCCAGAAAAAGACATGATAAGAAAAGAAAACCACAGAACAATATCCTTAATTAAAACAGACATAAAATTCCTTAACAAACTATCAGCAAACCAAATCCAAAAACCTATGAAAAGTATTATACACCATGACCAGGTGTGATTTATTCCAGGAATGAAGGTGGATCTAACATCCAAAAATCAATTTATGTAATAATACACCATACTAATAGAATAGAGGACAAAACCCACATAATCACTTAAATAGAAACAAAAAAACAAACATTTGACAACAGCCAAAAACTATTTATGATAAAAACTCTCAACAAAATAGGAATAGAAGGGAACATCCTCAGCCTTATAAAACAGGCATCTACAAAAAAGCTACAGCTAACGTTATTTTTAATGATGAAAGAATGAATGCTTTCTCTCTAATATAAGAGATAAGGCAAGAACATCTGCTCTCGCCACCCCTATTCAACATTGTACTGGAGAAATGGAATAACGCCAGAAAAATAAATTTAAAGGCATACAGGTTGAAAGGAAGATGTTAGAGTCTTTATTCCCAGATGACATAATCCTATATGGAGAAAATCCTAAAGGGTCAACAAAAAAACTTGCTAGAACTAATAAGTGAGTTTAGCATGTATGCAGAATACAAGATCAAGATAAAAATCAATTGTATTTCTATATGTCAGCAACAAATAATCCAAAACCAAAATTTAAAAATTCTTTTCACAGTAGTATTGAAATGAATAAAATACATAGGAATAAATTTAATAAAAGACAAGTACACTGAAAATTAGAAAGCACTGCTAAGATAAGAAAGAAGGACTACACAAGTGGAGAGACATTTTATGTTCATGAATTGGAAGACTCAGAATTAACAGGTGGCAATTGTCCCCCAAATGATCTATAGGTTCAATGCAATCCCTATCCAAATCCTAGGAAGCATTCTAATAGAAATTGGCAAGCTGTTCCCAAAATGTATTAGCGAATGCAAAGAGCCTGAAATAGCCAAAACGATTTTGTAAAGTAAGAACACGATTTTATGTACTTGATTTTAAAACTTACTATAAAGGGACAGCTTGGGTGGTTTTAGTGTAAGGCTATAGATATCAATGAAGCAGGGTTGAGGGTTAGAATTAAGAAATAAATCCTTATATTATGGTTAATTGATTTTCCACAGAGGTGCCCAGGCAACAGAATAGGGGAAAGAATAGTTTTTTCAACAACAAGTGGTCCCGAGGGAAAAGAGAAAAACACTCTTAACCCACAGCACACAGAAGTCAACTTAAAATGAGATGACAGAGCTAAATATAAGAAGTGAAACTATAAAATTCTAGAAGAACACATTGAAGAAAATCTTTGTGACCTTGGATTCAGCAAAGATTTCTTTGCTTAATATGATATGATACCCAAACCATGATCCATTACAGAACAAATTGATCAAATAGACTTCATCAAAATTTAAGACTGTTGCTCTTCAAAAGATAACATTAAGTAAATTAAAAGTCAAACCACAAACTGGTAAAAATATTTGCAAATCACATATCTGATAAAGGACTTATATCCAGAATATATAAAGAGCTCCTTTAACTCCATAAGACAAACATACAATTAAATAATAGGCAATAGATTTGAATACCCATTTCACCAAAAAAAAATATGAATAGCTAATAAGCAAATGAAGAGATGCCCAACACCTTAGATGCAATTTAAGACTACAATGAGACACTATTACATGCCTATTGGAACGCTATAATTAAAAATAAAACAATACCAAGTGTTGGTGAGGATGTGGATAAACAGTAACCTCATACGTTGCTAGTGGGAATGTAAAATGGTCCAGCCACTTGGGAAAACGTTTTGGCAGTTTCTTAAAAAGTTAGGTGTAGGACTTCCCTGGTGGCGCAGTGGTTAAGAATCCTCCTGCCAATGCAGGAGACACAGGTTTGAGCCCTGGTCCAGGAAGATCCCACAGGCCGCAGAGCAACTAAGCCTGTGTGCTGCAACTACTGAGCCTGCGCTCTAGACCCCGCGAGCCACAACTACTGAAGCCTGTGCACCTAGAGCCTGTGCTCCGCAACAAGAGAAGTCACTGCAATGAGAAGTCTGCACACTGCAATGAAGACCCAATGCAGCCAAAAATAAATAAATAAATAAATAAATAAAATTTATTAAAAAAAGAAAAAGTTAGGTGTAAACTTACGATACAATGAAGCAATTGTACTCCTACATATCTGTCTACCATAAATGTAAATATATGTCTACTCAAAGATTTTAAGTGAATGTTCATAGCAGTATAATTTACAATAGACAAAAACTGGAAACAATCCAAATGTTAATCAACTGGTGAATGGATAAACAAGTGTACATATTCGTATATTACTCAGCAATAAAAGGGAATGAACTATTGATAAATGCTACAACATGGGTAATCTCAAAAATATTATGCTAAGTGAAAAAATAGACATAAAATATCACATAATTATTATTCCATCTATATAAAATGTCCAGAAAGGGCAAATCTGTAGAGACTGAAAGTGAGGATTTACTTCAAATAGGCATAAGGGAATTTGGGGGCTGATGGAAATATTATAAATTAGGTGATAGTTAAATTGATATATCAATAAATTTACTAAAAAAAAAATTGAATTGTATACTTACGAAAACAAACAAACACTCAAGCTCCTGCGTATTCCAATTCTTGCCCCTGGACCCGCCCCTATACTATCCTTCTCCAAATAGCTGGACCAATAATAATTCCCTTCACTTCAAGATGGGTAACAACTACCAAAAAACCAACCAAACAAACAAGAACAATAAAACAAAACAAAACAAACCCCCACAATGGAACCTATGTAAAAATGCATGAGAAAAAAAGAAAAGAGCCATGATAAATAAAAGACAGGAAAAAATACACACACTAGAAAATTTACCTCATGATCCAGTAAAACTTGCGATCAAAGAATTCTTTATGAAATCAAATAATTTAATGAGGAAATGCTCTCCATGAAAAGTAAGTTCAAATAAGATATATAGAGGCTCAAGAAAGAAATGATAGGACAGTACAGGAAAATAAAAATAAGTTAGCAGAGATCTAGAAAGCGAAAGAGGAGAAAAATTAAAATCATGAAAATTAAAATCACTGTTAAATCAGCAATGAGTAGAATATATACTGCTGAATATACACACCTGGGGTCATGGGATAAAATCTTTAAAAAATTGAATACTATTAAGTGGAAATGAACAAAGAATGCAAATGGATTGGATAGAAGATGATAGCTTTGAAAAGAGAGAGCTGAGTTAACATACTCAAAATTAGTGACCATAGAAAAAAGAAAAGAACATAAGAACAAGAAAAAAAACATTCAAAGATGAAATTAAGGACTAGGTCTTAAAATAGACGATAATCTACAGATTGAGAGTACACACTATATCTTAAGAAAATACTACATATGCTAATACACACAAGACATATTCTGGTTAGCATATTCTATATAATATAAAGTTAAACATGCGTAATGAACCTCCTGGGCATCAGGCAAAAAAAATAAGACACTTTTAAAGGAGAATCAGTTTGGCCTCATACTTCTACCTGGCAATATTCAGTATTCTTAGTGAAAAAAGTGGTGAATATTTTTACCAAATTTTTATCCAAGTTCGAAGGCAGATATTTTCAAATACAGTTTCCTCGTGTATTTCTCGAACAAAGTATTAGAAGTTGAACTTCTGTGAATCAAATGTTGAATGGAAAAGTTTCGGGGCAAAAAACAACTGATGGCATTGAATCCATTGGATGCAAAACTAAGATTTAACAAATGAGAGAATAGTTAGAAAATTGCAGGTAAGTGTTTACTCTTAAGGTAGAAAAATGATTTATCTAAAGCCAGGAGATGGAAGAGGAGAAACTGTGGAAGACAGTGTAAATATGTCAATTTGCTCATGGTCTATGATGAGTTAGTAGATGCCTTTCAGAGTTGATAAATTAATATGAGAACTATTAGTATATTATTTAACAGTATAACAGTAATATTGAGTAGTCAGATTTGAGTGTGAAGGGGAGGATGGTGCAGTGAAATGTAGAATTAAACCTATTTCCTCATTTTTCAAGTGAGAATCCAATATAAATCTGATTGTAAAGTAAAAGAAGATTTAGTATATTGTATCAATATTTAAAACCTGGGGGATTAATTTTGCTATTATAAGAAAACAATACATTGGGTCAGAAAGCAAAACCATTTATAAAGGATACAACTAAAACAAAGTGACTCGGAAAGTTCAAAAATAAGAGGATAGGAACAACTAGGCCCTACTGTATAGCACAGAGAACTATATTCAATATCCTATGATAAACCATAATGGAAAAGAATATATAAAAAAAGAATGTATATATGTATAACTGAATCACTGCTGTACAGCAGAAATTAACATTGTAAATCAACTATACTTCAATTAGAAAAATAAGAGGATAGGAAGAGTCATACAAGGCAAATTAAATAAAAAGAAAGCAGAGATTTTTTTTTTTTTTTTTTGCGGTACACAGGCTTCTCACTGTTGTGGCCTCTCCCGTTACGGAGCACACGCTCCGGACGCGCAGGCTCAGCGGCCATGGCTCACGGCCTAGCAGCTCCACGACATGTGGGATCTTCCCGGACCGGGGCACGAACCCGTGTCCCCTGCATCGGCAGGCGGACTCGCAACCACTGCGCCACCAGGGAAGCCCCAGAGATTTTTTTTTCAAACATCTTTATTGGAGTGTAATTGCTTTACAGTGTTGTGTTAGTTTCTGCTATATAACAAAGTGAATCAGCTATATGTATACATATATTCCCATATCCCCTCCCTCTTGAGCGTCTCCCTCCCACCCTCCCACACTCCCTGTCCCACCCCTCTAGGTGGTCACAAAGCACCGAGCTGATCTCCCTGTGCTACGCAGCTGCTTCCAACTAGCTATCTGTTTTACGTTTGGTAGTGTATTTATGTCAATGCTACTCTCCCACTTCGTCCCAGCTTACCCTTCCCCGTCCCTGTGTCCTCAAGTCCATTCTCTACATCTGCGTCTTTATTCCTGTCCTGCCCCTAGGTTCATCAGAACCATTTTTTTTTTTAAATAGATTCCATATATATGTGTTAGCACACGGTATTTGTTTTTCTCTTTCTGATTTACTTTACTCTGTATGACAGACTCTAGGTCCATCCACCTCACTACAAATAGCTGAATTTCGTTTCTTTTTATGGCTGAGAAATATTCCACTGTATATATGTGCCACAGCTTCTTTAGCCATTCATCTGTGAAAGTGGAGATCTTAATATCAGACAATGGCAAATTAAAGACAAATTAAAGTTCACCAAATGAGATAAACATGCCATTCCACATTCATGACATAACAGTCATGCACATTTGCACACCAAATAAAACAAAGAAAATCTGGAGGAACACACAAATTATTTTTGCTACTCATGATAGATCAATAGATTTTAAAACTGTAGTGGGAGCTGTGGACGCCTCCCAGGAATTCTTTTACCTCTCCCCCATTGAATAGAAGCATGAGGTGCACTTGGAGTGCGGGTAATGGTGATAGAGGGAATTAACCCCGTCTAGAATTCAGGGTTAGCACCTCATTGTTTTAACCTAATCAGGACCATCTTGTCAGGCCTGCCAGTGATGGTTTCAGCAAACCAGGCCTATGCCGTCACTGTGCAGTATGCCCCTTGCCTGTGATTACTTAGGAATGGACATGGGCAAATAACCCAATTTAGGCCAAAGAGTTGGAAAATTCGCTGGGCTTCTAGGCAAAATTTCCGCATTCTACAAAAAAAAGAAACATGGTCATCTGTCTTCAGAATGCTGTTGTGTAGGAATGTGAGTTCTGGCGCTACTCAGCCATCTTTACAAAGCACTGACAAACAAGAGGGTTTAGCTCAAGAGAATCATGGGAAATGATCTGGTGCTGTAGCCTCTGGGTAAGTCAACTTGAGGCTCACCCTACCTCTGGCTTTCAGTCAAGTACGTCTCAGATAATTAATAAGATAAATAAGATAATTAAGTATATCTAATTGGGATATAAAAAACTCCACACCTGAAAACCACACATCTGGTTTTCAAGTGCCCAGGAAAATTTTCTAAAATTGACCACGTAGGGCTTCTCTGGTGGCGCAGTGGTTGCGAGTCCGCCTGCCGATGCAGGGGACACGGGTTCGTGCCCCGGTCCGGGAAGATCCCACATGCCGCGGAGCGGCTGGGCCCGTGAGCCATGGCCGCTGAACCTGCGTGTCCGGAGCCTGTGCTCCGCAACAGGAGAGGCCACAACAGTGAGAGGCCCGCATACCGCAAAAAAAAAAAAAAAATTGACCATGTACTAGCCACAAAGAAAATATCAACCCAATGTAAAAAGCAATATCACAGATTCCAGTCATAGTACAATAAAGCTAGAAATGAGTATCACAATCTAGAAAATCCACAGTCATAAATACTAAAATAGATGAACAACAAAGAATAAAAATAAAGTTCATAGCAGCACTATTTGGCCAAAGGTAGAAATAGCCCATATGTCTATCCACTCATGAATGTATAAACAAAATGTGGTTATCTATACAATGGATGGAAAGTAGGTTGGGGTGCCAGTGGCTGGGGGAGACCAGCAAGTGGGAAGAGACTGTTAATGGGTACAGGGCTTCTTTGGGGGATATTCTGGAATTAGTGGTGATGGTTGCACAACTTGGTGAATATACTAAAAATCACCAAATCATACTTTAAAAGGATGGCTTTTATATGTGTAAATTATATCTCAATATAAAAAGTGACATACTTCACAGAATATATTGGTCACAGAGACCAACCATGATACAGTGTGAGAAGGGACACAAGCATGTGAATACCAGGAGGTAGGGAGCATTTGGGACTCTTAGAGGCTGGCTACCACATACATCTTCAAAAATGTGTGTCCTATTACACCTGACATCTTCTCCTATGTCAAATACCTTCAACTGGATTCAGCTGCTAATGTAGCAAAACTGACATCTGTGTACTTATGTCCTTTCATTGGCTAGTCCCAGATATATTTCACAGCTCATTTTCAATCCTAAATGATGTCCTACTTGAACAAAGGTGATATGATTTGGAAATCATTTTCTAACATAACATTATTTCTTACTGATCTGTCTGCTCTCAAGTATAACAGTTTCCACTTTTAAGAATCGCCACTGTGTTAACTGTAGATACATTATCTCCAGTCCTAATAGAAATCCTGTGAGGACTTCCCTGGTGGGGCAGTGGTTAAGAATCTGCTTGCCAATGCAGGGGACACAGGTTCGAGCCCTGGTCTGGGAAGATCCCACACGCCACAGAGCAACTAAGCCCATGCACCACAACTACTGAGCCTGCACTCTAGAGCCCACGAGCCACAACTATTGAAGCCCATGTGCCACAACTACTGAAACCCATGCACCTAGAGCCTGTGCTCCACAACAAGAGAAGCCACTGCAATGAGAAGCCCACGCACCGCAACAAAGAGTAGCCCCCCGCTCACTGCAACTAGAGAAAGCCTGCACGCAGCAACAAAGACCCAATGCAACCAAAATTAAATACATAAATAAATAAATTTATTTTAAAAAAAAGAAATCCTGTGAAGTAGAATTGCATATTATTGATGAGGAAACAGAGGCTTGGAAAGGTTACATAATTCGCCCAAGATTTCATGGCTAGTAAGTGGCAGAGCAAGGATTCCAAACCATGTAATAACAACCACCACAATAGTTAACATATATTGAGTATTTACTATGACAGGCATTATTCCACCTGCTTTCCATGGATTATCTCATTTAATCATCACAACAACCTGATGAGGTAGGTACTATTATTAATATTTTACAGATGAGAAACTGAAGCTCAGTTACAAAGGTAGTGAGTGACAGAACAGAGACTAGAATCTGGGTATGTTTGACACTGGGTGCACTTTCCATTTTACCACACTGCCTCTCAGGGTAAAGCAGAGATGAGTAGATCAAGGGAGGGTTTCAGATTTTTATTTATGTACTATTCATTAATTTATGTACATACCCATTATATCTTTGGTCCATAAATAATTTCAAGTGGCCAGTCGGTCTAAACTCTCTTTCCATGGGTATATTACTAACTCATCTTTCTCATGTAGAAAATAACTGACTCAGTTTTCTATGCAAGTCTTTCACAGAAAGTCTGACTGAATTTTTCCAGATTCTATCCCTACATCTTTCTTTCTATACCTTTTGAAATTTCCCTCTAGTTATTTCCCCTTTTAGCTCTCACCATAATGGGAGATAATGAACAAAACCTTTGAGATCCAATTCCACCAAAATGGTTTCCTCACCAACCACCTTGTCTGGAGAAAGATCTCCAGTTCCCAAAGGGGGCACTGTGGTTCTGGTTAGCGCTTCCCTAACGAGTTCCCACTTGGCTTTCTTCCTTTTGCCTCCTCTGAATGATGGATTGCAGTATAAATTTAGGATCAACTTTTGTAGGAACTGGACAACTCAAACACAAATCAAACACAAAAACCTGATTTTCTTGGAGGAAAAGGAAACAGCTGAGGTTTCTGCATAATTTGAATGAGAGGAGAGTGCCCTCAACAAGTGTCCATCTAACAAAGAATTAGAGACAGAAACAGATTTACATGAACACAGTTAATGAAAACTAAGCTTCAGGACCACCCACCCGCACAGCCCTCTCCAAGGTCCCAGAAAGAGGTCCAGCATTTGTGTTCAGTCATATGTTTCTGTAAAATTTGCAAAACGTGGTATTTATTTTAACCACAGTCAGTTAAGGTTGCTATTCCTACCTCAGCTTTCTCTTGGTCACATGCCTCCCTAGATCCAGTCCTTCTGGGTGGCCTCAGCATGACTTGGACCTGGCTAAGGCCAAGTGGAGCTGGGGCTGCATTCAGTTTGGGGTTAATAGAATATTTTTTATGGGATTTGCAGTTATTTCTGTAGAGTTAAGTTACTGCTAGGTGCCCTGGTGCTGGAATGGCTTCTAAGAGCACTGCTATCACCCACAGAGCCAACTTACCCAATTATCATGACATGAAAGTGTGGGCCAGTGGTCCTATAGGAATAGGAATGTGTGCCCAGCACCAAAATTATGTCAGTCGTGTTGGTGGGAATGTAAATTGATACAGCCACTGTGGAGAACCATATGGAGGTTCCTTAAAAAACTAAAAATAGAACTATCATATGACCCAGCAATCCCACTACTGGGCATATACCCTGAGAAAACCATAATTCAAAAGGATACATGTACCCAATGTTCATTGCAGCACTATTTACAATAGCCAGGATATAGAAACAACCTAAATGTTTAACGACAGATGAATGGATAAAGAAGATGTGGTACATATGTATGATGGAATATCACTCAGCCATAAGAAGGAACGAAATTGGGTCATTTGTAGAGATGTGGATGGACCTAGAGTCGGTCATACAGAGTGAAGTAAGCCAGAAAGAGAAAAACAAATATCGTATATTAACGCGTGTATGTGGAACCTAGAAAAATAGTATAGATGAACCTATTTGCAGGGCAGGAATAGAGACGTTGATGTAGAGAATGCACATGTGGACACAGGGTGGAAGGGGAGGGTGGGACGAATTGGGAGATCAGGATTGACATATATACACTGCCATGTGTAAAATAGATAGCTAGTGTGAACCTTCTATAAAGCACAGGAAGCTCAGCTTGGTACTCTGTGACGACCTAGATGGCTGGGATGGTGGGGTGGGTGGGAGGGAGGTCCAAGAGGGAGGGGATATAGGTGTACATATAGCTGATTCACTTCATTGTACAGCAGAAACTAACACAACATTGTAAAGCAATTATACTACAATAAAAAAGCAAAACAAAACAAAAAAACCCCCAAATTATGTCAGTCGTGGTGGAAGAACAAGATTTGGAATGTATGGACACAGAAGCTAGTCCACAGAGAATTTTTACAATCATTAGACATGTAAAATTATAAGCACAGGATTTGGTTCTTATAGATGCCTGGTCAAAATAGAAGTACTCTTATCAGGAATATATTTGATAATGTAGCATATCCAATTATAAATACACCAAACATTTTTAGGCAAATCACACAAAAGAATATTGCCAGGGCATGAGCCTACAACCACAAACAGTAACTTCTATGGATGAAGTTGCACCTTTTATGAATCCCTACAAACAATCATAAAAGATACATTTATATGCAGTAAGTATATGCACTATATATAATAAAATATATATATAAGACCATACTAGAGGAAAGAAATATCTTTCTATAGGAAATATTATAAAGTCACTCTCATATACACAGGTGATCAAAGAGTATGCAGCCAAAATATGTACAAAACATATCATAGAGGTTTGTCAGGCAATAAGTCAATAAAAACATTGAATTCGATTTATGATGTTTGTGGTATTTGTCATATGTTTACAATTTTTAAATTTGCTATGACTGTTTTATCACTTTAAATGAACATTCTCATTCCTGCCTAATTTTATATTTGTACATTTGTGTTCTCTTGCTCACAACAGATCTCCAAAATTACATACATTTCAGGCCCCACAAGACCCACATTGGCCCCTGGTTAGAGGCGTTCTCTCTGAAACTAGAGCAGAAGGATGTCAGAAAAAAAATAAATTTAAATTTTTGGCTTATTTAATAATCAGAGATTTTATTTCTGAATTTCAGTTTTAGTTCTATGAATTTCCTTTTTTACTCAGTTTTATTGAGATACAGTTTACATATACTATATATACAGATATCTTAATTATACATACACTTGACAAATGTATGTATGAGATAATAGAAAATATATATATTGGTCTCTGCCCCCGGTTCCTGACACAGAGCTCTAAAACCCTTGTGTATTCCCAAGTGATGAGCACTAGGAACATCTTTTGTTCTATTGAAGTGACTATGGGTGGGCTCCTGGATGGCTTCTGGTAGGAGCTGGTTACCAGAAAGACCAAGACATGATTAGAAGCTTGGAATTTTAGCCCCAGTCAATAATTGATCATACCTATGTAAGGACGTCTCCATAAAAATTTCAATAGCACAGGGTTCAGAGAACTTCCAGGTTCAAACACATCCGCACTGGGAGGGTGACACACCCCACCTCCACAGGGCCCTAAGTTCTGTGAGCTACTCTAGCAAATTAATCACACTGAGGAGGGGGTCATGGGACCCTCCGATGTATAGCCACGTCGGACAGAAGTTGTGGGGAACCTGGGAACCTACTTCTTGCAATTGGCATTTGAAGTGGTGTGGGAGCAGTCTTAACCTGTGGGTTCTGACACTATCTCCAGGTAGATTGAGTTAGAACTGAGTTAAATTGTAGGACAGCCAGTGTCATGGAGAATTGCTTGGCGTAGGAAAAACTCCCACACATTTGGTGACCAGAAGTATCAGAACTGGTGTTCTGTGTGAACGTGGTAGTAGTGTGAGAGTAGAGGAGACACACAGGAGAAACTCAAAAGGGAAAGACTGGGTTTCTCCCTACACAGGAGGAGACCTGTAGCTTTCTCTAACTCAGTAGGCACCCATGAAAATAACACCCAAATGAAGATATAAAACACTTTCATAACCCTCCCAAATTCCCTTGTGTCACTTTCCAGTAAATACTCCCCCACTAGAGGCAACTGGTATTCTGATTTTTATCACCATAGATGAGTTTGCTATTTTTGAACTTCATATAAATGAAATAATGAAGTACATATATATTCCTTTGTGTTTGACGGCTTCCTTAAGCATATGTTTCTGTTGCCTACATGCTGTTGCCTACATGCTGTTGCCTAGGAAAGTAATCTCTTCCTTTTTATTGCTGAGTAGTTTTCCATTGTGAGGCTGTATCACAATGTGTCCATTCTCCTGTTAAACATGTGGGTATTTTCAGGTTTGGGATATTATGAATAAAGCTGCTACATATATTTGTGTATAAGTTGTTTTGTGAAGATTGTCAATTCTCTTGGGAATATACTTAGGAAAGGGATTGCTGGGTCCTATGATAGGAGAAAATGTTATATACATATAGTCTATCCATTATTGAAAACGAGGTGTTTAAGTCTCCAGATATTATTGTTGAATTGTATATCTCTCCCTGCAATTTTTCTTTCTTTCTGTACTTTGTAATATGCCACCCCAATGCCTCTGCTGTTTCTAATGGAAAGTCAGGTGTTAATCTTATTGGGATCCTTTTGTAAATGATGAGTCACCTTTTTCTTGCTGCTTTCAAATTTTTCTCTTTATCTTTGACTTTCAGCATTTGTGTTTATTTTGCTAAGAGCTTGTTGAGCTTCTTGAGTTTTCAGCCATTATTTCTCCTCCCTTCTCTCTCTCCTCTCCTTCCCATTATGAGTATATTGATGTGCTTAATGGTGTCCTACGTTTCTTTGAGCTTCTGTTCACTTCATTTTTTCCTCTGGTCTTCAGATTACATCATCTCTATAAATTTATTTTTTAAATTGTCGACTCTATCTTTTGCCTGCTCAAATGTAATATTGAACCCTCTTGTGATTTTTTCATTTCTGTTATACTTTTTGACTCCAGAATTTCCATTTGGTTCTTTTTTGTAGTTTCTATCTCTTTATTATATTGATATTTTCTATTTTCTGAGACACTGTCATCATTCCTTCCTTTACTTCTTTTTTTTTAAACACCTTTATTGGAGTATAATTGCTTTCTTCCTTTACTTCTTTAAGAACTGTTTCCGTTACCTCTTTAAGCATAGTTCTAAGGATTGCTGTGAAATCTTTATCTGTTAAATTCAACAGTTGGGCCCTTTCATAGGCAGTCTGTTGCCTGCTCCTTTCCTGTGTATGGTCTTTCCTGTCTCTCTGCATGTCTTATAATTATGTGTTGAAAGTTGTACATTTTGGAATATCTTGTAGCAACTCTGGCTACTGATTTCCTCCCATGCTGGGGCTTTTTGTCCGCTCATTTGTTTAATGACTGGCTGCAATATTTTAGTGAAGTCTATTATTCCCACAGTGTGAAGCCTCTGATGTTGCTTCTCAGTGGGTGCAGCCTTGGGCATGTGCATGGTCATCCTGGTCTGACCATGGCTTTTGCAGGACTCCCTTGGACTGTCTCTATCTCACCAGCTGTTAGGCTCACTTACTGTCAGCTGATTGGTCTATTGCTTTCAATGCCCTGGGGTATACATTACTCCTCAGTCTGACCTGATTACATCAGGCCACTTTGCAGGGGTTGTTTTTGAGGCAGGTCTTTGAGGTTTGTTCTGACTTCAGAAGTGTTTTTTGTAGCTGTCTCTTTCCCTCATTTTTTTATGGTTAGGCTAGCTGGCCCACGATTTAGTATGTTGCTCTAATGAAGCTACCAGCCTCCTCTTAGTTGCTCACCAACAAAATCTCCATTGATGGGCTTCCCTGGTGGCGCAGTGGTTGAGAGTCCGCCTGCCGATGCAGGGGACGTGGGTTCGTGCCCTGGTCCGGGAGGATCCTACATGCCGCGGAGCAGCTGGGCCCGTGAGCCATGGCCGCTGAGCCTGCGCGTCCGGAGCCTGTGCTCCGCAACAGGAGAGGCCACAACAGTGAGAGGCCCGCGTACTGCAAAAAAAAAAAAAAAAAAAAAAAAAAAAAAAATCTCCATTGTTTTTGAGAGTGTCCTTAGGCTTGAATGTTCTCGCACTGTTTCAAATAAAGTCAGTTCTTTTGGGGAGAGCTTGGATGCTCTCTAATCCTGTAGACTGTCTTTCCCTCTTGGCAAAACCTCTGGAACTGGCTTCTTTTGGAGAGACACCCTGCTTTAGGTACAGGGAGCTGGGTAGGTAGCTTGCCTCTCTTGGCATGGAGAGTCTGCCCTGTGAGCAAGCTGGAGCAAGGGCACTTGGGACTCCGATATTCTTCACTGGCTGTGCTTGTGGTAGAGCCTCTATACTATGAGCCTGGGCTGGGTGGAGGAAGGGTGCCCTGACCTCTCAGCCATACTCCCCAGGAATTTAGCCTCTGCAACTCTGTAACTCTCACTTTTATCCACCAGCTCTCATCCACCATGGTTGATGAAAGGCACTGGGGCATTAATTCTCTTCTCCATTCTTCTAGGCTAGCTCATGTGCTGAGCAGGTATATTAGTCAACTCAATAACAAAATATCATAGACTAGGTGGCTTAAACAATAGAAAAGTATTTTCTCAAGTTCTAGAGGCTGGAAGTCTGAGGATAGAGTGCCAGCATGGTCAGGTTCTGGTGGAGACTGTCTTGCTGACTTGCGGGGAGCCAACTTCTCACTGCGTCATCTCACAGTAAAGAGAGAGAGAGAGAGAGAGAGGGAGGGAGGGCACAAGCTCTCCGGTTTCTCTTTTATAAAGTCGCTAATCCCATCATGAGGACCCCACCATCCTGACCTCATCCAAACCTAATTACCTCTGGAGGCCCCACCTCCAAATACCATGAAACTGAGGGTTAGGGCTTCAGCCTATGGATTTGGTGGAATATACAAGCATTCAGTCCATATCAGCAGATTTCAGTGCCTTTCAGAAGGCTCTGAGGCAGAAAAGCAGAAACGCCTGGCATGCCCTTGAGGTGGGACCCTGTTAACATGATATATGTATTCTATATATTGATTATGCTGGTTAGATTTTCTATAATCTTATTTTTTGTCCATTTGACCTGTGTCCTGTGTTGGACCAAAAGTGCTATCTCCTAGTTTTGCTGCGGTTTTATGTATGTATATCCTTAACTTTCTGATTTATACAGATAGTTTCTGTGCTATTTGTGTTACATATATTCACAACTGATGTATTATCATTGTGAATTAAGCTCTTGGCATTATCAAGTATTCTGCTGTCTCATTTAATGCTTTTTGTCCAGATTCAACATTTTCTGATATCATGATCACAGTCTCTGCTTTCTTATTGTCTTATTTGCCTGCTATACCTTTACACATCTCCCTCGTTCTAGCCATTTTGAATCACTTTGATTTAGTTGTATCTCCTGAGCACAGAGTAGGGTTGTGCTTTGTGAATCAATCTGAAAATCTTTTTAATAGGTAAGTTTCCATTTACACGCATTGAAATGAGTGACAGATTTGATTTAATATCTATTTTAATGTTATATTTACTGTGCATTTTGTTTTATTTAATATGTTCCTTTCTCTGTGTAGTATGTTTCCTTTTCTCTTTAAAATTTTTTTGATGCTCAGAAAAATTTGAAAATCTGTTCTTGCAGTTACCTTCCAATGTTCACGTGTCACTCTGCCTGTGTGTGTTTGTGTCCAAGTTTCGCCCTTTTGTATGGATACCAGTCCTATCAAATTGGGGCCCACCCTTCTCCAGTATGACTTCATTTTAACTAAATGCACCTGCAATGACCCTATTTCCAAGTAAGGTCGCATTCCGAAACACTGTGGATTAGGACTTCAACATTTGAATTTTGGGGAAACACAACTCAACAATAACAACTCCCATCTTAATATCTGCTGTGGTGCCTCAAACTCTGTCCTGTGATTCTTCAAGCTATTAAGATTGTGAGATTCCATCTAAGTTTTGTTTGCTTTTTGGCCGCATGGCATGGCATGTGGGATCTTAGTTCCCTGACCAGGGACTGAGCCTGCGGCCCCTGCAGTGGAAGCGTGGAGTCTCAACCGCTGACTCTTAACCGCTGGACCTCCATCTAAGTTTTAGTAGCTCCCTTGGAGGAGGACTATGGGCTTCCCTTAGTCTAAAAGCCATCAAAAGAGAAAACTTACCCAGTCTGATCTCTTTTCCCAAGTGTCAACCCCCCCTCTTGTTTCTTCTTCCTTTTGGTTGTTCTCTAGTGCCTTCAAGTGGTTGTTTTTATATTTTGATAGGAATTTCATAGCTCTTATTTGTAGGAGGATTGGCCCAAACAAACTCTTCCACCATTATTGCAAGACTCTCATTTTATGTTATCCTGGGTTTGGTTTTGTTTTGTTTTGTTTTGGGGGGGGAGGGATTGAGTTTTTGAATTTGCAACTAGGTGTTTTTCGTATCCGCAAATGTTTAACAATGTTGAATTCAGTTTGGTTATTGTGCATGTTTCCTTCTGCTTCATTTTTGGGAGGGATTTTTTATTGGCTGAAATGTTATGATTTTTATTCTATGTTACCTTTATATGTTGGCTTTGTTTCTATGTTATCTTCCATTTGCCATTCATTTGGAAATGTTCTGTTTTTTCTTGGACTAGCAATAACAGGCAAGGATAAGGATTTGACAGCTTACTGTATTTCACAGTTCACGTGCGCCCTCTTCTGTTTATTTAGTAAATTGTAGTTCCTTTAATAATTACACTTTTTGGAGGGTAGGTTGGTGTCTTTCATTTTGTTCTACCAGTTATTACTAGTTATTTTTAAAAATATGCTTAACTTCCTGAGCTTCTAACAAGGTTTTTATTTCTTGATGTCTGGGATAGTTGCAAGGTGTGTTCACCTAGAGAAAATTCAGTGAGCTGTATACTTATGATATGTACATATTTATATATGCATATTACACTTCAATAAAAAGCTAAAATATACTTAAGTCTATAATTCTCTAAAGACTAATGTCAATAATGAAATGGTAGTATGTTTGAGAAAATTATCTTCTATCTTCCACTTTTGTTATAACCTACCTACTATTTTTGTCCAGTTGTTTTGTCCATATATGCCTAAAAGGTATATTTTATGAATACACTTAATGGCATCTTAAAGTTACTTGTTTTTAGATCATTTGATGCTCACTGCCAGTTTTTCTCAAACTATGTCTTTAGCATTCATGAATTCTCTGTCTTGATTCATCTTGCAGCTGAAGTACAAAATCAAATAGTTTTTAGTGGAAAATAGCACTCCTTCATAGTTTCACCATTAAAACTAGCACAGCCTTGCATATTTAAGATTGTCTTTCTGTTGCTTCAAAGAAAAAGAAAATTCGGCACATCATAATCATTTCCCCTCGGGCTTCCCTGGTGGCGCAGTGGTTAAGAATCCGCCTGCCAATGCGGGGGACACGGGTTCGAGCCCTGGTCCGGGAAGATCCCACATGCCGCGGAGCAACTAAGCCCGTGAGCCACAACTACTGAGCCCGCGTGCCACAACTACTGAGCCCACGTGCCACAACTACTGAAACTCGTGTGCCTAGAGCCCGTGCTCCACAACTACAGAGCCCGCGTGCCACAACTACTGAAACCCACAGGCCTAGAGCCCGTGCTCCACAACAAGAGAAGCCACAGCAATGAGAAGCCTGTGCACCGCAACAAAGAGTAGTCCCTGCTCGCCGCAACTAGAGAAAGCCCACGCAGAGCAACGAAGACCCAAAACGCAGCCAAAAATAAATAAATAAATAACATTTCCCCTCAAAACTTGTTAGACAATGTTTTATTTTCTGACATCACATATTGGTCATAATATGAAGTCAGCCCATTTTTTAAATTAAATGAAAGAGTCTTTAAATTCTACAGTGCTTTACAATTTTGAGAAGTTTCACACACGATTTCATATAACCCCAGAATAACCCCTTCCCCCCTCACTCCTAAAGTGCCCCTCCCCCTTTCCCCTCTCACCACTGGTAGCCCCTGGTATGTTTTCTATATCTGTGAGTCAAAGCCAGTACATCTTCCGAAATTCCATTGTCTAATTTTTTGTTGCTGGTATATAGAAAGACAATTGATTTTTTAATATCCATCTTGTATCTAGTGACCTTGTTAATGCATTTATTAATTATGATAAATGATTCTTTTCTGTATATATGATTGTGTCATCTCTGAATTAAACATTCTATCTGCTGTTTTCTACTAGGATTCTTTTCCCCTGCTTTACTGTGAAATAGCAAATGCCCTCAAGGGAAAAGCCAGGGGAAATATGAAGTCCACCTCACTATGTTTCCTTTGTTTCACATATTGTAGCCCCTCAAGTCCTGCCTGAGTTACATATTCTTTAAATATTTTAAACAGTTTTTAAATGTACATTGTACATCTTTTATAGTTGTTTTCAGCAGGAGAATTCATCTGATATTAGCTATTCCATCATGGCTGGACCAGAAGTACAACCTGCCTTTTTGCTTTGTTTGTAATTTTATTTTCTACTTACATGCTTATAGAATTCATTCTTTACCCTTAAATCTTAAGATTAACCAAGAAATATATAGGGGTTGATTGATTTTCATTAATTTATTGTTTCATGGGAATCTTTTTGATGTGCAGTGGGGTCTTTATTCAGTTCCATCAAATATTATTCCACTTATTTTGCTCATAACTCAATGAAAAGAGCCACAATCAAGGAGCACTCCCTACCTCGTAGTTTCATCATTAAAACCAACATCTACCTGCCTTTCCATCCTTGGATGGAGGATCTCTCTTCTAGTGAAAGGACAGCCCCTCCATTGTGCCCTGGATCAGAACCCTCTCTTCCCCGGTGTATTAACCTCTTCGTCTCCTGCATCACTAGCTTCTTCCTCACTCCTGAATCACCATCAGCAAACAAACACACTCTAGTATCCCCTATCCTAAAAAAAGAAAATCTGCCTTCACCACATACCTCCTCCAAGCCCAGTTTGGCTCCCCTTCAGAGGGAAACTTACCAAAATTCCCTTCATTCTCTTTCTCCATTTTCTTCCACTTTCTCCTCGACCCTCTCCATCTGCCTCCCCCGTTCCCCACCACCACACAGAACTCCGTCGAAACTTCCCTTGTCAAAGCTGCCAGTTAGCTCCATTTGTCAAATACTATCATTTAATATCTCACTCAGCCTCTCAACAGCATTCAAAACATGCTTTCTTCTTTCGGCTTCTATGACTGCATACTAACCTGGTTTTTCTCCTGTCTTCACTCTTTTATTCTATGTATATTCTCTCTGAATGATCTAATCTAGTCCTTTGAATTAAATATCATTTGTATGCTACTGACTCCCAAACATATACATCTTTGGCTCTGGGCGTTCCCTTGAGGGATGGGGTTGTCTCTCTAGTGGTTTATTTAACATGTGCACATAGCTGTCTAAAGCTAATACAGAGAACAATAAGCTCCATTCCCTCTCTTCACACCTGTTAATCCTTCATTTGCTCCCATTATGGTAAATGGCCCTACCATATATTCAGTTGTTCAACCCAAAACAGTGATCATCTACAATCCCCCTCTTTCCTTCAACCCCTATTCCCCACTTTTCTGTAAGTCCTTTCAGATACACCTGCAAAATGCATTCCAAAAAATTCCACTTCTATTTTGCCTGTAATCAGTGAAGTTTAAGTCACCATCATCTCACCATTACCAGTTCTCTAACTGGGCTCTGTGTTTCCACACTTGCCCCCAACAATACATCCTCCATGCAGCAGCAAGAATGATCCCTTTAAAATGTGATCCGCATCACATCATTCTCCTAAACCCACCAGTGGCTGCCTTGTACTAAAGTCCAAACTCTGCACCGTAGTCTACAATTTTTATATGCTTTAGCCCTTGCCCAACCACAAAGAGCCAGAGGATAATCCCATTGTGTACCCAGAAGGTGGCAGCTCTGATAGCTATCAACTCCTTATCATATCATGTTGTTTACACAATATTTTTCCAGTTATGAAATATGTCATAAAGAATGAACATTACATCAGGGGAGTGATGTCAGCATCATGGCGGCATAAAACATTCCTCTTTTTTGTCCCCTTTTTAAAACAACAGAATAGACATCCATCCACAAACCAAAGCACCTTTGTGGGAGCTGTGGGATCCAGGAGTCTCACCTACCTGTGCATCCAGTAATAGACAGACAGATTTCCATATAGGCTGCAGAATCAGGGGAGCCAGTGAACCTGCCCAGAACCCCCTCTTGCTATGATTGGAAAAAAATATATACCGAAACTGGAGAGTACTGACCTGGTCAGATACTTATGCATGAGAGGGAATTCGCAGAAGTTGAGCCTTCCTGATTGGAGATTCCAGCACACCATTCTAGAAACAACAACAGCAAAACAATTTTGGTCACAGAAGAGGGGGTGGTAAGAGGAACTTTCCCAGTGTCCCCTCCCCCAAGGAAACACTGCACCAGGCTGATGTATCCAGTGGCGGCACCCTGTCCCTCCTTAGGGGTAGGGGAGGATAGTTTGGGGTGAGTACCCAGCTACCTCAGTTGTGTGGGACAAACCTGTTTCTCTCCAATAGCACCCAGAGTACTGAGGTTGGTCTTTCATGACTGGAGATGGGGTAAGAGGCAGAGAAGGGATGCCTTTCCTGCTGATTGCACTCAGCAGGAAGTCCACCCACAAACCCCTGAGAGTACCACACCTGAGGATCTCCCTACTAGATCCATGGGCCAGTGCTAAACCCACATCTCGCCCTAGTTTGTGGCATCTCCATGTGCACGCTTCCTACTGCAGTAGTGAAAGCAAGCTCCTGTGGCTAGGAAGCACACTCAGAAACAGGCCACATAATGTGGACAAGGGAGAAACCACAAACTGAAGCTATAGCACCACCTTCTGGAAAACAAAAGAGAGGTTTCCAGGAGCCTGCCTGGTGACTTGTAAGCATCAGAGAAGACCTAAAAGCTTAAGAATCCTGCCACACGAGGGAGCAAGAGAAGTGGAGTAAGAGTACCGATACAAAGACAGATAAAACCCCAGGTAATAACGACACCATTGAACAGCATACTCCATCAGAAACCAACTAACAAAGGTTTGAGGTGGCATCTCCTTAATTTCAAATGTGAGAGCAGTAATGCAAAACTACAAGGAACATTTAAGATCAAGGAAACATACCATTACAAAAAGAAAATAATGATTCTCCAGCAACAAAGCTCAAAGGTACAGAATTTTGTGATCTAGCCAAAAAAGAATTCAGAATAGCTGTCTTGAAGAAACTCAACAAGCTGCAAGAAAACTCAAAGACAGTTTGATGAAATCTCAAAAAAAAAAAACAAGATCAAAATGAAAATTTCCCAAAAGAGATAGAAATGAACCAAACAGAGATTCTGGAGCTGAAGAACTCAATATATGAAATGAAAAATGCAGTCAAATCTGCAGTAGAGCAGAGCAAATGGAAGACAGAACAAGTGTGTTAGAGATTAGGAATTTGGAAATAACCCAATTAGAGGCAAATAAACAAAACAAAACAAGTATCAAAAAGAGTGGAAAAAAGCCTACGTGGTCTATGGTATTCTATCAAAAGGACAAATATAATAACTGGGGTTCCAGAAAGAGAGAGAGGGAGATGGGAGCAGAAAATTTATTTAAAGAAATAATAGCTGTGAATTTCCTAAACCTGAGGAGAGAATTGGGCACCCAAATACATGCTAATAGATCATCCTATTGGTCATGATGTATAACACTTTTAATGTGTATCTGCTCTAGGTTTTTGTTTTGCAGTTACCATGAGGCTTACACAAGACATCTAACAGATAACACGGTACATTTTAATTTGATAGCAGCTTGACTTCAGTCATCTACAAAAGTTTTACCCTTTTACTTCTCCCTTTTTATATTTTTGATATTTCTCAGGATATAGAAAGAATTCTAAAAGCAGCTAGGGAAAAAAGGATTGTAACCTACAAAGGAACACCCATTAGGCTATCAATGGGTTTTTCAGCAGAAACCCTACAGGCCAAGAGTGTGGAATGGCATATTCAAAGGGTTGAAAGAATAAACTTGCTAGCCATGAATGGTCTATCTAGCGAAGTTATCCTTCAGATATGAAGAAGAAATAAAGCCTTTTCTAGACAAAAGCTGAGAGAGTTCATCGCCACTAGACCTGCCTTGCAAGAAATGCTGAAAGGAGTTCTTTGAGCTGAAATGAAAAGAAGCTAATCAGTGACAAAAAAATACAAGAGTATATAACACACTGGTAAAGATAAATATACAATCAGACCTAGAAACTAAATCTGTAATAGGATAGTTTGTTAACCACTTAATTTTAGCATAAAGGTAAAAGGAAGAGAGTATTAAAAGTAATAATAGCTACCATAATGTGTTAATGAATATGCAATATAAAAATACAACATCGAAAATATAAAAACTGAGAAGTAAAAGGGTGAAACTTTCATAGATGACAGAAGTCAAGCTGCTATCAAATTAAAATGCACTGTGTTACCTCTGAGATGTCTTGTGTAAGCCTCATGGTAACCACAAAGCAAAAACCTAGAGCAGAAACACATTAAAAGGGTTATACTCTTTCGTTCAGGCCCGTGGCACCGGCAGGATGGGCAAGTGTTACGGTCTTCGTACTGCGAGGAAGCTCTGTAGCCACCGACGAGACCAGAAGTGGCATGATAAACAGTACAAGAAAGCCCATGTGGGCACAGCCCTGAAGGCCAGCCCTTTTGGAGGCGCTTCTCATGCCAAGGGAACTGTGTTTGAAAAAGTAGGGTTGAAGCCAAACGGCCAAATTCTGCCATCAGGAAGGGTGTCAGGATTCAGCTCATCAAGAATGGCAAAAAAAAAAAATCACAGCCTTTGTACCCTATGATGGTTGTTTGAATTTTACTGAGGAAAATGATGAAGTTCTGGTTGCTGGATTTGGTCGCAAAGGTCATGCTGTTGGTGACATTCCTGGAGTCCGCTTTAAGGTTGTCAAAGTAGCCAATGTCTCTCTTTTGGCCTTATACAAAGGCAGGAAGGAAAGACCTAGATCATAAGTTTTGATGATGAAAACATGATAGTAATAAATTTCCATATGCCAAAAAAAAAAAAAAAAGGGTTATATATCATGACCAAGAGGGATTTGTCTCTGGGATGCAAGGATGGTTCAACATATGCAAATGTGATATACCATATTAAAAGAATGAAAGATAAAAATCATATGATAATCTCAATAGATGCAGAAAAGGCTTTTGACAAAATACATCCTTTCATCATTAGAACCCTCAACAAATTTGGTATAGAAAGACCATACCTCAGCATCATAAAGGCAAATATGATCAACCCACAGCTTACACTGTACTCATCAGTGAAAAGTTGAAAGCTTTTCCTCTAAGATCAGGAATAAGACAAGGGTGCCCACTCTCACCACTCTTATTCAATATGGTACTGGAAGTCCTACTTAGGAGCAACTAGGCCAGACAAAGATATGAAAGTCATCCAAATCAGACAGCAAAAAGTAAAACTGTCACTATTTGCAGATGGCATGATCCTATATATAGAAAACCCTAAAGACTCAACCAAAACACTGTTTGTTGGAACTAATCAACAAATTCAGTAAAGTCGCAGGATATAAAATCAGCATACAAAAATCAATTATTTCTATACACTAACAACAAAACATCTGAAAAAGAAGTAACCAATCATTTTGATTCAGTAGCATCAAAAACAATAAAATACTTGAAATAAATTAACCAAGGAGATGAAAGACCTATACAATGAAAACTATAAGACATTAATAAAAGAAACTGAAGAAGACACAAATGGAAAGATATCTCGTGTTCATGAATTGGAACAATTAATATCGTTAAAATGTTTATACTACCCAAAGCCATCTATAGATTCAATGCAATCCCTACCAAGATTCCAGTGGCATTTTTCATAGAAATAGGAAAAAATCCTAAAGTTTGTATGGAACCACAGAAGACCCTGAATAGTCAAAGCAACCTTGAGAAAGAAGAACAAAGTCGAAGGTATCACAATTCCTGAAACAGTATGGTACTGGCATAAAAATAAACACATAGACCAATGGAACAGAATAGAGCCCAGAAGTAAACCTACGCATATATGGTCAATTAATTTACAACAAAGGAGCCAAGAATATACAATGGAGAAAGGACAGTCTCTTCAATAAACGGTGTTGGGAAAACTGGACAGCCACATGAAAAAATAAAATCGGACTATCTTACACTGTACACAAAAATTAACTCAAAATGAATTAAACACTTGAATGTAAGACCCAAAACCATAAAGTTCCTAGGAGAAAACATAGGTGGTAACTCCTTGACATAGGTCATAGTGATAAATTTTTTAATCTGACACCAAAAGTAAAAGCAAGAAAAGCAAAAATAAACAAGTGGGACTAGATCAAACAAAAAAGCTGCACAGGGCTTCCCCGGTGGCGCAGTGGTTGAGAGTCCACCTGCCGATGCAGGGGACACGGGTTCGTGCCCCGGTCTGGGAAGATCCCACATGCCGCGGAGCGGCTGGGCCCGTGAGCCATGGCCACCGAGCCTGCGCATCCGGAGCCCGTGCTCCACAACGGGAGAGGCCACAACAGTGAGAGGCACGTGTACCACAGACACACACACACACACAAAAAAAAAAGCTGCACAGTAAAGGAAACCACCAACAAAATAAAAAGGCAACCTATCGAATGGGAGAAAATATTTGCAAATCATACATCTGATAATGGGTTCATATACAAAATATGTAAAGAACTCATACAACTCAATAGCAGAAATATAAACAATTCAATTAAAAACAGGCAGAAGATCTGAATAGACATTTTCCCAAAGAAGACATACAGATGACTAACAGGCACATGAAAAGATGCTCAACATCACTAATTATTAGAGAAATGCAAATCAAAACCACAGTGAGATATCACCTCACACCTGTTAGAATGGCTATCATCAAAAAGACTAGAAACAACAGCTGTTGGCGAGGATGTGGAGAAAAGGGAACCCTTGTGCACCATTGGTGGGAATGTAAACTGGTGTGGCCACTATGAAAAACAGTATGGAGGTGCCTCAAAAAACTAAGAATAGAACTACCATATGATCCAGCATTTCCACTTCTGGGATTTATCTGAAGGAAATGAAAACATTAATTCAAAAAGACCATGTTCATTACAGCATTATTTACAATAGCCAAGATATGGAAACAATCTAAGTGTCCATCAGTGGATAAATGGATAAAGAAATTGTGAGATATATACATATATTTTTGGGGAGATTGGCCAAAATGTTCATTTGGATTTTGAATGAACATTTTGGCCAACCCAATATATAAGATGTTATACACACACACACACACACACACACACACACACACACACACTGGAATATTACTCAGCTACAAAAAGAATGGAGTGTTGCCATTTGCAACAACATGGATGGACCTCAAGGGCATTGTGCTAAGTGAAACAAGTCAGAGAAAGACAAATACTATATGATCTCTCTTATATGTGGAATCTAAAAAAGACAAACTTGTAAAAAATGGAGTAGAGTGGTGTTTACCAGAGGTGGGGGGTGGAGAAGTGGGGATATGTTGTTCAAGGGTATAAACTGGGCAATAGTAGATGAATAAGTCCTGGAGAGCTAATGTACAGCATAGTGATCATAGTCAACAATACTGTATTATAAACTTCAAAGTTGTTAAAAGACTAGATATTAATTGTTCTCACCACAAAAAAGAAACGACAATTACATAACATAACAGAGTGTTAGCTAATGCTATGGTAGCAATCTTACTGCAATATATAAATGGATCAAATCAACATGTTGTACACCTTAAACTTACATAATGTTATATGTCAGTTATATGTCAACAAAAAAGAATGAACATTACATAATGTAAAGTGTGAGGGATAATAAATAAATCTCTATGTATCTATCACCCAGGTTAAGAAATAAATAATTCCAAGACCTTAGACACCCCTCCTTAATGTGCTCTTCAAGGAGCCACCTTCCATCCTAACCTTTGGGTTAATAATATCCATGCTTTTATTTATAGTTTTACTATATAAGCATGTATCCTTGTTTAGTTTTGGCTATTTAGGACTTATATAGATGGCCATATATAGTTGGAGTTGTTTCTTTCAATAACTGTAACATTTGTAAAGTTAATCTCTATTGATGAATGTAGTTATTATTTAAATGTATCCATTTTTAAAATTATTTATTTATTTATTTTTGGCTGTGTTGGGTCTTCATTGCTGCCCACGGGCTATCTCTAGTTGAGGTGAGCGGGGGCTACTCTTCGTTGCCATGCGCAGGCTTCTCATTGCGGTGGCTTCTCTTGTTGTGGAGTATGGGCTCTAGGCGTGCGGCTTCAGTAGTTGTGCCACACGGGCTGAGTATTTGTGGCCTGTGGGCTCTAGAGTGCAGGCTCAGTAGTTGTGGCACACGGGCTTAGTTGCTCCGCAGCATGTGGGATCTTCCCGGACCAGGGCTCGAACCCGTGTCCCCTGCATTGGCAGGCAGATTCTTAACCACTGTGCCACCAGGGAAGTCCAATGTATCCATTTTTATGTTTAGGCATATTTGTTTTTTCTACCTTTAGGCTTTTATAAACAATGTTTCTATGAATATTCTAGTACATATCTTTATTTTTTCCTGTTTTATTGAGATATAATTGACATACAGCACTGTATAAGCTTAAGGTAAACAGCATAATAATTTGACTTACATACATCATGAAATGACTACCATGATAAGTTTAGTGAACCTCTGTCATCTCATATAGATACAAAAGTAAAGGGGAAAGTGGGGGGAGGGATAAATGAGGAGTTTGGGATTAGCAATACACACTACTATATATAAAATAGATAAACAAAAGGACTGACTGTGTAGCATAGGGAACTATATTCAATAACCATAATAGAAAAGAATCTGAAAACATATATATATATAACTGAATCACTTAGCTGTACACCTGAAATTAACACAATGTTGTAAATCAACTACACTTCATAAAACAATTAAAGAAATTGAAAACAATTTCCCTTGTGATGAGAACTCTTAGGATTTACTCTCTTAATAACTTTCATATACAACATACAGCAGTATTAATTATATATATATATACACACACATATATATGTACATACACACATGTAATATATATATATATATATATATATATATATATATATATATATATAATGTTGTACATTACATCCCTAGCACTTATTTATCTTAAAACTGGAAGTTTGTACCTTTTGACTGCCTTTATTCAATATTCATCTCCTACCTCTGGTAACCACGAATCTGATCTCTTTTTCTGAGTTTGTTTATTTGGTTTTGAAGTATAGTTGACCTATAACACTGTGTTAGTTCCCAGTACACAACATAGTGATTCGATATTTCTATACATTTAAAAAAATTAACTTAAAAAATTTTTTTTATTTATTTGTTTTGGCTGTACCATGTGGTATGCAGGATCTTGGTTCCCCGACCAGGGGATTGAACCCCTGCCCCCTGCAGTGGAAGTGTGGAGTCTTAACCACTGGATCACCAGGAAAGTCCCTGTATACGTTTCAAAATGATCACCACAATACGTCCAGTTACCATCTGTCACCATACAAAGATATTACATAATGATTGACTGTATTCCCCACACTGTACATGTCATACCCATAACTCATTTATTGTGTAACTGGAATTTTCTACCTCTTAATCCCCCTCACCTATTTCTCTCCTCCACCCACCCCCCTTTCCTCTGGCAACCACCTGTTTTTTCTCTGTATCTATGACTATGTTTGTTTTGTTATGTTTGTTCATTTGTTTTGTTTTTTAGATTCCCCATATAAGTGAAATAATGAAGTATTTGTTTTTCTCTGTCTGATTTATTTCACTTATCATAATACCCTCTAGGTCCATCCAAGTTGTCACAAATGACAAGGTTTCATTCTTTTTATGGCTGAGTAATATTCCATTGTGTGTGTGTGTACATATATCACATCTTCTTTATCCATTCATATATTAATGGGAATTTAGGTTGCTTCCATATCTTGGCTATTTTAAATAACGCTGCAGTGAACATAGGGGGTGAATATATCTTTTCAAATTAGTGTTTTCATTTTCTTCAGATAAATACCCAGGAGTGGGATTGCAGGATCATATGGTAGTTCTGTTTTTTGAGGAACCTCCATATTGTTTTTCATAGTGGTTGTATCAATTTACATTACCACTAACTGTGTACAAGGGGTCCCTTTCTTCCCATCCTATCCAGTATTTATTTGCAGACTTTCTGATGATAGCCATTCTGACAGGTGTGAGGTGATATCTTGTAGTTTTGACTCTGCCCATTTTTTTAAATCTATTTTTTTATGTTGAATTTCATTAGTTCTTTGTATATTTTGGATATAAACCCCTTATCAAATATATGGTTTGCAAATATCTTCTCCTAGTAGGCGGCCTTTTCATTGACAGTTTCCTTCACTGTCCAAAAGTTTTTTACTTTGATGTAGTCCCATTTGTTTATTTTTTATTTTGTTGCCCTTGCCTGAGGAGACATATACAAAATATTTCTAAGTCAGATGTCAAGAGCATACTGCCTGTTTTTTAGAATTTTATGGTTTCAGCTCTTACATTTAAGTCTTTAACCCATATTAAGTTTATTGTTTATATGGTGTGAGAAAATAGTCCCGTTTTCCCACCTTCATTTATTGAAGAGGTTGTATTTCCCATTGTATATTCTTGCCTTCTCTGTCATAGATTAATCGACCATAAGTGCATGGGTTTATTTCTGGGCTCTCTATTCTGTTCCACTGATTTGTGTCCGTCTTTGTGCCATTACCATACTGTTTTGCTTACTGTAGCTTTGTAGTATAGTGTGAAATCAGGACACATGATACCTCCAGATTTGTTCTCCTTTCTGAAGATTGTTTTGGCTATTTGTGGTCTTTTGTGTTTCCATACACATTTTAGAATTACTTATTCTAGTTGTGTGAAAAATGCCATTGGTTTTTGTTTTTTGTTTTTTTGTTTTTTGTTTTTTTTTGTGGTACATGGGCCTCTCACTGTTGTGGCCTCTCCCATTGCAGAACACAGGCTCCGGACGTGCAGGTTCAGTGGCCATGGCTCACGGGTCCAGCCGCTCTGCGGCATGTGGGACCTTCCCGGACTGGGGCACGAACCCGTGTCCCCTGCATCGGCAGGCGGACTCTCAACCACTGCGCCACAAGGGAAGCCCACCATTGGTATTTTTATATGCATTGTATTTACTCTGTAGATTGCCTTGGGGAATATAGTCATTTTAACAATATTAAGTCTTCCAGTCTACGAATATGGTATAGCTTTCCAATTGTTTGTGTCATCTTCAGTTTCTTTTATCAGGGTCTTATAGTTTTCTGAGTATAGGTCTTTTACCTCCTTAGTTAGATTTATTCCTAGGTACTTCATTCTTTAGATGTGAGTGTAAATGGGATTGTTTTCTTAATTTCTCTTCTAATAGTTCATTGTTAGTGTATAGCAATGTAAAAGATTTCTATATATTAATTTTGTATCCTATAATTCTACTGAATTCATTGTGAATTCATTGATGAGTTCTAGTAATTTTTTGGTGGCATCTTTAGAATATTCTATGTATAGTATCATGTCATCTGTAAATAGTGACAGTTTTACTTTCTTCCAATCTGGATTCCTTTTATTTCTTTTTCTTGTCTGATTGCTGTGGCGAGGACTTCCAATACTATGCTGAATAAAAGTGGTGAGAGTGACCATCCTTGCCTTGTTCCTGATCTTAAAGGAAATGCTTTCCATTTTTCACTGCTGAGTATGATGTTACCTGTGGGCTTGTCATATATGGCCTTTATTATGTTGAGGTATGTTCCCTCCATACCCCTTTGTTGAGAGTTTTTATTGTAGATGGATGTTTTGTCAAAAGCTTTTTCAGCATCTGTTGAGATGATCATATGATTTTTATTCTTCAGTTTGTCAATGTGGTGTATCACATTGATTGATTTGCAGATATTGAACCACCCTTGCATTCCTGGGATACATCCCACTTGATCATGGTGTATGATCCTATTAATGTATTGTTGAATTTGGTTTGCTAATATTTTATTGAGGATTTTTGCATCTATGTTCATCAGTGATATTGGCTTGTAATTTTCTTTTTTGTGTGCTATCTTTGTCTGTTTTTGGTAACAGGGTGATGCTGGCCTTGTAGAATTAGTTTGGAAGCATTCTTTCCTCTTCAATTTTTGGAATAGTTTGAGAGGATAGATGTTAACTCTTCTCTAAATGTTTGGTAGAATTCACCTGTGAAGCCATCTAGTCCTGGACTTTTATTTGTTGGTAGGTTTTCTATTACTGATTCAATTTCATTACTGGTAACTGGTCTATTCATATTTTCTATTTCTTCTTGATTCAGTCTTGGGAGATTGTACATGTCTAGGAATTTGTTCATTTCTTCTAGGTTGTCAATTTTATTGGTATATAATTGTTCATAGTAATACCTATGAGCCTTTGTATTTCTGTGGTGTCAATTGTAACTTCTCTTTCATTTCTGATTTTATTTGGGCCCTATCTCTTTTTTTCTTGATGAGTCTGGCTAAAGGTTTATCAATTTTGTTTATCTTTTCTTAACAAACCAGCTTTTAGTTTTACTGATCTTTTCTATTTTTTAAAAGTCTCCATTTCATTTGTTTCTGCTCTGATCTTTATGATTTCTTTCCATGTACTAATATCAGGTTTTGTTTGTTCTTCTTTATCTAGTTCCTTTAAATGTGAAATTAGGTTGTTAGAGATATTTCTTATTTCCTGAGGCAGGCTTGTATTGCTATAAACTTCTCTCTTAGAACTGCTTTTACTGATGTCCATAGATTTTGGATTCTTGTTTTCATTTTCATTTGTCTCCAGGTATCTATTTATTTCTTCTTTGGTTTCTTCAGTGATCCATTGATTGTTTAGTAGCATGTTGTTTAGCCTCCATGTGTTTGCATTTTTTGCAGTTTTTTTTTTTTCTTGTAGTGTATTTCTAGTCTCATAGCACTGTGGTAAGAAAAGATGCTTGATATGATTTCAATTTTCTTAAATTTACTGATACTTGTTTGATGGCTTATTAGCATGTGATCATGTGATCTACCCTAGAGAATGTTCTATGTGCACTTGAAAAGAATGTGTATTCTGCTGCCTTTGCATGCAATGTTTATATATATATTCTATTTGGTCTAATGTGTCATTTAAGGCAGGATTTCCTTATTGATTTTCTGTCTGGATGATCTGTCCATTGATGTAAGTTGGGTGTTAAAGCCCCCTACTATTATTGTGTTACTGTCAATTTCTCCCTTTATGTCTATTAGTATTTGCTTTATGTATTTACGTGCTCCTATGTTGGGTGCATGTATGTTTACAATTGTTATATCTTCTTCTTGGATTGAACCCTTTATCTTTATGTAATGTTCTTTTTTGTCTCTTGTGACAGTCTTTGTTTTAAAGTCTATTTTGTCTGCTCTAAGTATTGCTACCCCAGCTTTCTTTTCATTTCCATTTTCATGAAATACCTTTATCCATCCTCTCACTTTCAGTCTGTGTTGTCTCTGGATCTGAAGTGAGTCCATTGTCAGCAACATATATATGGGTATTGTTTTTGTATCCATTCAGCCACTCCATATATTTTGATTAGACCATTTAGTCCATTTACATTTAAACTAATTATTGGTAGATATGTACATTGCCATTTTGTTCATAGTTTTGGGGTTGTTTTTGTAGTTCTCTTGTGCACTCCTTTCTTCTTTTGTTCTCTTCACTTGTGATTTGATAACTATCTTTAGTGTTATGTTTGCATTCATTTCTCTTTTTTGTGTATCTATTGTAGATTTTTGGTTTGTGGTTACCATGATGTTCATATTAACTATATATGTGATTATTTTAGTTGATGATCTCTTAAGTTTGAACACATTCTAAGAACCTTGCATTTTTACTCCCTCTCACACACATTTAATGTTTCTCATGTTACATTTTACATTTTTTTGTTTTGTGTATCTCTTAACTACTTAGTGTGGATATAGATGATTTTTACTCCTTTTGTCTTTTAACCTTCCTACTAGTTTTATGGGTCATTGATATACTACCTTTGCTGTATATGTCTTTACCAATGAGATTTTTCCTTTTGTAATTTTCATATTTTTAGTTGTGGCCTTTTCCTTCACACTTAGAGAAGTCCCTTTAACATTGCTTGTAAAGGTGGTTTCATGGTGCTGAAGTCTTTTAGCTTTTGCTTGTCTGTAAAACTATTTCTCCTTCAAATCTGAATGATAGCCTTGCCAGGTAGAGTATTCTTGGTTGTAGATTTTTTCCTTTTATCACTTTAAATATATTGTGCCACTCCCTTCTAGCCTGATAGTCTTATGGGCATTCGATTCTATGTAACTAGTTGCTTTTCCCTTGTTGCTTTTATTTATTTATTTTTGCAGTATGCGGGCCTCTCACTGTTGTGGCCTCTCCCTTTGTGGAGCACTGGCTCCGAACATGCAGGCTCAGCGGCCATGGCCCACAGGTCCAGCCGTTCCATGGCATGTGGGATCCTCCTGGACCGGGGCACGAACCTGTGTCCCCTGCATCAGCAGGCGGACTCTCAACCACTGCGCCACCAGGGAAGTCCCCTCCCTTGTTGCTTTTAATATTCTCTCTTTATCTTTAATTTTTTTGTCATTTTAAATGCAATGTGTCTTGGTGTGGTTGTCTTTGAGTTCATCTTCTTTGGGACTCTCTGTGCTTCCTGGACCTGGATGTCTGTTTCCTTTCCCAAGTTAGGAAAATTTTCAGCTATTATGTCTTAAATATGTTCTCTGCCCCTTTCTCTCTTCTTCTGGGACTCCTATAATGTAAATGATCATATTCCTGATGTTGCTTCAGAGGTCTATTAAACTGTCCTCATTTTTTCTAATTCTTCTACGTTCTTCTGTTCACCTTCAGTGATTTTCACTATTCTGTCTTCCAGATTGCTAATCTGTTTCTCTTATCTTCTAATCTACTAGTGTATTTTTCACTTTAGTTATTGTATTCCTCGGCTCTGTTTGGTTCCTCTTTCTATTTTCTCTTTGTTAGAAACTTCTATCTTCTCATTGTGTTCATCCATTCTTCTTCTGAGTTCTTCTGACCATCTTTACAATTATACCTTGAATTCTTTATTGGGTAGATTGCCTATCTCCACTTAGTTCTTCTTCTAGAGTTTTATCTTCTTTTGCTTAGAACATATTTTTCTGTCTCCTCATTTTGCCTAATTCTCTATATTTCTCTGCATTGGGTAAGTTAGTTATATTTCCTGATCTTGGAGATGTGGCTTTATGTAAGAGATGTCCTATAGGCCCCAGGAGGATACTCCCCTCTGGCCACCAGAGCTATATGCTCTGGGGGTGCCCTCTATGTGTGCTGCATGTGCCCTTCTGTTGCAGTGGGCTGACTACTGTGGGTGTGCCTGTAGGTGTGGATAGCCCCTGGTCAGGTTGGTTGTCAGGCCTTGCCTAGTGTGAATGCTGCCAGCTGCTGGTGGGTGGGGTCTGGGCCCAGGGGATCCTGTGGCTGGTGTCAGCCTGCTGGGGGGCAGGGTCAGGTCCTGAGGGCTGGCTCAGGGCCCTGGGTGTCCTGAGGCTAGTGCTGGCTCACTGGTGGGTGGGGCCATGTCCTGGGGCAGCTTGTGGTTCAGGGGTCCTGTGGCAGCCAACCTGCTTATAGGTGGGGCTGTGTCCCTGCCTGGACAGCTGCTTGACTTGGGGTGTCCCAGGACTGATGCTGACTGGCTGGTGGACAGGCTGGGTCCCAGCATTAATAAACTAGAGGGAGGATCCCAAAATGGCACTTGCAACATTAGCATCCTCATGGTAGGATGAGCTCCCCAAAATGCAGCTGCCAGCACCTGTCTCCAAGATGATTCTCAGTTGCCTCCTGCTTCTCTGGGAGGCTCTCTAAGATTAGCAAGTGGGTCTGACCCAGGCTTCTTTCAAATTACTGCTTGTGCTCTGGGTCTTGGGTGTGTGAGATTTTGTGTGTGCCGTTTAAAAATGGAGGCTTTATTTCCCACAGCCCTCTGCCTCTCCTGAAAGTAAGCCCCAGGGGCCTTCAACGACAAATGTTCTGGTGGCTCATCTTCTGGGTGCAGGACCCTCATGCTGGGGAACCCGATGTGGGGTTTGGACCCCTTGTTCCTTAGGGAGAACCTCTGCAATAGTAATTATCCTCCAATTTGTGGGTTGCCTACCCAGGGGTATGGATGTTGGATATACTGCATCTCTGGCTCTACTATCCATCTTGTTGTGGGTCCTTCTTTATATCTTTAGTTGTAGAAGATCTTTTCTGCTAGTCTTCAAGTCATTCTCATTGCTTGTTGCTCTGTAAATAGCTGTAATTTTGGTGTGTCTGGTGTGTCTAAATTTGGAGGTGAGCTCAGGGTCTTCCTCCTCCACCATCTTGGCCAGTCCCCCTCAAGTACATATATTGTGGGAGTGGATTTGCCAAATTATAGGATACGTACATGTTCATTTTTACTAGATAATGTCAAATTGTTTTCAAAAGTGTTGTAAAATGTACTCCCAACACTATGAGTTCCAGTTGTTCCATGTCTTTACCAACATTTAGGATTGTTGAACTTTTTCATTTTTGTCAATCTGGTGGGTCTACGATGGTCTCATTTTATTTTTGCTTTGATACAAATGAGGCTGACCTTTACATATGTTTTCTGTTTATTTTTTTAATTAGGGTGATTGGTTTATATTTTTCATTCCAGCATAATTATTAAAAGGCCTCCCTTTGTTCTTTAACATCTCAGTTTGGACAATATATTATGCAGCATTCTACTCTTTGTTGAGTTCCTCTACTAACATGGAAATTCCCTTCTTGCTCTTTAGGATTAAGGATGATACTCACGCGGTCAAGTGGCTCTGAGGGAAGACGATTAAATTTGGGTAGATACAGAGGATGGAGCAAAAAACAAATGAGAGGGAAATCAAATGTATTAACTATGACTACTTAGTCTGACTCAGGATGACCATTTCCAAAATAATGTGAGATGGTGCCTTCTAATGGGTACAAGCAGATGGACTTGATCAATATCATTCAGCATCAAAGTAAAAGAATTTGTTTACTTATTTCTGAGAAATGACTCAAGTCACAATCATTATTTGAAAGTTGGTCACAGTGTATACTGCAGCCACTTCCTTCCCTCTCAATCTGTAATAATTCTTTTAAAAACTTGCATATGAAACCAAACAGTACTTTTCATACCTTGAGATCATTTTGTGAAGTCCCCTACTCTTTAAAAAACTCACTTGTAATGGTGCTATTGAACCACTTCCATATTATACCCAACTAATGCTTCATTTCCCCCCAAAAGGAAATCAAATAAATAACATCTCTGTAAATAATTTGTATTGAGGGGTACTTTGCATTTGTCAAAATGATTTATGGTTCTAGTCTTCTTCCTTGAAGAAATCCTGAGAAAGCATTTTTTCCCATCCTTGTAGATGAAGGAGAAGAGGTCCATCAAGGCTGAGTGTCCCCCAGTCATTAAGGAGGGGAAGTCACGCTGTTGCCCCAGAACTTTGGAGTCTCTGGTTTAGCCCAGCACATTTCCCAGTAAAGCACATTTCCTTCCTAATATGATTTAATGGGGTTGCGTGTACGAACTCATGCTGGGGACGAAATGCCAAATTATTTTCTTGCTCAATATTCTTCTGCCATCATGTCAAACATGAGAAATTTCAACATTCCAAGTTCATTTCATTTGTAATCACTTGAACAAAAACTCTCCTAAGACAAGCTTGACAAATGTTATTTCTCCTATTTAGAAAGCTCCCTAATAGCTGGAAGGATTTTTCTTCCAAATCTCCCACAAATTGAAGTAAATTTAAAGATAAATCCCACCTTTGGAAGGAAACCAAAGGTGGGAAATTCTAGCTCTGTTTCTTTTAGTTATAAATGACTACTAGGCAGGGGCTTATCCTGTACACATTGGGCGAACATAAATACTAGTGTTTCCTGCAGAAGATGCTCTAATTCACTGTTTACCAGATTAGATCCTGCCTGGTGGCTAACCAGTGGTTTAGGGTCTTTAGGAGGCACCATCATTCTCTTTGCTCCCCCCCCCCCCAACTCTTCAGATTGCTAGTAATTTAAATATGGAGCACTCAGTAGCAAGAGGATCACTGAGTTCATTTGTTTGGAACAATCCTTTCCCAAACTGTTGATGTGTTGATGTGTTGGGAGACACGTCAATCAATGTGTTATGAGGACCACATGGCTGTGTTATCCAATATGGTAGTCACTAGCCACATGTGGCTATTTACATGTTAATTACATAAAACATAAAATTCAGTTGCTTAGTCTCATCAGCAACATTTTGAGTGCTCTGTAGCCACCCCATCGGATGGTGCAGATGTAGAATACTTCCATCACTGCAGAAAGTCCTACTGGACAGGGCTGCTTCTTAGTGCCCTGGTGAGCAAGGTTTCCCAAATGGTTTTGCTGTTTTCCTCATGGACTGTTTCAGATCTCTCAAAGCCCAGCCTCTAATTGGCTCTACCCCACGCATATCACTCTTCATGAGGGCCAAGGTGCCTCTTGTTTGTTTCTGCATTCCCTCACCTCCACAGAAATCCTCTTCCAATTTAATTCACAGGTGTATTAGGAAAGGAAACTTTTGGGCAATGACTTTTCAGAGCAAGGCGACAAGAATGCCAGTCTCATGAGTGCCACCTGTGTAGTTCTGTCGGCTTTATTTAGCTCTTGATCCGCCTGGTCACCCAGCTATCTTCTGTTGGCTGGTGTCACAAATAAGCATTCCTGGCTACTGGTGAGCATGGGGTCATTCCTCACCATCCCCTCTCCCCCAGGTGCCCTGCCCTCCAGGCACTTCTTGCTCCCCGACGTTCCTCAGACTTCCTTGTCTCACATCTTTGTTTCTTCCCTGGCCAAACCCTCCGCATTTATCCAATTTATCTTATCCGATTTCTCTCTGGATAAGTAGCTCAGTTTATGTACTTAACAGAGCAGAAAGAAAACTTGTCATTTCTGAGAAAAGAAGTGAGGTTGCAAATGTACAGGGTAGAACAAGATTAGGCAGGATCAAAAGGCAAGAGCAGGATGCTCATAACAAAGGCAGTTTAAAAGTTATAACCATAATTGTTCATCCTATCGGAATTTACTGGCTGTCAGCACACTGTGGGTGTAAATTGTTAGGCATTTTGATGAGTGATCGTCCTTCATTCCTTCTGGCTCTCTGATGACATCCTCTAGCAAAGCTCAATGTCATCTTTAAAAAGAAAGAACAGCACACTGATGAATTAATTTGCAAGTATTTGACTAGCTCTTCCAGTCACAAATTTGGAAGTAAATAGATATTTTGCATAAAACAAGTGCAAGAGCATGGAGTTAAGTACATGGAATATCAGTCCTTATTCACTGTTATTAGGGTTCTCCAGAGCATCGGAACCAACAGGATGCATGTAGATGTATGTGTGTGGGTGGTGGGAGTGTATTTTTGGGCCTCTCACTGTTGTGGCCTCTCCCGTTGTGGAGCACAGGCTCAGCGGCCATGGCTCACGGGCGCAGCCGCTCCGCGGCATGTGGGATCTTCCCGGACCGGGGCACGAACCCGTGTCCCCTGCACCAGCAGGCGGTCTCTCAACCACTGCGCCACCAGGGAAGCCCGGGAGTGTATTTTTAAAATAGGCTCATGTAATTGTGGGGCTGGCAAGTCTGGTATATGCAGGGAAGGCAGACTGGAACTTCTGGCCAGAGTTCATGCTGCAATCTTGAGTCCAAAGACAGCCTGGAGTCAGAACTCCTTCCTCTTTGGGGGATCTCAGTCGTCCTATTTAAGACGTTCAACTGATAGCATGAAACCCACCCATATTATGGAGAGTCTAAGTCTACTGACTTAAATGTCCATCACATCTAAAAAGTACCTTCACAGCAACATCCAGACTGATATCTGATCAACTAGATACCATAGCCTAGCCAAGTTGCCACATAAACTTAACCATTGCAGTCACCAAACATGTAATTAACATGATGAGTGGGTGTATTTGCTAGAGCTGCCGTAACAAGTACTACAGACTGGGTGGCTTACACAACAGAAATGTATTTTCTTACAATCCTGGAGGCTAGAAGTTTGAGGTCAAGGTGTCAGCAGGCTTGGTTTCTTCTGGGGCCTCTCTCCTTAGCTTGTAGATGACTGTCTTCTTTCTGTGTCTTACCACTGTCTTCCCTTTGTACAGATCTGTGTCCTAATTTCCTCTTCTTCTAAGGACAACAGTCATATTGGATTAGGGTCCACCCTGTGACCTCACTGTGATGTAATTACTTCTTTAAAGACTATCTCCAGGGACTTCCCTGGTAGTCCAGTGGTTAAGACTTCATCTTCCAATGCAGAGGGTGCAGGTTCGATCCCTGGTCAGGGAGCTAGGATCCCACAGCCTCATGGCCAAAAAACCATAAAACAGAAGCAATGTTGTAACAAATTCAATAAAGACTTTTAAAAAAATGGTCCACATCAAAAAAAAACCTTAAAATATTTTAAAAATAAAGACTATCTCCAAATAGTCACATTCTGGGGCATTGGGATTTAGGACTTCAACACATGAAATCTGAGGGGGAAGGGGCAATTTAGCCCATAATAGTGGGAAAACACAAGAAAATTCAGGGGTGGTGGTGACTTTCCATTGTGCTGAGAAATGCTGAGTTCGATTTAATCATTTCCAAGTGATCGGGGTGGACCTGGAAGCAGATAATGAGTTTACTTTGATGGATGGATAACTTCCCTGTGGTAAGCTTTAAAATGGTCTTCCCATTTAAAAAATGAGTGTTTATATGCTAACTATTAGATTGAAAAAACTGAGATATGGGATAGGGAATCAATTTGCTACCCCAAATGTAGGATAGGCATGGTTCCACAAGGGCATCATCTGCAGATGTCAACATCTCCTTCCCCCAATTGTAAAACAAAGCTGTTGGATGAGAGAAGCAGGATTGTTGGACTCTCCACAGCATATGTGGCTGTTGGTTACTTTCTTTGGTTTATAAACTCACTATCTGGTTTTAACACTTAGACTGAAGTGGTCTTCTTCTTGATTGACTGATTGGTTGGTTTTTAAGCTTATTGATTTATTTTCTAATTAGAAAAATATTCTGGCTTATTGCATACATTTAGAAAATTTATAAAAGTATGAAAAAATTATTAAAAATCAGAGAAATTTTACCATATATTTAGAAAATCTGTTAGTAGGTTAGTATATTTCTTTTTTCTAGGCATACTATACATTTTCAGTAGAATTAGGATTACACTATAGTCTGTTTTCACATATTATATTGTACTCAACATTTCCCTGTTTCTTACTTATGAAAATATTTAAATGGTTATGATGAATTTATCCATTTCCATGCATGTATCCATTCTTTTCACATGTTTTTTAGTGCCTTCAATGTGCTCTGCCTTGTGCTGGGGATGCACTGGTAAAAATAGCAGGAGTCTTGCATTCATAGAGACTTTCCCATTTTATGGACATATGAACATGTACTTAAGCACACATTTCCTCTGCTCAAAGAGAGCTGAGTTGGGAGGAAGGCATTTTGCCCTCTCCCTCTTCCAGCTGTACACCTAGAAATGTGAAATAATGGCTGGCACTCCAGCAGCCATCTTGGACTGCTGTAACTTTGAAAATGGAAGCCAAATATTGAATACAAGACGACATATAGGAAATCTGGGTGTCTGAGCAAACCATGGAGATAGTTTATGGGCCCTGGGCTGTCCACATCACGACTTCATCTATGTGAAACGAAAATAAACTTCTAACCTGTTTAAGCACAGTTATTATGCTGTTAGGCACAAAACATATCCTAACTGATACAACGCTATTTGGATAGAGCCTGCAAATTTCTACATAATATACCACATTTCATCAACTCTAAGACACGTTTGCTTTTGTTTCTACAATGCAGTGTCTCAAATCACTATCATCTTAAAATGAAAGACAGTTTAAATGACTTTTTTTGAGGTGAAATTCACGTAACATAAAAGTCACCATTTTAAAGTGTACAGTTCAGGGAATTCAGGGAATGCCCTGGCCGTCCAGTGGTTAGGACTCTGCGCTTCCAGGGCAGGGGGCATGTGTTCAATCCCTGGTTGGGGAACTAAGATCTCACAAGCTGTGTGGTATAGTGCCCAACCCACCCCCCCCCAAAAATTTTAAAAATAAAGTGTACAATTCAGCTGTTTTTAGTACATTCACAATGCTGTGCCACCACCACATCTAGTTCCAGAACAGGAAACCCTGTACCTGTTAAGTATCACTCCCCATCTCCCCTCCCTCCCAGTCTCTGGCAACCACTAACCTGATTTCTGGCTCTGTGGATTTGCCTGTTCTGGACATTTCATATAAATGGAATCATACAGCATGTGGCCTTTTGGGTCTGGCCTATTTTGCTTAGCATAATGTCAAGGTTGATCCATGTTGTAGTACATATCAGTTCTTCATTTCTTTTTATGGCTGATATTCCATCGTTTGGCTGTACCACATTTTGTTTATCCTTTCCTCAGGTATGCATGCGTGTTTGGGTTGTTCCCACTTTCTGGCTATATGAATGATGCTGCTATGAATGTTGGCGTAGAATCTTTTTTGAGGACGTGTGTTCTCATTTTCTTGACTATATACTGGCAAGTGGAATATCTGGGTCATATGGTCACTTTATTTTTAACTTTTTGAGGGACTGCCAAACTATTTTACAAAAGTGGTTGTACCATTTTACATTCCCGCCAGCAATGTACCAGCAGTGTTTGTACCTTTTATCTATTAGGAATAATGCTGCTATGAACATTCGTGTACATGTTATTGCTTGGACATACATTCTTAGTTCTCTTGGGTATATACCTAGGAGTGGAATTATTGGGTCATATGTAATTCTGTGTAAATTTCTGAAGAACTGTTGAGCTGTTTTTTACATTGGCTGCACCATTTTACATTCATACCAGCAATGTATGATTCTGCATGCCCTTACCAACAAGTAATAGTGCATCTTTTAGTCAGTGTCATGGAGTCAATGAAATATGATATGCAAATTTTCTTTGGACTCTGATTTTCTGCCTTTTTATCTTAAAATCTAAATAACAGCGATAAGCACATAGAATAAGCATTTTTATACTTAGCACCCATAATTGACAAAAATTAACTTTCTGTTCACTTTTTGACTTTAGATATTTAAAAAAAATAAATAGAACATAACAGATAAAGAGTTCAAGCCCCCCCTTTCCCCTTCACCACACCTATTACATGACCCCCCTCTCCAGAGACAATTGTTACCATAAATTTGGCATTTATCCTTCTATGTTACATTTTATTACCATTGATAAATATTATAAATATATAACATTTCTATATGTTTTTTTTTTTTTTTTTTTTTTTGCGGTACGCGGGCCTCTCACTGTTGCGGCCTCTCCCGTTGCGGGGCACAGCCTCCGGACGCGCAGGCTCAGCGGCCATGGCTCACGGGCCCAGCCACTCCGCGGCACGTGGGATCCTCCCGGACCGGGGCACGAACCCGCGTCCCCTGCATCGGCAGGCGGACTCTCAACCACTGCGCCACCAGGGAAGCCCTCTATATGTTTTTGAGTTCTAAATATATGCCACCACATATTCTGCAACTTGCCTTTTAAAATAAACGCTGTTTTTGAAAGTCTATCTAGTGATGTGCTGGTAAATAACTACCAGCTCTTCTGTGGGGGGAAAGGGGGTGTGATTTGTAGCTTTTTCTAATTCCAATGTTGTAAATACTCCTAACATGGCTGATCTCAAAGTACTGATGTAATATCAACCAGCTCGCAAAATTCCTGAAATTTTAACAATCAGCTCTTGAGACCCGGCCGCAGCATTCCACTAAATTTTCCATATCCATGTGTAGATCTGGGCTCTGGTTTTGTTCTTCATTTTAATATTGTAAGACTGTGTCATGATGTTTCTATCCATTCACTTGCTGACAGACACGTAGATTGTCTCCAGGTTTTCATTGTTATAAAGCAGCACCACAGCAAGCACCCTTCTACATCTCTCTCGTGCACATGTGCAAGATTTTCTGGGTCACCAGGTATGTTCATCATCAGCTTTACTAGACATGGAAAACTGCTCCCCTTAGTAGCAGCACCAGTTCACCCACTCACGGGTGGTATATGAGAGATCCCACTTCCCCACAACCTTGCTGATACTGGTGCTGTCAGATGGTGATTTTTGCCATTCTAAAGGGTAAAATTCCATTGATTTCAATATATTTTTGAAGCATAGTTGATTTACAGTGTTGTGTTAATTTCTGCTCTACAGCAAAGTGATTCAGTTATACGCATACACATTCTTTTTTCATATTCTTTTCCATTATGGTTTATCATAGGATATTGACTATAGTTCCCTGTGCTATACAGTAGTACCTTGTTGTTTATCCATCCTGTATGTAATAGCTTACATCTGCTCACCCCAACCTCCCACTCCATCCCTCCCCCAACCCCCTCGGCAGCCACCAGCTTGTTCTCTACATCCATGATTCTGTTTCTGCTTCGTAGGTGGGTTCATTTGTGTCATATTTTAGATTCCACATATAAGTGATATCATATGGTATTTGTCTCTTTCTGACTTACTTAACTTAGTATGATAATCTCTAGCTGCATCCATGTTGCTGCAAATGGCATTATTTTGTTCTTTTTTATGGCTTCCATTGTGTATATGTGCCACATCTTCTTTATCCATTCATCTGTCGATGGACATTTAGGTTGTTTCCATGTCTTGGCTATTGTGAATAGTGCTGCTATGAACATAGGGGTGCATGTATTTTTTTTTTTTTTTTTTTTTTTTTGCGGTACGCGGCCTCTCCCGTTGCAGAGCGCAGGCTCTGTTGTGGCCTCTCCCGTTGCAGAGCACAGGCTCCGGACGCGCAGGCTCAGCGGCCATGGCTCACGGGCCCAGCCACTCCGCGGCATGTGGGATCTTCCCGGACCGGGGCACGAACCTGTGTCCCTTGCATCGGCAGGCGGACTCTCAACCACTGCGCCATCAGGGAAGCCCGCACGTATCTTTTTTATATATATATAAAAATTTATTTATTTTTCCCTGTTTTTGGTTCTTCGTTGCTGTGCACGGCTTTCTCTAGTTGCAGCAAGAGGGGGCTACGCTTCGTTGAGGTGCGCGGGCTTCTCACTGTGGTGGCTTCTCTTGTTGCGGACCACATCTAGGGGCCTGGACTTCAGTATTTGTGACAGGCAGGCTCTGTAGTTGTGGCTTGCAGGCTCTAGAGCACAGGCTCAGTAGTTGTGGTGCACAGGCTCGGTTGCTCTGCGGCATGTGGGATCTCCCCAGACTAGGGCTCGAACCCGTGTCCCCTGCATTGGCAGGCGGATTCTTAACCACTGCGCCACTAGGGAAGTCCTCACGTATCTGTTTGAATTAGAGTTTTGTTTGGATATATGCCCAGGAGTGGGACTGCTGGATCATATGGTAGTTCTATTTTTAGTTTTCTGAGGAACCTCCATACTGTTCTCCATAGTGGCTGCACCAACTTATATTCCCACCAACAGTGCAGGAGTGTTCCCTTTTCTCCACACCCTCTCCAGCATTTATTATTTGTAGACTTTTCAATGAGGGCCTAAAAGTAAAATTCCAATGATTTCATACATAGTTGTCCTTCATCCTGAGATCCAGCACCTATTTATATGTAATTACTTATATATTTATCGTTTCCTATTTTTTATACACTTAACTCTGATATTTATCTTTAGTGATGATAATAAATACAATAGGTTATTGTAGAGCTTCAAAGCTCAAAACTAGGGAATGTCGCCACTTGGCTTCTCTATGAATTTAAAAGAAATGTAAAACTTCAATTTGGAGATTTAGAAAGAGAAGCTAAGATGTGTGTGCAAAGGTGTATTGGTTAGTATTGCATTTGGCTGCAAGCAGCGAAGAACCACATTAACAGTGGCTTAAACAAGTGTAGCAAATATTTATTTCAAGCAATAAGAAATTCAGGGCTGGTAAAGGAGGCAATAGGCCATCCTGGACTCAGATTCCCACCATATTTCTCTGCCATCCTTAGCCCGTGGCCTCTTATTCTCATACTCATCACTTCATGGTTGCAAGATAGCTGTTGCAGTACCTGGCTTCACATCACCACTCAAGGCGGGAGGAAGGAGCAGTGCCCAGTTCAGGAAAACGAGGGCTTTCACATAAATACCGAGAGGACTTTTGTTAGTATCATTGACCAGAACTGTCACAGTACCATCTCATGTGGTAGGCAAGTATTTTTAGTGGGGGATACATTATGTCTCATCCTCTGAACAAAACTGGCATTCTGTTAGGATGGGAAAAGAAGGGTGATGCATGCCACAAGTTATTTGAATGTGGATTTTACATGCATTATTTTTTCCTAGTATCATCAAATTGGGTAAATGCTGGGAACTTGTTCAGAAATTTCTACTATCCAAAAAAAACAGAACAAACAGTTTTCATTGCCTTATTCATCACTGTTTTGTTCATTTTACACTGCCCATTAAGTATCTAGGTTTCACTTCCCTTTGTCTCTTTTCACTAATTCAGAAAGAATTTAATATTTAACCAGGCACATGCTATCTTATGATGAGTTTTCTAGGCAAGCCTCATGCCATAAAAGTGCAGAAATTTTATAGGTATAGGTTGTGGGGTATGAGAAAAAAGCACATGGGGCCTAAAAATTCTGATTTGTCATTATCGTTTTGTGTTTGCAGACAAGTCCCTTTTAATGTCTCATATTATTAACATAACTCAGGAATGCTTTTTCCCAACGTTGAAGACTCTTAGCAATATGTGTAGGCAGGACCAAAAAAGGTGTGGTTCCTTATAGACCATTACCAAAAGGTGAATCATGGGAGGGTTGTAAATTAAACAGGAAGGAGGATATTTGGATATGAATGGAGGAAATACATTAGATTCCACAGCAATTAGACTTTTGCATAAAAGAAGCATCTGGTTTTAGAACTTGCAAAAAGAATAAAAAGTGAGAATTTGAAGGAGATCTCGAAGGAAGCATCTAGGCACTCAACTAACAGTAATTAACTACTAAGTCCTGTGAAGAAAGGCTGAGCTGTGGAATGTAATCATCGCTCCACTTCCCAGGACACCTGTTATTTTTTTTTTTTAACTTTCTATTTTATATTGGAGTCTAGTTGATTAACAATGTTGTGATAGTCTCAGGTGTACACCAAAGTGATTCAGTTATACATTTTCCCATTTAGGTTGTTACATAACATTGAGCAGAGCTCCCTGTGCTAGACAGTAGGTTCTTGTTGGTTATATTTAAAATGGATAACCAGGACACCTGTTATCGAGATGGTACCTGCAGTGTATCACCATTAGGACCTAAAGAGGGTGGGTGTACCTGTGTGTCCATGTTACTCTAATATTCATTTACTGAGGTCTCAATTTTCTATATTCTACATTGTTCAATTTTATACATTCTAGAATAGATCAGAGAAGCAATTAGTCATCTACTACCAAGTGTTTCATTTAACATTTTATATTCCCACTGGAAGGATTTCAATTCTAGTTCTGGATTTAAAACTTTCTGAAATAAGAAAAAAAAAACCTGAATGATGTGCTCTCTGATCTAAGACAACACAATGCGTATGTGAAGCTGAACTCACATGCCTCTTCAGAAGTGCATACATCACATAATGCAAGGCACACAGGTTATTAACAAGAATGGTTTTCTCCACCACGGCTGTGTGTGGCACCCATGCTTGTGCGCCGGTTCCTGTGAAAGGAAGTTTGAGACTCACATCTGCATCAGGCTGCTGTGAGGATGGAGGTAGTTTCCATTTCACACCTGGCACACAGGGGATGATGAGTAGGTTTTAGTTCCTGTCCCCTCTGTCCTTCAGGGTCATCTGCATTCTAAGTTTGTCTGTACTTGCATAGGTTTAGCTTTTCCCTTTGAAGAGCCATTAGGAGGGGCAAAGGACTGGTTCTGGGGACAGGTCCTCCTCCCCAGAATCTCTGGGGAGGCCCTTGTTGGGGGGCCCTTGAGGTCAGCTCCTACTTTATGTTTTGGAGGACCCCTCAGACATCTGGATTAACAGAGCTAAGAGAAACAATGGCTCTTTCCGTTTCACAGATTAGCAGACACCGAAAAATCAACAGGGGGAAAGCAGCTACCTCCAAAGTCAGAATGACACTTAATGGAGTAAATTCAGATTGAGACCTGCGGGTATAGGTCACCGTCCAGGCAACATCTGAGGACAGAGTGGTGCCCATAAGAGCACAGCACTGGGGCGTCAAGTGTCTTTTCTCTTGCTGACCCGAGCATTGGCTTGACTGGCCATTAGAGTCCGGGAAGAAGGTGAATGAATTCTTTTCTTGAAAAAAAAAGACTTTATTTTTTTAGATTTGTTTTAGGATTATAGCAAGATTGATAGGAAGATTCAGAGGTTTCCCATGTAACCCCATCCCCACACACGCACAGCCTCTCCCATTGCAATATCCCCCACCAGAGTGTACATTTGTTACAACTGATGAATCTACAGTGACACATTGTTATCACCTAAAGTCCTTAGTTTACATTAGGGTTCGCTGTTGGTGGTGTACATTCTATCAGTTTGGACAAATCTATAATGGCATGTATCCACCACTACAGTATCACACAGAGTATTTTCACTGTCCTGAAAATCCCCTGTGTTCTGCCTATTTACCCCTCCCTCCCCACCTAATCTCTGGTGACCACTGGTCTTTTTCTTGTCTCCATAGTTTTGCCTTTTCCAGAAAGTCATAAAGTTAGAATCATGCAGTATGTAGCCTTTTTGGATTGGCTTCTTTCACTTACTAATACACACTTAAGTCTCCTTTTCAAAGTTTGATAGCTCATTTTTTAGCACTGAATAATATTCCATTGTCTGGATGTACCACCATTTATCCATTCACCTATTGAAGGACATCTTGGTTGTCTCCAAGTTGGGGCAATTATGAATAAAGTTGTTGTAAACATCCATGCACAGGTTTTTATGTGGACAGAAGTTGTCGACTCCTTTGAGTAAATACAAGCGGCACAATTGCTGGACCGTATAGTGAGAGTATGTTTAGTTTTGTAAGACACTGCCAAACTATCTTCCAGAGTGGCTGTGTGTACCAGTTTGCATTCCCGCCAGCGATGAATGAAAATACTTGTTGCATCACATCCTTGTTGGTGTTTGGTTTTGTCAGCGTTCTGAATTTTGGCCATTCTAATAGGTGTATATAGCGGTATCCCATCGTTGTTTAGAAGGAGAATTCTTCAGGTAAAGATTCCCTTTATTTTCCTCCTACAGAGAGTATTTACTTCACGCCCAAATTTGTTATCTCTTTGGCTCTGACCATGGTGCTGAATCCTCTGATCTTGCAAATTCAGCTCCTACAATGGTAGTAGATTCACACTCTCAACAGCTGTGGGATGCATTAAAAGTGGTATAAGGAAGCATGTGCCCCTCCTAAAGCCTTGTATTTAAGCTGTAGAGTTCACCTGCTCCCTTGAGCTCCTTTTAAGGAATATAAGATTTGGGGAGAATTTCTGGTTAAAATTTACAGATTAGGATGCTCCCAGTTCCTGAACTCCATCTGAATATGAGTAGAAGGTTTTGTTTGTTTGTTTGTTTATTTTTGGCCGCACTGGGTCTTTGTAGCTGCGTGCAGGCTTTCTCTAGTTGTGGTGAGCGGGGGCTACTCTTCGTTGCGGTGCGTGGGCTTCTCATTGCAGTGGCTTTTATTGCAGAGCACAGGCTCTAGGCATGCAGGCTTCAGTAGTTGTGGCATGTGGGCTCAGTAGTTGTGGCTTGTAGGCTCTAGAGCACAGGCTCAGTAGTTGTGGCGCACAGGGCTTAGCTGCTCCGTGGCATGTGGGATCTTCCCGGACCAGGGATTGAACCCGTGTCCCCTGCACTGGCAGGCGGATTCTTAACCACTGAGCCACCAGGGAAGTCCCATGAGTAGAAATAAAGTTTTTAAACAGGAAACCAACCAGTGCCAAAATAAATGGAATGCAGGTCAAGTCCAGTATTTCCCCTCAATTTCTAATGGAATAACAATAGCTATGCCATAGCTCCTAAGACAATGACCACAGAGAGGCTTCTGCTTCTCAGAGTGGGGATTCCCAACTTCAGTGTGGTGCTGCCTTGCTGACATGCAGCAAATTTTTGTTTATGTAAAGCTTTATCGTAGGTTAATCCTCTAAAGATAGAATCTGCGGGAAATAGCACTTTTCATGCCAATTCATTTCAATGCTGAGTGCCTACACTGTGCTAAACGTGTGCTGGGAAGTGTGGACCCTGACATCAAGAAGCTTACAGTCTATTAGGTGAGAAAAACATGAATGTGGGTGATGCTAATGGAAGGCAGAATGTACTATGTGATTTAACAGAGACACCATGTGTTAGAAGAATTGTGACAGGACAGTGATCCTTCCTGATGTAAAACCTAAGCAGAGAGTTCTCCAGAGTCCTGAGCTCTGGTCTTGACCTTCCACTTACCCTCCATTCCAGGCCAGGGGCAGATGTACCTGAATTGACGAAGTCCGGTCAGCCATAAATTTCCTGTTAGAGATGCATTCCACTTTGCTACGAGATCCTGGTCATGACTCTTGGGACTCCCGCTCGCTGGGAGCTTGGGTGGATTGCCTTTTTTCCTTCAAGTACTGCCAACCAGGGAGCGGATAGTCTCAGGCAGGTTGGAACAGATAGTGTTTAATCTGCTCCATGGACACAAACTGCAGCTCCGTCTCCACAGCTCTCTGCAAACAGACAAGGCAGAGATTAGTGTGCGGAGGTGGTGTAAACAAAGGGCCACACAGGAATTTGTTCAGCAAGGATAAACCACACGATCAGACTCTCCTCCACTGATTTGGGAGGACCCTGGTCAGCAACAGGATTACAGTGTCTTTCACCTGATTAAGGAGCAGGTTTTCCTGTTGCCCTTCTTTAGGTCTCCTTCTCAGGACTTAAGAAAAGTACTTCAGAGAGAAAGTTGCGGCATGCTGGGGGGACGGCATGGGGAGAGCAGTACATGGGATTTTAACTGCATTATAGATGGTACTTGCAGTCAGTTTACCAATACCTTGAGGTGGAAATGGCCTGAGAAGTAGAGTTCTGGGCATGTTACAGAGGAACTCACCTCTCAAGGCCTAGACAGTGCTTAGAACATTGTAGGTGCTCAACAAATCTTTATTCAACTGAATTGCTGCTGAGATACTAAAGGAATGGGGGGCCCACTGCTTCCCAGGGCCAGTGTTGTGTTCCAGTAGACAAACAGGAAGAAGTCGTGTGTTCTGGACCTTTGAGACACTCCCACAACCCAGCAGACCATAATCCTCACATTCTACAGCACCGAGGAGAACTCTTGCTGCTGGGACGAGAGGCATGAACCCAGGAAAAGCTCACCCAGGGACCTGGAATCTGGCCCATCTCAGCCGGCCACATCATCTTCAGATAAAAAAGGCCAATATGCATGTCCACAATCCCTCTTTTTCCCTTTATGGCCATTGCCACTTTCATTTTCAGGATATCTCAGTGACGTATTGCTATTGACCCTACCTTCTAGATACGAAAAATGGGGCTAGTGGTTTCTTTCAGTCCATCAGTGTGGAAACAGGACCTTTTCCAAGGTCATTTCAAAGTCATTCACGGGTGGGGTCCTCCCAAGAATCTCGTAACTGTTCATTGTTTTGTTGTTGAATTTCTGCTCATCTATATTTCTCCCAGCCTTTTCCCTACCCAACTCTATTTTTTGCAGGAAGTCAGTCAGTGAGGTGGGATGAGAAAATGGCTCCATGTACAATCCACACCTTATTCCTTTGCCCTTGGCCTCCTGCCTGCCCCTTGACCTTCCCCTCTGGCCTGTTCAGTCACAGGAAGGAAGCCTGAAGGGAGGGGCAGCTGTTTTCATAGAGTAAAAATGCCTCTTTCAAAAGTATATACCCAAGGGCTGTGCTTTTTTCCGAGACCAGTTCTGACAGCTAAGAAGGCTGGCGCCCAACTGGCACACTCCAGTACCTTTGTTCTGTCACCTCCTGCCGCATCAAGCCTTTGGCAGAGGACTGGCTACCCAACCTCTGCCAGGCCTGTACCATCTCTGCCTAAACCATGGCGGGTGGTATCCAACATGTATCAGGGTTGATACAGGTTGATACAAATCCTGCAGACATGATTTGTAAAAGCAGTAGATGTACCATCGCCCTTCCGTCCTCCTCCTCTTTGACTTCCTCCTAGGACTTTTGATGTACAAGCTCCCTGTCCACCTACAGATCCTCTTATCTCCCAGAAGGAAGAATTATGTGTCTACCGGCACTCATCTCTTCTCTAGCTTTAGAAAGTGCTAATCGTGAGACAGCAAATCTGCACAGTTTGGCCACGAGGCTTCGCAACCGCACCCACATACCAGGGCAGTGCCAGCTAAGGCAATTATCTATTGTTTCCACCCAGTGGGCAGGGTTGGCCATTGGGTACTAAGGCCACCTGGGTGGAACGAACCTTTTCAAAGCAGGGTGGGTCCAAAGCAGTTGGCTACAGTTTGTTCCTTGGCCTTGAGAAAGAGTGAATGAGGGGCACGGAGGTCAGAACTTCTCTAGAATCAGGTCATGGGAATTAAAAATCAATGCCAAAAAATCCTTTCATCAACTTAAAACAATTTCAATGGGGTTCTAAGATCCAGTCTCAGGAGAATCAAAACTCATGGCCATGGGTGGCCATTGTGCCTAGATAGCATAGAACAAAGGGGATGCTAGTGCCTCTTCCCATCCCCCATTGACCCACCATGTGGGTACTGAGACAACGGTTGTCCCTTTGGATACCTCTGTTTTACCAACTGTAGAATGGGGTAAATACTGTTAAAACTCATTTCAAAGTCTTTTTAAAAAAAGGAATGATTGGCTGGTAGAGCTACTGCTTTAACTATATGCTGTATGAAATGATCAAACTTAACTTGTATTCTGCAGACTCAACTTTCTAAAACTTACAGCACGCAAAAGAAAGAGGGTGAACAAAACTACTAAGGCAAAGGAACATGGCACCAAGGTTACAGGTGTGTGGCATCCATCCACTCACTAAAAATCCTATTGTGGCCATACACCTGGGTTTCCAAGTAGCCTCAATCAGGTAACAATTGAAGACATTAAGCCTTGCAGGGCTGGTCTAAGCTCGTGTCGGGTCCAGAGATGCAGAACTGTAACTGCAACGTTGCTCTGATTTCTTGGAGGACAGTTAGTAGATATCCTTCCCTTCACAATTCCTCCTGACCGAGGCAAAAACTGCCCTCATTCCTTTCATCTTTCTCAGAAATGCAGAAAAACAGTTCTGTCAGCCACTTAACGTGCAGCCCCAAACAAATCATCTTGCTCCTTATCCACACATAGCATAACGTGCACAGAATCCCAGGAGCTATGCTGCCCTTGAGGTCCTAAAGAGCTGGAAATAAAGATCAAAACTAGGGCTTCCCTGGTGGCGCAGTGGTTGAGAGTCTGCCTGCTGATGCAAGGGACACGGGTGCATGCCCCGGTCCGGGAGGATCCTACATGCCGCGGAGCGGCTGGGCCCGTGAGCCATGGCCGCTGAGCCTGCGCGCGTCCGGAGCCTGTGCTCCGCAACCGGAGAGGCCACAACAGTGAGAGGCCCGCGTATTGCAAAAAAAAAAAAAAAAAAAAAGATCGAAACTAATATAGAGTCGTTTGGGTACATAGTGATGCTATTACCTACCATCTGGAGTTTTACCTAGTCTGTAGTTCAGTTGAGCCTGTTTTCTTGACATCATTATTAAAAACTGTGTGCCATACGAGTGCACGGTCAGAGCTGCCATTGCTGGTGGAACCTGGACTACCCCAGTGGCTGCTGGCAAAGCCTCTGCTGAAATTTCTCACCATGATTCCATGGCGTTTTTCGTGAGGAGCAAGTGAGAGATTCTGGACCCCCCTCTTCCACCAGCCATGCCGACTAACCATCTATAAGTCCACAAGCCACTTAAACTCTAAGCCCCCTTTTTAATTTACTTAAAAAAAATTTTTTTTATTGATGTATAATTGATTTACAATGTTGTTTAATTTCTGCTGTACAGCAAAGTGACTCAGTTATACATATATTCTTTTTCATATTTTTCCATTATGGTTTATCACAGGATATTGAATATAGTTCCCAGTGCTATACAGTAGGATGTTTTTGTGTATCCATCCTATATATCGGGTTGGCCAAAATGTTTGTTTGCGTTTTTCATAACACCTTACGGAAAACCCTGAACAAACTTTTTGGCCAACCCAAGAGTTTGCATCTGCTAATCCCACACTCCCAATCCTTCCCCCACTCCCCGCTTTGGCAACCACAAGTCTGTTCTCTATACTTGTTTTTGTTTCATAGATGTGTTCATTTGTGTTGTATTTTAGACTTCACATATAAGTGGTATCATATGGTATATGTCTTTCTCTTTCTTACTTCACTTAGTATGATCATCTCTAGGTCCATCCATGTTGCTGCAGATAAAGCCGCTTGACCTCTCTGAACTGAATTCAGACTAATACTTGGACTCCAGATTTTTTGGTTTCCTGATAAATAGTGCATTGAAAACTATTTCATTAACTCTTAAAAAGGCCTTGAAATATCACCTTTGAAATATACTACATTTAAACCTTACAGCTTTGAAAAATCAGAATGTCAGGTGACCTCGGAGGTGATCTGAGCCAGGCGTTCTAAACTTGGGGGTTAATAACCTTGGAGGCTTCTTGGAAGGGCCTCAGAGACCTGTGACCCTTCTAAAATATACTCAATTTTTTGTGTTTGTGCATGTGTACTATTTTTCTTCTAAGGGAGAGGGGCCACAGCTGTCATTAGAGCCTTAAAAAAAGACCTCGATGGGACCACCTTATTTTCTAAATTTTTTATAAATTTATTTTTGGCTGCATAGGGTCTTTGTTGCTGTGCGCAGGCTTTCTCTAGTTGCGGTGAGCGGGTCTACTCTTTGTTGCGGTGCACGGGCTTCTCATTGCAGTGACTTCTCTTGTTGCGGAGCACAGGCTCTAGGCACATGGGCTTCAGTAGTTGTGGCTCGCAGGCTCTAGAGCGCAGGCTCAGTAGTTGTGGCGCACAGGCTTAGCTACTCCGTGGCATGTGGGATCTTCCCGGACCAGGGATCGAACCCGTGTCCCCTGCATTGGCCGGGAGATTCTTAACCACTGCACCACCAGGGAAGTCCTGGGACCGCCTTGTTTTAGAGATGAGAAAACGTGGTTCCTTAAAATGGTAAAATAGCTGGAAGTAGACCTAGGCCACTTGGCTTTGAGCTCTTTGCACGATATTATACAATTTTCCTTAAAAAACTTATAGACGTTCAAGTTAAACACAGTGAACTCATGGGCTTGTTGACTTCCTTCTGAAATCCCACTAATATGATGATAAAGGGTAAAATAAGTATGAAGCAACAAGGAAAAAGAAAATGTGAGAGTAGACAGCAGCCCGTGAGGCTGTCAACAAAATCTTAGAGAAGGGACAGATTTGTGGTAAGGAAACTTAGGCCGAAACCTAAGACCCCAGAGAAGAAAGTCCACAAGAAGCAATCTGATTCCTGTGCAGATCGGGGGAAAGTCGGAGTTGCAGCCAGCCACCTCTGAAGACGGGGACCGAAAACCAGTCTCACTGGGAGTCTGGGTAAGGGCTCAGTTAAACTCCAGTCTTCTCTCCCGTCCTCCCAACACGAATTCCATTCTCTGGAGAAGCTCTGGACTTAGGAATCTCAGGCGCAGCCAAGGGAGGATTAGGTGCCTTACTACAAAGAGGGTTAGATTTAAGTCCACCTTGTGAACAGTGAGCTTTCCTCATTGTTCAGCTTCCAGCCGTTTTCTTTAGTTCAGCTTCCAGAACCTGGCAGCCTGGCTTACAATGTACCTCCGGCTGGGCTGTCTACCGTCAGTCAACTCACGGCCATCACCATGCCTGTCTATGGCTGGGAACCAGGCTTCCCAGAACCCCTTTCCCGGCATGATTCCAGGCTCAACCTGCCAGTGAGAGGAACGTGCGTAAGACTCGGGCGGCTGAGAGGAGAGAACGCCATCATTCCAACGGTCAGCTGTGGCGGGTTCACGGATCTCTCCCCACAAGCTCCCATTTCGCGGCCTCTTTTGGTAGATGCTGTGGCTTCTTGGAATTTCCTGGTACCTCCAGCTTCTCCCACCCCAGTGCCGCAGGCTCAAGTCTTCAGGGACAGTTTCACTAATTCTCTAGCCGCAGCTTTCAAGCCCTTCCCTTCCTCAGCAGCCTCCTCCCACATTTGTGAAGGCCCTAATGCCTTAATTTATTCTAGTGAAACCTACGGTGATTCTGTTTGACCCAGTCTAACTGATAGACCCCCAGCAGGAGAATGAAGGGTTCGTTTCTGAGGAAATTGACCAGACCAAGAGAGGAAAAAAAAAAAAACCACCCCAAACTTTATAAATAACGACACTGGGAATCCTCAGTGAAGCAGCTGACTGACTGTCCTTCCAATCACCTTATATTAGTTTTCTATTGCTGCTGTTACAAATCATTACAAACTTAGTGGCTTAAAACAACGCGAATTTATGACCATACCATTCTGGAGGCCAGAAGTCTGATACAGGTCTCACTGGGGTAAAAGCAGTGTCAGTAGAGCTGCGTTCCCTTCCGGAAGCTCTAGAGGAGATTCTCTTTCCTCGCCTTCTCCAGCTTCCAGAGGCTGACCGTATTCCTGGCTCATGGCTTCCTTCCTCCACCTTCAAAACTCGCAACGAGGCACCTCTCTGACCTTTCTTCCGTAGTCACGGGCTCTCTCTGACCTTTCTTCCGTAGTCACGGGCTCCGACCACAGCTGAGAAAGGTTCTCTGCTTTTAAGAACTCCTGTGATTAGATTGATCCCACCTGGGTAATGCAGGCTGCGCTCCCCATCTCAAGGGCCTCAACCTGAATCTCATCTACAAAGTCCCTTTTGCCATGTGAGGTAACATTTCCACAGGTTCTGGGGCTTAGGATGTGGATATCTTTGGAAGATCATTATTCTGCCTATCACCCACCCTAAGGTGAGCCCACCAGTTGGGAAGTCCTGGCAACGTATAGAGAGTTTCTAACAGTTTTAAGATCCCCATCGTTAAATATGAACGGATAGTCAAGGATCACAAGACATCTGAGCAAGCCTCTAACATGAAAGACAAAACCAAAAATTAAAACGCAAAGAACCTGAATAAACAGCAACAATGCAGGGAGCAGAAACCTTTAAAAAGGGGGCAGGGGAATAACCATTTAACATCTTCAGAGGCATCTGTGAATCCTCAAAATAGGAACAAAAGGCTAAAAAAATACAGACAAAAACTCTCAGATATTAAACACGTTAGCAGAAATAAGAGTTCTGTATTAAGTTTTGAAAATACAGGTGGGAATTTTCCCAGAAAGTAGAACAAGATCAGAAAGGTAGGACACTGGAAAGGAAAAAATAAGAAAAATCACAGGGTTAGTCCAGGAGGTCCAGTATAGGAAAAATAACAGTTCTAGAAAGAATAGTGAAAATGAATAAAGGAAATTACCTAAGAAATAACAGAAATATTTTTGAGAGTTGAAAGAATAAACCTCCAGAATGAAAGGGATATTAAATACCTGGTCAAATAAATGAACAAAACCTCTATCATACACATGATGAAATTTAAACAACACAAGGGAGAAACAGAATCTCCTGAAAACTTCCAGAGAAAAGGAGCCAGAAATCAGCATTGTATCAGGCTAATCAGCAACACGGGGGGCTAGAAAACAAACGTCTGTTTTCCAATCAGGAATTCCAGTCAAATTATCAATAAAATATAAGAGTAAAATGAAAAGCCTCAAAAAATTACCTCCTGGTCATCCTTTCTTAGGAAACTACTGAAGGATGGGCACAAAAAAAAAGGGGGGGGGAGAGGATGAGAGTTAAAAGTAAAGCAAGAGGGCTTCCCTGGTGGCGCAGTGGTTGAGAGTCTGCCTGCCGATGCAGGGGACATGGGTTCGTGCCCTGGTCTGGGAAGATCCCACGTGCCGCGGAGCGGCTGGGCCCGTGAGCCATGGCCGCTGAGCCTGCGCGTCCGGAGCCTGTGCTCCGCAGCGGGAGAGGCCGCAGCAGTGAGAGGCCTGTGTACCGCAAAAAAAAAAAAAAGAAAAAAAAAAAAGAAACAAATGGGCTGAAAGTGGTTGCTTGTGGGAGGGCAGAGGATGGCTCATTGTTATCGTGGGACTAGCACCATCTGACTTGATAGTCTATAGACATGTATGCCATTGATAGAAATAAAAATGTAAAGAACAAGCCAAATGCCCATCAAACTGATGGCAAATAAACAAAATGTGGTCTACCCATACAGCGGAATGTGATTCAGCCACAAAAGCAATGAAGTACAGACACTGCTACAACATGGAAGAGCCTCGAAAACATGATGCCAACTGAGCGGAGCCAGGCGCACATATTGTGCGAATCCATTTGGATCAATGCCCAGAACAGGCAAATCCGCCGAAAGCAGACCGGTGGCAGAGGGGCACCGAGGCGCGCCTACTTAATGGCTACGGAGTTTCTTTTGGGGGTGATGAAAATGTTCTTGAATTAGATAGTGGTAAAGGCTGCACAACGTCGTGAATGTACAAAAAGCCACTGAATTGTACACTTTAAGTGGTTAAAATGGTGAACTTTATGTTAGGTGACTTGTATCTCAGTAATAAAATATAAAGAATATGGATTCTGTCTATAGAGCATACAGATTTTATTTTTGGCTAAAGGAGAGTTGTTTACAAAGTCTCTGCAACATATTTCTACATCCTTCTGGCTTTAGTAAGCATAGGACGATGAATATGATTGAAGCCTTCGATGATTTATGGTTTCCACGGTTTCTGAGGATCAGTCATCACCCTGCATAGCCAAGATTACACTTTAGGCACATTAGACAGAAATGAATTATGTACTAACCTCAAAATATAATATTAGAAATATTTATGCATGCAGTTCTTCAGTAAACTTAACAGCTTGCTTTCTTGTCATCTGACACTTTCAGAGTAGAGAAGTGCGGAAAACTTAATGAATTCAGAGTTCTGGGAAGTGACGGCTTGTGAATGAGGTTACACTGTATTCTGCTCCTTTTTTTCCCAATCATATTTATTTCTCATTCTTTGGCATCCCGTCCTTCTGCAACATCTTCTATTGTCTGTTTTATTCAATAGTCAATTACTGAAAATCAGGTAAGTCATTCTGGCCACAAAGAAGAGCTTGATCCTTAAGAGACAAGCCAAGAAACAAACCTTGGCCACTAAGACTTGGGGTCTCATGAGTGCATTATTTTCAGAGTTCAAATTTGTTTCTGTTGTTATTTTTTAGTGGTTTGTTTATTTGGGTTTTTGGTAGGTCGCCAAGAAGATCTGAAAAATCCTATCTCACTTAATAGCTTTTTAGGATCTATCCAAAGCTTCGCTGTGCTTGTTATTTTCTCCTAAGTCACTTGATGTCCTCATTTATACACCCTACTAAAAAAACTCAACCATGAGAGTGTATGTAAAAATGGGATGTCTTTTCTCCTTTAAGTAACATCACTCATTCTTTCCTAAAAGTTTTACTTTTATGTGGATTGTTCTTTAAGAATCACTTGGAACAATGCTACAAAATAATGCAGCTAAATGTTTAAGCAATTAGAGAGTGGTTAGTTTTATTAAACTTTGTACACAGAGTTTTGTTTGCAAAATGTTTACAGCTACTAAGTGGTTGTAGTGCATGACTGATTTGTGGTAAAATTCTAGCAATATAAATTCATTCCAAAGAAAAACCCAGAAAGACCAAGTGACTTGCCAGTATCACACTGCACAGGAATGAAGAAAAACGCAGATTAGTACTTTTAGTTGAATAGTTGCCATTTAAATAGTTACAAGCAAATTAGGTATTTGCATATTATATAAATAAAAATTAATTTATACAAACATCATAAGGCAAATGAAGCATTGGTGAATCTTGTAGTGTTTGACATGCTTATTAATAAATGAAAACTCTAAAAGTTTTAGTTTATTAAAATATTATTGCTTTTTAGAAAGGTATATTTTATTTTTTTAAAGTATTTGTGACTTGTTAGGGCCTTATCACTTATTACTTGGAGCCACTCCCACCTCTCCCCTCAGTAACTTCACATAATAGTTTTCAGTTAAGTAATGTAATGGTTATTTTTCCAAATAATTATAAAGAAGATCCCTGATTAAAGACTTTGGTAATATTCTTTTCTTATCTATGGGTAGGTCTCCCAAATTTTAGCAAACACATATATATTTCATCTCTCTTTCTCTACACAAAGAGTTATCGGGTGTGATATCTATTAGGCTATTACAAATATGACCCCAATCCTGGAATAGGAAAAGGACCTTAGTGGAAAAACTAGTGAGATGTGAATCAAGTCTGAAATTTAGTTAACAATAAGGTACCAATGTTGGTTTGTTAGTATTGACAATGTACCATGATTACATACAATGTAACAGAGGGTGAGAGATAGAAAACTTCTTTGTACATCTTTTCTTTAAAGTTATTCCAACAAAAAGTTTATCTAAAAAGTTAGGTACTGTAAGCAGAAAGTTTGAGTCTAGACATGAGTACTTTGAGTTGTATAGTTATCTACTGCTGCATAACAAATAACCCCAAAATGCAGTGGCTTAAAACAACAAACATGTATTATGTCACAATTTCTGTGGGTCAGGAATCCGGGCACATTTTAACTGGGTCCTCCGGCTCAGGGTCTCTCATAGGCTACAGTCAAGGGTTTGGCTGCAGTTGCAGTCATCCCCAGGCTGGTTGCAGGGGGATTCATTTTCAAGTTGACTCATGTGGCTCTTGGAAGGCCTCGGGTCCTCATGAGCTACTGTCTGAAGCCATCAATTCCTTGCCAGATGTGCCTCTCCACTGGGCAGATCCCAACGTGGCAGGTGTCTTTCCTTAGAGAGAGAGAGACAGACAGCACATGCAAAAACATGAAAGAATCACAGTCCATTTGTAACCTAATCTCAAAAGGGACATCCACTTCTGCTGCATTTTATCGGCAAGAAGCAAGTCACTAGGTCCGGCCCACGCTCAAGAGGAGGGGACTACACAGGTCATGAATACCCATAGGTGGGGATCAGTGGGGGCTCTCTGAGAGGCGTCTACCAAACGAGCAGCCCCATGATTACATCCACAATGAAGAGAACAGCCCTGATCAAGAGACAGGCACTGGAATCAGAGCGATCTGGGTTTGTACTCCTACGCAAAAACCTTACAGTTACATGATCTTGGACAAATTATTTAATTCTTCTGTTTGTTCTCTCACGTGCAGAAATTTGAATTAATACCTACTTCACGGGACTATTTTGCAAGTTAGATTAAGTGAGATAATTCAGGTAAAATGCTGAGCAAGTGCCTAGCACAAAATAAAAGCTCAGTGGTAGCTGTTACTATTGTCATCATTGTTGTTGTTTCTTATCTGATTTAGAGTCACTTGAGCCTGACGCTGAAGAATTGCTGGAGTTCTCAGGCTGAGAAGGAGGAGGAAGATGTGGGCAGAGGGAATATTACACACACGCTTGGAAATGTGCAGGTGCCTGCAGGTCAGCAGCAGCAGCAGCTGGGTGAGCTCAGAAGCCAGGCCCTAACTAGGGGAGGGGGGGGTGGGTATCTGGAGAAGAGGGTGGCCACCTAGGCAGGGGTGAGACCCACGAAAGACAGAGAGGGAGCAAAGTCACGTGTCAGTAGAAGAATAACTGGACAAAACACAAAAGCTGGACTAAAGGTTAAGAGGTGGGGCAAGAAAGCCACCTAGGAGGCTGCCGAGGGTGCAGAGAAAGGGGTGGATTTTGAAGAAGTTAAGACAGAAGAGAGGCAAGGCTTGGAGAGTGTGGGTGAGGCCGGGGCAGGGGAGGCGGTCAGCTTTAACCACGGCGAGAGCTGGTTTTGGGCAATGAAAATGAGCACAGCTTTGGCACAATGATTGAAAGAGGTTTAGAACCGCAGGTTAAGCTATCTGTACCCTCTGGAGGCAAGGTTCAAGTACAGCTGCCCCATAGCCTGTCCTGAGTAAGGCGTCCTCGTGGAAGAAGGTTGCGGGGAAAGTGGCTGCTTGGTCCCGACCTGACCAGCTGAAGAGTCATGCAAATTATCTTCCGAATACCCGTGTGCGTGTGTGACTTATTGGGTGGCCAAGTCTGGTAACGCTGTCTGAATGGACACGTGATCCTTTCTTTTAAAACTTAAAGATTTTGTATGAAAAAACTAGAAATATGGAAACAAGGAGTTGTGGAAAATATCTGTGGCTGGAGCTCTAGGTGGGGAAAGTCATCACGTAGCAGGTCTATCTGGAAACAGGGGAGTAAGTAAGGTTACTCAGGGAAAACAGAGTAAGAAAGGAAAAGACAGAGTTCTGGGGAAATAATAACCACAGGACGGAAAAGGAAGCGAAATGGTCTCATTTGATTTGCGTGGCAGACAGAAATTCCAAGCCCTAGCCCTGAGGTGAAAGGCCTTTCCCGGACAACTTATAAGCAGGAGTGGGGAGAGGCAGGGCGGGTGTGGGAAGGGTAGGAAGGTGGAGGCCTGAGCTTTGGGAAGCAGGGCGAGCTGTCACCTGACGTCAGGCTGCGGAGCTGCTCCAGGCCAGAGGGAAAGCGGAAGGACAAGGCCTGGACTTTGCCAAGGGACCCCTTCCATGCAGCAGGATGGCACGTGGAGACAGCTGGTGGCGTGGCTGGCTGACCTTCGGCTAAATCAGTACCTGGGGCAGAAAGAAGCGGCAGAGGAGCCCTGGGAGGTGGGCGGCTGACAGCTCCCTCCCACGCATTTTTTTTTTTTTTTTTTTTTTTTTTTTTGCGGTACGCGGGTCTCTCACTGTTGTGGACTCTCCCGTTGTTCCGGACGCGCAGGCTCAGCGGCCATGGCTCACAGGCCCAGCCGCTCTGCAGCATGTGGGATCTTCCTGGACCGGGGCACGAACCCATGTCCCCTGCATCGGCAGGCGGACTCTCAACCACTGCGCCACCAGGGAAGCCTCCTCCCGCGCCTTTTCACCCCACTGCTAGGACCTAGAAAACCCGGCGTTGTTTTCGGTCTAACAACTTCCCTTCCAGGGTAAGAAGGTAAAATTCAGGAAAGTAGTTCAAGTGTGACCTGGGGCCTTCTTCAACCTTGCTTTCCAAACCGAATGGAAACGTTAACTTTGTCGTGTCCTGGACACAGAAACCTAGTCGTCCGTGCCATCTTCCCTCCCGCGCCTTGTCAGATTTAGCTTCCAGCCCACCTGAGCCTGGCGCTGCCCTGTAAGAAAAGGGCCTGGCGGACCACGGGATCCACTCTACTCCACGGAGGCAGGGGAGCGTTTGAAGGTGAGGTCTACAAGCTCGCAGCGGGATATGCTCCCGCTCTACGCCTTTCAAGTGACCCGAGGCATCACTTCACCCACTTTTTCCTAGGTATCCAGCATCAAAACAAATATCCCCACAAATTCTGTGGGATTCCTCTAAAATACAACCATTAGCAATATGCTATTAACCATTTATTAGCACTAAAAACACACGTAATTCAGGGCAATGAAACTCAAAAACTGAAAGAAGAAAAACCACCTTGGTATTTGTTTTCTTGTTTCTTATTCACGGCTCCAAAGGTCACCAATACATTTTCTCCTCTTAATCGGTGGCACGGTGCTCTTCCCCAATCATTATAACCGATTTCAGATGGTGCTAGAAAATTATATTGACTCTGAACACCAAAAGAAATCAGTCATCCTCTAAGGGGTCATAGGAGGATGCGAGGGTTGGGAAGGGCCCAAAGATTAATAAATCCGCCACACACTCAGCCTTTTAACCCATGCACGACAGAGTCTGTATTACAGGAAAAGTACTATAGAAGGTTTATTGTACAAATGAGTGTGAAGTTCTAGCAGTGAGACGTCGCATAATTAACCTGTTGTTTGTAACACCACTGCTCACCGCGGGCGGCAGGGAGCTGGGCGGGGTGGGGGTGGGGGTGACGGCGGGGAGGATGGATCAGCTGCAGCGGCAGCGCCAGGTGGGCTCCCCTCACCGGCTGGTCTTTGCTTTCAAAGTCTTCAGGGCTGGTCCCATTCGTTCCTTTTGCCCCTGGCAGCGCAGCTGGTCTCCCCCAAGAACACTGATTTCAAATGGTGCTAGACAATCACTATTTAAATCTAAACCACCATGTGAAACCAGCTTCCTGAAGAAGCTTTAGGATCTGGTCTTCCTTCAGAGTGAATAAATAAGACAAGCTAGAAAGGAAAAGGTTGAAGCTCCGCTGTGAGGTATTTACTTTGTGGTCTAAATCGAGCTTTAGCAAATCTCTGTGCACGTGCTGCTCTCACCAAATCTGATGCGGGGTGGGGGGTGTGTGTGTGTCTGTGCGTGTGTGTGTGTGCGTGTGTGTGCGTGTGCGTGTGCCTGTGGCTCTTTATTCTTGAGCTGCCCAGATCAGAGTGCCCAGGTGCAGGATAAGTCAAAGTGCTACAACATACATGTAAATGGTACCAAGTAAGCAGGCGCTCTGGTACGCGTTCAAGAAAACGCTTCCCTAAACCTGGTGCTTTCGTTTGAAGATAATTTTGTTTGATTCAAAGGATGACTATGATTTGGGGGTCTAAGGAGGACAATGGAATAGCTCAGAGGCAAAGTAATATATTGATGCTAATGAGATCCTAATGTTTTTTCCAGAATGGAATTCCTCAGATTGCACCTATGAGCAAAGGATTTTTGTTGGCTTTACTTAAGATTCTGCTCCCCTCCACTCACTGCACTCCCTTCTCCTTAAATTATTTTTTGCTGCAGTTCTGTTCTCCTTCCCATCGTGGTTCTTGATATCATTTTATTAGGAAGCCTACTGCCGTTCCCTTCAGGGTTCTAGGGATTCAAGAAGATACTTACTGTATCTGGGACACCTAACTAAAGAGATGTGCATTCTTTTTTTTTTAATGGTTATGAAAAAAATTTCACACATACATTAACTTTGAATGACAATAAATGTATTCCTAAATTTCTTCCACCTAAATTCAATAACTGTTCATTTTTGCCACTTTTGCTTTAGTGATGTTATCTACATGTACAACATATGTCTACTTTTTGCTAAATCATTTGAAAGTAAATCAACAACCATCCTGACATTGTTTTCCCAACTTCTTGAGCAGGTCTAAAAATATAAGGCCATTCTTCTATATCGTTACAGTATCTTATTCATACCTAAGAAAATTAACAATTTCTTAGCATCATCTAACATGTAGCCTATATCCAATTTTTCCCACTTTCTCCAAAAAAATTTCTTTTGTGGTTTTGGCTTGTTTTCAACCCCAAATCCCGTTGAGGTTCACTCATTAAGACTCTTTGGTTTCTTTTACCTAAAACATTTCCCCACCCTTTTTTGGTTTTATCATGATAGCGTCACCTTGTGAGAATGGTTCTACTCTTGGCTGTACCGTTCATTTATTCTGCTTTCTTTGCTTAAATAAATTAACAGAAACTTAGCTTTTCTTTTTAACTTTCCTCATACATCAAATGACTGTGGGAAGAACAGCCAATTACAATGTGCCTGTGGTTGAGGATTTCAGGTGGGTTCAGCAGGATGTTAATATAAGCCAGGAGGAACAGAGGCTTCAGCTCAGGTCTGATTCCCATTTTTACCCTTGACAGGCTTGGCCACTTACCCCTCAATAGGAGATCCCAACGCAGACTCACCCTTCACAATGGAAAAGCATCACTGCACGTGCCTGCCACTACGAGGCTAGTTTTTTCATCTCTTTAAATAAGGAAATAGAACACTATGGGCTGCAGCAGCAATCATTGCTGGGTAGCAATCACTAACTTCATCAAAGTAGCTCACTAACTGCAAAGAAATGCACATATTTTGTCAAGTGACAGGCAGTTAAATATTTCAACTGAATAGTAAATTCAAGCATTTAAAATTGAGGAAGTGCCAAGAATCACTGGCACTCTCAAATAACTATTTCACGAATTTTGTGATTAATTTAGGGGTCCCCTGTATCCTTCTGGATATGCTATTGTAATTGATAATAACAATGACTGAAGTACGCAAGATGCAGCCAGATTGTTCTCATTAGTTAAAAAATTCAAAATCCAGAACTAAAAGGTCTGCTTACTTTTTACAAATGACTAGTTACAGCTTTTGCTTACTGCCACTTAGAAGTTTTTTCGTTTTGTTGTTTTTTTTGTTTGTTTGTTTCCCTGCAGAGTGAATTTCTTCCTTTTACTTATGACTGATAAGATCATACATATCTTATACATCAAATATATGTCACACCCACGCATGCACATATATGCGTGCACACACACACACACACACATACATATATACAACCATACCGTTCTGTTACCTGAGCAGAAACAAAGAGATATGGTAAGTTTTCTGTATTATCCTTTAAGTATGTTTTTCAAAAAATTCAGAAGAACGAAGGTGGATATATTCTTTCCCATGTATGTCTCTTCACACGAGGAGGCATTTTCAGCAGACAAAGAGTAATTACTAGCACAGGGATCAGTCACGTAGTATACTTCTCTGAAGTCTGTAAGCCCTTGGGGGGAAACTGAGGTATTTAGTTGGTGACTGTGAAATGACTTAAACAAAATACAGTGAAGTAGAGATCTTGAGTTGGGCCTCTGTTTGTGTTTAATCGTCCAGCAAGAGGTCGGTTTCCTGCAAAGCGGTCTGCGTGGGCAGACTGGCTATCAAATTAACACAGAGAAAAAAAATCGCATTGTTCACTAGTAAGGAAGTGAAAAAGAAAAAAACAGTTGATAAATTAACAGGGGCTCGTTCATTCTCTTTCCAGGACGTACATAGGTAAACAGGATGACAGCACGTGGTATCTGCTTACTTTTTTTTTTTTTTTTTTTTTTTTTTTGCGGTACGCGGGCCTCTCACTGTTGTGGCCTCTCCCGTTGCGGAGCACAGGCTCCGGACGCGCAGGCTCAGCGGCCATGGCTCACGGGCCCAGCCGCTCCGCGGCACGTGGGATCTTCCCAGACGGGGGCACGAACCCGCGTCCCCTGCATCGGCAGGCGTACTCTCAACCACTGCGCCACCAGGGAAGCCCTCTGCTTACTTTGTTGAGTCTTTCAGTGACAGTCAACTGCAAGGAAAGATCTTACTCAGTAAACATCAGCATGTTTCCACTCCTCCCCATCCTCCAACCTCCAACAATCAACCTGATTGTTCTGTATTTTCAGGGCAGGAGACGGCAGGGCTGAACTTCTGTAACTCAGGGTGTCTCTATTTTAACCATTGACAGTTTTAAGGTACTGCATCGTTTGAAAGGAATGTTATTTTTTAACAACTCTTTCTTACACACAGAACACACACTTAACATTGTTAAACTCTCCACCTCCACATTAAAGTGCTCACGTTTCAAGAACAAAATCCCTCCTTGGTGTCTCTCAGCACAGGGGCTACAAGAATGTGTTTCTATTTCAAAATCCCACCTGCGATTCCTTACTTCATGCTGTTCTGGAGCAAGCTGCCATTCTTTCTTTTTTTTTTTTCTTCCAGATCTGATAGGAAAGTTAGAGCCTGAGATGTGAATCAATAAGCCACACCGGTAACTCCTGTGTGGCAAAAGCGGAACAGTGGAAACACGTTGTCTTTCCTTGAAGTGAAATGCCAGTCTGTTCTTGCACGAGCAAACTGGATTAAGATAACGTCCCCTGGGGCGTGAGGATATTTCACAAGGAGACAGTATCTGACTATGACGCGTCTTTAAAGAAGGTAGCTTCAGAACGTTACAGACTTCAGGATACAAGAGTCCTAACCCAAATATTCAGGCCAGACTAAAGATGCAACTGTTATCGGTTGGAAGGTGCTGGACCGTACGGTGGGGAGTAGTTCTCTGTTGACTTACGTGCCTTTAATGAATACTTTCTTACGGGAAGCAGATGAATAAGTAGCGCAGGATCTGGAGTTCTGGCTCCAAGCTGAAGCGCTGGCTGTGCTGTTGACTGGCTGCGGGATCTTGGGCAATCATTTAATTTTGCCGAGCCTCAGCATGCCGATCTAGAGGACGGAGACACAAATTCCTATCCTGCACTGGTTCTTAGAGGCATATGGAATTCCGTGTATGGCAACAACTGTCATTTTTAAAAAAGCACTACACACAAACATTGTTTTATTAGATGGATCAGGACGCTGCAGTGCCGTTTCAGAGCGAAGGCCGACATGAACTGTGGAGCGGACGGGAAGGTACTCTGATAAATAATAACAGCTTCCATTTTTGGAAGACTTACTCTGTGCCAAACACTGTGCTACGTGCTTTCTATGCATTTTCTCATCATTCACAACCACCTACAAGGCTAGTGGCGTTACTTCCATTTTTCAGGTGAAGGAACAGAGACATAGCGAGGGTACAGCACTTGCTCTTGGTCACAAAGTTTAGGAATGGCAAGACCAGGATTCAGACTCTACTCCGCTTGATTCCAGGCTCAGGCTCTTACTCACCATTCTTCGCTGCTTGGTGCTTTACAGATACTGTAACGGCCAATCTTCACATGGCCACGTGGACCTCTGAACATAAACGGGCTCTGAGGTGCAGGGTTTCGTCAATAAGCACATGAGCAAACCACTGAAACCAGCTTTGGTCCCGAACAGCAGAAGCGGCACCTAACAACCCAGAGGAAGGAGAAAACTTGGAAACCGGTAGGATTTGGTCCCAGACCCTCCGCCACACTCTGACTTGCGGAGTGACCATAAGCAAGTCACATCGTCTCTAAAGCCTTGTTCTCCTACTAGTCTTAAGCAAGCTCAAGCCTTTTTAAGTCCAGCAGCCCCCTCCTGCATGGGCCTGTGGCAGTGCTAAAACACTGTCTCCAAATACAGCCCGCCAGCTCGTCCTCCAAAGCTGCCCGTTTCTATGGGGCAGTTTGGTGGGATGGTCCAACGCAGACTTCTGGGGCTGGAACGTCAAGTTCTGGAACTCACTCCCCGCACAAACTGGGGGAAGTTACTTGACTCTCTGTGCCTCAGTCTCCTCATCTGTGAAATCAGGGTAATAACAAGACCTACCACGTAAGGTTGTTGTGAGAATTAAGACAGAGAAGGAGAAGCAAGTGGAACTAGAAATAGCACATGTACACATTCAATAAATGCCGGTTACAATGATAAAAATAAGATATCGGTTTTCCTTCAGCCTGTTATAAGCAGAGATGTGGCTGAGAGATCTGTCACGGCTCCCAAACGGAAGGGCTCCCGGATCCCGCGCCCACACCCTGAGCTGTACGGGGCACATTCCACAGTCGCTAACCACAGAGGAGTCTGACGAATACTAAACCCTGAAAAGATGCCCTCAGATCTACAAATGGCATCTCCAACTGAACTGACCAAAGTGAGTGGTTTTAATATTTTCTGCCTTCTCCTCTTCCCATTCTGAGACCTGAATATGGGATCCATACCCTTGATTTTAAGCAGAAGTTCGTGTTATACTTTTTCTGATACTAAATTGGAAGTTGAGTGTTTTAGAGAAAAAAAACCGAGATCAAACACTGATGACCACCTAAAAAAACTCACTGGGGGATCCTCCAGGAACAAAATAAAACAAAGCTCCCGTGAGACTGAGTGTTGAGCACAAGCCTCTACTTACATAGGGTGTCAAAGAAATCTGCAGACAGATATTTTCCAGGCACAGAAATCCTCAGGGGGCATTTGTTCAGAAGGTCAGCACCTGGAATTTAAAAGACAGTATATGAGCCCTTAGGAAACATCCCAGAGTTGACAGAGGAAACAAAGTCAGTTTTTTCTCTCGTTACTCCACCAGTGTGATAAAGAGATGAATTTTTTAGAAGGAAAAAGGAGCACCTTCTCTTTCCTGCTTAAGACACACAGGCTGGGAAAGTTCCTGCCCAGCGAGCGGCACACACCCCCTCAAGCTGGAGTTCTCTCTGTGTGAAGCTGGTGTGGCTGCGTGCGTTTCACAGCCCCTTAAGGTGTGTTCAGCTAGACGTCTTGTGAAATAAAGCACTGTATGGACCCTATACCTCCAGTCACGGAGAAAGGCATGAAAGCAGCCTGCACACGAGGCTTCTATTTCCCAAACTGGTTTTGCAACCTCCTGCTGCAGCAGCACAGACTCCAGAGGGCCAGCAGAGGGCAGCACGAGTCTGTAAATTTGCCCTTTTCCTGCTTGGGAATCAGGCGGAGGACAATCTAGAAAAGGATCCGGGTGACTCTCTCCTATGTGGTCTAACTTTAAAGGTGGAAAGCACCTTTCACCACATCACAGGAGCGGGAGCCCACGTCGTCGAGGTCTTCGTTCCTGAAAACTGGTTGTTCGAGGGAACGCTCGAGTCTTCCGCACACGGGGCCTGCCCAGCTCCTGGGAGGGCTTCGGAGCAGCTCCAAGGAAGGTTTCTTAGGGAGGCCTGGCTCTCAAACGCTCACGTTTCTGCCAGCGAGAGGCTGAGTGACTCAGCAGTGCCATGCAGGAAAGTCTGTCCTGTCAAGTGACTGCCTATTGAAATGTCTAAGTTAATGATTACAACCCCTCGGAGGAGGAACTTAAACACCGCCAAGGCCAGAGAGCAGGCTTGCTCATCAGCGGACGCGTCAGACCTGGTTTTACAGGTGTGACCTTTCAGCCGAGTGCTACTGAGCGGGACTGTGCTCAGGCGCTTCAAGATGCCGTCAAAACAGGGCCGTACTATGTTAGGAAGATTCTTCAGAGTTGGGATTGAAATTCAAGAGGATCTTGACCAGTAAGAGAAACGGTTGAGAAAAGCAACAGGTATATTCAGTACTGTCTTACAACAGAAAAATCAATCTAAAAAAAATCAAGCAAGTGGAGAAGTACACATGGGAAGGGAGATCTATCAGGGTAAACACACACAATTCAAGCCGATGTGGAGTCACACACAATTCTGGAATATTTAAACAACGTTATAAAATGATAGCGTGTTTCCAAAATTGTCTGATCATAAAAATGAGGATAGAACCCAAGTCAGAGAGGAGCTCTTTCCCTTTTTGACAGTGGCTGAGACGTGCATCAGACTGTGGGGAATGCCAGTCTGCTGTGTTCTGGGAGCTTTTCAGTCTTTGGAAAAGTCTTTGCAATAGTTCATTTAAGCTGCTGGGAAGTCCTCCTTCAATTAACCTTTTCTTGTAAAAGCATGTGATAAAGCCTAATTCTGCACTATGCTTCTTCCATCCTTGCTGTCACTTCTCTGAGGAACTTGGGACCTGTGCCTGCAGCCTCTTAAGACTTAGATGCACGGACATCATCTGCAGTTGGGGAGACCAGAGCACAAAAAAGGTGTGGTCAAGAAAACTATGAGTTGGTGCTAAGGTTTCTTAATTATGAGGATATAGGCTTGACAGAGGCATTTTCAGCTTCCCATAACTTCCCAGGAGCACTGGAAGTCTGTGCCTTCTACGGCTGCTCTCATCTAAGTATGGCGCTGAGGCTTGTACTGAGCCCATCACCGAAGGGGAGAGCGAGAGCCAGTGAGCTCGCTTCACTAACGGGATTCCTGCTGCTTCCTTGGCGGGGGCTGTCAGGGGTCAACCTACACTCTCCACTGACAGCCCCCTGTCACAGAGCCCCCAAAGGTGGTCTTCTTAGGTGCTCAGCGGTCACCCTTTTGAACTTTTAAGGTGTTAGAAGCTGACCTCTGTCAATCCCTGCTTAGAATCAACCTGCCAATGAGTATCTTTCCCTTATCTCTGACTTTCCTCATGAGCATTAGCTTATCTGAGGTTAGCACTTAGGCACTGCCTTTTTACCCTAAAGTACTATTAAGCAACCTCCCATTTAGTGGCCCATTTAACTGGGAACAGAGAGACGAGCAGTATGAGCTTTGAGATCAGAAAGACCAGGATTCAGATTCTCCCTCTGTCACCTGTTACACAGCTTGGACACACTGTTTAACCCTTTTGAGCTTTAGTTTCTTTATTTATAAAGTGAAAATAATAATGTTAATTCTCAGAGTTGTGAAAATATAACTAACTCAAATAAGACACACGGTAGGTACACAGACCTTCAATAAATGTCAACTAACCCCATCACCCCCAAGTTTCCCCAGGAGGGGATGGCTCATCTAACATTCTGGATAACAGTTCCTAAGGCATCATAATCAATATGTTAAAGTTGGTGTGAAAGACTGAAATAATATTGGCCATCAGTACACAGAACCTGTGGGGCTGGGGGCTTCTCTGGCGGGAAAGGGTAGCACGTAAGCCAAGGGATGCTGCAGCAAGGAGTCGGGAGTCCAAGAGAAGAGAAGACAGATACAATCTGACACTGGGACGAGGCTATTCTAACCATGTCCCGCCATCTATTCACGCATCACAGATTCACCGAGATTCCAACGTAGCAGGAGCTGAATGAGGCTCAGAGGACACGAGAGCAAGCAAGGCAGGTGAGTCCAGTGCAAGTAAACAAATAAACAGATAACGATAGGATGGAACAAGGGCTCCACAGGAAAACGGCTTGTATGGGGGCGAATTTAGGGCCACGTCCGAGGGAGGGGCTGGGACAGTCATGTCTTTCATTGAGGTTGATTAACAACAGCAGTGCTACAGAGCCACGAGTCACTTCTCAGTACTAATGATAAAGACAGGTGCTTCAAAATCAATCAGCAGGCACTCACTGATTGCCTCCTAAGAGCCCGGCACTGGGCTAGACACTAGAAAACCAGGTAAGGAGATGATGCAAGCTTATGCACTTGCACACGACCTTACAGTCTAACTGTGGAACGACGTCTAACACACAGAACAGGTAAGCTGCTGCAGGGTGCACGCAGAGGAGAGCACAGCAGTCATTTAGGGCTGGATGAGTGTGGGGCTGGCCGGGGCGGGGGCGGGGGTGGTTCAAAGAGGAAAGGGGCCTGAGCTGGGCTCCACAGGTGTGACATGGGCAAGTGGAAGAACAGGGGGTTTCCGGGAGGGGATGCTAGCATTGTTAAACGTAGCAGGGAGGTGAAATCAGTGAGAACAGGGGAATGCCACTGCATTTGGGGCCTTTGGGAAATTAGACTGGCAGGGATTTGAGGCAACGCAGGACTGCAGTCGGGGTGTGTGTGTGTGTGTGTGTGGGCGTGAGCTCACGTATGTATTCCTCGCGCACGCACCCTCACACAGTATTGAAAGTTAACTGAGATCTGAGGTGGCAGGAGATGAGAAAACACATGAAATTTATGAAGAACAGAAGAAACAGATGTTTGCTAGATGGGAAGCACTATGCTGGAGACACAAAGTGAACAAGACAGGGCGCCAGTCCTCACGGCCTCAGCAGGCTAGCAGGCGTCCAGACAAGCAGGCAGTGGGTTAGGTTCTAGGACAGGGGAAACTCTAGGGGCTATGGGGCCCACAGGTGAGGCACCAGATTTTGGGGTCAGGATAATAAGCTTTCCCAGGGCCTCCTAGCTTCCTCCACGTCCGCAGAGGGGTGGGCAAGAATATACTGGGGTGGTCGGTTCCTCCTGGGTTCCCCAGAGAGACTGGGAGCCCCTTTCTCAGAATGCCTTGATGAATAGGGTATACGGGTACCCCTGTCTGTGGGGAATGCAGGCATCTGGGGCGCTGGGTTACATCAGCTGGAGATGCAGCGCTTGCGCAGCTCAGATGCTGCCCTCTGCAGGTGCGCAGGACGCTCGGGGAGGGGCAGCTCCACACCCTCCGCCCCAGTCCCTTCGTCTCTGGAGGCCCGAGGCGCCTTCGAGTCCCATGAGAATACAAAAACCTTAAGGAGAACCCCATGCGGCTTTCTATTCCGTTTCTCCAGCTTACCGTGTAATCTTCTGCTAGGAAAACTTTACCCACGGCTTAAATTTGAAACATTTGCTAGATTATAATTTTTTAAGCCCATACAAATAAAGCCAGTATTTAAAAAATCCGAGGCAGACGTAAGTTAAACAACCGTCCAGGCCTTCCCTGGGGCCAGCTCTGTGTGCAGCACATGGAGGGATGGCCCAGCGCCCTGGAGTGCGATGCCCGGGAAAGCTGGCAGGGACACGGCCCAACGCTTCTTCCCGCCTCTTTTTAAAATAAATTGTCTACCTTAAGGATGAAGACAATATAGGTGATGGGGAGGAAAACGTTGTTATTCGTCCCATAAAATCATGCTCAGAAGCTAAACACAAGCTGACTGCCCTCCGCCCTGTCTCCCAGGGCTGGGAGGACGGAAGGTGGTACTTACTGTTATTGGCACTACGGGACAGCTCCTCCCACGAAAATATCTTGTCGGGCATGCTTCATTGATACTTCTGACATGTTTAGTTAACGAAAGCATCGCGCAGTTAACACAACAAAGCGATCCGTAACAGCTGCCTCCGTGCCACCTGAAAGGACCCTGCAGCACTTTCCCCTTGCCCGCCCCGCCCCCCCTCCCCCACCACCACCGAGGCCTTGGGTGGGAAACTTCCTTTGACTGGGTTTTCCTCCTCAGATGAGTAACTCTATCCATCTCTTGGTTCAGGGTGTTGTCCTTATACAAAGACACGTGACATCGTCCTCCTAGGGGATCAGGGAAGCCGCTGGCAGAGAGCTAGGGACCTGGCATGTCCTTCTCTGCAGCTCTTGTGGACACGGAAGTGGGTGGGGGGGGGGTGTCGGAGGACATGGTGGCACGTGGGCCCAGCAGGGGTCACTGGTTCATGCCGGGGCTCACGGGGAACCGAGTCCTTTCCCGTGGGCTTCTCGAGGCCCGGCCTGCAGTCCTTGGCCAAGCAGAAAAGGTGAGTCACTGCTCCTCCAGCGGCGGCTTCTCTGCCCTGTCTCCACTGCCCTTCACTCTATACCCAGGAGACACGTGCAAGCTTCTAGAGCATCTTCTAAACATGACATTCACTCAGTGCCTCGAGGAGCACAGTGTGCTCTCAGAACATTGCTCAATTCTGTCTCCTGTGGGAAGGAGTCGACGTTTGTTTTATTAAGAACTAGCGTGAAATAAGCTAATTCTCATCCAAAAAAAAGAAAAAGAGAGAGAGGGTCTATCGAGTCTCCCATTTCGGCACACAGATAGAAATACTATTATTCTTATTTCTGGAAGCCCAGGAGCTAATAAATTCACCAGGCTGACAAAGGAGGCTGGGCGGAAGCTGTCTACACAAGTAACTGATTTGTTTCATTCTGTACAGATGAGGTTCTCCTTTCTGACCTAAGCCATTTTCTAAGCATCGTCCAAGGGCAGCAGCTTCTCCCACCAGGCTGGGGCAGGAGCTGTGTGGTCAGAGGAGGGCGGCCCGGCTCCCACCGACCTCTGCTCCCCGCACCGTGACCTCCGGCCGACCACGGCCCCTGCTTCAGTCTCATCTCTGAAACAAGCAGCTGTCTGTGACAGTTTCCCCTGTGCTCTAAAATGATTCTCCGATGTGACATGAGGTGTGAGGCTGGGCTCCACTCTGGCCTGCTCCTAAGGGGCTTCAGTCGTAAGCCCATGAGTGGAAAGTGGCCCTGACAAGAGAGAGACATCGTGAATCACTCAAAACCACGAAGAACGTTGCTTGGCTCTGACTTCAGAAGGGCAGGATGCACAAATCCATGCCCGGCGGGCACCTGCTGACTGGCTGTCTCTGCCTTTTTAACCCCTCAGGGCCCGAGTGCTTCTCAAGAGCCTTCTGACGCTCTGATGCTTCAATGCTGTCCGGCTGGCACCCTTTGCCGGCTTCCGTGCAGGCGGGCATGCCGAGTCCAGGGCGAGTGCTCATTAATCTTTCTGTATGGTCACTGGGATTGGCTTTTTTGCAACTTCTACTCCCAAAGCAGATTAGTTCTCCCTCCCAGCACAGGTCAAAAAACAAAGAATAGAGCTGCCCTCCTTTTAAAATCCTCTCTCCAAACTGCACGCCCAAACCAGTGAGTCTAGAGATTCTTTCGACTGGCATGGATTCTAGAATCAACTGACCTCTAACTTCCAAATGCATTTCAATTTGGCCTTTATTGATCTGAGATCATAAAGGTTGTAGGAATCAGGATATGGCTCTGGTTGCTGGTAGAAGCTGCATTAATTCTTCCTGCCTTCGAGAAACTGGGAACACTTTGGACCGTCCATAGTTTTGTGTGGCTCACGGAAAGTAAACAAGATGATAACAGAGAAAACCCAACTTCCTGGTCACAGCTCACAGCATCTTTGGCAACTAAGTAGTGAGTTCCCCGGCCCTGCTGAACACTGCGCCAGGGTGGTCAGAGCATGTGAAAAAACCCAGCGCTCAAGACCATTTGCCCAAGAAAATGACTGCGGTTTTTGCCTTCAGGGACACTTCAGCTGCAGAGAATAGCTGGGCACATGATGTGTGAAGTTTAAAAAAAAAAATGAAGCTTTTTTTTTTTTAAGTTAAAGAATTGCATACTCAAAAAGCAAGAGATGTGATGCCGTTTTCTCCGATTCTGAAAGCTCACAGTGGCCACAGCACAGTTAACCACACAGAGCATTCGCATTCAGGCAACTGTCTGATTAATTGTCACCAGACTTGTTACGGCCTTATAGGAACTGAATAAGCTGGGAGTACTTCCTAAGAGCTATTCAGTTGTGAAAATGTAGAGAGCCTCCTGTTTTGTCTTCTGTAAAATCTAATCAGCTAAAATGACGACTTGGTGATCAAACTTGCGATTCTTTTGCTACTTGAAAAAGGCTTATTTTGCCAGGCGAGGAGAGACTTAACTTGTTTTTTTAGACTGAGGTCGTCTCTATTCACTGGTGTAGTAAACAAGCCAGACTTAAACAAAACAAAAAAACATCAACAACAACAACAACAAAAAAAAAAACAACCCTCCTTTCAAGAACAACACTACATTTTTATCTTCTCTGGGATGAACTAAAAGCACCATAATTTTTTAAAAACCACAGCCATCACAGTATCTGTGAATGATAAAGAAAAACTTAAAAAAACCCTAAACCTCATTTGCTCATTTCCGAGAATACTGACAGCTTAAGGTATCTCTTCATATCATTTTATTCCTTAAGCTCTCTTAATTTACAAGGTCTAACAGAATCTTAAACCATCGTTTTAAAATCCTCTTCATTCCATTCTTAAAGATACCCGTAAATGGATAATTTGGGTATGTTCAAATAAAACCACCACGGCCCGTTAAGTATAATTGTGAAAAAAACTCTTTGTATTTTGCCAAAGATACCAGCTAGAAACTACCATTAGGACAGTTTCCTTTTTGGTCTTCAATTGCCTTTATTTCACTTTCCTATCAGCTTGGTGACACTCTAGATGCATAAAGCTTTCTCCGCAGCTCTGGCGGTGCCCTGAGAGCCTTGCAGAGCCGGGTGAAGTGGAGAGCTCCCGGTTTGCCAGGGCACGGTTCCCAGGGCGGTGACTCAGCTCTGGAGGCCACCTGCTGCAGGGGTGCTGCCACTCTCCGGGTCATTGCCAGTCACGAGGGTAGAAGGACAGGACAGAGCTGAATGGACCCAAAGAATCAACAGCTCAGAGCCAGGTCAAGGGCAGCGTCAGAAGGAAAACCTTTGTTTATAGAAAGTCCAGCCTTTCCAGGTGAGGCTCTGCGTAGCAGAGGGGCTTCACACCTGGAGGCTAAGCATCTTGGTCACCACCTGGGCCTCTGGCTGCGGTATAAAATGAAGGCAGGGCCACAGGGCAGCTCCCACTTTCAACACCACTTTGATCAAGTCACCATGGTTTTCAAAAGTAACAAAGGGCGTCCGCTGCCAGCAAGATAGCCCATTGCTTTTGAGGTCTTTCCTCCACCTAAGTCCAAACTTCCTCCAGGGCATTCTCTCGACTTCCTTTAGGTAAACCCTCTGCTCCAACTAAAATTGGCTGCCTCCACCGCCCCACTCTGCGGGGCTCCCTCCCGCTGGTCTGTTTTTCTGTTTTGAGAGGCCAGTTGGGTTGCCAGCAGCCACAGACACTGAGCTACTCCACCCGGGATCCTTCTCATTCCTTGCCCGTTTTAGGTGTACAAAACCGCTAAGGTTCAGTTCAATATTCCCTTCTCGCTCTACGGAGCCTCCCTGGACCACTCGGGCATGTCACCCTCTCCTGCACTCATAGCACTTATGTCTTAACCGTGCAAAGCCAACCGATGTTTACTCAGTCCTTCCAATGTGTTAAGTCCTTTCAGTCAATGACAAACACTTAAGGGACATGTGCTCCATGTCAGACAGCATGTCAGGTGCTCCAAGTATGAAGGGAAAAGTCACTGTCCCTGCGGCAGGAGTTTACATCCCTCGCAGGACAGAAGCACACAAGCATTGCCGCCTAGCACGTGGAAGGAGCTCTGCCTGCAGACTCAGCAGGCTTTACGGAGGAACTCTAGGCTGAATTTTAAAGGAAAAGGAAGGTTTTAACGGAGGGACAAGGTTGGACAAGGAAGGAAGGTGGGCGCTACAGAAGTAAGACGGGAGTTCACTTCGGTATCTCTGCAGCTTTGGGTTGAAGGGCTGGGGGGCACACGGGGCTGGGAGGTGGGCTGGGGCCTGGGCATGTGGGGCTTTGCACTGGCTGAGTACCTTCATTGTATGAGGTGGATCAACAGGGTGTGAGAGAGGCGGACGGCAGGGCTGGCTGGGGTCAGGAGTGCTGAAGGGCTGAGGCACTTGGACATACATTATCTGGCTCAATCCCCACCACATTCTTGAGCTCCTTGTCTGCCAATTAATCACACACTGCCTTGTGACACGTTCACATCTGCTATCTCGTTCCCTAACGTGGCCTGCATGCTCTGTCTTCTCCCCAGCTAGACGGTCAGCTCCTTGCAGGCACAGAACAATGCCTTCTCTCTGCTGGCCCACAGTGGCCAGCGCAGTGCCTCATACCCACAGACGGTCAGAAACACACGCCATTTTTCTTTTCCTTCCCTGTTCTGTTTTTAAAAATCGAAGTACAGTTGATTTAACACAGGTCTTAATTGACACTTCAGGATGTGCTCTTGCCGCCTGTCAAATAAGTAATTAAGTCCATCAGCAAATACTTCTTGAGACCTAGACTCTGGACGGGACTTAGGGCACATATCAAAAAGGTGTGCAATACAGGCGGGTGGGTCCACAGAAGCATTCTGAGAGGAGCAGGAGGGCGGGCTGGAAGGAGGGCTTAGCTGGCCAGCTCCGTGCCGTGATGGACTTCTCTTCGCCCGCGCTGACTGGCTGTGCCTTTACTCTTGGGCCTGGAGCTTAGCTTAGTTCTTTCCCGAGCTCCATCACGCCCAAGAGGAATCAGTCGGTGATCTGGGTCTTCGCCTGCTTTTATCCTGTCTCCCTTTATTCCCTCTATAGTGGTGAGCAACAGTGATATGCCAGACACTGTGACACAGAGAAAACAAGTCTCCCCTTTCAGGTAGCTTATGTCTTGCGGGAGGGGAAGAAAAGCACTTGGTTATAACGCGGTGTGCTCACGTTTTCTCCCTCCCCCCCCTTATTACATTACATCACATTATCTAATGTAATCCAGAGGGCTCCCTGGAGGAGGTGGTACCTGAGACGACTCCTAAGAATGCACATGTGTCAGCAGATGAATGGATGAGGAAAAGAGAGGAACACGAGTAAAGACGCGGTCCAGGGCAGAGAAGCGGGCCTCAGGGATCTTCTGAGAGAGGCACTGGAACCTGGAAAAGGAGGAGCTATTAAAGGGCTTTGAGTAAGAGAAAGACAAGCAGATTTACATTTTAAAAAGATCAGTTGGGAGGCCAGTGGAAGAACTTACTGGAAAGTAGTGACCTTGGAGTCCAAAGAGAGCAAAGTACGGATTAGAAAGATAACAAAGCAGAATGATTAAGCCCTGGATATGGAGTGACACATGTAGAGAGAGAGTGACTGAGAAAAGTCTTTTAAAAAAGACCTTTAAAACGACTGCATTTCAGAGAGCCTCCAGCAACAGGTTACACACGCACTGCTGATGCTGGCCACAAGTGGGCAGCCTCACACAGCCATTCCATGGCCAGACCCTCCAGGATTGTAGGGAGAGAATTTCCAGGTTTTTTGTGCAGAAAACTGGGAGCGCTTGGTTTTAACCACCAGAAGTGGCTAGCCTTTTCTAGGCCTTTTGGACTAACAATTTTGAGTGATGAAGAATATCTACCATTCTCAGCTTAGTTCCTTGTAAAGTTGATTTAAGACACTTATCTATTCAGGGTGGTTCTCTCCTTACCCAGAGATCTAACAAAACTTCAGGTTTGTGACTTACAGGCAATCAGCGCAACTTCATCTGCCCTCGACCTGGCTTTCTCTTCCCGGATTACTCACCTCTTCAGCTCCCCCCCTTGGATTCATAGATGCCCCTCGCCAATCCCCAAGGGAGTCCTGGACTCTCCTACCCAGGCAGTCTTTAAAGATGTAATTCCTGGTGGAGGCTGGATGGAACCACCCAAACTTAAGAGAACGGGGTTCTCCACCGCATAGGGCGAAGCCACCAAGTAAATTCTGGAAAGGAGACACAAGCTCTCTGAACTTGCCCCATAAACATAACTTTTCTCCCACTGAGAACCTCTGTAGAAAGCATGGAGTATCAGGTGGAGAGGTACGAGCTGCATGAAAACCGGTGGTCTTGTCTCTCACTGGGCTATCTGAAGGGTAGCCAGCCAAGCCCTCAGAGAAGTGTGTCACGCGTCTGAAAATGCAGACTGAGAAGGAAAAGTTTTCTGTAAGTTTTCACCAAGGAGAACCAGCTAGTAAAGAGCTTGGCCCCATGACCCAGTCTGACAATGATCCTTGAAACATGCTGCCAGGACCTCGACAGGCCCAGGGGCACCGTCCCCAGGTCAACAACACTGCCCACCTGAGGCCCCGTGTCCCCCTGCACAGTTATCTGCGGGGGCTGCTGGAGCCTGTGCTCTGCGTGGGGCTGAGCCTTTCCTGGGGAGGCAAGGGCTGCTGTGTAAGCAGCTGGGGAGGAAGGCAGGCACAGAGAGGGCGCCAAGACCCCAGCCCAGGGCCCCTCGGGCTTCCTGGGTTGTCACTTGCTCTGACTGGCTCTCGTGACCACACAGGTCCATTTGCCTGAAGAGGTAGGAGAAAGTAACAGAGACTCCATCACTGGAACCAGCGTTTGTGAGCCTTCCCAAGAAAGGCAAACCACCTTGCAGGCACTGCACACGCTTTAACCCATTCAGGCCTCACAGCAGCCTGTGAGGTGGGTACTACTCCCATTTGACAGACTAGGAAACTGAGGCACCAAGACATTAAGCAATGTTAACGTGCCCAGAGTCACACAGCCAGCAAGTGGCAGAAGCGGGTTGCAGACCCAGGTGGCCTGACTTCAGGGCCTGTAGGTTATATCCTGTCTCATCAACAGGGGGAGGGAGAGGCCCGGGAACCTCCCAGGGTCCCTGGTGCTCACGGGCTGGCACGGATATTGGGGATGGGGCGGGAACTGGATGGAAGAGACAGGGATCCGGCCTCCTAATCCCACCCAGTGCTTCCTCCACACAGTACGTGGTGCCTTCTACGCTCTTACTGACACCACTTGCTCAGAGGGCCAGAGAGACGGACCGGCCCTCAATCAAAACAACGACCGGCCAAGCAGAAGTTTACCAAAGAGGCAAAAACCCCTGTATGGAAATTGACCTACACTTTTCTTACCACAGACAGAAGCCCTCCAGCTTGCAAAAGTGATTCTAGAGACCGCTGGTATATTCCAGACAGGATCCCTTCCTTTTATCACTTTTCACAAGCTGTACTTGGCTTATAACCTCACTGAAGTTTTCAATTGATTTACCATTGGTTTAAATCGGCTCACCCCAAATTTTAAGAACCTACGTGTAGAGGGGTCATGTCAGCATCAGAACTCCCACGCATGCCTGAATCACCTCAATGTAGGAAAAGAGAAAAAGCGTGAACTATGTCCCCAGGCCCCGATTTCCAGAGAAAACCACACCTCAGAGGGAAGGCACTGGTCCCTGGGTGGGACACAGAGCCCTCTGAGAGGCCCTCGAAGCAATGTCACAGACTCGAGCTGAATTGTGTGGGCTTCAAAGCTGCTTCAGCAAATCGGCAGCCCACCAGGCCTCATCAATATTTGAAAGCATAATAGAGAAGTGAAGTGAACCAGAGCAAGTGCGCCTGGCACTGAGCTTCCCGCTGGGAAGTATTGCGGTAGGGGAAGAACCCATGTCTCAGAGCAGCCCTGACAGACTAAAAATATCTCCTGCTTCTCCTCTCATCCGTCTGGTCACTGTCCCAGACGCAAGCTCAGCACAGCCTGGTCCACAGAATCTATTACATCACCGTCTACCTGCACTTCGTAACTGGATAAAGAAGGCGGAATAGTCTCCTTTTTTTTCTTTCTCATGGACTCGAGTACAAATGTACAGACTAGGATATAATGACATTCTATTCAAAAACAGGCGCCAGGGGTACCTGCTTCAGCCTGGCATCTCAGGAAAACTTTGGAAGTGGAGTCCTTTAAAGGAAATCACTTACTTTAACTGCAGACTGGCAACGATGACTCACCCCAGAGATCCAGCTAAATGCTGGCACAGGAATTCTTAATGACAGTGTCAAGCAAATAAGATCTTATATGAAGGGAAACTTCTGCGTAAAATGCCTGTGGACAAGCTGCTCTGACCTCCTGCATCCTCAAAGCTCTTCTGCTCTGTTGCATAACCCATAACCTTGAGAACAATCAGCCCTTCCTGCCAGCAGCTTCTCCGTGTCCACCTGCCCCTACAGGTAGTAAAAGACCAGAAAGGATCAGGAGCAGTGTTTACACAACATGTCCCGGCACTCTCTTCCTCCTGGCCTCACCCCACCCCCCGGCTTCGAAGTTCATTTCTTCTAAAATGGGGGCGAGGTGATTCGAAGAGCGAGGGTGCGCGGCCAAAGAGGAGGGACGCGTGGCCAGAGGCCTGCCCCGACCTCACGGGCAGCGCAGGGGACACACGGGACACGGGACTCAGGACTCGGGAGGGACTCGCCAAGCAGGAGGCCGCCAGGCTGCCCGCTGGGGAGGCCCAGACTGGAGGAGGTTTAACGTCAGAAGAGGGCCTCTCCCACCCCGCCCGCTCCGTGGACCACCAGAACCTCGGGGGCCAAGAACGCAGGTTCCACTTGGCAGCCCTGACTGGGGTTTTTGTTTAAATCCTGCCGGCCTGGCTGTGTTCCCGCTCACAAGACTGGCACGTGTGACCCACGGTACAGCGGGCAGATCATCGGTGTAAAACCAGTTCCATTTAAAGTCACTGTGTAGTCCCTGTGGGCATATTCTCACACTTTGGGGCACCTGGTATGACTACTGGTTTCACTAAAATCTGCTTTTGCTGTATATCCTTATTTATTCCCCTCAACAAGTGACAGTATCAGGAGAGGAAAGTGGCAGGCAGCCTCCTGGGGACAAGAGCTCTCCTAAGAGCCTGGGTGCCTAGGCCGCGGACACTTCCGGGGATCATCGAGCATGTCCCTGAGACCTCTGGGATGGACACCTTCCAGAGCAGGGAGGGACCAAGCTGAAGGCCTCTGAGGGGCCGCACCTGCTTGCCCCTCCCTCACCTGGGCCACACCTGCCTTCTTCCTGATCCTCAAAGGCCAGACTCATTTCCCACTCCAGAGCCTCTTTTTTTTTCTTTCTTTTTTTGCGGTACGCGGGCCTCTCACTGTTGTGGCCTCTCCCGTTGCGGAGCACAGGCTCCGGACGCGCAGGCTCAGCGGCCATGGCTCACGGGCCCAGCCGCTCCGCGGCATGTGAGATCTTCCCGGACCGGGGCACGAACCCGTGTCCCCTGCATCAGCAGGCGGACTCTCAACCACTGCGCCACCAGGGAAGCCCTCCAGAGCCTCTTAAACGTGCGGTTCTTGGTGCTTGGAACCTTCCCCCCAACTCCTCCGCCCATATACTCCTTCCCATCCTGCAGCTCTAACCTTGGAAGTCACCTCCTCACAGAACCACTTGAAAGGAAGGCCCTCTTTCATCAGAGGGCACCTTTCCCCACGTCTCATGGAGCCTGAGTTTTAATAGACTGCTCTTCTGTGCATTTACTCAAGTGCCATGGTGACAGAGATCACTGTCATCATCGTCTCAGCGCTGACCAGTGCCTGGCACACAGCAGCTGCTCAAGAAATCTTTGTGGACTGAATGAACAATGACGCCAGCCTGCCTTGACCTCCCTGAGTCACTCTGATCTGTGACTGTCCTGTAGAAGGTACTTCTAACTGCATCGCCATTTCATCCTGACCTTGCCCACGCCCCAGTTAAACCATAATAAAATGCTGGGATGGCTTCTTACTGTGGATAACCAGGTACAAAAGGAGACGTCCATAACTGACACTCCAAACCACCGCTGGAGAAATTTATGAACTTTGTCTAACGTTCTATCGTGGTGGCAAAATTAATTCCTGTGTGAAATTAAAAATTCCTCCCTTTGACAACATTCCCAGGAGTACCTAGAACAGAGCAGGGCTGAGTATTAAATCCTGAACTTTTAAAGTTTAGGAAACGTTGCCCCAATCTCTCTCTGCCTGACTCTGTATTCCGCAGGTTACCTGCTTACGGAAATGACGACAGGCCCTGCATTCCAGGTGAGTCCGTCATACCTAGCTCTGTGTGTCCAAGACGCTGCCGGCTCACTAGCTTGCCCTGCCACCCGCCCCAGCCTGCCCCCGCCAGCAGGCCCGTGGAGAACACCCCAGTCTGATATTAAGATCTATTCAACTGGTCAATTACACAGCCAGCAACCTCTCAACAGCCTCTTACTTGTCAACCGAACCAGCCCCCCGACTTACATCCTCTTGCTCCCTTTCTCGGCGCCCAGACACACACACCTGCCACCCTGCTCCTTTCGTACTCCCTAATACAGCAGGATCTTACTCAATTTGCTCAAGACCTTTACCAGAACCCCCGCAGGTCTCCATTTTTCCCAAAGCTCTACTACTCCTCTCCCCCAAATAAGAGCAGCAGCCAGCTTGGTCTGCCTACAGAAGATTCACCGTCAACACCTAGGAACTTGGACAGGATCCATCACAGGTCACTGTAAGGCTTTCACTAGAAACGTGGGTGGGGATGGGGGGTAGGAGGATGCCAAGGAAGACATTAAAAGGGAGAGAAATTAAAACCTGTTGATTCTCCCTCTGGACCTACTTGGTGAGGACAAGAATGACACACTGCTTTGTTACAGAGTCTAATACCTGAACTAAGACCGGCCTTGGAATATTCACATGGTATGTCAGGACGTAAGACCTGGGGTCAGAGACCTAAGCTCAAGTCCTGGCTTTCCCACCTACAAACTGTGTATATGCACCGGGGTAAGCTGATGTTTCCATGTCAGTGCAATGGGGTGAAAGAAATTGACTTCCCAGAGTTGCGGTGAGGATTCAGTCAGGTAATATCATGAATGTACCTCAGGATCTGTCAACACTGGATATTTCATATATTAGTTTCCCTTGTCACCAAGTATGTCATTTCTACCTCTCTCTCATTCGAACATTTGTTGAGTACCTGCCACGTGTCAGGCACTGTCTTGTGTGTCAGGGTGTTTATCCAAAGGTAAACAATACCTATCCTGGCTCTTAAAGGGCCAGTGCAAGTCAGGGAAGACAGACAAGAAACAGGAAGTTAGAACTTGGTATGATGTGTGTACACAGGGGTAAGCAGAGGGTGCTGTGGAAGCATGTGGGGCACTTGACCTGGTCCTGAGCAGTCAGGGAAGGCTGCCTGGAGGAGGTTTCATCTGAAGGGAACAGTAGTGGTTGGCTAGGAAGAGAGGGAAGGAAAGAGATTCCACGTGGAGGGCAAACATGACCAGCTTCATCTGGCTGGACCAGAGACCATGGAATAGGGGTAAGGATGGGGTAATGCCAAAAGATGAGACCAACGCACGAAGGGCCTTTGTTCCATATCACTGGAAAACCCGCTCTTCCTGACCGAGGCATTATGTAGTCAGTCTACCAAGCAATAATAGTCTCACAAGATGAGATTTCTGGGTCCTGACAGTGTGCTTAAATTATAGGGCCTGAACTTACTGGAAGGCACAATATTAATGAGTTTCTATTCATTTCCAGTAATAAATGAAAAGGGGATTCCATCATGGGCCACACCTCATCGCTTTTTTGGTAGGTGGGATAGTTGCTTTGTTAATTACCTTTTTTGGACATACTACTCTCTTATTACCAAAAGCGCGTTGGCCGGAGCCGTGGGGGCAGGTTGTGGTAACGTGCGTCGTTAATGACAAGCTGTAACCAGGTGAAGATCCAGAGCAAGGTAAGGCACGATGATGCGCAGCTTTGGGGCCTGCATCCATCCTCCCTAATACATTAAAACCACTCCAAGAGATAACTGACTAAATGAAACTGAGCGGCCCCAAAGGATAAAAATACCTCCAATAAATGAGTCATTTATGGAAACTGAATAGAATACAAATTAAGAGCTTGGGTTTAGGAGCCAGACTTCTGTGATTTGATCCTGGCTCCTCCACTTACTAGCTGTGTAATCTTGGGAGAAAAAACTTAACTTCTCTGTGCCTCAGTTTCCTAGCTGTAAAATGGGTATAATAATAGCACCTGCCACACAGGATTGTTTATTAAAACAGACAACCAAGTAAAGTACTCGGCCCAGTGCCTGACATATGGGGGCCCAGCTCAAAGTGTTACCTACTGTTGTTAGCATTACTAATCTCTTGCACCTGTGTTGGGTCAGGTCTATTCTCACCTATTGTTTACATGAATGAAAAATTAGAGGCCTGAACACAGAAATGAGTTATTCCTTGTTAATCCTGCCCCCGGAACAGCGAGGCCACAGGAAATGCAACCGAAGTGACCTGGAACCCTTGGTTAGTCATGGTTGGTACAGATTAGGTCACAGCTAACTGACACTGTTATCACCACAGTGGTGATGATATTCATACTTGAGTTTCAAATGAGAGGGCTCTCAATTAAATCAGTACATGAAAGGTTCCTTACTGGAAAATATCCCCCATCTACCTAAAACATTGTTTCTGTGCCCTCTGTTGTTTTTTTTAAATCCCTGAGAGTAACACCATAGGGTATTTCGTTAGAGTTTTCTCTTCAAGACATCTATCTTAAAAGTTAACGACGTACCTCACATATCTTATTTTCCTTACAAACCTGTTAAATAATCCCACTGCCTGTGAATGTACCCCAAACCTTATTTTATATTTAAAAACTTTATGATTTAATTTAAACTCATTTTAAAGCCATTTATATTTCTAACATGTTAACCCCTTTGGAGATACTAGGTTCCAAACAGGTACAACCCAGCTTACAAAGCAGCTTTCGTACGATTCCCAAGTGCTAACATAACAGGACCTGGTAAATAACTTCATACTCACTCCATAGCATTTATGATCTCACAGTCGTATTTCCTGCAGACCTAGCCCGGAAGCCAGATTTTAAAACTAGCTGTGGATTTAGAAGACGATTCGTAAACACTATGCACAGCATGGTGGTGACTGGTGGGGACAGCCGGCTCTTACATCAGTCTGCTTTACATTCTAATAGCGTGGAAAATAACAGGTTATAGAGTAGTGCTTTGTAACTACCCTCTCCTTGCTTCTGGCAAATTAATGAAAGCCAAATAAACTCCACACTTTAGTATTTGTGTATCTGCAGAGTGAAAGGCAGCACTGGGCTGGGTGGGGCGTGATGGTGCTCGGGAGGTGGGCAGAGGGGTAAGGCTGGAGGCGCTGCATGTTCAGAGGGAGGGTAACAGGAAATGGCCCGGCGGGTTTGGGAAGCAACAAGCTGAGTCTTGCTGGAGTGTAAAGGCGAGAGGGGACAGCGGCATGGGAAAAACTCAGGTTCTTGAACTTTTCTTTTTCCTGAAAATCCCTCAAATAGGATGCCTCTTCTGAATACTGATATTACTAGAGTATCAATTTAGATTATGTTAAATTTTTCCGGTATAGCTATCCTTCCATTTCAAAGCACTGGTTGGCTAGACTTCTAAAATACTATCGCATCATCATCCGCTACGAGCAGAATATTTAGAACAAAGGTGACACTGGACCACAGGATGAGTCTCCCGGAGGTCGAGGAGGGAACATGCTCTGCAGGCAGCTAGTCAGCTAATACGCTTCCTGTGAGTAAGGCTTCCCCCTCTGCGCCGTCTCAGGAATGCCCTCTCATTCCTTTCACAAGGAAGTAACGGCTTTACAATTCTAGCCCTAGATCCAGAGTCTGGTGAGCTTCATCGATGGTCTTAACAGCCTGGAAAGTATTATTCAAAGAAACTGGGGGAAAAAACCATCCAAACAAACAAACTGTCTTCCCAGATTTCTGAGGAAGGGGTGAATACTGACTATATTTAATGCTCTAGATTAAAATCAAAAGTTTAGGATAAAGAAAAAAAATCCTCTATATCATCTAATGAAATCAACTTATTCTGCATATAGGAAATTGAGGCTTGGATGGGGGGAAAAAAGTACAAAAATTAAACCACGGTTAATTTCTAGCGGTGACCACGGGTGAGTCTTTTAACGCAGGTTGTGCCTTCTTCCATCATCTACTTGTATGCTGCACCAAGAGGCAGACGCGGTAGGTCGGTCTGCTGTTAAGACATGGCTGCAAACCCATCTCTAAGCTGAGATGCTTTCAAGCACCAAAAACTCATGGGAATTTAGGGTGCTCATCATTTAGGCTGGAAAGAGGTGACTAAGCTCCTTGACCTAAGGTTTATTTGTCCTGATCACTCGCTGTGAACCAAGGCCATTCAAAGCCAAACGTTTAGCAGGGCAGGTCTGGGACAGGCTGCCCTGGGCAAATCAGCCTTCATGCTGAGGGCTCCGGCGGCAGAGCCTTATGGCAGCCACTCGGGAACGTGGCTGACTCCGGCAAAAGCCTTCTCTCAAAGCCCACTGCGGCCCAGCCAGCCCCCTTGCCAGCTCTGGCAAGGCCCACCCACCACAGACTTACACAAGCATCTCGGTGTCTACTGAGTAGCCTTTCTATCCCTTTCTTCAATGTCCTCTTCAGTTCCATCCGAAAAGAACAAAAAGCAACTGTACTGTAGTGGAGGACGGAGCCCTTAATAGAGAATGATGTTTGAAAAACAAACCCATCGTGATGTGAATCATCATCATAACGCTGACCAATCAAGCCATATCCATGAAATTAAGAGAAACCAAGCAGTTTCTTTTGGTATCTATTAGGATGTTCACTATTTTACTGTATTAATATAAATTGCTAAAAGTTTCCTGGAAATCAAGCCTACAAGTTAGAGAAAAAACAGAATGAAGGAAAATGTCTTTGAGCCCAGTTTTGAATTCAAATGATTCAGGAGGTTTAAAAGGTATCACATAAATAGATAAATGATAAAGGAAAAAGTGCTAAAACATTAATTGCAGAATCTAATAGGTGTATATATGGGGGTTCACTGTAAAATTCTTTCAACTTTGCTGTGTGCTTGAGATTTTTTATAACAAGATGTTGGAAAAAAAGTATTTTCATATCTCCGCTCGGGTGCTAATATCCACCAAAACTCATGGACTCCTACAGCTAGATATAACAGTACAAGGTCTTGAAATATAAGAGAAGCACCAAAGATTAACTGGGTAAATGCAGATGACTCAGCACACAACGTTGAGGGATCTACTTTGTGGGAAAAAAAAAAAATTTGGATCTTTTTCTCACACTTCACTTCTAATTTGGTGGATTTTACATAAAAAATGTTTCTCTAAATTTTTAATTAGATGAATATTTTCCAACTTCTGGGTGGGAAGGAATTCCTAAGCCCAAAGTAACAGAAGTCACAAAGAAAAAAAAAAACAGACAAAAATCATTTCATTTTCAGCTAAATAAAATATAAAGGTTCTATATCTCAAAAAATCATAAGCAAAATTAAAAATCCAAGAAGCTGGGGAAAATATTTGTTGCAAATATCACACGCACACGTGCGCACGCGCGCACACACACACACACACACACACACACACACACACACAAAGACTACATAAATTACAGAACAGTTCAAATACATTATAGAATAATTACACCCCAACAGAAAAGTCAGTAATGGACATGAACAGAACATTTATAAAAGGAAACAATGGACTAATAAACACATAAAGAAGTTAAACTTTACTGACAGCCATTAAAAAATGCCACACGCCTGTCACAGAGTGGGTACTCATCAAACAGCTGTTGAATAAATCAACCAAAAATAGGGCTTCCCTGGTGGCGCAGTGGTTGAGAGTCCACCTGCTGATGCAGGGGACAGGGGTTCGTGCCCTGGTCTGGGAAGATCCCACATGCCGCGGAGTAGCTGGGCCCGTGAGCCATGGCCGCTGAGCCTGTGCGTCCGGAGCCTGTGCTCTGCAACGGGAGAGGCCACAACAGTGAGAGGCCTGTGTACCACAAAAAAAAAAAAAAAAAAAGTCCAAGACGCATGTATTTAAAAGGTTAATTACTGTCACAGCAAAGGAAACCTTCAACAAAACAAAAAGACAACCTACTGAATGGGACAAAACGAAAAGACAATCTACTGAGTGGGAGAAAATATTTGAAAATGGTATGACTGATAATGGATTAATATCCAAAATATATAAACAGCTCATATAACTCAACATCAAAAAGACAAACAATCCAGTTTAAAAAATGGGTAGAAGACCTAAATAGACATTTTCCCAGAGAAGACATACAGATGGCCAATAGGCACATGAAAAGATATTCAACACACTAATTACTAGAGAAATGCAAATCAAAACCACAATGAGGTATAACCTCACACCTGTCAGAACAGGTATTACCAAAAAATCTACAAATAGCAAATTTTGGCAAGGATGTGGAGAAAAGGGAACCCTTGTACACTGCTGGAAATGTAAATCGGTGCAACCGCTATGGAAAACAGTATGAAGGTGTCACAAAAAAACTAAAAATACTACCATATGATCCAGCAATTCCACTCCTGGGTATATATCCAAAAAAATAAAAAATAAAAACTAACTGAAGAAGATACATGCACCCCAATGTTCATAGCAGCACTATTTACAAAAGCCAAGATATGGAAGCAACCCATGTCTATCAACAGGTGAGTGGATAAAGAAGATGTGGTGTGTGTGTGTGTGTGTGTGTGTGTGTGTGTGTGTATACATACACATATATATGTATACATACACATGCACACGTGCGCACGCACACACACACACACACACACACAATTGAATATTACTCAGCCATGAAAAAGAGTGGAATTCCGCCATTTGTGACAACGTGGATGGACCTAGAGAGTATCATGCTGAGTGAGATAAGTCAGACAGAGAAAGACAAATACTGTATGTTAGTGGAATCTAAAACAATGAAACAAACAAATGTAGGGACTTCCCTGGTGGTCCAGTGGGTAGGAATCTGAGCTCCCAATGCAAGGGGCATGGGTTTGATCCCTGCTTGGGGAACTAGATCCTGCATGCATGCCACGCTTAAAAGATCCCGCATGCCGCAACTAAGACCCGGAGCAGCCAAAATAAATAAATAAATTTTAAAAATAATAATAAGTTTTAAAAAAATAAATGAATGTATGTAACAAAAAAGAAACAGACTCACAGATTTAGAAAACAAACTACTGAGTACCAGTGGGGAGAGGGAATGGGGGGGAGGGGTAAAACAGGGGTATGGGATTAAGAGATACAAACTACCTTTTATAAAATTATTTTGTAATAACTTTAAATGAAGTATAATCTATAAAAATGTTGAATGACTATGCTCTACACCTGAAACTAATATAATATTGTAAATCAATTAAAAAAAAAAACTTCTCAGGAAAATTCTAGCCAAAATACAATTAAAAGTTTTATACTAAAAAAAAAAAGGATAATTATTGTAATGTAAAAATAGCTTTTAAAAAAATGGAAGCAAACTGAACACCCCCAAATTAGAGAATAATGCACCATTATTTAAAAACATTTTAAAATGTTTTTAAAGCAGTTTAAAGCATGTGGAGAAGATGTGCATTTAATGTTAAGATATAAAATTGCCTATACAGAATGATGCTGATCTTGCAACTGTGTGTGTGTGTGTGTGTGTGTGTGTGTGTGTGCATATTCAGGAAAATACTGGAAGGAAATCAATATACATAAATATTAACAGAGCTTTGGGTGATGGAATCAGAGGTAATTTTTATTTCATCTTCATCTTATTCTACTTTTTTTAAAAAGTTTCATTACAAGTTAGTCAGAAAAAAATTTAAATACCATATAAACAATTTGGAAGAGTGACCCCACTGCTTTAGCAACAGGTCTCCACACAAGTCAAGGCCACCACCGACTTCGAATTGTTGCTGCTAACCTACATTGCAAGGTCCACACCCATAAAAACCGCCTTCCGGCCCGCGTGGGCTCTTACACCTCGGCCTGCTCCATCCATGTCGCCTTGTCTTCCCCTCCAAACCTTTTTTCCTCTCGGATTTCATTCTGTGGTGATCGATACCACCTAATAACCTAAGCCACTAACCTTACTTCACATTTTCCCCATCTTCACCTCGCTAATCTCTCTGGACTCCACAGCCATCGGTGTCCGTCCAGGGCAGCCCTGTGATCTTTCTGAAGAGTACATCTGGCCTCGTTACCCTCCTAGGTGGACACCTTCAGGCAAACACGGCACAGCGCATTAGACCCCTCTATCAGTGATTGCTTCTGCTTCACCTTCTCTCATCATTCCTTTCCCCACAGCCTCCACCATACCACCTATTGCTCTGAGCCTGTGCCTACACTGTTCCTCCTGCCTGAAGCCCTCACCACCACGTCTGCCTTCCTGGTCCAGCTAACTCCTTGAAGGCTGTCCCTTACGGGTGAATTCAGACACCGCCTCCGCTGGGAAGACTCACGGATGGTGGCTGAGTGTTATGAGGTCCTGCGGCATGTGCTGTTTTCTCGCCGCCAGAGCACTAATCATACACTGCGAATCTGTTTTTGTACCTTTGCCTCCTCTATCAGATCATGAGCATCTAGCAAAGGAGGCCCTCAGAGCTTGTAGAAGGAATTAATAAATGTTTCCACCGTCTAAAACAGAATTCCCTATTCTCATCTTGAAAGAGATCCCAGAGATTTCATAACTTCTCTCAGCCACCCGTTTACTTTATCATCTTGGCAATCGAGATTTTCTTATCTATTAATCAACAAAGAAGTGTATTTATTATATACTTTATGTCTTGACGACATCTCTTTGGTTTTATTTGAATTTATTTGCTCTTGCCAAAGCTATCACAGAAGTGTTACAAGTGTCCCTACACAGGACAGCCATTTAAAGGACTGCAATTTGCTGAAAGCAGGCAGTGTGTTACAAAGATAAGTCAGACTGTTACTACTTAAGAACCTTTAGCAAGAAATCCTTTAGCCTTTTGGGGACTAAAACCTCTGGTTACTTTCTCTTTTGCTAGAAGGGTATATAACTTTCTGTTGCTTGTATATCGGAGCTCTTCACAATTACCCAAAATCTTTTTTCAAATGTGACTCAGATTGGACATAATAATGAGTCTGACTAATGCAAGTCTTATTTTCTTACCCTTTTATGTCATACTCCTTTTAATACACTCAAGAATCATGTCTATTTTTTTCCACAACAGCATTACAGTACTGACTTAAATTTAGTTGACGGCCTATAAGGGCTACATTTTCTTTTTAACGGCGTTTTTTTGTGTACTCAGCTAAACTACCTTATATTCATCCCCCCCCAGCAACCACAGAGAATGACTTCTTTCCGACTTGGATGGCTCCTCTTTTAAATTCTAGTGTTTGCTGGGAAGCTAGGGAATGGCAGAGTCATGGTGAGGTCTTGCTCTTGGCGGGGCCCTTAAGCGGGGCCCGCGGATGAGCCCCACTGTGGCTGCAGAAGCGCCGAAAATGCGGGCAAGTGTCTGCGTATGAGTGTGGGAAGAGGAGTCGTGGCGTCCATCACAACCTCAAAGGGGTCCAACACCCTGGAAAGGGTGAGAGCCCCACCCTAAGGCACTCAGACATAAAGCAGTAAATTGGATAAACAGCGCCAGCATGACCGAATCAACTCTCTCCTCATCCATCTCCAAAGAGAATGCGCAACTCTGTAATAATTATGCACTAAGCATCTGTTGCATTAGTGAAGAACAGAACTTGAGGGTGTGATTTGGTGGACCCATCGTATATGAAATTATGCAGAGGCCGTAATCTAACACTTTAAATACCAATCACTTCAAACACCCTCAGCTTCTGCCTTTATCCAAGTACAGTATACTTACTTTGTCCTCTTTTGATACCTTTAGCTGATTCAATAAAACTTACTTTAAAACCAAAACATCAAGAATCAAAAGTTTCTCTGCACATAAATATTCTGTTAGTAGCCAAAAATATATGCCTTTCATGAACTATTAGTAATTATATTATTTTTGCTAGAATATACTGCTACCTTCCATACTTGTGTTTTAAATAACATTACCCAAAAAATCACTTAATTATGTCAAAATCGAAACTGCCTTCATGTCATTAAGTTGCAAAAATCTATTCTGTCAAAATATATCTTAAATCTTAACTTTCATTGCTGTCTACGGGTTATGCTATCTTTTCTAACTATCACTGCACCTAGTGTATTTTCTACAGGTCAACATAAAACGTAGCATAAACGTGCCAGGAAAAAATGCTCTTTAAAGCGTTTACTTGGATTAAATGCCCTTCAGAAATTGAGAAGCAAACACTAGTAAAAATCAGAAACTGCTGTCATCCGTACTCACCACTGAACAGCCACACAAAGGATCTCCAAGCACAGGCTAGACTTGTCCTGGAAGCAAGGGATTGAATTCCATCAGGAGAACAAGCAAGTAGAAACAGCAAGGGGCAACACTACCTTTCTCCAGCTCATCTTATTTGCAGACACACAGACTTTGGAATCCTCCAGGACTAACAATGAAAACCACACTAGGTTGTTTTCCCCAATTCCTATGAAATGAGTCAGTAGGTCAAACAACTTCTCCGCTCAGGAGAGAGAACAATTTCTGAAGCTGCACTCACTGTTTCCAGTAACTGGATTCCCTCTCTTTGCCCCCTCGATAAAAGTGCTGCCAATAATCCATGGAAAGCCCACCGGGTTCTGGGTGAGACACATCGCAGATACTGCCAGAAGGTCAGTCTTTTTCATGGGGTAGTTTCCCCTTGTGAATAGTCAGGAGGACAAAAATCCAGTTAGGAGTAACACGTGGATGAAATTTCTTCACTTAAAAAGAGTTGGCGTAACTTTTTCTCTGTTGAAACCGTGTAGTCATTTCTTTCTTTCACACAAGAAGATGGAGTGATACTTAAAACACAGAAGAGAAGTAACTGCATCTCTAAAAGCCCCCCACAAACTGCTTCCTTCTGTAAAACATCTTTTCTCCCTCCAAAGGACTAATATATTCAAAAGATTCAATGATTATGCAATTAACCCATGCTCTGAAAAACCTTTCACAGGCTTCCATGAGTCCAGCAGCTCCATCCATTAAATCATACAAAGCAGAAGTATTTAAGAGCTTGCTAGCAGTCCTCTGAATCCATGACTCAAGAGGACGAGCATGGGGTTAGCAATAATCTTCAGAATCTACCACCTACTCACCGCACGTAACATTTCTTGTAGTTAGCGACCTTCTGCGTAGGAGATCACCAGCTACCGGCAACGAATCCGTAATTCCAAGGACTCACACGTTCAGGCAAGTATATGGATGTGTATCTCTAAATACAAGTACAGAGATCTTCTGTGACAGTGCGTCAGGAGGAGACTGGAAATACTTTTGCTTTCTGTATTGAGAGTACTTTCTTTCCTTTTAAAGAGGAAGTTTCGTTTTGATCTTGAGAAATTCTCTCTGATAAAACCACCAACTGAAAACCTGCCATTATGAACGAGGGATTTCACAACCTTCATTCCAAAAAACTGTGGCTATTCATTTCTGGAAGTGATTCATTGCAAAAGAATCGTCGTTGGCGGCGGAGGGAGCACTAATTTTTAGAAGACAGCCCGCCCTCTGAGAAGTGAGCAGAAACCTCAGAAACGGCGGCAGCCACGTGCCTCGCTGACCCCCCGTCACAGCTCCCTGAATCACCATCCACCGAGATGACGCGCCATGACCAGTTTCCTCTTCTAACTCCCTCAGTACACAAAAACCCTTTGGTCTGTACACGCTGAATATTCCCGGACTCTGGCAGAAAGGTTCAAATAAATCTGGGAGGAGGGCAGCAGCACTGTCAACCTGTCAGCGCTCAGTTGCTGGCGAGTAACCAGCATACGGATACTCACTTCCTGTGAGTACTTCTAAAAGAGCTTATGATATTTCCTTTGGAAAAAAAAAAGTGGGGAGGAAAGCAATACAGGGAGGAGAAGTAACTCCAACAAGCATTCAAAGCTAAAAGCATGCAACGTGATCACTGTTTACCAGCCACGCCTAATTTTAATTTGGTTTTTCAACCCCTGTGTAATTAAGACAGCCAAGAGAGAACAGCATCAGGAGAAAGAAAAAAAAAAAAGACATTTCACAAATGCTTAGACCTTCAGTGCGCGTGACCAGAAAAGTAATTTTAAGATTCAAGTGAACCAATCTGAAGCTGTTTAGAACATTAACCCTTCAAGGAAAAAGAGCTATTTTCGTTTGTCCCTACATTTCAAATATGGAAATCATCTTCCCCACTGGGTGCTGAGACACTGAAGACACAGCCTCTGAGTGCCATCCCCGGGGTTTGGGAGAAGAGGGAACATTTTCAGATTTGTCTGTGATGGGGGCAGAAAAACACCTATTTCTAACACCCCCTCACATTAACAGTGACCACGTGATTTTCGCACCAAAGCGCCCCTTGAAAACCGACCACGAAGGGCTAAGATGTGGCCTTTTGTATTTCTCTTGGCTTTAACCAAACCTGATCACTTAGAGAAGAGTAGAATTTCTTGATAACTGGGCAAACTAAGAAAAATTGCTTTTATCCCATCTTAAGGAGCAGCAGTGTGACACAGCTCATTTTCTGAAGAGACTTGTAGACACTTTGCTAAATGAGGAGCTTAAAAAAAAAAACCTGTCCTTTATTTTCAGGCTGTTTATGTGCTTCTGTCTTGGGTGGGAATGGTGGGGTACGGGAGCAGAGGAGTTCGTGCAGGCAGAAAGAGAAAAACACGAGCTTCCACTTAATGGGACTGAAGAATAAAAACAAACAGATCCAACGTGTTCACGTTATTTGTTACACGGCACCGCTCAGCCCTCAATTTCTAACGTGGTGATACCTTCTACCCCAGCTCCTGTATTGCTCATTTTTGAACATTCAAGATAAACATAAAGAATACATGTGAAAAATTTTAATAAAACCGTCTGTGTTTTATACTCTGGAAGGAAATTTTCACGAATGTGAAATGTTTTCACAATTTTACCAAAACTGATACTTTAAAAAGAAGAGTATGGAAACCATATGCATGGTGTGAATACAACCTTCAAATTGAGGATGAGTAAAAAACAGCACCAAGAGATGTCCTTAAGGATTTGATTCAAACCAACAACACTACACAACAGTCATCCCTCTGGCCTCACTCCCAAGACCTCATCATGAACTTGCTCAATGTAAAGAGGACCTCTCTGTATGATGTCTAAAGAACAGGAACCCTAGAGGGAGTGCAATTTTAAATATCTACAGCTTAAAAAACTCCTATTGAGGGCTTCCCTGGTGGCGCAGTGGTCGAGAGTCCGCCTGCCGATGCAGGGGACACGGGTTCGTGCCCCGGTCCGGGAAGATCCCACATGCCGCGGAGCGGCTGCGCCCGTGAGCCATGGCCGCTGAGCCTGCGCGTCCGGAGCCTGTGCTCCGCAACGGGAGAGGCCACAACAGTGAGAGGCCCGCGTACCGCAAAAAAAAAAAAAAACAAAAAAAAACAAACTCCTATTGATACTGAGCTTGGTGAATGATTAGAGGCCAGACACTTACTCAAATGTTAGAATATCTAATTTCCCCTCCCACTGTGTCACGTTCATACACATGCTCCAAGTTCTCAAAGCTTCTGTGCAGTTTGTTCCTGTTTCAGACTGTGCCTTATGAAAGTTCCTCTTAAGTCCTGGGTGGCCAATGCAGAGGTTTCAAAAAGAGAAAGGAAAAGTAGAACAAAACAGAATAAAGATCATAAAAATACATGCGGGGACAGTATGGAGAATATGAACCCAACCCACGTGGCCACTGCTGAGAAGCTGTCGCCCTCTAGGAACTCCTGTAAGTGGGGGAGGCTGAGGGGACTATTTCTAAGGGTGGGTATTCAGAATGTGATTAAGCTACAGGGGCTATCCAGGTCCTGCTCTAATTTGCTACGCTGTGGATATCCTGCAAGCCCAAGTTCACAGAATCAGTGTTTGCTCTCCAGACCTCTGGGCCCATTGTCCCCCCATCCCCCGCAAACAAAACAAAACCCTGTCACAAAGGTTCTTCACAGTTAACGTTTACTCAAAGTTTCCTTTTAAACAACGGAAAGGAGTGCACTCTTTAGCGGCCCTTTTATAGAAACGTTGGGGTGTGGCCTCACACAGGAAGGGCACCAGACCCAACGCGGGAAGTCAGGAGGCCTCGCGTGGGGTTCCGCCTCTTCCCCCGGTGATGCTCTGCTCTGGTCCAGATCACCCAGCCTCTTTCAGCCAGTGTGTCCATGGTGACAGCAACCTGACTACAAGGGCCGGTTTAGGCACCTACACGGATCTACTCATTCGATCCTCACAGCAACCCTACAAGCTCAGTTCTTCGGATTATTCCCATCCTACAGATAAGGACACAGCCTCAGGGGCTTTACGGGTTTGACCACAGTCACACAGTCGGCAGGTGGTGGAGCCAGGGTTCAAAGCCAGGGAGCCTCACCTTGATCACTCTGCTCAGAGCCTTCCATCAGCACGCCCGCCCGCCACGCCAGGCTGTGATGCGTGTTAAGTAAAGCCGCCCTGAAAACTACTACTCGAGGCAGATTTTTACTCATGTCACATGCAAATATATTCTCCGCAGAACTGAAAGAAAACTAATGACAACTAAGTACCGCTAACTCTAACACATCAGTTTGTTCTCTGAGAACAGCTTCATATAATTTGCAAACTACCTCTTTGCAAAATTTGTGACACTGAGTTTTTGAGGCAGAAGGGATCTAGAGATCCCTTCGATCAGAATGGTGGAGTGAGGATCCCCGGCACAGAGGCAAGGTTTGCCCCTCCATCACAAGGTGCTGCACCATTGCCTCACAGCCGCCCGGAACCGGGAAGCACTTCTTGAGTATTATTTTGATCTGTCAGGCATTCATTCACTCATGTGACGCGTGCATGTGTAACATCAGTCCTCAGAAATGTGTCAGACATTTTCTTCTCACTACACGCCCCTCAGGCTTTAAGAAGAAAAGAGAAAGATGAGGGAAATCAATCTTTACGTCCTATTTTTTCTTCTTCTTTTTTTAAGTCAGAGAAACACAAAGCCTCTATCAAAGTTCTCCTATGATGAACATAACTGAAGTTCTATCCAATTCTTTCTTTTCTTTGTAAACTTGCTCATATGCAGACCTGATGTTAAACAAACTCTCTTTCCCATGTGCTTACGGAACGTGGAAACCAGAGGAATTGGAAGCTGGGGCCTCCTTGGCTTCGATGGTGATTGATAATTTGGTCATTTACTCTTGAAGGAAAAAGTAATTTCCTACTTAGGGTATTCAAACTTTTCATGCTATTTATTCTATAACGTTTGGCCTTATTATATTCACGCAGAGTTTTTTTAATGGTTCCGTGTCATATTGGGTCACAACGAAATACCCGAAAATACCTCATCCTAAAACAAAGACATCTGTTGACAAGAAAAGTTAAGAAGAGAAAGAAGTAAGACCACATTCTGCTTTTATTTCCCCTTCAGAGAGCAAAGATTCTGGGAAATTTATGTACGTTACATTTATAAGCCGGCACTTTTCCCCCCAAAGATTTATTTGGCATGAAAAGTTACTTCCTGTAATCATAAAATCAAACGTTATTTACTCCTGTCATAACCATTCACATACTTCCTGTCATAAAAACTTGAACTTGGCTGGAATATTAAATAAAACATGCAAAAAACTACAGGTAGGAAGTGACTGTATAAATATATATTATGCTAAGTTCATAGTCCAATCTAAGAAAGGGACGAATCACCTCTTCTTGGAAAAACTAGTATTATACTTTATCATCTTGGCTGACTAATCCCACAGAATGATCTTGGAGGGTAGAAAGCTTTCTCTATTTGCTGAGCTCAATCAATAGTTTTAAGGTGGCTTCAGGATGCCTCCCAGGGGTACTGTATGTGCCTCGGGCTGCAATGTTCTTGAGGAGTTCATGGCCCAGAGTTAGAATCGTGAAGAGTCAAAAACTCACACTGGGTAGATGCGCACATTTTAAATGCATGCCCACATTTTTCTTTGATGGCTGCATATTTCTAAAAGAAAACAAGCTTCTGAATTCCTAGGCTTCCGTGTGTCTGGTGGGAAAAGCAGAGCCCGTGTACACACACAATGATAGAAGAGAGTGTGTGTGAGCAGATTTGTTTACAAAACAGGGCCCAGCAAAGTCTGTCTCTCCATGCCACAGCAGGATGCATCCAACAAAACAAACACACAGACACAGAAGAATCTATGAGAATAGCTCTTCTTTCTGATGAAGGTATAACAGTCTGTAATTATAACTGAGCCGTAAGTTAGAATGTGGCTTAGTCCTGAATGGGGAATATGTCAGAAAATCCAGTTTAACACACGCATGCGCGCGCACGCACGCAGAGGTGTGTATACTTCTCTACGGCACGATGGTTTCAACGGTCCTTCTTTGGCGTTAGAATCTCAAAGTTATTTCTTCACACAGGCGTCTTCTCCTACCTTCAATCCTACATACTTCCATCTGGACAGGGTGGTCCTTTCAAACTCATCAGGAAACAACAAAACCAACAACGTCTATTTGTCTTAGCTTAATTAATTGTACGGCCACAGGACCACGCTTGAGAACTTGGACCCTAACCCTTCTTCAGGGAGCAGAGCTGAGCCCATCGGTCGCCAAGTCTAATCAGCGCTTGTTTCCAGTGACTGCTGCCTTTGTCCTCTCCCGCCCATTCCCGATTCAAAAAAATATGTCGGACCTTTATCACTTTGTTCCTGGACAACTATGACAGCCTTTTTAATTGTTCACTTGCCAACGAGCAACTGCGCGGCAGAAGAACACAGTAAAGAGCAGGAAGATTGGGCTCTGGGTTGGCCTCCGCCAGATGCAGACCATGTGGTCCTGAGAAAGTTATGTGGTTTCCTTGGAACGTGGTGTTCTCATCTACAGCATGAAGAAAATGGTTATCAAATGATATGATCTAATCTGGGACACACCCAGTCACCAAATATGACCTTCTGAAACTTAGTTTCCTCAGGTAAATGCACACCTTAAAAATGTTCAGTGACTTGGCTAAAGTTTAAGTTCTTCAGCCTGAACTGAACGTGAAAGTCTCATAAAACGTACGGCACCACACAACTGCAACAGTGACCCTAACAGGGATCATTTCCTGAGCTACATGCACTATGCATGACCCAGGAATTTTGTATATGTGGGCTCTAATCCCCATGACCACTCCACAAGGTTGGTTTTATGACTCTACATTACACACCAAGGATCTGAGGTTCTGCGAATAACTCACCCAAGGTTATAAAATCTATTAAGTGCCAGGAATGGCATACAAATCTACATGTGGTTGATTATGAAGCCCACTAAGCCATACTGAGTGCTTTAAATGTACCATGTAACTACTTGAATGATCATTCTCTGAGTCCCTGTAGTTACCAGGATGCAAAAGGAAGCACCGATCATCAGAATATAAACAACAATGACAAAGTGATCACTTAGTGTTAACATCAGTATCTATTCCTGCTCACTTTCTTGGCTGCTCAGTACTACAGAATAAAAATGCAAATACAGTGTAGTTCACTTGTAACAGAAACTGCAGTTTTACACATAGCTGATAAAAGTGATGCTGGGGAACTGCGTGAGTCACACACAGTCACTGACAAATAAGGATCAAAGGGAGTTTGAACAGTTAACAACTGAGGAAGCAAAAGTCAACAGATATGATTACACGAGAGGTAGGCTCTTCAAGAGAATGGCTTGTGTGTCAAAAGATTAAGCGAGGTCCTTGGGGAAATTAAATGCTTCTAACAAAAATCACCCTCTTTATGATTCTGTCACAGAAGTGAACAATCTTTGGTCTAAAAAATAGCCTATTGTTTCATCATAGTCCAAATTTCTGTTATATAATGTAAAACAAACTGAGATTCAACTTTTTTTAAACTTTTCAAGACTTAATCCCAATAAAATCTTTTTTAAAATTTTACTGTTTGTTTAAAATATCTGATTCAGTTTTAAGTCAATTGTCTAAAAGTAACAGTTTTCTCGGAGCGGTTATCTTCAGATAACAAGGACCTCTTGAAATGGGAATAACAGAAAAAGGAAGAATAAAAGAATTACTGATATGCAGATAGTAGTGAACAATAAGAGAACTAATTCTCCAGCCCACAAATGGGAAGTAATGCCCTAGGTTTCCTCTCATTTCAAGATTCTCAGGCTTACCCAGCCCAAAGCACCCATAAAGAAGACCTGCTCATCAGCTCCATGCCCCGGTCCCACCACTGTATCTATGGTGGCATAGATACGGCATTCATATGGCATCAGGCTAGCCTCTGGGCAAGTCTGATTGTCTAGGCAAAACTAGACCGCAGTCTAGTAAACTGTGTAAATTCTAACTTTACAAGATCCACTCCACCTATTCTATCTTTATCTAGTTACCTGAAGATCTCTAGTTTTTTCCCCAGAAGACAAGAGTTTATAAACTGGAAGAATTTTGTCTTATGATAATTCAAGTTATAAAGGCCTCAACGTGTATCAAGATCCCGCCTGACACGTGTATATACACCTCTGTATAAAATTAAATGGTTTTGGTTTCTGCAAATATCCTTCAATCAAGCGTTCAGAGAAGGGTTGTTTTGAGAAAGATTTAATGGGATTTGTAACATAAAACCTCAAAAGCGTATTATTGACTTAACCAAGACAACGCTGGAATACAAAATGTGATTGCTGTGCTTTTTCTCGTAACTGTCATGTCCGCCTCCAAGAATCTAATAAAATAATTTGTCTCTGATGCCAGAGAAACCCAAGAAGGCACGCCCTAGGGAGACTGAGTCTTAAGTCGGTGAATTCTGAGGCATGTAAGTAAGCGATCAGAACGTTATTAGTGAGCTTTTGGCCTTGCAAGATTGTTGTCTGCTGTAGGGATCTTGGCTTGTTACTAAACAGAGAGCGGTTTTGTGATACTTTGAAATAGCTCCTTCTCTCTGAAAAGCAAGAGGTGTTACTCTTCATAAGGAAAAATCCAGAGCCTGCGATCTACACCTTATAGTAGAGATTCTTTTTCATATACATGCAGAGGCTATACAAGCACAAAAATGCACCGTGAGAAGTGAATATGTAAGTAAATACAAGAGCTTTCTAGAATTCAGAAATCTGAAATTGGGGAACAGGGTGAGCAGAAGTGGGATAGGAAGAACCAGTGGCAGTTCAGCGGTTTTGAACTTCTGACTGTGATTCCGGAAGATTTTTAACACAGCACTGGTTTTCCAAAAAGGGTTTTGTAGCACTGACCCCAAAGGCCAAAGGCAGCACATAATGCCGCTGTTGCAGTGTACGTTAATGAAGGCCATTGTGAACGATATGCTCTCTTTTAAGACTACACAGAAGCTGCATAAGCAAGCAGATAATGCAGAGCAATGCTGCAGCTCCATTTACAGTCCTCGGGCGCAGTGAAGCCTGGGCTTCAGAAGCTCAGGGTGGAATGCTTGCTTTGGAGAGCATTCAACGGAGAGCATTTGGTTTCCTCCATTTAACCAGGTCACCCAGGCATGGAATGCACAGCTCTGCCAGACAGAGAGCGTTGTGGATGCCTGAGAAACAACGGCTTGTCCAGGCTACTGATGCGAAGAGAGGCCACGGTTTCCTTTTTCTCTGCTTTAAATGGCAGCCTTGACGTCACAACAGCTAGGAACCGCTGGAGGGACAAATAAAAAGGCTCAAGCCAAGAGTGCCCTGCTCTGTTGCAGGGCCATTTTCATCCCGTTCTGGTATCTTCTGTGGCTGCAGAGAGTCAGCAAGAGCAGAGGTGAATGGCTGGAGCTTAAAAACAGAGGCGGGCTCTGGGCTGATAAAACAGACCTTTGACCATGTTAATCATCACCTTCAAGAAACCTGGATGAACTTCAGCTCTTGCATGAAGCTTGTTTCTGACCAAGTGGACTCCCCAGGGAATGCCTGGAGTGATGTTGTTCACGGTTCAGACCTCTGCATTTTCCCCGAAGAGCTGAACTTCCTGTATTTCAAAGCGGACCTCTTCTAAGAGGGACTGCCACAAACGTCCTGAGAGAGGCAAGGAGCTCAGGAGAGCAGGCAGACAGTTTTTGCAAGAGACTTATTTTCTTCTATATAAAAACATCCTTTAGGGATTTTATAATTTAAGTTCAAGCAATTAAACATGCACGTTTAGCACCCAACTGCAGGTGTTTGAACAAATGGGTGAAAAATGTTCAGATGGCTGGCAGGCAGGCTTAATTCACCATTATCTAAAATGAGTTGTCTGTCTAAGTCATCACAGCAGTTTGAAAAGCATGATCTTTCATGTTTCAACCTTACCTCAAAATTATAAATTATATTTAGCTACGTGAGTGTCGGATCACTTATTTCCATTATAAATGCAATGCTAACTGTAGACATACCGGGCAGTCTGCAGGCAGGATCTGAAAGCATCATGCCACTGCTTTCATGGAACAGAGAACAGCTTTCGGTTGCCACATGTTTACCCAAGTTCAGCCCTCTGCCTTTGAAGCAATAACAACTTTCACCAAACCCCAACCCTAGCCTAAAACCCACAGTGCTCGGGGTCCTTTGGGACAGCCGAAGCTCGAAAACCAGGAGCTGATGGGACGTCTTTGAGGTGTGTGTGTTGTAGCAGCACAACACACAGAGGGCAATGGAAACACCTGCTCTTATGACGTCTGTGCTCGTATTTAGAAGTTCAGCAGAAGGAACAACGCCTCTGAGCTACTTGGCCCCCTTTATAAGCTCTTTCTTTTCTTGATTTTTTTTTTAATATTTATTTATTTGGCTGCACCAGGTCTTAGTTGGCAGCATGCGCATGCATGCTCTTAGTTGCAGCATGTGGGATCTAGTTCCCTGACCAGGGATCGAACCCGGGCCCTCTGCACTGGGAGCATGGAATCTTAACCACTGGACCACCAGGGAAGTCCCTCTTTTCTTAATTTGATGAGCACTCCCAAAGCATAACTTCCCTGTGGGTCATCGGATCGTCTTGTTTCAAGAGAATAATCTGCCATGAAGATATACTCACTTTCAAAGATAAAAGAGGGTATAATTCTGATATAAAATTCTCCTTTAAGACCTCCTACAACAGAACACACCCCTTCTCGCCTTCAGGTTGTCTTGAACATCTCTCAACCTCTGTAAGTATCTGAGGCCTGTTTTGCAATCTGGTCTTTGGACTCAAATGATCTTTACCTGGGTAGAGAACAAATTCCATGCCTTGTTTCTGCTGTTTAAAAAAAAATCCAAGTATCTTCAGTGATTAAACAATGGAGAAGATACAGCAAAAATTATTTGTTAACTGCATTTTCTTTCAAATGACGGTTATGCTCAAGAGGTGAAACTTATTCTAGCCTTACCCTTGTTTTTATTTTATAAGAGCTTTTTATAGTTTAAGAACTGTAATTAAATTTCCTCAGAACTGATTTATTAAACTTAAGTTTTCAAGAAGAGAATGATGGGATTTCTTAAACTATTAAGTTTCCAAAAGGAAGACAAATTATTTTTATTCTAATATAAAAGATGAGAGACTGAAAGGGAAAATTTTTTCCATCTGTATTTTGATTAGAATTTTTTAATGTTCAAATTCTTGGTTCTAAACCACAGTAAACAACCAGTCATTCATTAAGAAGCAACTATTGAAAAGGCGATATTTAAAGGAGAAAAAATAAAACATGATGTGATTAAAACCCCATGCACGTCTTCACTTCAAGGCAAACGCTGTGCCCATCTGGGTATTTAGAAGGTGCCAAATATCATTGGGATCTAGATTTAATTCATGTCATAAAGAAAGTACTGTGTTTAACTTGTTTACAAAAGACCTAGAACCTCATGGAAATGATGGTGGTGATATGGACATGAAGTGAACTCAACATTAAAATGAGGTACTGATTTTTAAATTATTTAAATATACAATCAGTCACAAACATGAACAAACTTTCAATGATCTAGTGTTCTACTCCTAATGAGAAAAGGTAATTTTAAAGATAACCTTCAGCTTTAATAGGTTTCTGCTCTAATTTTCTCCTCTGTTCGGAAATCTTTAAAGGTTAGTCGGTTTAAAAATCCTGGCTGCTTTTAGTCAGAAGGGCCAAAGAAGAAGAGACAAGGTCTGTCCCGAGGGGACTCAAAGATGGATTGTGAGAATTTAAACCCTGGACATGTTACCTGAACTGAAAGCACTGTCTTTGCTCGCTTTAGTGGTGAGACTTGGGAAGGACCCGAGCTCCAGAGCCCTCTCTTCAGGTGACAGGAAGTACGAAGTGCACTGACCCCAGCAGCTCCCAGCACATGTGCAGAGATATCCACGTTCAGCTCCCAGCACATGTGCAGAGGTATCCACGTTCAGAAGTTAAGCCTGAGCTGGCCGACCTGCTGGCCAGGGTGGCCACCCTCAGCGGGGCGGTGGCTTTCCTTCCACGCTCTCTTGCCCACTGAGTCTTACATGAACAGCAGACCCGATCCCTGATTTCAGTCTAAGGACACTGATGGGAATTTTCCATGAAATCATCTTTAGGAACAGACAGCTATCATAAATACCACAGAAATGAGCTCTCCCTTTCCAAATTCCTCTGAAAGCGGCAGAGAATATGTACAGCCTTGTTCTAAACTTATTTGTAACAAATAAAATAAAATAAAATAAAAGCTTCTCCTCCAGGTTATTACAACTCAACCAACAGTCATCAGCCAACCCTATAATGCACACATGAGACATCGGTTTTCACAAATTGTCTTTTGTGCTTGTTAGGAAAAACTAACTTTCTATCTATCTATCTATCTATCTATCTATCTATCTATCTATCTATCTATCTATCTATCTATTCTTTACCTATATGGAAACAAACTCATAATACTAATCTCCAACAGTGATTCCGTAGTAGGTAGCTTTATAAAACCAGTCCCCCCCCCCTTTTTTTTGGCCATGCCTCGTGGCATGTGGGATCTTCCCCAACTGGGGATGGAACCTGTGCCCCTGCAGTGGAAGCACGGAGTCTTAACCACTGGACCACCAGGGAAGTCTCTAAAACCAGTCTTTATGCTTATAAATCTACCCTCCAATAGGTGACAACAGAACAGCTCCGTCACTCTCCTTAATTTCTAATATGTACACGGAGAGGCAAACACAAGGTTTTATTGAGACTCTTACTGTACATGCTTCTTTTCTTCATAGCACATCATAACCTGCAGTTGCCTTTGTGCATCTGTACACTGCCTGTTTCTTCCACTAGTCTGTAAATTCCATGAAGGCAGGATTAGTGTCTGTGTTTTCCTTATATAAACACCGTGGGATGGATGGAAGGAGGGTGGAGGGTGGGGAAGGGGTGGGGAGGGAAGAAGAAAGAAGTAGTAAGAGGAAGAAGGGAGGGAGGGAAGGAAAGGAAGACAAGAGTTGCAACAGCAGCTACACTGGTTTTAGCAAAGACAAGGAGTACTTCTTTTGGCATGAAATTAAAATTATTATGTATGTGACACGGAGGCACAAAAATAAGGAATAATTAGCTCCTAGATCTTTCATGTTTTATCTGTACAACAGCCACTACAGCAGGTAGCTCTGCTCACTGACTTCTCAGCTTATCTGTTTGTAAATACAGAGCTATGTTTCTTAAGTGAACAGTTTAAGAACTGTGACCAAGGTCCAGTACTTCTGCCCTTTTTATTCATTCAACATCTCTTGGAAACACAAAGCCCGATTTTAACTTTGGATATATCCATGTGAAGGCAGAACTAGCTCTCAAGCAACTCTTCTCATTTTTACCACCTACATAGAAATGTAGCTTCTGGTAAAGGATTCCTCTCAATGAAGAAATCATTTACCAATAATAAGCAGGGTCACTGGGGGCAGAGGACAACATCAGACCTGACAGCTAGGAAGGCAGGTAGTGTCACTAAGAGGATGCTCGAGACCCCTCCCGTCACCTGGCTCCAGGGGGAGCAATCCAAGGAGTCCTTTCCCCACGCAGCACGTCCTGTGAGGGTGTGACGGGCACGGTCATCAACACAGGACTGTGGAGGGCTCGCCTGAGTTTACACAGCCTGTGACTGACAGAGTCAGGATGCAGCCCCAGGTCTTAAAGGCCGCATCTGCTGCCTCATCTGGCCGCCAGGCTGCTCACTGCGCAGGCTCTGAACCGGCAGGGCCGCAGGAAGTGGCAACAAAATCATCTGCACCACAGAGAAAGTGTGAACACAGACAAGCCCAAACCGATCATCATAGTTTTGAAGCATCTTGTCTAGGAACAGTTACCGACAGGAAAGTTAACCTGCTGAGCCAAGCGCAGACCTAATCAGGTCCGTTTTTGCCACGAATGCCTAAAGCCCTTCTTTCAGGGAAGAGACGAACCTCGACTCCCATCATCTGTGGCCGCCGTGGGAATTACGAGAATTAAAAGAAATAACGCATGCCCTTGTGCACCTTAACGCTGTGGGTCTCCTGCGAAAACTACATTCAAACCCAGCTCCCATGTGAACACAACCAGACCAGCCTTGGCAAGTCAGCTTTCATCTTGTTCAATCCTTTCTCTCAGTTTTTCTCTATCAATTTATCATAAGTGTTATCGGTTGAGGGTCTACAATACATCTAGCATTCTTCTGATGACAAAATAAAAAAAATCACTCCCTGTACCCTCTGCACTCAAGTACTTTATGATTCAGATTTTGTTCTCCCTTCTGGATGCCTATAATTTCTTCTTGACTGACTAGGGTTTAGAAAACATGGCACGTTCACAACCGTAGGGAGTTAACTGCACGGCACCCATCACAGAGCAAGAAAGGCAAGAAAGGTGTTAGCTCTGACTGCTGGGCTAATTCACCCGGGTCCTGACCTGTATCACCAATGTCCCAGGAATGTAACCTTCCCCATCACACCCCCGATGGCAAGCAGCCGTGACATGCTGATTCTGTGGGTAGGACGTCATGCGTTCCAGCTTCATTTGCAAGAGTATTTCCAGGTCCAGCTGCCGCCTTGTGGCCACAGCAGAGGTCCTGACCCCTTCAGCCAGCTCCACTGGGAGATGGAATCAAGGCCAGCGATCTATGATCTAATCCCAGTGCCAAGGTGAGCTTGTCAAAGGCCCTGAGAGCAAATTACGTTTTCCCTGCCTGGGGCTTGGTTTCTATGCTTTAAAAAGGATTCTCAGTATTTAGTGCAGTAAAATTAAGCACTTTCAAATTTCTGCCAGATCCCCTGGAGAAATACGGTTTATTAACAGAAAACAAATGCAGTGCCTGAAAGGCAGGAGACCCGGATCACAGTCCCTGGCCCACTACTGATTCACTGGGTGGCTTCAGGCAGGGAACTTAAATCAAGTGCATCATTTGAAACGGGCACAGAGTGGACACTTGGCATGTGGGCAGTGTCCTGTGAGGTCTGAGGCTGGTCCAGTGGCGCAACTAAGTCAGTGCAGACGAGGCCCTTTGCCAGGGCCCAGGGCCTTGAGTGCTGTTTTGCAGCTGGCTCAAGGTGGCCATGCTGAAATGTGACCATAAAATTTTTGAAAGCTTGAAGCTGAAGGAACTGGTTGAAACCTGTCCTTGAAATGAGGGGCAGTCCCACATATTAGGTAAGAGCACAGCTTTTAGGAGCCAACTCTGTGGATTCGAATCCTGAGTCTACCATTTTCAAGCTTTAGTTTTCTCGTCTGTAAGGTATGAATAAATACCATCTACCTGTCACAGGCTCTTGTGAGGATTAGATGCATTAATTCTTGTAAAGTAAACACTAGGTGAACATTAGCTATTAGCTAAAAGTTAACAAGGTATTAAAATCAAATGTAATAATTTATTAAGTATATATTTTTTCAGCTTCCAAAGCAGATTTATAGAGAGTTCCAGTTGGAATGAATGAAACTCCATGAGAGAGGTAATAATAAAATACCTAACCTTCTACACCCCTTTAGAGTTTGCAAGACACTTTCCCCTGTTTTCTTTGAGGTTCATATTCTCCTCATTTATTCTTTTACAAGTCACACTTCAGCAAAGTGACCAGGCAGACTGGAAAGACCAGAAGCAAAAAGAAAGATGAAAACTTTTTTTTAAATAAAAATCTCAATCCATAGGTTCAATAGCATTCCAGAAACGGCTGGAGAAATAATGCTTTAAAGGCCATCTGCATGCTGGTATCTCCATCTGAGACCTCTCCCCTGAAATACAAACTTGATTATCCACTTGCCAAGTCAACATCTCCACCGGAATTGCAACAAGCATCTCAAAGTCAACATGACTAAAACAGAGCTCCTTCTTTTTCTCCCCTCTCCCCATCAACAAGATAATGGGTGAACTGTGATACAGTCACACCTCTGGAACACTGCAGCAATGTATACAGAGGAACTGCAGCTATACTCCCAACAACATGGGTGACTTTTATAAACATAATATGGGGGAAAAACATAAGCTACAAAAAACTACACATGGTGTGACACCATTTTTTACGTATCTCAAAATACCTTTAGCAACGCACATTTGTGTGATAAGATTTATATGTTTGTTTAAAATAAATCGAGAGGATTAAAAACACAAATTTCAGAATTGCAAGGAAGGTGGAGAATAGTGGGAAGGAAGTTCACAGAGAGATCCAGAAGCATCTGTAATGTTCTAGTTCTTAAAGTAGGTGGTGGGTCACTGGAGTACATTTTTTAACACTGTGCTTTAGAGCTTACGTGTATGTTATGCATAATCTTTTGTATATATCAAATAATCAACAAATTAAAAAGACAGAAATACAACCTGTAAAAATGAACTGTGCTGAACGTTATACTTTAAAACAAACTAAGCAGTGAAGGAGAGTAAATCTTGCTAAAAATATGAAGAAATTAATGTATACTAATAAAGTTGGGTTATAGAATATAATTATTTTTACAAGGATGAATAAAACACATATGTAATACATGGATCAAATGCCAAGGGAAAAAAATGACTAGGTTTAGAGGTCAGAACATATTTACTTATCGGGGATCTTTTTTTGCTAGGCTTTCTTTCTTAAAAACAAAATGGATTGATTGATATTACTTGTTTAGTGTTCCCTGTTTAGCAGGTGGACGATCCAAGGCTGCTAAGGATGAGAACATCTCCCTGTCCTGCCCGGGCTTGGGTCTCTCAAGGCTCTTCTTCCAGGAGAAGCCCAGCACCTCACCTGGTGAAGGCCCGTGATTGTGGAGTTACCCTTCTCTCCCCCGTCAGCACTGATAGCGGCAGTTTATTGTAGACAGACTTAAAATATACGCTTTCTTTTTTCTAGAGCATCTAAGTTGCAATTCTTAAAATGAACACAGCATCAGAGTCTATTTTCGAAGGAAGTGACCAAGCTCAAAGCAGCACTAGGCATGATGTGCCTTGTTTATTTATCTGTTCGAACAGGCAATGAAACAAAAAGAGGCCTGTGTATTTCTTGTGCTTTTCAAATAGGAACTGGATCTATCTGAATGGCCAGGGAGGAGAAGACAGTTTGATTTAGATTTGGCATGGCTTTAGGGGAAGAAATGTCTTTGTAACTGGTCCTAAATATTATGGCAACTTGGACTGAGTCAGTCTCCAAGGGAGAAGTCCCCACATGTTATAACAGAAGCCAGTGGGCTTGGCAAGGAAGGGAATGAAGGAATTACAATTAAAGCAACACCATTTTTCCACCATGGCGAAGATTCGCTGGCCAGGACCATGGCCTGTCCTCCTTTTCCATGGCTGATCAAACTAAGCACTGCCCTTTCAGATCAGTCTTTATCATCATATTCTGAAGAACACTAAATGCTGAGATTAATGTTAATTTCTAGTGAATTCTTAAGGAGAACTTTTTCTTCCTCCTTACTAAAAAGAAAGAATAAACGATTCAGAACAGAGATTCAAAAAGAGGAGTGCCAGCAAAAATTCTGTTAAGGTTGACAGAGTACATCTTTCAAATATACTTATTGATTCTGGAGCTCCAATAAGATAAGACTGTGATCTGTTTTGATACATGCTTCCGCCCCCCCACCCCATTTAAATTTCTGAAAGTTAGATTCTTGCCTACCTGTCTTGCTATTTTAACTGGTCATTCCCAAACATAAACTGCCCCACTCTGAAGCTTTCCAAAGCTAAGAGGAGGTGAAGTCTGGCACAAAGCAGGCTGTCAGTGAGCGCTTACTGAGTGAATCTGCATTTCTGCATGGCCTTGAGCTGGATGTAAATTCTAAGGCTTCTTACATTAACAGTAAGTTTTCAGTCAACATCATCATAACTTACTGTTTCCAAGAGGAAAAATAAGCTTATATAAATGGTACTGAATACAGTATCTAGTGTTCATTTATGAGAAGCAAAGGAAAGGAATTTTGAGGAAAAAGTGAGACAAAATATAAATACAAATCATACAGCTTCATTTTACAAAGTGCTTTTCCAAGTATACCGCGTATTTCACTGAAAAAGAAAGGAGACATATACGTTTGTGAGATAGGTAGGTGACAAACTAAGGGGTATGTGTGTGCATGTGTGCAAGACCAAGAAAGCATGAGAGAGACACAGACAGAAGGAGAGACAAAGAGGAACCTGGAATAATTAAAGAAACAGGGAGTTTAAGGAATGTTTTAAAAATACATAATTGATGATTCCTTAAAAGCACCAGAATTCCTTAGATGTTGCCCTAGACCAGTGTGGCATACCAGCTATGAAAAGTCGGTCCTGAATGCTAATGACAGGGATGTATACAGTACCATGCAGATTTCTTTTGGGAAGGAGAGCTACTGACAGAGCCATGTAGCACTGACTGAAGCCCAGGCTGATAGGCTCATCTTGAGGAGAAAACATCCTCAAATAGGTGCCTGAGGGCTAAATCCACATGCGTCTGTAATACCCTCTCTCCCCATCCCCATGGCTATTTGGGAGTGATCTCAGAGAACAGAGTGAGTCCGTCAGTCACTCAACATATATGTATAAGAACCTACTACGTGTCAGGTACTGCACTTGGTAGATGCAGAAATATGATGATGAACTCAGTGAAAAACAAAGTTCCTGCCCTCATGGACACCAGGGAGCTGGCGGCAGAGGTACAGCAGAGTGACTGAGAACACGGCTGGGGTCATTAGATGAGGTTTAAATCCTGCCCTGGAAAACACCGTTTAACTCCCTAATTATTGCTTTCTTTATATGTAAAATGGGATGATAATGTTGAGAAGATTCCAGGAGATCATGTTTGTAAAGCACTTAAAACAGTCCCTGGCACACTAAAGGCCCCATAAATGACAGTTACGAGGGTTACTTCCTCAGAGAACTGAAGGCCACCCACAAAGAAGTTTGCCATCTTCTTCCCCAGAACACACCCCAAATTGTTGGACAAGGAACTAAGCCACATCACCACTTGATCACATTTCTGTATGACTTTTGGCAAATCAGGTAGCCAACAGTGTCACTGAGCTAGACAGGAAAGTCTAGTGGCTAAAAATATACCCCAGCAAGAATATACCCCATACTGTTGCTATAATGGGAATGTTTTCTGTTTCTCAAGGAGGTAGCAAGAGAGTATCACTGGAAGGCCTCTTGAAAAATCACTTAGAGCATTTCTCTTTTAAAACAAGCCCTGGGCTTCCCTGGTGGTGCAGTGGTTGAAAGTCGGCCTGCCGATGCAGGGGACACGGGTTCGTGCCCCGGTCCGGGAAGATCCCACGTGCCGCGAAGCGGCTGGGCCCGTGAGCCATGGCCGCTGAGCCTGCGCGTCCGGAGCCTGTGCTCCGCAACGGGAGAGGCCACAACAGTGAGAGGCCCGCATACCACAAAAAAACAAAACAAAACAAAACAAAACAAAAACCCTACGAAAGCACCACTAACCATGATGAAGGTTCTAGATGATGGTTCCAAAGGGACAGATGAGAGGCTACATTCAGGACATCTTAGACTGAGAGGCAGTAGAGCAGAAGGGTTAGGAGCACAGGCTCTGGAGCCAGGCTGCCTGGGCCCCACGCCTGGCTCTCTCACTCACCTGCTGTGCAGCAATGACCATGCGGCTCACTGGGGCTCGGTGTTTAAAATCGGTCACAGGGGGTTAATATCAGTCCCTATCTCATTGGGTAGTTGTAAGAATTAAAATCACTAACATCTGTGAAGCAATTATGATAGACCTGAGCCCTAGAAAAATAGTCTATAAATGTTAGCAATAATTATGCCTGGCAAACCCAGTAACTTTATTATGCTGCTAATAAGCATGTGAGAGCCAAATAGCAAGAGAGCAACTGAACCACACCCGAGGAGTCGGGAGTCCTCTCCTTGGCTCTCACATCTTCTTTCTGCATCACACTGGGTGCACCACATCCCTTCTGTAATTCACTCTCCTCACCTACACGACAAGCAATATACATCTCCACCAGGAATGCCTAGAGAGGCCTGATGCCGTTTTTTGCTAATATCAACAGCAGCTGAACAGTTTAAATTTCTGTATCTTCCTGTCTATATTAGTCAGAGTTTTCCAGAGAAAGAGAGTCAATAGGATGTGGTGTGGAGGGGGCGGGGGAGAAAGAGACAGAGATCAAGAGATGGAATTTTAAGGAAATGCTTAGGCCAGTTCCACTGGGGTTTGACAAATCCGAAATCTGCAGGGCAGGCTGGTGACCCAGGGAAGAGATGATGCTGTGGTCTCAAGCCGGCAGGCAGTCTGGAGGCAGAATTCCTTCATCCCTGGGGGACAACAATCTTTCCCTCTAAAGGCCATCAATGGATTGAATGAGGCCCACATACCTTATGGAGGATAATTTGCTTTTCTCAACACCCCTGATTTAAATGTTTGCTTTACTCAGCACCCCTGATTTAAATGTTGATCTCAGCTTTACTCAACACCCCTGATTTAAATGATCTCAGCTAAAAATACCTTCAACAGGTATTTTTATTCACCTTCTTGACTGGTGTTTCACCAAATACCTGGGTACTGTGACCTCGCCAAGTTGACACATAAAATTAACCATCACACTATCCTTTCAGAAGAGATGGTGTCCAGATGATTCTTTGCTGCAGGAAAAACCTCTAAGAATGCACAGCAACTTCACTTTCTGAGACCAGATTAGAGGCAAGAAATTCAGATGAGGCACCCATTTCTTTAGAGATGAATTCTAAGGCTGAAGAAAAACCTTGAAAGCAGACATAGAGGATGGTATCTGAATAGTAAGTAGGAAGAGTCAGGAGAATGTACTCCAGTCCACAGAAAGGACAAGCTTTTAGAACAAAGGCTGCAAACTCAGTACCTGTACGGGCCAGACAGATAAGACAAATGAGTGAAACGAACAGGGTGGGGGACATGCAGAATACACAGTGCACACCCCGTGTAAAACTGCTCCCCAGCTTCTGGCCGAGGAAGGCTCCAAGTCCAGCTTTCTTTCTGCAACAGCCCGAGGACACACACAAGCAGGAGCCTGTGGAAGGACAATCGACTTTCCGGCAGGTCAAAGGAGCCCCGTCTCTCTCTTCCACCACTCATTAGCAGCATGACCTAGAATAAGTTCCTTAAAACTCTCCAGGCCTCTGTTTTGTTTGTAGAATGAGGTCACTGCCACTTACACTACAGAATTATTGTGAACACTCAGGGAAAAGTGCCCCAAATGTGACGGTTGATATACATGCTTCCGACTTTGCTTTTATTAACCACCATTTATAAGGCACTTACTATGTGCAAGGCACTACTTTGCAACTCATTTAATCCTCACAACAACCCCACGAGGCAGGTACTCATTCTACAAATGAAGCAGGGAAAGGGTAAATAATTTGACCAAAGACACACAGCAGAGAATACTAGAAGATTGTCAAAAGATATAAAACAACAGGACTATTAGATGCTACAATAGAGTCTATCCCTCCAGCTACCAGAAGATTCTCTGTCTTTTCTTTCAACCTAAAATTTGTCGCAAGTGTAGGTGATGCTTGCTGCCGGTACCCACTGACTCCCACTCACTCCTCCACAGCTTGCACGCCCCGCCCCCACCACTCCATGAGCCTCTCCCTTAAAGGCACTCATGACTCTGGGCTCAGCAATCCAAAGGCCTCTCACAGTACCCCCGTCCTTACCCCAACAGTTCCTCTCCGCAGCACCAACGTCCACTGGCCTTCTAAGGCTCTGAAGTTCCCCGTTTTCCCCTTTGGAAGCTCCTCCGCGGTCTCCTCCCACCCCTTACCCCCACCCCCCACCCCAGAGGTGAGTCCTAGGGCCCGTTCACTCTCTCCTCAAGCTCCTCTCCTCGCTCTGACGCTGTGCACACAGTCCGTGGAAATCACGTTTTCAACTCACACACCTCAGTGCCCAACCTCCATACCTACGCAGCAGGTAGTGACCGACCTACACGCTGACCCTCTCCCCTCCAAGTCCTGCCAGCAACCTGTGCGACTTTAACCTGCACACGAACACCCGTCCAGCATGGGTCTGTTAGCTCCTTAACCTCCTCATATCCACGGCCAGCTCTCCCCTCCTCTGGACCTGTCCACTCCAACGACCTTGCTCTATTACTATCACTTGAACTGCTTCACTTCTGAACTAGTACATGCTGATGTCCCTCTCTCTGACCACGATCCCCTCTCCTTCAGCTCCCTTTACTAATTATTTAGGATACCAGTTGGTTACGTAGGATAACCAAACCTAATAATCCTAAACCCCACATCTGATCCTTCCACCGTGTCCCCTAGGAAAGTACCAGCAACAACCCAGCTGCCCAGTTAAGAAACTTACATGTTAACTTTTATCCTTCTCTCTCCCTCATCCCCCACATCCAACAACCCCGCAAACTCCATATGTCTACCATTCTTAAACATCAACCAGAGTCTCTCTATCCGGATCACCCTCACCTCTCATCTAGAATCCTCTCTCCAATGAACTCGTGACCAGTTTTCCTGCTTCTGGTACTTGCTTCCCTAAAATCTATTCTCCAGCAGACAGAATGGTCCTTCTAAAACATGAGTCTAATCACATCACCCCAGTGCTTAAAACCCATGAATACTTCTCATGTCCTTAACGAGATGATCAGATAGATCGCCTAATACAGCTTCTGGGGCATTTCTTGATCTAGCTGCTGCCCACCCCCCTGGCCTTATCTCCTGTTTTCTCCGTTTCAGCACCACATAATTTCCAGTTCTTCAGATGTATCATGCTTCTCTCTTGCCTCTGGGGTCTTGGTAGATTCTAGTTCCCCTACCCGGAATATGCCTTTTTCTTCCTTTTTACCTTGGCACTCATCATGCGAGTGTCATGTTAAGTACTGTAACTTCCTTCAGAGACTTCCTGGTCCCCAGACTTGGTTAGGTGCCCTGGGTCGGTGTTCCTGTAGCAAATCTGCACTGCCCCCCCTCCACATTACAGTCACCCCACAGTATGGAGTCTCCCTCGCCAGCCTGTTCTGTAGGGTAAGACTATGGCTCTCTCATTCAGCACTGTACTCCCACTGCCATGCAGTGCTCGTCCATAAGGACACTCAACAAGTATGTGTTGAATAAAGGAGCACGCAGCTGATTCTTAAATCCCTGTCTCCGATCCTCTTAACTTTGTCCTTGAGATTCAGCTCCACAACTCCAGTTGCCTGATGGATGTCTTACCAGTATCTAATCTGAACATGTACAGAGTGCATGGGGATCATCTTCTCTCTCACATCTGCTCTCTTCAAAACCTAGTACAGTAGAAAGAGAACAGGTATGGAAATCAGGGATGCCTGGAATATGCTGCTCTATATCCTATTAGCTGGGCAGCTTTAGACAAATCTTTCTCCGAGCCTTAGTCTTCTCATCTCTGAAATGAGGGCAAAAATACCAACCTCATAGGATTAGTCTAAGATTGAATGAGATGATGTATGTGAAATGCCTGGCAAATGACATAGAAATAACAAATGGCACCTGAGTTCAAAAATCTGGAGTAGGGGCTTCCCTGGTGGTCCAGTGGTTAAGGCTCCGCACTCCCAGTGCACGGGGCCTGGGTTTCCTCCCTGGTCAGGGAACTAGATCCCACATGCATGCCACAACTAAAGAACCTGCATGCTACCACGAAGACCTAGTGCAGCTAAAATAAATAAACAATGAATATTTTTTTTAAAAATCTGGAGTAATTCCGCTTCTATCCTCCTCCCCGCCAGGCAACCCCTCTCATCCAGGCCCATTCCAGTCGTGCCCCCTCACTTAGGCCCCCTGCACCTCCCTCCTGGACTATCACAGCAGCTCTGCTGGGCTTCCCTGGCTATGGTTCTCTCACTGTCCAGGCCACCCCACACACTGATTCCAGAAGATCCTATTGTCATTCACCTGACCGAAATTCTTCAACTGTTCCCGTGACTTAGTATCCAGTCTAAATCGTTCAGTCATAAGCCTTCACAGCCCTCCTGGGCCGGCCTCAACTGACCTTTGCTGCCTTCTGTTCCCGTTAGTCACTTATACACACACTGTTGCCCAGCAACAACACATTAGTCACTGCCCACTCTGCGCACCAGTTCTTCCCATCCCTTTCTATATGTCTCTGCTCATGTGTCCTTGGACTCAGACCCTCGCAGTCCTCAAGTCCAACACCAACTTTCTTGGTCCGGCCAAAGCCTCTTCGATCCATGATGCATTTCTTGATGGCCCAGCCTGAGAAAAATCTTTTCTACAAATGTGTAGTGTGTTTGATTTATCTCTTTTCTTTTATACATTTTATCTCTCTTCTCTATGTTTATCTGTGCACTGAACCTTAGCTCCAAGCTCTCCACAGGCAGCATGACGTCCGGGCCCACACTGTCATGCTCAGGAAAGGCACCCAGGAAACAGCAGCTGAATGTGCACACCCACAGGGTCCTGCTGAGGATGTACCAGCACCTGGGGGGCTGCAATTGTCAAGCTTCTGCTCAGCTCCTAGAACAGTGCCTGGCATAGAGCGGCACTCCACAAATAACTGTTAAATGAACTTATCCACAGGGAGATCGCCTATTGGCTGTGGGACAGAAATTCTGTCCCCGCGGAATAAAACACAAAAGAAGACCTGAGGAAGCCTTTTCTCTCCCACCATATACTTAGGATGCAGGCCAGCTTCAAGTTCACTGTCTCCCGAAAGCTAGACAGCTACTCTCAGCAATCAGTATGGCATGTAACGCTTTGGTATATTTAATGTGTCAAAAGTACTCAATTTTAACATGTAAGTAAGAATCATTCCTCAAAAATAGTCTCCTTTGGAGAACACAGAGTTATTCTAACAATGTCCAAAATCTTTTCCAGACCTCACCTTTTATATAGCCATAACTTCTTTGTTTTTTTTTTTTTTTTAAAAAGATGTCTATTACAGAATGAACACCTTTTCTCATAAGGCTTTCAACTAGCTGAGAATTAAAGAATTTCAGAAATAAAAGTCCCATCTCCTTATCCTTAAAGTAGAAGGTGTTTTTCAGGGCTTTCATTTCCAAAATTCTATTATGTAAGCCACTTTATAAATCACGTACACAACAATCCTCATTTTTCCATGAAGTTTTTTTTTTTTTTTTTGCGGTACGCGGGCCCCTCACTGTCGTGGCCTCCCCCGTTGCTGAGCACAGGCTCCGGATGCGCAGGCTCAGCGGCCATGGCTCACGGGCCCAGCCACTCCGCGGCACGTGGGATCTTCCCGGACCGGGGCACGAACCCACGTCCCCTGCGTCGGCAGGCGGACTCTCAACCACTGCGCCACCAGGGAAGCCCTCCATCAAGTTTTAACTGCCCCCCTCCAACCCCACCGGGCTCTGGCAACAACACCATGCACCACGTGTATCTCTGTTACAGTACTTGTCAATCTGTGATGTTACCTCTTTATATGTCATTTATCCCACTCAACTGTCCTCCTGGAGGCAGGCCCCTGACATGCCAGTTTCTGAATCCGCAGTGCTGACTGCTGGAATGTAGTCGGTGGCTCAGTAAAATGTTTACATGAATCAATGACTCAAATCAGTTAATGGATCATAAACCTTTTCATCAGACCTAACTACTGGCTCCTTCCTACCCTCCAAGGCCAGAGAATTCCCATCACTGTGGATAATAAAAAAGGATGGGAGGTTTTTAAGGCAATGGCGAAAAAAAGTTTTGAATGTGTCCTTGGCAAAGATGGCATCGCTGTAGGAGAAGTTTAAATTCTTCCCAGCTAACACAGTACTTTAAGGAGGCAACATCCATTTGCACGTCTATGTGTCTTTTGCTCTGTGAGTTAAAATATTAACTGCATTACTTTAGAGTCACACCTTGTACATGTGCTTCATTTAATTAGTTTATTTAGTTGCCCTGAAATATATACTGATGGGTAAAAACAAATTAGTGTAAATCACAACTTTAAAAAGATAGTGAGGGAAGCAGAAGTGAGGAAGTGAGGAAGTGAGGAAGCATCAATGTCCAAATTACATGAGAAAGCCAAAAAGACCCGCCCGCTCAGCACCGTGTACCCTTCAGTGATTAGGAAATGAGCTACTTTTCAGGTATCATCCAATCCAAACTGTTGTCAGTGTCTCCAGAATCTACAGACTGCTCTTCCCAACATTCAACAACATAAGCACATCTTAGTTTCCAAGAAACCTCATTACAGGTTGATGACAAATTTGAAAAAATACTCTAAATAAAATTACAGACAATGACTCTGACATTTGGGCTTTCCAAACATACTGCTATGGGTTTAAGAAACACATTTCCACGTCACAGAGAGTTCCAAAAATCAGCATATTCTGCGGAGTCCATTATCTACTGCTTGGGGAGGCTTAACAGAGTGTGTTAAGGACCAAATCTTTTTAGATAACTGCTGGCACGTTGCTAGGTTTTGTATATGAAAACTGAAAACAAAAATAACCAAAGAGTTTAGAACTTTTCAGTTATAATAAATTTTCTATCAAAGACAGAAAGTATTATTTCATATTCTCTTTAATATTTTTAAAAGCAGCACATATTTCTTCCATTTAAAGGTGTGGAAACTGAGGCAAGAAGGCTCAATCATTTTGTTAGAATACTCTATGCTTCAAAAGCAGTTAAAGCCATGACCCCAAAATACAACTAAACTCTCCAATAGCCTATTCTCATGAGAAAAGGTTTAAAAGGCTTTTTGCTTAACTGAAGGATAATCAATGCAAGTTATTTCAATGACTGGACCAAAAAAGCTGCAGTAGACCAGCAGACCACTGAGTATCTTGGAGACCTGTTAACCTCTTTGTCCACAATCTCCCTTGAGATTATATATATACAGGTATATATATATATAATAATAATTAACAGGTGTCCTTGGTTTTGATAAGAATAATATTCCTGTACATCCTCACTGGACAGCTACGTGCTGCCATCTTCTACATTATGCCCGGTGGAGTGTAAACAATTTTTCATGAAAAAAACAAAATCAATAAAAGTAGAAACCCCCACTTTTTCTGCCAGTAGTGCCCTCAGCAACAAAAGGGGCAATGACACCAACAAAGGGATTACGATACTCTCAGACAGAATTCAAGCAGAATTCTAAATGGATAAATTCATGTTATAAACTTTTTTTTTTTTTTTGCAAGTGCCTTGCATGCTTATGTTACTATTCATTCTGAGATAGACAGATCATCAATGACCTTCTGGGTCACTGACTAGGGAGAAAGCCGACTATAAAAAAAGAGTGGGAGAAAAATAAGAGGGGGGGTTGCTTCCTTCCACCCCAGACCCCCTACTGCCTTGAATGAAAGAAGACAGATGGCAGCCACCTTCCCCTTTAATTAGGAGGGGCAGCTCAGAGGGGACAGCCCTGCTCACTTGGCACCATCTTTAACAAACCGTTTCGATGGTAATGCTCTGCTCATTCACCCTTGTTTCAAACTGTTCTCAATCTTTGATTTATAAACCAAATCTCTGTAAATTTAATTGTGAAAAACTATAGCTCTGAGCACAACACTGAGAGTACCTTCAGAAAGAAGGTACTTAAAGATGTTTGCTGAATTAATAATTCACAGACATTCATATAGGGAGCCTGGAGTGTTTCAAATGAAATACAGACACCTCAAGTCCTACCATCACCACTTTGAGATAAAATGGGAACTCCCACGGCACAGAAGCCCGAACTTAAATTCACACTGTATTCCACACTAGAGGCAGAAGCTAAGACCCCTGACTTCTGCTTTCCAACGCTACAGTACAGACATGCTGCCCCCTTCTACCTTCAAAGTGTCACTGTTTAAGTTCAGAGAAGTCAAGAAAATTCTCCGGTAAAAGCAGTCCATTTTATAAGGATAATTTTAATTACAAACCACTCTGCATTTCTATTCGTTTTGCATTTTCAAAACCACAGAACTTTGTATTAAAAATTTATCAAGCCATGTAACATCTTTGGAGACAGGATCAGCATAAAAAACAAACAAACAAAAATGTAAGATGGGCCAAGTGTCAGAATCAGGCTGATGTCACAGAATCTTCTGTGTAGGAGATGAAGCCTCTTAATTATTATTTTTTAAAGTTATTAAACATATTTTCTATAAATCTACAAGGCACGAAACTTTCTAACATGAAGGAAAAATTCGGTTAGGACTTTAGACATTTTATCCCATTTTTATATTAATTTATTTTCCCAACATCATTAAATAACTTGTATTCTTCAGGTCCTTTCCATTTCCTGACAGGCTTTAAAATTACAGCCTTTTATCCAACAGCCATTCCCACCTAGTGTCTGCAGTTCCCACGTGCAGACACCCCCGTCCTCATACCTGTCTTGTACACGCACCCTTCCTGCTTCCCAATGGAAATAAGGGCAGTGAACTGGGGCTGTTTTGCTAGATATGCTCCTGGCTGCAGCTCATAAAAAGCCTTGTCTGTGTCACCCACCGTCATTTAATTAATGGCAAAGTTCTTGAACCATTTAAAAAGAGAAAAAAAGAGAACTTTTTGTTTTCTCCCTGATGATAAATTTCAGTCTCTTTTTACCTCTTAACAAGCCAGCCAGCAGCTAGATACAGGAAGAGAGACAGAAAAGATAAAAGAAGCAATCAGCTATTTAACAAACTTCATCTCCTACTTCCCAATGAAAAGGAAAAAAAAAAAACCTTGGCATTTGCCAGATACTGAGTGTTTAATAATGTTAGCAAGAAAAACATGTAGGAGAGACTGACTAAAAACAAACAAAACTTACTTTGTTTTCCAGCACAGTAAGCAGGTCCGGATCGAGATGAGGGTTCCCTTCCTCAAGGCCCCTGCTTTCACTTTATAAGCTGTGTTTACACTTAACATCCAGGTTTGCTGTGGAACTCCAAAATGCCTGCGCGTCTCAGGATGCCCCAAGTTCACAGTTCAACTCAGAAGCTTCACCAAGGACCAGGAATCTCCAGGGCAGACCAAGGCGACCTCTGGGCGCCACGTGGCACCACTGCTGCTATTACCACACGCACGCCTGGGACACCCACTTGTTAGGTCAGGAACCAGGCCACCAGCAGATAACGGCTCAGACGAGCGTTCAGAGACTTGAGCCTCTGGCATTCTCAGGTTCAAGGTTGGAAAATGTATTAAGACGAGAACCATGCAGTCAGCAGCATTCTGCGCCATTAACTTTCTCGCACGTAGATGCCTGTCTAAATAAGTGCGAAAGGTACAAAATTAGAAGGAGTGTTTTACTGGTGATGGTGATTGGCATTTGCCGTGTGCTGGGTCATACCTTGCTCTCTAAAACTGCATTTAAGAATCCTAGATCAGAAGTATTTTCATTTCCTCTGTGGAAACTACAGAGAATCAATTAAAAAAACAAAACAAAACAGGAAAAAAGTATAATTCTGCTTAAAAATGTAACCCTTACTAAATCTCATCTGGTTAATTTTTTTTTAAATCCAAAAAGTAGGAAGAAAAACCCAACATATAAATTTGATGTTTGCTTTGAAAAATTACTTCATCCATGTACTGTCCAGCTCATAAAAACAAACCTTCTTCCAGCAAAACGGGACACTATGACCTTGTTTACTGCAGTGTTTTGAAACTGCTGTCTCGTAACTCCTGACATCACTGGACATGTATTAGCACCTTTACTGCTGTTGGCTGCACATGCTGCTACCCTGACTGTCTTGAACCACCTCTGGTTGAACAAATACTCCACACAACACTAGGGATACTGGCATTAGCATTAAGCCCACAGAACTCACATGATACCTTTTGTAAGTGTCACATCTCTCTGATCACTTTTACAAGAAAACAAAAGCATCCAACATCTGATACTTTTTCAAGTCCCAGCATCCAGACCTGGTACAGACCATTCTTTCTTCTGACCCTCTCCTTGCCCAAGAGAGGGGCTTCTTTCCTCACCGATCGCCATATTGGCAAGAATTTCTGCCACAGAGCTTTACTAACAGAAGATCCTGACCTACTTTCTCCCAATAAAAAAATTCCCACAAACTTTCCTAGAGGCTAATTTATTTTAGCGTATTTTAGAGTTTCAAAGAGCATTGTTGCTGCATTTTCAATTCTGATAAAGTCAGATTTATCCATTTCTTTTTCTTTTGTGGAACATGATTTTGGTATTGTATCTGACAGTTACATTTTTAAAGAAATAATTTTCTCCTGTAAGGCTGACATTTCCCTTCTGTGTTCTTCAATTCTTACTCTGGATCTAGCAGAACTAAAAAAAAAAAAAAAAAAAGAGGATAGTTGCAACACAATTTAATTGTGTAAGTCACAGTAAAATTTGAGCGAACATCTCCCATAATCCATCTCTTTAAATAAAACTAAATTCTGGTCCTACGATGGTAGTGCAATTTTACAGAGAAGTATTTAAAAACCCAAGTTTAAACTATCTGAAATCAACTGCTAACATTCCCGTTCCTTTCCTGAAACAGTTTGCAAAACATCAAGCCCTCAAACTATAGTCACCAAGAAATAAAAAACACCAAATACATACTTGAGCAATTATGGCCCTTGTTTGTCAGAGAAGAATAAAAAGAAAAACGTCCAGGGTTAATAAAATTAATTAACTCTAGCTAAAGAACTACTAAAAAGACCCTCCAAATATCATGCCGTTACTATGACAACTTCAAAATTGCTTTGAGAAAATGTGAGGGATTTTTAGATTCATGATAAACCAAGTGTCATCCAGCCTGCTAGAAATTACTTTCATTTATATCAGGCAGCAGAAAGGTTAAATGGCCATTTACAACTCTGAAATATCAAATCGTTACCTTTTGAGAGATGCTGCACTCTCCATTCAGATCATGAAAAGAATGAGTAAGTGAACAGCTCTCTCAGTAATCGGAACCATTTTGATTTCAGTCCTGCAACTACACCACTCCTACGTTCTATCTACTTGGTACTTTATTTTTATAATGAAAGCAAACTCTGATGCAATCTGAAAGGGAAGGGACAAAAGAAAAAACAAAAACAAAAACAAAAAACCACCCTAACAGTCTCTAGTTTCCAAATACAAATAGGCAAACACACACTCTGATTTTCTAGGCATCAATAATGAAACAGAAAAAGAAAACAGCATTTTTCCCTTAAAATTCCTGCTCTTAGGTATTTAGACTGATTTACATTTTACATAATCTTGATGGCTCAATCAGGAAGTGAAATTTTTAAGTGCGTGTGTTATGGACGGGAGGAATCACATGACCCATAGAGCAAAGAAAATTATGCAGCAGACTAGCATGCTAAGAAAAATAAACTTAACAGGAGTTTAAAAATACTGTCTTTGGGATTCACTGAGCCATGAATATATTACGGCTTTTAAGAAATAAAAATTCATTTGGAAGCCTTGAAAATAAACCCTCAGGACGTTTTAAAAAATATTACGAGATCAAAGCAATGCACTATGAAAAACAAAAGTTTAATCAATAAAGAAACTGTTTCTATGAAGATCATAACCATTCAAGGTTTATTTTAAAGATGATTTTTCATGTTATTTGAAGATCAGGCAAGACATAATTGTAATGAAACGAAACATAGTTGCAGCTATGTATAGATATTTGTGCTTTATTTAATATATAGTGCTGTGTGCTCCTGGAGCACAAAGAAAAAACTGTTTGGGTTTATCCAGACTTCACACAAGTTTTATAGATTTCAAGTGGTTACTGTATTTTATTACAGCAAACACATTCTCAAGAGGAAAACATCAACACCATAGAAATTTTCATCTGAGGTTATTTCACTCTGGAAACCAAAAAGTGGGAGATAAACATTAAAACACCTTAAAAAGTGTAATGGATTGACTGATACATGACTTCATCATATAAAAACTACTTGACCATAGTCTCTGTGCTGGTTGTCTAAAACAGAGTATGTTAACATAAACATATTTGAAATTCAAAAGGTTTGGCCTGTGACTGTTTTGTTTTTCAATGCAATTTCTGTTATTAATTTGTTAATAAATAATAATTTATTAATACCAATAAAAACAATTAACATGGTTGACAGCAGGTATTTGTACCTCATAACTATTACTTTTATCACCTAATGCTTCACATTTTTCAAAATGCTTTTCATATCTTTATTTCAGCTTTTTAAAAAAATTCATACCCCAGGCAAGTGGCAGGGCAAGGTCGGTGACAAACATCAGTTCTGAGTGTTTCCTGATTACTAGGCTCATCTTTTTAAATTCTTAAACACAAGAGGTAGCTGGAGAAGAAATTATTAGGGAAGACAGAAGACTCTCAGAAGGGAAGCTTGAAATAGACTAGGAACGATCCGGAATGGTAAGAAGCAGAAACGCCCCAAGGTGGAGTATTACGTGATACTGTGATATTCTTCCTAAACTTGGTATCATACTGGCTGACTGGATTAATAAGGAAAGATGAACTAGTTACCAAGAAATGTTCCCCCAAAAAGTCATAGCACAACCTAGCTCTGCCACTTGCCTAGACCATAACTTATTGAGACTAAATCTCAGACTTATTCTATAAATCAGGAAATTAGAGAAATTAAGAGACTTTCCGATGTTATACAGGTAGTTGACTGACAGCTGAAACTGGACCCAAGCTCTCTGACTTTCCTAGGCTAGGACTCTTTTTTCACCACGTGCCACCTTACAGCTATAACCTGAGGTTCAAGTAAGCCTCCAATGAGCGGAGCCCTGGTAGCTTATCTTAGTCCAGGGAAACTGAAATGGGGTCAAGACTTCGAGAGGCTCACTCTGGGCTACTTAGTCCCTAGCTCATGGGCCCCCATCCCTTATTACCGCTGCCGTCTCTGTCCCCCACCAACCTGTGCGGAGCATCATACTTCCCGAGCCGGAAAGAGACATGGCAAGTTCTGAGCTGAGAAGTGAAGCTACTGATCCTGTCCACAGGTATATCGCAGCCTCCTCATTTTTCTCAGTGGGAAAATCAAGGCACTAAAATAAGAAAAAGCACTTGTTTTGGTTCACATCACAATTTTACTGGGATTTTGGACAAACATGAGAACAAGATAATATTCTTGAAAATATAAAATTAGCTCCCACTTTATAACCTTCATCAGAATTAATTTTGTGGAGATTAAAGAGTTAAATGTAAAAGCAGAGAAAAAGAACAATTAGAAGAATGTATTTCTGAATTTGAGATAGGAAAAAAAGTCTTAGCTTTACAAAAGCAATGGAGAAAAAGCAACAAAAGGCAAGGTAATCAACTCAATCTGACAACATTAAAATATGAAAATCTGTAGCTTCAAAACCAGCAGACAAAACTGCAAGGTAAACAAAAAATAAAATACTTGCAAGAGGATAATATATTTTATATTATTATAAAGGTAAAAGGTAAAAGATATTAACAATTCACCCCAAAATATAAAATGTCAACACGAAAAAGTATGGAATTTCACTAGCAAACACCAAGATTTTTTTCATCAATCAGATTCACAAAAATGCACAACAAAAAGAGCAAAGCAGGTGAGGTGAGGTGAGACGATCATTTCAGGAAATCAGCAATATCTTTTTACAAACCCTCAAACTGTTTTGACTGATTAACATGTCTATAAATATCTCCTGAAGAAACAATCACAGATACACAGGAAGATAACTATACAAGGACACACATACAATAACTTACAATAACATAAAACGGGAAACAACATAAACATCAAAAATTGGAGGAAAGCATGTGACTAAATAAATCAGCAAATTCATATGTTTAAATCATGGTTTTTGGAGAATACTTAACGACATTGGAAATCACAAAATATAATGTTAGGTAAACATGCTGGATATAAAATTGTACATAAATATGATATCAGTGGAGAGAGGGACAGACAAACGGTGGGGGGCGCGGGGGTGTAGAGAAGCTAATCTCAAAGAGAGACTGGAAAAGGATACATTTAAAAAGCTTGAGAGGGGGTGGGCAGAGAACTTAGATTTTCATTACTTCTTTGTAAAACTGAGATATCTGACATTTCGTATGAGAAACATTATTTTTATAATTAGAAAAATGTTATTTAACCTAATGAACACCCTGTAAATATCTCTGTCATATAAAATAATTAAACTATTTACAAAGACCTAACAAGAGAATGCTTACACTTTAAGTGCAAAAAAGAAGTACAAGACAATATGACCTTAAATAGATAAAAATTCACATTAAAAAGACCAGAAGAATATGCATCAAGATGTTAACAGTGGCTGCTTTTTGACAGTGCTATTGTGTGTAACAGTTTTTCTATACAGGTTTTCTATGATTGTCATATATATTGTTTTCAGGAGGAAAAATAGATAGATATCAATATCACAACTATAGGACTGATACATCAAGAAGATGCTACTATTAACAGTTAAATTTCAAAATATAGAAGGTCAATAGCCACAAAAATCTGCCCTGTCACTAAGGTGTCTTTTTAAAAAAATTTAGGAACCACTGGTATGTCTTCAGAAAATAGCAGGAATTGGTGGGTGTCCAGGAGGTGGGAACGAATAATATTTCTTAGTTGCCAAACTGTTTTCTCCACATAGCAGCAGCTCTGTGAGGGCCACACTGAAGCATGAGAATCTCGACGGTAGGACGTTCGTTATTAGCAAAATGGCAGAGCAGATTGATGGGCGAGGGGTGGTAAATGGCCAAAAGAGGAAGGCAAGAGTTCGTGAAAACAACAGAAGCATCAAGAAAGAAGCTTCAAGAAATCATTAGATCCAAAATAATTAAAAGACGGGACTCAAAGAATTATTTGTATACCTATGTTCATAGCAGCATTATTCACAATAGCCAGAAGGTGGAAGCAACCCAAACATCCAATGAATGGATAAACAAAAATGCGGTCTATACGAGCAACAGAATGTTACTCAGCCTTAAAAAGGAAGGAAATTCTGATACATGGTACAACATGGTTGAACCTTGAGGATATCATGCTAAGTGAAATAAGCCAGTCCAAAAAAGACAAATACTGTCTGAGTCGACTTATATGAGGTTCCTGGAGTAGTCTAATTCACAGAGACAGAAAGAACTATGCTTGCCAGGGGCTGAGGAGAAGGGAGAATGGTGAGTTGGTGTTTCATGGGAATGTAGTTTCAGTTTTGCAAGACGAGAGGGTTCTGGAGATAGAGGATGGTGATGGCTGTTCAATAATGTGAATGTACTTAATGCCATTACACTTAAAAATGGTTAAGATCGTAAATTTTACATTGTATGTATTCTACCACAATTTAATAATATATGTGTGTGTGTGTGTGTGTGTGTGTGTGTGTGTGTGTGTACACATACCATTAAAGGAAAAAAGAAAGAGAGAAAAGAATAAAGAAAGAAAGAAGTCATTAGCGTTAGTAGTTCTGAAGAAGGCTTTTGACTTGGCAGGAAACACAGTTTAAAGGATGTCAAGGGTGCAGGCGTCAAAATAAAATAGACCTTATTTCTGATACATCTTTAAATACAATTACAGAAGTCAGCTCAGAAACAGAGACGATCAGAAGTGAAAATCAGAAGGGACATTATGTTTAACTTGAAAAGAACATATCAGACCTCTCTGTGGTTCTCTGAGACCCTCTCATTATAGCCAGCTTGAAAAATTCCCCAGGACTAGGAAAGAACCTGCAAGCCCAAGAAACAAGATGACATTTTCCCACCAGCTAACAGGAAAAAACATAACTATGAGGGAAACCCTGAGTGTCCTAAAAACGTACTCTATCCTTACTGCGCCCTGTTATCAGAGGATTGAAGAATTCTGGAACTGGACAAAGGCTCTCAGGCAGAGCTGCTCCAGAGACACCGACACCCAGAGAGCTTGCCCGGGCTCACTCGGTGATGCTGGATTTAAAGACAAACCCCTGGAGCACAGTTATGTTTTCTTTGTCATGTTGTATTTTTTAACAGGCATGCTCTGTATTTTAAAGGCAGCTTATTAAAGGTAAGAGGTATAGAATATTTGGAATACTCTTTTTACAAGCCATTTGATTAATTCCATTCAGCAAATATTTATTAAGCACACAGTACATACCGTACACTATAATACCAGGCACTGGGCTAAGCGCTGAATGGTGAACAGGATGCCATCATCCTTCCTTCACCAAGCTAGCAATGATGATTTAAAAGAGGCATAGGATGCTATTGGTACACCTAAGAGGGGGCTCCCATCTGGTCTAGATAGGTTAAGAATGGAAACCTGTATGAAGTGACATTTTTAATAACAGTAGTAATCATTATTATCATTGTTGCAACCTTGATTGACTACTATGGGTCAGATAGAGTTTTTGGGTTTTTTTTTTTTAACATCTTTATTGGAGTATAATTGCTTTACAATGGTGTGTTAGTTTCTGCTGTATAACAAAGTGAATCAGTTATACATATACATATGTTCCCATATCTCTTCCCTCTTGTGTCTCCCTCCCTCCCACCCTCCCTATCCCACCCCTCTAGGTGGTCACAAAGCACCGAGCTGATCTCCCTGTGCTATGCGGTTGCTTCCCACTAGCTATCTATTTTACGTTTGGTAGTGTATATACGTCCATGCCACTCTCTCACTTCAGATAGACTTTTAAAAGCACTCTCCATGCACAAATTAATTTTCACTATAAAGTGGAAATTAAATCTTATAAAGTGGAATTTTATAGATGAGAAAATTGAGGCACAGAGAGGTCACCCAGTTCTTACATAGTGGGGTCAGACCAGACTGTATCCTTTTCAGAATCTGCCCTGAGGGGAACCCAAACTAAGATAAGACAGGGATGAAACTCGAGGATCAGAACATTCAGCAAAGAGCTGAGCTCTCTGAATACGGGGGTGGTAAATGGAGTAGGAATACGACAGGTAGGAGCGGATGGGGCTGGGAGGCATGACCAGGTGAGTGGGGGAGGGTGGGAGGAACATGAAGCCCACGATCAGGAACCTTGGAGGGCAGCGGTGAGTGATGTCCAGTCGGGATTTTCATTAGGTTCTGCTATGTGGAGGGGGAAGTAAATCTCCTCTGCGTCCCCCTGTGAATCCTAGTGTTTGATGATTTGTTTACGAGGACACATACTCTATAGGGCCCCGATCAAGTTGGGTACAGGATATCACAGAATCGGGTGACAGTTAAGAAGAGAAGTGACACGATGAGGCTGCTTTTCAGAAGCATCACTCTGAATGCAGTCGGGAGAATGGATTGGGGACGAACATCAATAAGCAGGGAGAGGGATGCTAAAATGCAATAATTTAGGTCAAAGGTGATGGTAACCAAGACGGACACACTGGAGACAGAGTAGATGGATTTGAGAATGGCTGAGATGTGGAATTTTGACCCGATTTTGTTTCTTTGTGGATTTGGAAGATGAGGAAAGAAAAGGCGCAGTAAATCACAGGTTTCAAGCTTGGGTAACTGGGATCAGTTTGGAATCTGTTGGCTATGAGGCGCTAGCAAGGTATCAAGTGGGAATGTCCAGTTGGCATCTGAATACAAAGCCTGGCGCTCAGAGGTGGATAGAAAGAACCTGCAGAGGGCAAGGAGGAGAAAAAGGCAGAGGGGCAGGGCAAGCCAGAGAGGAGAGGACATCAAACAGGTCACGGAAGATACAATGCTAAATATATCTGGCGAATGCGGCAACAGAAGGATAGGTAGACAACCATCAGCTTTGGCCAGAGCAATATCAACTTGGTCACAGGTGCAGAAGCCAGACTGGAGGAGCCCGAGGAGGTAGCAAGGGTGAGGAAATGAAGGAAGCAAATTCACACAATTCCTCCAAGAAATTCGGCCCTGGCAGGGGAAGTGAACGGAGAAGTAAGCGCAAGGGAAGGCAATATGAAGGCCGGTGGTTTTGTTTTCAATTGGTAAGCCTTGAGTAGGTCTACTCCCTCATGAGAGAAAGTCAGTGGCGGCTGGCAGGTAAAGGTCAGAGAGAGAAAGTCTCTGAGGAGGTGAGAGGGGATAAGGTCCAGAGCGTGGACACGGGGAAGGGCTCCTCTTCCAGTGGAGCAGGAGGCAGGGAAAGCAAGGCGGGTGCAGAGGAAGTGTCGACTGGGGCCAGAACCTGAGTGAGCTCACCTTCTGGTGTCTGTTTTCTCTATGCCCGGGAGGCTGGGAGAGCTACAGAGACCGAGGAGTGAGAACGAGCTCCAGGGAGAGGGCTGCCGAGAGATGACAGGGGCCTGGGGCGGCAGGGAGCAGCCACGCTCAGCAGAAAGTGACCTCCGGACATCACATCATGACAGCCACATGCCAGCGCTCTGCGCCTCTGCGGCACTTACCAAACAACGCTGGGAACATAAACAAAAACCCGACGACACCGAGTGGACCTCGTGAGAGGCCCACCTTTCAGTACAGTAGGGTCGGGTAAGTCAGCTGTAGTAACATCAGTCTTCCTCAGGCCTTAACCACGTACAGTAAAACGAAGACAGATGCTTCCAAGGCGTATGACGGCCTTCCTGTGACAATGTGTGGAAAGCTCACCTTCAGTCTACAGTCAAACTCGGTCTGGATGTGTAACCAAAACGTCATATTTCAACACCATTAACAGCGCATTAGCAACCTTCGTGTTTGGTCTGAGCTGGATTTTGCTTTCGGGCATCTCCAACCCTGCTAAATGGGCACACGGATTACAGGGAGGGTCGGACACGCCCCTCCTTCCAGAGTCGTGCGGGGAAGCACGGGTGGGAAAACAGTCCTGTCACAGTCGCTTCTCCCAGACTCGGCTCTAGTTCTTGCTCTGGCCAGGAAATTGCTAGAGAAGCAAAAACAGGGGCCAGGAACTGAGCACAGCGGTACAAGTCCAAACACAGGCTGGGGAGGTGGTATTTCAAGTGAGCAACTGTTGTGTTTTACTTGAGCTCAGAGCCAAGTAGGAGGAGAGGAAGATGCGGACTCAAAGAATATCTTTCCCTGTAAAGTCTCTTTGTAGCAACAAAAGGAATTCTAGTAATTAGTGTGCAGCACCTCTTGTATTTCCAGGGCGTACACCTCCCAAGAAGCTCAAAAGAAAAACCTTTCATTCAGCATCCTTTGCGGGGGAGAACTGAAATGAACAGTAAAACCTGACCAGTTCAATCGACTGGGGAGTGTGCTACAAATAGTGAGATATCTGGACCCTAGGAAAGTAATGTACTTTTGCTTTTTAGTTTCTTCTTTTTAAAAAGATTTCCTTTTCTTGTGCACCTTTATTATAAAAGTAATATAATGTTACTACCGGCCAACAGTCCCCATGGTGCTCACTATGACTCAGGCACAGCTCTGAGCCTCCTGCCTTCCTTGAACTTGAGGAAGGCGCTCTGCTTCTGCCCGTTTTAGGGAGAAGCAGAGAGGGGCTGACTCCTTCGCCGATGGGGACCCGCAGAGCTGGTGTTCCAACCCAGGCCGTCCAGCGTCAGAGTCCTGCACTCAACCGCTTTTCTGCGCTGCCATACCATGAAAACACGAATTCTAACACTCGAAAATTCAGGGTGTCAAAAAGAGATAAGCAACATTGATTCTACCCCTCTAATGGAATAATGCGGTGTGTTTCCTACTCTATTCATCCTTCGGTTTTCAAATCCAGGACTCTCTGAAAAGAAGATGGTTTTTAACCATATTCAAGTAAAAACGCTAGATAAAACTGTTCACGAAAACCTGTTCCAAGCAGAGATTCTACTCGTAGACAAGACTTATTTAAAGTCAGCAGATCTATTTTTTGTGTACAATATGCACAAACCAGCAAAACAATTTTTTCGTCACAAGTTTCTTTACGTTAATGAAAAATTTTCTTAAGAGTCGTTATTTTTTTGTCTGACCCACACTTAATTATAATGAGTTCCAAAATCAGTCATTTTGAATCCACGCATATCCAAGTTTTCAAATAAGAAAACTGAAGTTCAAATATTTTGTTCTCTTTGAAGCGGCCTGCAGGCTCAGGTTGGATCGCACAGATTTGATGGTATACTTCTGCGCAGATAAGCACCTGACCTTCAGTGTGGGAATGCTGGAACTTCTAGAGGCCTCAGCTGGGTTGGCTTTATAAAGCAAACAAAAAATGGCCCCCGAAATGGCCCCTGCAAAGTTGCTGTTAGTGACCTTTGACACAAATGTTCCATGAGATGTAAGTTCAAGGCTGCCAGTCACTTGAGGCTTATTAAGGTTGAACGGTTACTTCATAGACTTAAGTCTATGAAGTAACCAGTGTGAACGGTTACTTCATAGACTTAAGTGCATGCCACATGTGGTCTGCACAAACATTCTTTAGGGTTCCTTTGAAATAGACTCACACATATATGGATAACCAATTATCAATACAGGTGCCAAAGCAATTCAATGAGGAAAGGGAAGTCTTGTCTACAAATCATGTTGGAACAACTGAAGAAACATATGCAAAAGAATGAGCCTTAACCTCTACCTTACCCAATACACAAAAATTAATCTGAGATGGATCATAGACCAGAGTATAAAAGCTAAAACTATAAGGCTTCTAAAGGAAAACACAGAAGGATATCTTTACAATCTTGAAGAGGCAGATTACTTAGGAAACAAAAAGTACTGATAATATATGAGGAAATTTGATTAATTAAGTTACTTCAAAATTAAAACCTTCTGCTCATCAAAAGACATTTTTAAGAAAATGATACAGACTGGGAGACTATATCTGCATTACAAGTTTCTGACAAAATAATTTTATTCAGAGTATACATAGGAAAAAAAACTCCTTCCTATCAATAATAATAAGGACTTCCCTGGGGGTCCAGTGGTTAAGATTCTGAGCTCCCACTGCAGGGGGCATGAGTTCGATTCCCTGGTTGGGGAACTAGGATCCCGCATGCCATGCAATCATCATCATCGTCATCATCCAATTTTTAGAAATTTATTTATTTATTTATTGGCTGTGTTGGGTCTTCGTTGCTGAGCGTGGGCTACTCTTCATTGCAGTGCACGGGCTTCTCACTGCGGTGGCTTCTCTTGCTGTGGAGCAAGGGCTCTAGGCGCGCGGGCTTCAGTAGTTGTGGCACGTGGGCTCTAGAGCACAGGCTCAGTAGTTGTGGTGCACGGGCTTAGCTGCTCCGTGGCATGTGGGATCTTCCACGACCAGGGCTCGAACCCATGTCCCCTGCATTGGCAGGCGGATTCTTAACCACTGCGCCACCAGGGAAGTCCCCATCATCCAATTTTAAAATGGCCACAAGAAAAATAAAAATGGGTGAAAGACTGAACGAAGGTATACAAGTGGCCAATAAGAACATGTTAGTCATCAAGGAAATGCACATGAAAAGTCACAAAGAGATACCACTTGCCATCCAGGAGAATGGCTAAAATTAGAAAAACCGACAATAAACAATTGTTAAGAAGGAATTGGAGCATCTGGAACACTCATCCACTGCTGGCTGGAGTATAAAATGGTATAATTATTTGGAAAATTGTTTGGAAGTTTCTTATAATGGTAAACACAGACCTACTGTCTGGTCCACCAACTAAGCCTAAATCCAAAAAGGAATGAGACTGAGAGAGAGAGGACTTGTTCATAGTGGCTTAATGTTCATAACAGCCAAAAAGGTGAAAACAATCCAAATGTCCATCACCAGGAGAATGGATCAAAGAATTGGGTCCATTCATACAACAGAACACTACCCAGCAATAAAGGAAGAATGAACTAGGGTGCACACAACAACATGAAACTTGTGTGTGAAGGAAGCCAGACACGAAAAAGTGCATGCTCTGTGATCCCATTTAGATGAAGTTCAAGAACAGGAAAAAACAGTGATATAAATCAGAAAGTGTTTGCCAGTGGGGGTGGAGGCTGATTGGATGGGGCATGAGAAAACCTAGGTGAAGAAATGTTCTACGTGTTAACCAGCATTGGGTTACGTGAGTGTACTTAACGCCACCAGCATTGCACCGTGGTCGTCTCATTTCTTTGGGACCATCCATACAAGGTATTTCCTCCAGAGGAAAAGATAAAACTTGCTGATTTTTCTCTCATCCAACAGTAGCAGTCAACTGATATGACAGGTCCCAGAACCAGTGTGACGGTGCTCTAAATTCTCAGTCATAGTGTCCTTTTAGGCCCATCATTTTTCAGTAGACTACTGACAAGCCGCACTCAACACATTCCAAGTGGATAGGGACAGAAGGGCACGTGGAACAAGCTGATGATGTTTGTTCTGGCCAATACCAGAAATAAATTACAAGCGCGTTCTGGGAGCTTGCATCCTCGGCGCTCAGGACATTTCAGCACTCTCCACATCTGTTTCTAGGGCATGGCCTCACAGGGCCTGCTCTTTGATCTAGAACAGTCCAGAGGCTCTAAACTGGTAAACAACTTACAGAATACAGAGGTCAGATACCAGAGGATCTTTACTATCCTCAATTACGTCTAAGCCGTTACACAAAGGATAATTAATATGCAACAGTACTACTTTGCAAATTCTCAAGAAAGATTTGGGGCTTCCAGTATTGTACTAGAGATCAGGATAGAGCGAGAAGATTCTGTGTTAGGTTCAATCACATGGGAGCAACTGGCCCTAACTCTGGGGACCTCTGGGGAAGATCTCCAGGGATTCGTCACAGGGAAACAGCTGCTTTTTCCGAGTAAAATGAGGGAACGGTAAGACTGGAAACATCAGTTCAGAGTTTCTTCTGAGATACAAATGGATACCCCTTGTGTGAGAGAAGTTAAAGGACTAATTAGTTAATATCCGATTTTTCCCATCTTCATGGTATCCACTAGGCATTTTCAGGAACTATGGGACAAGTACGAGAAAGGGATGACCAATAAGAATTTGGAGCTTTTTTTCACAAAGGAAATGGAAAGGGAGAATATGAGATGCTTCTTACAAGAACAGGGAGAAGTATGAGGGTCTATCTGCTAAGGAATAAAAGTTATAGAAACGAAGGAACAGGAGATTCTTTCCAAAATTCCTAAGTTTAAGGGCAGACAAGAAATTAAAAAGTAAGCATACGCACATTTATACTTGTATTAAAGATCAGGAACAACTACCACTACTTCTATATATATATATATATATATATATATATATATATATATATATATTTTTTTTTTAATGACTAAGTTGCATGTTTCACAAGATGCATCTTTTCTTCTAGCAATAAAGCTAGAAGAGTGTCTTGGGGTGTTCTGTGAGGAATGACTGTAGCCTCCAGAGCTGGAAAGCATGTCTTTGTGTAATAATGTCAGCTCACTGTTTCTTCCCAGCCAAGTCACTTTTTTAAAATTTTTATTGGAGTACAGTTGATTTGCAATGCTGCGTTAGTTTCTGCTGTACAGCAAAGTGAATCAGTTACACATATAATATATCCACTCTTTTTTAGATTCTTCTCCCATGTAGGTCATTACAGAGTATTGAATAGAGTTCCCTGTGCTATACAATAGGTCCTTATCAGTTATCTATTTTACATATAGTAGTGTATGTATGTCAATTCCAATCTCCCAATTTATCCCTCCCAGCCAATTTATTTTGAGGGTTAGTTTTTCCAAACCCCAATACCCACTGCAGTCATCACGCCCTCATTTAAACGTTTTCCTGGCTAAATGCATTTCTGACTTAATTCTTCAGATGTGCTTCTGACAAATCAACAAATGAAAGGACTTCTCATTTGTTATGGACTGAATGTTTGTTCTCCCCCCCAAATTCACATGTTGAAATCTTAATATGATGCCTTTAGGAGGTGGGGCTCTGGTGAGGTGATTAAGTCACGAAGGGGAAGCCTTCATGAATGGGATCAGCGCTCTTATAAGAGACCCCAGAGAGCTCTCCTGCCCCTTCTACTATGTGAGGACACAACGAGAAGACAGCTTTCTATAAACCAGCCTCCCGAACTGTGAGGAATAAATTTCCGTTGTTTATAAGCCACCCAGTCTATGGTACTTCGTTACAGAAGCCCGAACTAAGTTACCGTTTCAAAATGGTGGTCAGGGCACATGAAAGATCCCGTTACAGTTATAAAAAAAAAGTATACATACCCACCACAGTTAAAAGACTATCATGGGCCTGAGAGATTTCAACCACCATCTGGAAGCCATAAAATGATGAAGTCCTGACGGATGAAGCTGAGCAGAGGCAGCTCACAGCCCCAGAGGTTCTCTGAGACGGCGGCTGCTGCTGCTAAGGCAATAACCCAGTGAAACCTCAAAGCGGCTCTAGACTCAGAAAAAGCAAGGACCGTATGGGCCAGAGATGACAAAAAGGGTAGAAAGGAGACTAACTGAAAAGTCTAAGGACCAACAACTGTTACTTCCGTGCCTAATTCCTATCTTTATGAGAAACAACAAACCTTATAGCCCCCCACCCAGGCAAAAACTAAAAATTAAAAAAGGGAAATGAGTCTCAAAAGAAATTAAACACAATGTCTGGTGAGAACTAAACAGCCAGTGTGGTTCTGAAAACCCCAAAGTCAAGCCCTCTTCACTCTGATACTGAGTCACTCTCCACACGAGGGCTGGCTCTGTGCCACCAGAGGGACGCAAGATGCACCCAACATAAGGAGCCCTGGCAGCCTTAAGGCCACCTCATCTCTATACGAGTGAAGAGTTAAGCATAAATATACAATTAAAGAAAGCCTGCCATGTCAAAGTGGAATACCAAGATACACAACAAAAAGGCCCTGGAAGAAACAGAAAATTCAAAAGAGCGAAGATATTTCGTCAAGAACCCTCAAAACAACTTTTATTAGTGTCCCTAAAAAAATCTGAGAAGCGATAATTACATCCACATAAGAATAACAACAACCAAAAAATGCACAAGAAATAGCAATCCAAGAAAAAGGTCTACAGAATTAAAAATGTGGCCCCAAACAAGAAGTATCAGTGAGCGCTGCATGCATGTGCCTGGGTACCCTGACCTCACAGCTGTGACTCTGACGATATAATCCTGTGTCACAGACCATACCTTACCTAAGATGCACTATATTTACAGCACACAGTCAGAAGTCTAAAATGGCACATGCAGAACATGTTCCTGGGAAGAAGACAGTGACACAAAGCCCCCTTGTTCAAAGAAATCTGAGTCTGTTTTTAACTCCTCTGCTCGTTTGCAAGATGACCTGTAAGCTTCTCTCCATACTTGTCTGTCCTTTCCTACAGGAAGGGAGAAACCAAAGGTGGTGTTTTTAGAGGGACCTAATAAAGACTCCTGGAAAGTATTAATAAGAACTAGCTTAACGTGAAGACCTCAAGATACTAAAACATATTAATGTAGTACATGTGAAATCTTCCCTGGAGATCTTCACATAGAAGATAAACATCCCTCCCATCTGGGTGATCTGCATACTGTCCTTCCCGGAACTACAGAGAGGAACTGAATCACTGGTTCAAAACCCCACTAGTCCCAAAGCTTTCTTTTTATAACCAAAAAATTCTGTAATGCCCTATTTATATTTGCTATTCTAAAATGAAATTCATTGGTAAACATTACCTGGTATACACATATTTTTAAAACATCAATATAATACCTTAAATGTAACGTAAAGGAGAGCCTAAAAGCAAAACAATTTATAATAAAAACATGACATATTTCAATATGTACATAACTTTCAGGTCCCATTAACTATGTAATGAAGTAGATGCTTATCACTTACTTATAAAGAATACCTGGATTAATAGAAGTCAGATCAGAAGCTTTCCATATTAAAAGTACAGGAAAACAAAAGAGGAGAGGTACAGGTGAATGAAAATGAGTATATCCTGTGTGTATTTAAAGTATGCCAAGGTTATCTTGTGCTTTTATGTAAAATGAATTTAGGTCTAAGATCGGATAATTATAAACTAATTTTCACTGCATGAATATCCGACAGGATAGTTGAAACTCATGTGGGACACAGGGCAGTCCTTTCTGTCTTTTCCACTGTGGGACATTTAAAATCTCTGATTCAAGGCCCTTCACTGCAGAACCAAACAACGTACCAAATTTATACTATGTCCTCTAGGGGGCAGCACTGTTGCCATGAGAACCCCTGGCTGATAACCTATGGGAGTTTTCCTTCCAGCCTTCATATTCTACCACAGAGAATGGAATCCTAAAGAACAAAATCAGTAACATACCTAAGAAAAATATTAATTTAATAAGGAAAATGACTATGAAGAAATTCGTTTAGGTTTATGCCATTAACTATAGCCATACTCAACACTATTTCCTCTATTTGAATTCAAGATAACTAGTTACTTCATATAGAATATGGAATGAAAAGCTGTTACCTCTGTGACATTTATTTAGATAGCACGAAGTGATTCTGGCTTTACAATTTTTAACTTTCAAATCTAGTTAATTAATGATGAACAGGGAGTTTTCCATAGAACTCTACCACTCTCATTTCCTCAAAACAAGAATTAATGCATTCTTTCATATGTGGTCATTACAGGAAGGGGGGAGGGAGCCATTTACCGTAAATGCCTTTCTGATGCAATTCTACCACCTCTCTCAAAGAGAAAATTCATCTAAGAAGGCTTAGTCACTTCTTCAAGAAAAATGCCACTGCACTGAACATCCACAGTTGGAACCCCCTGCGTGAGGAGAGAACTGGAGCTGGACCCACCAGGAGTAAGCGTGGGGGAGTGCCAGGGGGAGAGGTCTCACGGCTCCTTCCTCAGAACAGATTAAGCAGTATGCCTCAAAATTTGGCCTTTAACATAGGGAAAAGTCTGACACATTTGTAACATCATTGTTTCATAAATCATATGCAAACACCGATTTTCCCCGCCCAACTTTTAAAGCCTACTCCCTAAAAAAACATGAGACTTAAGTTACGAACTAGTAACCTACGTTAGCATCTTAGCAGCTAGAGTTATTTTATTTTAATATTAATTATTATTTAAAAATTTCATGCACAGAAAGAGAAATGGAATCCTATGCTTAAAAGATTTGAAAATGAAACTACATTTTGAAGAGGGTGGATTTCACATCAGAGGGAATGATGACATACAGGGTAATCCCAAAAAAGCAACTCAGAGGGAAAAACTTAAGACAAACAGTTCTGAGCTCTTCTCAGAGGACTAATTTTTCTAAAATCTCAAATCCACCCAAAGGAAAACAAGGAACGATTTCTCCAATCTACCCTTACCTGGATGCCCATTAATTCTTCTAACAGCCAGATGCACCCCTTGCTTCTGTGGAGGAGTCAGTGCCAAGCGCAAAGCCCAGAAGTCTCCCAAGACTCAAGGCTGTTTCCTGCTGGAGTCCGAAATCGCCGATTAGTGAATCTGCACATCGTAATATACACGTTCTGAGCAAGCTATTGGCTAAGTGAAGGCAACGAGTGTGGAAGTCTGATTTGCCACCTTTGGGGCATGCCTCTCATATCCCAACTCAGAAAGACGAAAGACACACCACGTCTGAGTGAGTCAAAACTAGACAGGGTTCGTTTTTTTCTGTAGCATTCTCCCTAACCCTACGGAAACCACCGGGAGAACAAACCACAGTGAGATAGGACTCCCTCATCAGGCAAAGTCGATGAAGAAAGAATTATGTCGACGCTGCAATTTAAAAATAAATCTCATGCCACTGCCAAAGTTTTCTGTGTTATGCAGCTGCCTAAGAGTTACACGTAAGTATAGGCACGGTCCACATATTTTTAAGCCAAGAATTCTAAGCCATGGTTTTGGGGCTCAGAATTACCAAGAAGTGGTAAAAATTCTCAAAAGAAATTTAGTCTTTATGCTACACTGATGATCAACGAAGAATGGAGCAGTGGTGTAACTGATCTTAGAATTAGGGGTTTTCAACACGCAGCTCTTGGACCACGTGCATCAGAATGACCTAAAGTTGACTCAGAACTCTGGGGTGGAGCCCAGGGATCTGCATGTTAAGAAGCATTCCAGGTTATTTTTAAATCCTTTAAAGTTGGAAGATGATTTTTTCCTGTCAGTGGAACTGAACAGTTGATTACAGCTGCTGCCATCTTCCCTTTCATTCAGTTATTTTGTCTTTGACTCCTGCTGAAATCAGGAGCGATAAGGGCGCTAAAGCCACCTCAGTCCTGAGGCTTTCACTCCAGGGGAGAGGAGAGCCTGCCTGGGTTCACCTGGCCTCTCCTCCCCACCACCTCTCTACCTGAGAGACAAAAGCTCAAGCTGTGGGAGCTGAAGAACACAGTACTTGATGCTGAAGGTGAACGTTACATGAAAAGATGTTACCAGAATAAAACACGCTGCTGAAAACAAGAGGAGGAAAATGAGGAGAGAGGACACTAACGTTTACTGACTGCTCACGATTTTCCAGGCACCACATCAAGAACGTTACAGACCGTTTTCCTTGCCACAGAAGTCTCACCGAAACAAAAACAAAAAAGCCTGCTTCGCAAGGGGACCCACCGGCAACGCATTCTCTACGCCAGACTTCCCGTTGGCCCTGTATGCCCACCTCCACCCCCATTACCCTCTGAACATAAAGGATTTTTAAAAAGGAAACTGAGCAACATTGTCAGAAATGCACTTAAAATGATATCGTCTGTCCATATGTCTTGTTCTCGGTTCCTTCTTTATCCACCACAAGACTGTGTGAACTTGCAGAAAACTCACAGTCCTTTTCCATCAAGCTGTGCTCCACTTTAAGCAGTCAGTTCACTTCAGTCCAAAGTGCCGGGCGGCAGGGTGGCGGTGGGGAAGCACCATCATTACAACGTGCATAGAGAAGTGTGATTTGAGTATAACAATTATGTTTCACTAAATAAAAAGGGTTTACCTGTTCCTCCAACGTGCATAAAGTTTCTAAGGAAACTTTCTGGATGAGGAGAGCCCAACTTAGAAAACAGTGTGCTTACGAACAAGCTTTTCCAAGTGCCCCCCGCTGCGTCTCAGGATGACTGCACACTCTGACATCCTAACACAGACAGGGCTATAAGGAAGCCGACTTGCTATCTTTAATTTTACCGTGAGTTGGTCTAGTGTCTTTGGCGTTCCAACTATTTTGCCTAATAGGTAAAACCTGCATCTGTCAGAGCACCGGTTCTCAAACTGTACATTAGCACTGGAAGCCCTCCCCCAAATGAAATCTTAGGTGAAAGCCCAATAGAGGCACCAGATGAAAGCAGAGCATCCTCGGTTGATGTGGTGGGCTAGAGGATGCAAAGCCCTGCTGATCTGGGCCTGCTGACTCATCTCACCCCTCAGCGTGGCTACCGTGGCAACAATGCCAAACCCCAAGGGCTCTGTTTTATCTTTTCTCAGACCTCGATGATTTTTAAAAATGTATACTTTATTATTTTATTCTATGGATGCCTTTATGTCTCAAAGTTGGGCATATATCAAAATTGTTGAAAGCCATAAGTCCAAATGCTGCTTATTCACTACATTAAGCTCAGGAATTCTGTTGCGTATTTGGCTTGTGTGGACCCAAACAGAGAGATTACAATCTCTAACGGTATCTCTTTGTCAACAATACTCTTAGCATATCTGCAAGTTCAAGGTCATTTTATAAACACAAAATTGTGTCAAGATAATGCATCTTCAATGAATGAGAACATATTCATGATGTACAAGACCCCTTGCCATGATTTCACTTTCACCAGTGGCTTTTAGCTTGCTACCTACAGTACAGTAAGTTTCAGACTATATACTAAAACTCAAGCAAAAGAAAAATATTACCCTGAGATTAATAATGAATAATGAATTTGAAGAGTTGTTTGGTAACCATTATTTTGAAAGGTATAATACCAGGTCGGCAGAGAGAACAAAGATTGAAATGCCTTCATGAAGACTCAAAACTTCAAAAATTCTACTGATAGGAAAGTGTACTAGCCTTTTCTTTTTAAACATTTTCTGACTGCTGTTTCCAAGTCTTCAAAAAGATAATGTGTTTCATCAGCCACAGCCATCACATTTCAAGTGTACATGTGAGAAAGAGGCCAAAGTGAAGGGGCTGTCCTGAGTCACCTGGGACCACCAACTTGAACTGGGGAAAGGCCCCAATGTTCTTCATTCAACTGCCCCTCAGAATAAACGTAGTGTTTGAAAGTAGTAAACTTTTATGTACAAGAGAGTGTCATAAACACTTACATACACAGAAGTGATAAAAGTGATTTGTCATTTCAAAATCCATGCTTAAACATATTCCTATTTTCAGAATACTCTAAATTTTCCTATGATTTCCATTTTAAGTTGTTATTGAAAATAATTATGGAAGTTACTCTACTCATACTACTCTAGTAGTACTTAGGTGATTTTAAGATAGGCAACCTTTTTCCATGAACAGAAGCATGGCTAAGAGAAATAAAGACATTTAGTAAGACCTGGTTACATACCCAAAATGTACTTAACGTTGGTGGGTTAGAACTGGTGCCACTTTTCCCTTAGGATTGATGCTGCTAATGAAAGTTAGTACCCAGAGGTCATTCCACAGAAACTTATTTCACTCATAATGTATCTGTAATACAATACTATATAAATATACGTATACATATATATATACACACACACACACATCTGAAATAAGATGTATACTGCAACTGTGCTGCAATACTAACAATTATATGAGGAATAAAATAAACTAAGAATGATGTTTATTTCTCTATGCAAGTGTGTAAGAAGGTATAATCAGAAGAGGATGAACCAGACTAAGACACTTAAGAGATCTGAAAGTTAATGACACTGACTATTATGCTTTACTCTACCTCCAAATATACTACGCTCTTTCCTCTTGATAATGATTATATCCCCACTCCTGACGTATCAGCTATGACTAGCACCACTGGGGGCTCTCCAAAATCAAACAGAGGGAAGAAAGAAAAAAATCTTAGAGATTTACTTGAAATATGATAAAGATGTATGGATTTAATAACAAAGACTATGACCTAAAGGGGGGTGGGCAGAAAAAGAAGAGAATGTAATATTCAGACTTTCACCAAGTTCGATGGAAAAAGTGCTGGATTAGACACAGCACCTGAGCCAGGACAGCTTGGCTGCTGTGTGGAGCAGGGGTGTGGGAGGCTGACCAAAGGCAACGTGCAGTTGGTCACGTGTAAGGCCTTGTGTGGTAACCTTGGTCCGAATCTGGTTGTCAATCTTTCAAAGAAGTATCAACAGTTGTTTGGTCTGGCTGGTGGCTCAGTTGGTGAGAACAGAGAATCAGGGCTCAGCAGGGGCAGTGGCGTCTGTTCAGCTTCATGGTCACAGGGCATGAGCAGCTCTAAACAGTAAGTAACCAACCATCGGTGCTGGCCGAACACACTGGAGACTACGGACAGCTCAGGACGCCAACAGCTCTCAAGAGCTCTCTGTTCTACCAATAAAGTTACTTTTCTGCGTGATGTTCTTAATGCCTTATTTAACTGGGGAGGAGTGGGACAGAGAAGTTAGGTATCACAATCTGAAAAATCTGTTACTCTTGTCATACCTAACCTTAAACACCTTCCTGAAAATGATTATTGGATCCTATCTTATAGTGATATGAGCGCTATGTATTTTTAATATTACAAATGTGCTGAAAGTGAATCTGAAATACAGTAATACTTAAAGTCCTTTTAAATGACAATACAAACTTTGCCCTTGCTAAATAGGTTGGTGGCATTTAAACATATGGGGGGGGGCGGGGGGTTGTTTAAAGCTGGTGAATCCCAGCTCCACTCTCAGGGGAAGTTAGGAAAGAGAATGAAAAGGAAGGGAGTATTGGTTATAATCAAAGGTATCCCCACTTTGGTTCTAGACAAGAGTCAAACAGGTTTAATGCAGTGTTCTTCAAACTGTGGGGTAATTCATTAGTGGGTTGTGAAATAATTTCAATGCATTGCAAGCAGCACTTTTACAAAAATGAAACAAGAGAATAAAACAGAAAACAAGAGCTCACTCAACTTAGTGTAACTATTGTTTCATAAAGTTAACTGCTTCATGTACGTGTGTTGTGTGTACTTCTTCATGATGTAAAACACAATCCTTTTCGTGAGTTCCAGGAAAGAAAATGGTTTATTAGAAAGAAGATAAAGCACCATGGTTGAGATGAGGTGGGAGGATCATGCTTGGATGTAATTTAATCAGTGCGGTGCCTACACGGCCTTATGTTGAAAACTAACCAAGTTAGTTTACAAAATGCATTTATGTTACCAATCAATAATTCTAAAGATACCAGGCAAGTCATTACTCACTCATTCACCCAGTTAAGTGTCTACTCTCCCTACATAAGGGTTATGGAGAGAGGATGAAATTGTAAAAATTAAATAGGGTCACATATTGTAACAACAGCTAACACATACCCAGCGCTTATTGTGTGCCTCATAGTGTTCTAAGCACTTTACACATCATTAACTCATCTGATCCTCTTAATAACCCCAGAAAGGTAAGTACTAATATTATCCCTGGTTTTTTTTTTTTACAAATGAAGAATCTGAGAAATTAAGTCAGTTGCCTAAGAGGCGAAGCCAGTATCTGAGCCCAAGAAGTCTGGATCCAGACTCCTCACTCTTAATGTACAGAATCCCTAACAGTTAAGAGCACAATCACCCATAATTGAGAGTCCGACTGTGGCACTGGGGAAACGGGAGCCCAGGGGCAAACTTATGCCGTTAACACTACTGCCCAGGCTTTGCTGTCTGTCCTCATTTCTCCTGCTATTAAAGTACAAGCCACAGTCTAGGCCAGAGGCAGGCAGCTCACCTCTTTTACACTTCAATATCCTGGATCCATTCTGAACGTGATTCCCAGCAAATCAGTTCAAACTCCATCCTTTCTTCCTTCCCTAGAAAAAATGTAAGAATGCGAATGAGTAGGTCCCTACGTTTCTGTAATGAATCTAACTCTCATTTATTTAAAAGCTAAAAAGACTTCATTCTCAGGTGCTGGCACTTAAACTTTTCTATTAGCCAAACATTTCTGACACATCTCCCGTGTCTTATCTCCACGAACCAGTGAATCCTGTAGCTGCAGTGAGCACCGCCAGTCTGGGTGATACAGAGCTCGTGGGGGTACCTCTTTCTTTGCACCCACTTGTGTTACTCCCCTCACCGGTTTTCAAATAAGATCCAAAGAAACTGCAGGTGTAATACACACTGTGGCAAGCGAACCATCGTGTTTCAGAAAAATATGAAAGGATGATGTACTAAAGATTTCTTTTCCTCCCGTCTACCCACCCTCATCTTCCGGTTATATACTAAGCCCTATAGGTAGGGCCTAAACAGATAATAAAATAAGTAAAAATCAACATAATTCCTGGTAGCATGGTTACCCTTCCTCAGCTACCTCAGAACCCAAAACAGCACCGTTTAAATGCTGAGTAAACACTATATGCTTCCACATGTTGACAGGAGAAGGCAGTACTATTCCTCCTCGCATTTAATCTGAATTAAAACAGCCAGTGCAAATGAATTCCGGAACAAAAGCGAGACAACATTTAGGTCTCTGTCTGACAACTACACCTGGCCACACAATTTGAAACCTCTCATGAAAGCATCTTGTGACAAAACAAACATCATTATCTTTCAAACGTAAAGAAGTTATAAAAAAATGAATGCATAATGAAGCACTGTACATTGTGATGTGGAGGATCAAATTATTAGAATAATTCAGGATTCTTTCAAAATGCAGTGAAATACTCAGATAACTAAGACAAACTCTGAGGCTTCAGTGTACTGTGACAACGATCTACCACACTTTGCTACACAGACATTCTCTAAGGAGTCTGTCAAAAGTAAGGCAGTGGTTTAACACCCTTTTGAAAAACACATATGAGGTAGAGTGCTGTCAAAATAAAATTTCTAACTGAATAATAACTGTGTATATGCCAGTGTCAATATAATACTAGAAGCTGGAGATATGATTTTACTATTTACCACTAGCACAATTTTTAGGTTAATTTTAGGTATATTTAGGTGACTTCTTTTCCAGGTCGGATTAAACTGTTTACTTCTACCAGGTATTGTGTCTAAAACCAATACTTTTCACATGGGTCAGAGGGTACATTTGCTGTAGTTTAAATAAAAAGGATGAGTCAAGTATATACCAATCTAGTCAGTCAGCTTCTAAGAAAGATACACTTTTGGATAAAAGAGTGGTAAGGTCTGCACTCGACAAACATGACACTTTTGACTAGTGGTGTCACACATGGGGGTTTTTTTTGGTGATGGTGCTCATTTTCCTGCCCCATTTACCCTGTCTCATTAACTGTACTTGGAACCAAGAGCATTCATTTGGTCCCATGCAAATGATAGTAGTACCTGGTTCTAAGAATTCGACTTTTCTAAATTGGGAAGCAAAATTATTTACGGGGTAGGGGGAAAGAAGTCCAACATAAATCTGTAGTCTCAGCAAACTCAGCGCACTAACACAGTAAGTTAACTGACAACACTAAACCTGCCTTTCTACCGGTAAAAAATCATACAGGTAATAATATTCTCAACAGGAGGGGATCTGCCAGAGACCTCCCTAGAATGCAGGAATTAGGGGGTGGTGTTTTCTGGGTTGGACAGGGGCACAAGTAGCTGAGAAAGACATGGAACTTCTCAGGGAGCAACTATTTCTAGAAAAGCAGGTGGTTCCAGGTTTAAAAATTATCGCATAAAACCTTCATTGTCATTGAAGTGACGATTAGGCCTCTCTCTTCCTTTCCTATCTGTACCCATCAGGCTGCCCCCAATCGAGCAGAGTGGAAAAAACAGTACCCACGGTATGAGTGGGCTTTGCTTTCCACTACCTTTTCCTAAGACACACACTTTCCAAGTAGTGTGTTAAAGAACAAAAAGCAAAGACAAAAAAGACTGTGGTTTACTATTAATTTCTGAAAATTATTCAAGTGAAGGGGATCCTTTCACAAGGTATATGTTCATCAATCATGATGTTGTACATTTTAAACATTTTATAATATCATCTGTCAATTATACCTCAATAAAGCTGAAAAAAATCATTAAAAGTCCCGGTTGAAGAAGTGCTATCTACCTGTCAGTATTAGTTCTGCCCTTTAATAATTCCGTGGCTTTGTGCAGTCCTATCAGCTCTCAGAAACTCAGTTTCCTTGTCTGTAAATTGAAAAGGTTAAATGACTTCTAGCCTTCCTTCCTATTCCAAATTCAAATGGTTACATTTAAATTATTCTGTGACTTATTCTCCCCTTCAAATATCTTTGATCTTCATTCTATACTAATTTCACCTTTAAAAAGATAGGAATAGTGGGGGATGGGAGACAGGAGGGCTTGTTAAGATAGATTCAAGTGTTAATTAACCTGTTTTACCCTGGACATTTATAGTTTTAAGAATAGGCAAATGAATTTGAATCTACAATGGAAATGTAATAAAATCCATAATTTAATTGTGTATTAGTTTAAACTTTTCACAATATTTACAATTTATCTTAGATTATAGGGATATTCCTCTATTTTACAAATATATGTTGAGCCACTTCCAAATCCACTGCTGTCTGCTGTGCGTTCCAGGAAGCAAAGAACCCAAAGCAAAACTAAACAAGCAGTTACTGTGAAAAGAAAACTTTTTTTTTTTTTTTAAAGAGAAGTAAGCCTTTATTTCCTTGTTACACAAAAACAGCTGGCTGAGTTGCCAGTTCCTTGTTACACAAAAACAGCTGCTGAAAACTTTTCATTAGCCATGCTAATGTTCCCTTCCATTAAGGTGGTAAACTGAAAATTGATTTTACATATATATTTATTTGCCTCTTCAATCAGAGGTATTGGATTTATTTTCTTCCAATTATTGACGTGGACATAACATACCCCCAAAATGGAAATCCTTCAGAATCTGTCTGCCTAAAAGGTCCACTTCCTACTGAAATCACAAGATGTATCATGTACAACTGAAAATAGCAAATATTCAGGAAATACATGAAACATGTTGATTATATACATTTAAAAAGGGAATATTACTTTCAATTTTCTTATATTACACTATTCTATCCCTGAGGACTAAACAATAGATTGTAAATTGCAAATATTAACTTAAAAATCTTTAACCTCAAGAATATGAAAGTAATGCTACAAACTTAGGAAAATCTGAGTTACTTTTTTACTCTGTGAAAACCCCCTCTTTTAATGAGTATTTTCCCTGTGTGGCTATCACAGATAATCAACAATGTAAAGAAGCTTTTTAAGCCTTTAACTATTGCTGCAACATTACTTAAAGCCAGCTACCATTTGGTTCTGATGAGACTATGGTCTCTGCTGGGAACTGACTAGAACCTTCTGTCATCAAACACATTCTGTAAAACTGGGATGGTGGCAGTATCTCCCCTCACACTCATCACCCAATGCTTAGCACGTAGGAAATAATAAAGGCTATTAATCTGTTTTCTTTGCCATACAAATTATCACAAAAAAATAGGACAGATCAAAACAAACCCATCCTGAACTATAGGAAACACGACTAAAAGAATGTCCTGAGAGCACCACTGAGCATCTCTGTATGTGTCAACAATATCAGCTGCACGCCTTTAGCACTTAGAAGGAACCTAGCATTTCACTTACTTTATTTTTGTTGTTATTTTTTTATTTGGCCACACCATATGGCATGTGGGATCTTAGTTCCCCGTCCAGGGATTGAACCGGTGCCCCCTACACTGGGAGCACAGCGTCTTAACCACTGGACCGCCAGGGAAGTCCACACTTACTTTATTTCTTGACAACATAAATACTTAGGCTCTTGTGCTATGAAGGACTGAAGTTCAAAACTAGCAACCCATAACACACTATATCATATCTTGCTATTTACTGTCTTCTTTTTTCTTTTATTCATGCTTTTAAAACAAGTGCTTGGCTACCTGACGCGATTTCTCATGCTTTTCACAATCAATCTAGGTGCCTTAATAAAGGGGATAAAAATAATTTCCATTTTCACTTCAGTTTCCCCTCACAGAAAATGAATAAAGGAAAACGGCCCAAAAAACTGGACAAGTACGAAATAAATACTTTTAAAAAAATACATGTTGTTCTTGTTTGGGGGTTATCAAACTCACGGTAGTTTATGTTCCCAAATACTGTTCAGATTTCTGCCATAATCTGTCCCCTTGAACCATCAATAATATCCTTTTCAGCTGTGCCATTCTCTGAAGCCAGTAAAACCTTGTCCGATGGTAACGTGGTTTACCTTCTGAAATGGGGGCGTAGGGCAGGGCGGGGGGCAGCACAAATGCCTACGAACGGAGCCAGGCAGGGGGCAAGGATCAACTCCTGCTTCTGTATACTCTCAAAGCTGCTGGTTAAAGGGACTAACAAATACACATTCTGGTGCTTTTCTACTGATTTCCAGGCATGTACGGTGCACTAGGACTAAACAAGAGCAGGCTAGGAAACAGACTAGAATTCATTCTTAACAAAAAGTTTTTTCCTAGTTAAAGGCCTTTTATGGTTTCTTAATTTTTTTCAAAAAGTAGGGATTCAAGCGAAGTAGTTTTGAAGTATTTATTTGCACTCTCTCTTTCACTACCTTCTAGCACCTGCCCCTGCCTATGCTGTGCTAATGCTGTGAGCTCACTGGTCAGGAACGGAACAGGACAAAGGGAAGACCCAGGGCTCACACCAAAGTTTTAGGATCGCTTATAAGGTTACTTGGAAGAAATCATCGGGGAGGTAAGAGAACATGTAGTAGGTGTCTCAAAAGGCAAGAGGACAGAGAATGGAAAGGAATGAAAATAACCCCCTCTAACGGTAAACACAAGACCGAGGTTGACGCAGTCTCGGTGGCGATGGGGATGTGAAGAGGGAACTACAGAGCACTGACTGCCATCTTGGGAGAGGCTGGAAGGATTTGTCCTCATGGTTTATTTATATATGAGCTGCTTACTCAGTTCTTCTGAGATAGGCTCTTCCATTAGCTCTATGCACATTCCCTTTTGTTTTTCCTCAATTTAGAGAGGGCTCTGGATCACCTACCAGTCCAGCCCCTCTGGCATCTTCCTAGGACTGGCCTTCAACTGCCTGGAGACGATATGACTGCCAGAAAGGTACCACTGCATCACCTGCACCTTCCTAGGTCCTCTTCCATGCAGAGATGATGCATTAATTGTGTCCTAGCCCAAATGATATAAATGCACATGGCTGTAGAATACTGCACCGATTCAATCAATCTTCAAAGAAATTAGTGAGTAAAAGAAGGAAGAATATATCTGAGGAACAGTCGTCCAGGAAGAAGTTAGTGTACCTTAATTAATTAAGACTAAGAAGAAAACATCAGAAAATTTTATTGTTTGCATGCTCTATTTATTTAATGGAAAAAATACTTTATGATTCATTTAAAATTGCCATAGAGGGCTTCCCTGGTGGCGCAGTGGTTGAGAGTCCGCCTGCCGATGCAGGGGACACGGGTTCGTGCCCCGGTCTGGGAAGATCCCACATGCCGCAGAGCGGCTGGGCCCGTGAGCCATGGCCACTGAGCCTGCGCGTCCGGAGCCTGTGCTCCGCAACAGGAGAGGCCACAACAGTGAGAGGCCCGCGTGCCGCATAAAAAAAAAAAAAAAAACTTGCCTTAGAAAGTAAAAAAAAAAGGGAAATCAAAATGGAATCCTAGATAATGATTTTTGTCAAAGGATTTTGGTAAATATACCTTAACATCTACTAGCTGTCAAAGTCTGCTTTATTCTCTTCTCACAATACTTTCAAACCCTAGATAGGGCAAAACAAAGCAATCCAAATTGTGCTATATGGCATTTAAAATCATTGTGAAGTATAGGAATGTGTTCACCTATAATACTTGGCTAAGTAATATTATAATAATATAAAATAATACAATATAATAATTTGGCTAAATTTTGGCAAATATGCTATATTTATAATTATATGGAAAGGCCTCATTAATCATGACTGAACACTCAAAGAACCAAATGAACTTTGGCTTGGCTTCAATAACAAAATATTTAGAAACTCCTATGACTACTCAAATGAGATCTTTTAACTCAGCAAACTGGGATATTCTGTCTCATTTATTGCCTATAAACCTTAGAAATAATCTTCAAAGACAGGTGAATACTGGTTTATCTTAGGTTAAAAGAACCATTCTGCACATTATAACCATTAAAACTTATTGTACATACTGAGTAATCTCAGATGTATATAATTATGATTCCTTTATAAATAAACTTGTCTCTGAAATCAGTGAGAATTTTGCTAGCACTGCACAGAAGTCACCACGATATTGTGATAAGGGTTCAAAACAGATTAAGCAATAGATTTTAGCTTCTTGATTTTCCAGCACTAGCCTTAAAACTAGAACCAAATGTATCTCTCATCTAACAAATCAAGCCGCAAACCTACAACATTTAAAATGAAGTTCTTAACTATCTTGGAAGAGTGAATTATCATTTCCAAAAGTTTTGAATAGATCCTGGCTTGTTGGGTGCTTTACTAAACTATCATTTTATATAGTCCCATTAAGAAAGAACACATGAAGGTAAGGAATCAAGTTTTACCATGAAATTCTTTTCCCTCATTGCATATCAGCTCCCTGACTGAGTGATATAGCATGAACGCTTTCAGTTTATGAGATGCTGAGCCAGAAATCCTAAAAATGCTTAAGGAGATTAAGTGATTAAAGTGGGTAACTTCAATGCATTCCAATATACGAGCTTTCCTGCACACTATGAAAGTTTAGTAAACACTGAAATTAATGAAAAATACATGTGTTACTTTTTAAAAATTATATTTAATATGCAAGATCGAATAGCACAGAGGTATCTATTTCATTTGAAATAGTAATTCTTGTCTATTGGTCAGGAGAGGAATGTCAAAGTTCAAACAAAGAAAGTTGAGGAGTGAATGGTATGTGACAAAACAGAAACATAAGCTAAATTACAAACGAGGGAGAGTTTCACACATAAAGAACTAAGTTAAGGCAAGTTCGGGGGCGGGGTGTTTAGGGATAAAAGATACACACACCTTACCACAGAATGTGGACAGAAAGGCAAGAAAGCGGGTGCCCCTACCATAGCACAAAAATACAGCAAGTCTGTCAAAGCACTATTGACTAGTAGGTTATGAAACCCATTTGGTAGGTTATGAGGAACGTTTAAATGAAGAGAGAAAAAAGAGAAAAAGAAAAAGTGATAGAGAATACAATAGACTAGAAAATTCTATCACACTCACATATAGTGAAGATGTATCGGGAAACCATACATCCACGTGTGCAAGTGCGTGCACTGGGTCCTAACGTGACACGTATTTCTTCCTGTGGGTTCCAATAAAAAGGTATGAGAGGGCTTCCCTGGTGGCGCAGTGGTTGAGAGTCCGCCTGCCGATGCAGGGGACATGGGTTTGTGCCCTGGTCCGGGAAGATCCCACATGCCGCGGAGCGGCTGGGCCCATGAGCCATGGCCGCTGGGCCTGCGCGTCCGGAGCCTGTGCTCCGCAACAGGAGAGGCTGCAACAGTGAGAGGCCCGCGTACCGAAAATTAAAATTAAAAAAAAAAAAAAGGTTATGAGAACCACTGACACATGGAGCACACCACTAGTGCCCGCCTCCCTCAAGTTAATAATGTCACACTTCTGAATAGAAAAGTAACTTCCAAAGATAATAATATCCCCAAATGCCAGAGGGGAAGCATGGCAAAACACAAAACCACGGAATATTTAAAATGAACTATGTGAACTATGACACAGAAGTCCAGGGAAAGCAAGCCTTCTAGAGAAACATCTAACACTACCAAAGCAGCCTGCGGGGCCTCCACTCCCAGAGTTTTTCTCCCCACCCTGAATAAAGAGTGGAGGGAGTGGAGCCGGGGGAGACAGAAGAGCTGAAGGTGGGAGGGAAGGTGGGCTCTAGAGCATCACTCTGGCCAGGAGACCCCAGTCTCCCCCCCAGCGAGGTAAAGAAGGCAGGAACCAGTACAGGGTGGGTGAGGAGAAAGGTGACATGTTCAACTTTGCAATCTCAAGGCCAAGCACAGCACTAGGCACGTAATAGGCCCCTTATCAATGTTTGCTGAATGTGTCAGTAGGTCTTAATAACACCGACAGTTTTGTGATGTGAAGGCAGTGCCTGGGCAGCGTCAATAGTCTGAAACTTCTTACTCCAAGTAATCTCGGCATCATCAGAAAATGTGAGTTCTGTTCTTAAGGCCATGCTCTCCATCTTTACTAACTATCCACAAGCCATTTCAGTGGCTACCTGTAAACGTAAGCCATCTCCACAAATGATAAGCTCTTCAAGAACTGTAAAGAAGCTTGTTTTGTTTCAAAAAACAAACTGATCTGACACAAGGTCATCACGAATTGAGTGCTCAAAACCAAAAGTGAATGGGTATTCAACTACTTAGAGTGCTCAAAGATTAAGAAATTAAGTTTCTCAGGCCACTGTAACAGGTCACACAGAGACCATGTGATGTTCACACTTGCTTTAGGGGCAAATGGTTTGTTTTTGCTGGGTAGTTTTTGGATGTATGACTGGTTTAGTTTAGGCTCAGGTACAGCTAAAGGAACTTAATAGTAGCAAACACTCATGTAGTTATTTACTGCGTGCCAGGTAACCTTCTAAGGACTTCACAAATATTAACTCTAATTAATGTGTACACAACCCCTGATAATGTAGTTACCTGTTCAGTGGTTTATTCTGTTCCATTAAAAGTACCTCCGTTTTTTCCATTTTCTCCTGCAAAAGATGAGGAAAATATTGTTAGTGAGTGGTCACAAATGCACACATAATGTTTTATATCATTGTTTGATATCTTCCAGACTTGAGAGTACCAACAGGGCTTCGTTAAACTTTAGTGAATTATTTCAACTGCCTAACTTTACTGAGTTCCTAAATAAAACCATTAAGACAGTATCATTACATGTATCGATAAAAGGAGATTTGAAAAACAAATATTTTATGATTTCAAAAGAAATCAACATGGCATAATAATAAAAAGATAGATGCATAGGGAAACGATGTAGGGTAAGATTCTCCTTGACTCTGAATCATTCTACATTTAATATGCCTTTCCAAACTACGTTCCCTCTGAAATTCTTTTTTAGGTGGCAGCACCCTTCCCCACTGGGTGAAATAATTTCTGTTCTAAAGATAGAAACAATTGGTGAATACAGCTATTGATAGTACAGATTTACTTAAAAATGATAATGGAAAAGCATCCATCAAAAAAGAGGGTGTTGCTTAGGAAAGGGAGCAGTTCAGAGAGTCTCCACCAGGGGACATTTACCTCGGGGAACTCACAACTGTCCAGGTTCTGTCCCTCCCTCTGCTGGCTCCAAAAGTCTATCTCACTAAGGTGCCAAAAATGATCATGTTTATCAATACTGATTCACGTTAACAAAGCTCATAAAAGATTGACGGATAAGCCACAAAGCCTATGGATTCATTTCCCATGAAAAATATGTCATCAGACAGCTGGACACTTGCTCCATCCAGCTTGACCAACATACTCACATTTCTTTGGTCAATAAATACTTCCTGAAATCCCAGGTGTGGGTACCATACAGGCAGATGAAGCCAAATTAACAGCAGATGGTTGGGTGAGCATGTCAGAGCAATCACAGTCCAGATGCCAGTGGCCTCCAATATTCTCTCTCCAGACAAGTGTTCTCCTATCTCCTCCACTACCACCATCCTAGTCGAAGCTGCTATCGTTCATTTCCTGGACAAACACAAAACACTTCTTGCTATTTTCCCAGCTTCCGCTTCCTCCCTTCCAATCTATTATCCACAAAGTGTCCAGAGTAAACATTTAAAAATAGAAAACAGGTCATGGCTCAGCCCTACTTCGACTCCTTTAATGCTCTGCATGGGTCTGATGATAAATACCCGAGAGCTGACTCTCAAGCCTTGGTCTGGCCCAGCTCACCCCTCCAGCCTCCTCTGTGCACACTCTTCCCATCTCCCTCACATTTCAGCCACACTGGTCTCCTTTTACTCTCTTAAATGCACAGATCCCTCAACACTTCAGAGATTTTGCACACCTTGTTTCCTCTGGCTAGAAACGAATGCACATACTCTGCACCTTCCCCACAAAGCACATACGTGCCTAGTCATCTGCAGCTCCTAGCTCATATGTCACAGGACCCCAGACTAGGACGTTCCCTTATCTTAAGCTCCCATAGCATCTTGATCTTCTCCGTTGTAGCACTTACTACCGTTTATAATTACACATTTATGTGATTATTTAATTTACGTTTATGTCTCTCACTAGACTGTAAGATGCTCCATAAAGGTGAGTACTGTGCTCATTTTATTAGCATGTTCCACAACAGTGGACACTCAAGAGATATTTTCATGAATGAATGATGGCTTTGGACCGTTAGAACCTGCTGCATCCATCGCCAAAACAGGGATCGTTTTGCCAGGCAGACCATATGGCTTTCCTGAATGGGCTCCATCCTCCCTGATGTGTCCTGCCCCTGGGGGGGTCAATAATTAGATGGGCACGGTCTAACTCACTTCCGTAACTTTACTGTTTCCTAGCCTTCCGTAGCCAAAATAAATCTTAAGATACTAAAAGAGAAACGGCACAAAGTTCAAGATACATTTGAGTAGCACCTCTGCAGACAGGACTTGTAGCAGTGGGCTACTCAGAAACACTATAAGCAAAAAGGAAAACATAAATTGCGGCCAAAGGAAACCCTTGCTGAGACCACACTGGAAAACAAATAAATATACATGCACGCATGTGCACAAGCACCCAAAGCAGTGGTCCTCGGAGGGGGGCGTGAAAGGCTTTGAGTTTGCTGTGGGATGCCTCCACGACTACGGGGCCGACAGCAGCAAAGTGTGCAGCTCTCTGAAGGAGGCTCCACACACGGCACCTCCTCCTGTCCCTGGGGCCTGACTCTGCACATGTGGCACACAGGAGACCTGGTGTGTACTGACTGTGTCATTCTCCCATTTATCTTACAAATCAACAACTAATCGACATTTCCTAACTCGCTGCACAGAATGTTTTAAATGGCTCACAGCTGTGGTTTACACTTTAAAGATGTTCTAACATTGCAGTCCTCTTATGTAATGAGAATGAGAACAAAACCGAACAAAACAGTGCCCTTGACTCTACATTCACATCTAGTCATCGGGGGCTAGAAAGGGCCAACTTCACTCACTCATTCAACAAACAGCATGCACCTGAATAAGCCAGGCATGGTTCTAGGTGCTGTGGACACAGAATGAACAAGACAAAACCCCTGCTTCTCAAGGAGGTAACGTTCTAGGAGGAGACAAACAGTGAACATATGTTAAGTACAGGTATACCTTGGAGACAGTGCAGGTCTGGTTCCAGACCTCAATAAAGCAAGTCACACACATTTTTGGTTTCCCAGTGAATACAGAAGTTATGCTTACACTAGACTGTAGTCTATTAAGTGTGCAATAGCATTATGTCTAAAAAAAACAACAACATACCTACTTTAATTTAAAAATTCTTTATTGCAATAAAATGCTAACCATCATCTCACACAGAGTTGCCAGAAACATTCAATTTGTAAAAAGACAACCTTTGCAAAGCACAATAAAGCAAAATGCAATAAAGCAAAGTACAATCAAATGAGGTATGCTTGTAAAATGTAAAATATGTTGGGGGGGGTGTTAAATTTTAAATAGGATGGTCAAGGAACGCCTCACTGAGAAACTGACACATGAACAAAGACCATGACTCTTTTGGAAAAGAGTCATGTAGACATCTTGGGAAAGACAGTTCCAGACAGAGGATCAGCAAGTGCAAAGGCCCTGAGACAGAAGTGTGGCCTGTATGACCTGCGGCATGCATGGGAGACAGTAGTAGGATGTGGGGTCAGAGAGGTAAACAGTGACCTTGTTAGGGTACCCAAAGGCCTTTGGCTTTTATTTTGAGGGCCCTGCAATGCAACAGAGGTGTTTGGGGCAGAGGCAAACATGATCTGGCTACTGCGTTGAGAACAGACTGAAGCAGGAGCAAGGGAGGGAGCAGCAAGATCAGTTATTAAGCTTCTGAAACAGCCCAGGCAGGAAATTACAGGGGCTTGGACTGGAGTGCAGCAGTGCCACACAGCAGTGCTGCTAAAAAGCTGACAGATTCTTCATGAAACTTTAAGACAATACCCTAGGATTAGCTCTAACTCATTTAATGGCTGATTTTAGCAGTCAATCTTTTTATCACTAAAGGGTTTTTTTTTTCAATGATTACTTTTATAAAAGAAAACTTAGTGGATTTTTAGCTATGAAGAAGTAATATATGATAATCACAGACAGTGGAAAAGACCGAACAGGCAAAAACATCGTCACATCACATTACAAAATAATTGAATATTCAAGTACTTGTGACACTGGTCACCACTATGTATTAGCATTTTTCGTTTACTCTGAAAATAAAAGGCTCCTCGAAGTGAAGAGAAAGATCATTGAATACATGTGGCCATGGGAGTTAATGACTATTTAACATGAAGATTTTCCACTTGAAGATCTGTTGATGTACAGCAGGATAAACACCAAACACAAGTATTCTTCTTAAAATCAGGCTTAGGCCAACATGGTCCAACGCTGACATTTGTCAGCTGTGCCCGTTTGAGCTTAGCCCAGAAGGGGCACATCACTGAGGAAGCTACGCTTTTCTGCACAGACTTTTCCCCTGAGAAACCCATGATGATAACATGATGTAAAAAATGGACATGACGAATTCTAAAAAAACATTTTTAAGTATTCTTTTTATTCTCTGCTCTGTTGGTTAATGGGGTGGGGGGGAGGTAGGGGGAGATCACAGCTCGTAACTGTTGTCATGGAAACAATTCCACTCTAGGGCAGGGAAGCAGCTCTTCACTTGCTATCCAAGCCATGGGGCACGTCATCTGTGCAGTACACAGAACCCCGTCCTCCCCTAAACAGGATTTGCTGTTTAGTCAACCGTGACAAACAAAATTAAACTCTGATTCTCAACATTTAATACTTTGGGCGGATATGCCTTATTTGTTCAGCTTTTCTCAAAGTGTGCTAAGACAGGTAAATCGCTCATGGTGAATCAGGTACTGTCATCACCCACTAGAGCAGTCCTTCTCAAACTTCAGTGTGCACAGGAATTGCCAGGGGGTCTGTTAAAATGCAGATTCTGATTCAGAAGCACTGGGTTGGGGCTTGAGACTCTGCATTTCTAGTAGGCTCCCTGGTGATGCTGCTGCCACCGGTCTATGGACCACCATTTGAGTACACAGTGGTAGAATATTTATTATCCTCCCTCCTTCCCCTCTCCCTACTATTCCCTCGATAAGTACCACTGACGGAGACTGAAACTACTGCACTGAAGACTAACTGTTTTCTTACTCTTACATTAAAAATAAGAATTTGCCCTCCACGGCGTAGGACACTTAAATCCCAGCAATAAGCAAACAGTCTCTTCTGGGGCATCCTCAGCTAACTGATTAGATCTGAAACTTCTACTTGAGCAACCACATATGGTTTTCTTTTTATTCTCCCTCTTCTTCACTCATCCTTTCCCCACATGGAAGAATGGTTCGCACAGAGGATCACAGCTATAGGGTAAGCTCCTGGCTTCAGCACTAGGTGAGGGTGTGAAAGAACCAAAATTACTGAACCTTTTCCATCTCGTCCTTTTTTTGTAAAGAGGATAATCCACAGACAACCATGGCACCGGCTTGGAAAAGTACAGAATTTTTATCAAGGGGTTAAGAGTGGTTGACGAATGATTGCTTACAGGTACCGACATTACCGGCTGCCATCAACAAACAGGCTTTGAGAATCTCTCTCTAGGACCCACCCAAACCCTGCACTTTCAGACACAGGGGTCTCACATTACACACATGGCCAAATCTCTCATTCAGAACATAACTGATATTTTCAAATTACAGTTAATTCATGTGAAAATGTAACCTGAGCTTTAACATGCCTCTCTCAACCCTTAACTTCTAAGCTATTTTAGTTCAATCCTAATTAATTTTTATTAACATTTCACAGGTACGTATTTCTTTCTTAGTTTGCTTCTAAAGTAAAAGATAATAGTTTTAAGATTGTAAAGAAAAATACTGTTCCTCCAGGACAAGGATCCCCGGCATATGTGTGAGAAAGGTCTACTTTTTGTTTCTCTAAAGCCATAAGATGACCAAAAGGAAATGCTGTGGTGGGGAAGAAGCGGGGGAGACGCTGGACTAACACCTCTGATTGCTTCCTGCCCTCTGGGATCCTGTGAAACCACAGAGGGAGGAACCTGGCAGAAACAGGCCGACAGACAAGAGAGTACAGCAGCAACAGCTGCTTTGGAGATCTGTGAGATCAATCTAGGCAATCACAATCAATTGTCTGTAGATTCTAAAAGGACCAACTGGAATTATCATTGGGTTATATTAAGGAAACAAACTATTAACCAAAACCTATTAAGAAGGACAAAGGTATACACAGCCTGGGGCAAGATTTAAAGAAGCAAAACACCACTTACACATAAAGGCAGGTGGCAAAGAGGAGGCAGGCTCATTCTGGGCTGCTCCTGCGGCTTGAACTCAAAGGTAAAACAGAAAAGGAGACAGACTTGGCACAATACAAGGAAACACTTTCTAACAAAATACAGTTCTCAGCCAGAGAACAATTTTTCTTTCTTTTTTTTTTTTTGCAAAGCGGTGAGCTGCCATCACTGCTGAGACAGCCTCATCCTGCTACCCTGCTCCTCCCCAGCATCAAGCACCACAGCTATGCCAGGCTGCATGCCGCTCCCCAAACGTGGTTTCACGACTCTCACACAAGTACCATGCCTGGGATGCCTTTTCATTTCTAGGCCACCCCTTCAGGCTTGAAATCTCAGCTTCCACATAACCTCTGTGAATCGTATGCTGTCTCTCTTCCTCCAAACAGGCTGAGAGCGGGCCCCTCACCCAGGTAACCTCACACGCCTCCTCCCTGCACATCCTCATCCAGTTGTACATACTTTTAGACTGGGAGGCCCCTGAGGGAGGGGTCATGAGTACTTACCTGTGTATCTGCAGTGCCTGCCATAGTGACCTGGACACAGCATCAGCTGGAAGGTGAAGGAAGGAAGAGGAGAGGAGGGAAGTGAAGAGAAAGAAGATGATGCCTAAATTTTCACATCTTTGGGCTTCCCTGGTGGCGCAGTGGTTGAGAGTCCGCCTGCCGATGCAGGGGACACGGGTTCGTGCCCCGGTCAGGGAAGATCCCACGTGCCGTGGAGCGCCTGGGCCCGTGAGCCATGGCCACTGAGCCTGCGCGTCCAGAGCCTGTGCTCCGCAACGGGAGAGGCCACAACAGTGAGAGGCCGGCGTACCGCAAAAAAAAAAAAAAAAAAAAAAAAAAATCACATCTTATGCACATTGCAGAAGGAATTCTGACATTGGGAGAGAAGTTAATTTGAATGAACATTTTCTACACAGAAAGACATGAATTACTGTGGCTTTAAGGTTTATCATTTTAGGTATGTTTTGATCTAATTATTAATAGCTGTTTAGAAACAGTCCCAATATTTTGCTTTTATTTATGTATCTAAATACACATATTTACTATGCTATTTAATAATACAAATAATTTTCCCAAAAGTTTAAAAAATATTTTTAAAAAATCTTCCATAGTTACCGGGAAGCCTGCAGAAAATGCGCCCATGGCATTTTCCTCAAGTTTGGAATAAGTATATCACTAAAGCAAGTACAGCGCCACTACTGCCAAAAGACCCCAGCAATACTTTGTAAGCCTTTATGCTGAAACTCTGCATACCAGAAACAGAACTCTGTCTTCAAACTTTTCCTGATTCATGCAAGGCTTTACCAGCAGTTCTTGCTTTCCTAAGCATCTACACCCGATTAATCTGCTCTGCACACCACCAGTGGCAATTCTCAAAACACGACGAGCATGTGAAGGGCCATTCTGATGGCCTCGGGGAGTGACAGGGCAGTGACGGGCAGGTGAATACATCTGGGAACTACAGAACCATTGCTAATGACCATGATTACTCTTTGGGAGGATTTCTATAAACCGCACCAGCACCCTTCCCAAAGAACAGATGACGACAGGTGAACCCACACCTGAGACCAGAAAACTGTCTGCCAGAGCCTGGCTCTGCATCAGCGCCAACGTCTTCCCCCGACAGATGACTATGAACACGTTGCCACCCTTGCCTTCCGCACAGCCCGCTTCCTTAAGTCCCACCTTCTTTCCCATGCTGCTGCCCTGGGTGGCAACAGAACGGGTCTGGGCTCTGTGGGCACCCACCTGGCCAATTCCCGCGGCTATGGGGCAAGGCTGAGGAGGATGCTGACCTCCTCGCAGTGGGTGGCGGGTTATCTGCATATGAACTGCTGCCCTGTTTCCTTTTTACAGAGGGAGGCACGGTAAACTGTCTCCATGAGAACGTTAGTCTAGGAGTGAATGAAGTCTTTTTATTTATTTATTTATTTATTTATGGCTGCGTCAGGTCTTCATTGCAGTGCGCAGGCTTTCTCTAGTTGCGGTGAACGTGGGCTACTTTTCATTGCGGTGCGCGGGCATCTCATTGCGGTGGCTTTTGTTGCGGAGCACAGGCTCTAGGCACACGGGCTTCAGTAGTTGCGGCGCCATGGGCTCAGTAGTTGTGGCTCACGGGCTCTAGAGCACAGGCTCAGTAGTTGTGGTGCATGGGCTTAGCTGCTCCGTGGCATGTGGGATCTTCCCGGACCAGGGATCGAATCCGTGTCCCCTGCATTGGCAGGTGGATTCTCAACCACTGCACCACCAGGGAAGTCTCTAGGAGTGAATGAAGTCTTTATTGCACTTCATGAGACTTAAAAAAATAGCTTTGAGATATATATGTATTTCAGAGGACAGCAGAAGTGTTCTGGCCTAACATCAAGTCATACTATCGATAAACTTATATTAGCATATCTTTTTACCAAAAAAAATGCTAGATTTGTAAAATGGAAAAGGGCAGGATGGTGCAACAGACTGGCCAGATGCAGCTTTGATCATATTGATTTCTTTTCAGCCTACAGGTTTTACAGTGGCAGTAAGAGGTGGCCTGGGCTGAGTGACAGAGGACACGGATATGCTTCAAGGTGAAAAATGCCCGTGCAGAGCCCTGAGCACAGCAACACCCGAGCAGGGCGGCTGCCCCAGGAGCGACCAGCAAACATGCTGAGGAACAGGATGTCTGGTGGTTACTCTTGATCTGAGGCTGTTTGTCAATAGAGTAGAATTTTCAAAACAAAACCTTTTTTATTTTTAATTTTGCCAGTTCCTCCCTATATCTGAGCAAACCAGTGGGGAAATAAAGTGGCAAAATTCAAAGTGGATTTTTGCGGCCCGCCCCCTGCTCCAACTCCTCAGCCGGCCACGAGGGAGAAGGATGCTTCTTTCAGGAAGACCCACCTGGACCCTGACTGAAGGGCAAAGGCCCCCCAAATATCAGTCTCCCATCCTGACACCTGGTCAGGTCATTAGGAAGAATCTGCCCAATACCTACTATCCCCACAATAAACCTGGGTTCCATAGTCCAACAAGGAAATGGAGGGAAAGGGGCCGTTACTGAGAGCTGGCTACATCCCACACAGTTTCACATTCACCTTTTATTTATTTATTAAAAGTTTGTTTGTTTATGTATGTATGTATGTGTGTATGTATGTGTGGCTGTGTCAGGTCTTAGCTGCAGTATGAGGGATCTTTGGTTGCAGCGCCCAGGCTTCTCTCTAGTTGTGGCGTGCAGGCTTGAGGGTGTGTGGGCTCTGTAGTTTGTGGCACGTGGGCTCTCTAGTTGAGGCGCGCAGGCTCAGTAGTTGTGGCACGCAGGCTTAGTTGCCCTGCAGCATGTGGGATCTTAGTTCTCTGACCAGGGATCGAACCCGAGTCCCCTGCATTGGAAGGCAGATTCTTTTCCACTGGACCACCAGAGAAGTCCCCATGTTCACCTTTAGAACAACCCATGGGTAGATTTAAATGGACGGGAGGTGTGAGTATGTAGGCTCAGAAAGGTTAAGTAACTTTCTAAGCTTAGCTCCCACCAAGGAGATTTCCCAAGGCCTGAGAGGCCTCTTGCCACCCTCTCCCAGGATGCCTCCTCCAGGGTAGGCCCCGAAACAGGCCCCCTCTCACACTCAGAAAGAGAACACACCTGCTCTAATGACAGGACTTAACTAGGACAATAGGACTGAAGGCTAAACAGGCTAACAATAAAAACATGAACCAAGCCAGGAATAACTGAAGGTCTCGCAGACCACATGTCCCGATGTGGCGCACTTCACAGGAACGGGAAAACAAGCCCCTCTCTGCAGTGCTGTGCGGAAAAACCCCTCACCAGTCTCCCCAGGATACAGACAAGAGACAGCCTGCAGGAGGACCTGGGATATGCCCCAGTGCAAAGGCAGGGGGCCTCTATCCCTGGTTACAAGAACTAACAGAAAATTCCAGGACATTTCTAGAGGGCCTTGCCCCAGACCCTGAAACTCGGGATCCATGCAGGGAGCCCTACAGTTCATCATCTTACGCTGCATGTTGCCTTCCTGGGCTTGGGAGAAAGCTGCACAAGTGCAATACCAAGGGACAAATAAAGACCCAAACTTTAGCGAACAAACAAGCAGGAAGGGGGCGGGGGGCGGGGTGGAAGTTCCCTGGAGTCGGGGAAAGGAGAGAGAGAAAAGCATTTTTAAAAGAATTAAAATATTTGTTTCTCTAGAATTGAGAATGAAGAGAAATGACCAGAAAGCACTGGTGAGCGGAGGAAGAAGGTGACACCACGGTCTCAAGCCAGAACAGAGAGTTCACGTAAGCCCGGGTGTGCGCTTGCCTCCATTCCCGCCCGCCCACGGCTCCCGGGGCAAACGAATTCTTGGCTGTGCAGGTATGTGTGGGAGGCCTGATTTATTTTCCAACCACTAGAGCTTTGCCCAGAACTACTTAATCATAATTTTTCAAGGTCATACATTCAAATATGATGTTACTACCTCACAAAACAAGTAACTCTAGGGTCTGTGGAGTAGGAGGGGGGGAAGGAAGGAATTAACCATCCTCACTGGAACTATCTTCTTATCCACTCTTACTGCGTATCTCTCATATGTTCTCAGAAAACCAACCAACTGCCAAAACACATAGCTAAAAGAAATAACAGCTAACTTTAATATAATGCTTACACTCTATGGCAAGCACAATTCTAAATGCTCTGTATATATTAACTTATTTGACCCTCAACAATTCTTTGAGGTGGGTACTATCGTCGTTATTAGCCCTATTTATAGCTGCATCCAGAGGGTAAGTGACTTGCCCGGCTACCGACAGCAGGGCACCCTGTGCACCTGCCCTATGCTATACTCCTCCCTTCTCTGTGTTCGGCTCTCTGGCACCCCCAAAAGGCAAAATTATAACAAGAGCTCTGTTCCATTATGGGATATCTAACTGATTTTCCCTGCGCAGTAGGGCTTTCTTTAAGCTCCTTTTCTGGGAGGAATACTATCAGAGCCAGTCCCCACCTTTAACCCTGCTGCTCAAAAAAGCCATATAAGCCGGAAAAGTCCCAGAGCTCAAACCACAACTCCCCTTACACGCTGCCTGATTAGAAGCAGTTCGAAGCAAAGCTTTGATCCCTGTTAAAATGTAAAAGCTCTGGGAGGTGTACTCTTTATGCTGTTATCAGTTTGTAGTGAAAGTTGCACTGTTATCTTTTTAATGGTAAGTTTAATGATAAGAACTTCAGGTGGTTTCCAGGCATCCAATCCACCTGTCCAGTTTGGACCTGTTCACTGCTGGGTGCCTAGAACTCTCCAGGACCTGGCACGTTAACAGTTGTTCAATATACCAGCGTGGGTGAACAACTGAACAAATGAATGGCTATAACTCTTGCAGAGGTCAGTTTTAGGGCACATTTATGATGCAGGTAGGTCTTAAAGTGGAAGCCAGGTTGGGCAAAGTATCACTGGAAAGGTCTAAAGAACAAGTAAATCACTGTCTCACAGTAATGACTTTGAAAGAAACCCCAGGCATATATAAATATATGAAAAGGATCTCTCTTTGAATTTATTGAGAATGGATTATATTTTTAAATGTATATAGAGCTAATTTATTAATGAAGAAGGTAATCTAAGAGGATAGTGATATCTACATCATCTTTCTCTACAATTACACTTTCCCAAAAGATGTGGTGCCCTAGAACAACATCTCTTCTCCTTAATATTCTCATACCCAAGTCCTGTATGTGTTCTCAAGGGCCTCCACAAATGTCTTTTATTCCAGGAACCCTTCCCTGTGCTCCTGGCAAGAAGAGGTCATCCCCTGCTTTCTACTCAAAGTTACTTTGTTCTTTCTTTTGTGTACATAAATGCACTTCCTGAATTGTTGTATTTTTCTCACCTGCACTACCTGGCTGTCCCCAACTCTATCTCCATATTCCACAGGGAACCAAACATTTTTCCTAACATAATCAGCATCCAGTCGACATCAGACTAATGTTTTTAAAAAGACTCTACTATGGAAACCCTCCAAGGATACACCACCATCTGTTTCTAGTGTTCAAATACATTTTAGATATTTTAAAAACTGTAATTTTTTTTTAATGACACTGAAATGGTTTATACGCAAGCTTCTCACCGACTGCGGACACACAGCATCACGTGTCAAAGATCCTATCTGGGAGATGCAGGCGATCCCTGTGGTAGGCTCCCCTGCCACCTCCACGTGCACATGTGGACTTCTTGTAAGTGTGACACTGGGAAGGGAAGCTGTAGCTCCACCCGGTCGTGTGAAAAATACTGTGTGCACAGTCTGCTCGCTCTCAAGAGGTTGTTCAAGTAAGCACATGAATACAGACCGCACCCCAGTGTCGGCTGCCATTAAATGCAGGTGAGGCACAGGGGGCATCTGGTCGGCCTTGCTTTCATCGCAGTAGAAAGTCCTTTGTGATAATACCCTACTTGAGAGAGGGTAAATATTTATTCTAAGAATTAGATGTTTCCTGTATGACTTTAGATTTATGATAAGGAATGTGACCTGTTGTTTCCATACGTTTAGTTACAGGGTTACGATTTTGAAACAAATATTCCCTACCTTAGATTGGTTGAATTGAAAAACATCCTGGGATCCCAAGGCAAGTTATTTAAAAACAAAACAAAAACAAAAAACTCTTGTTACAATTTGCAAGTAATTATCTGTGAGAACAGATTTTTTTTTAAAATATGATGCATTTAAAGCAAAGTATATAAGTTTATTAAACACAGCTGATCATGTGAATACAGCTATTATTATACAATTATCAACACCAGACTTTTTAGTGTTTCGCTATATCTTAAGAGCTTCATTGCTCTTGCTGACTCTTCAGTAAACATTATAAATGTAAACTCCAAAAAAATTTATAGTACTAGGAAATGTCACTTTATCTGTTTTCTTTTTTTTAATTTTTTTTTTTTTTTGCGGTGCGCGGGCCTCTCACTGTTGTGGCCTCTCCCGTTGCGGAGCACAGGCTCCGGACGCGCAGGCTCAGCGGCCATGGCTCACGGGCCCAGCCGCTCCGCGGCATGTGGGATCCTCCCGGACCGGGGCACGAACCCGTGTCCCCTGCATCGGCAGGTGGACTCTCAACCACTGCGCCACCGGGGAAGCCCACACTTTATCTGTTTTATATGGTAGAGTTTCATTTCATTTGATGAAAGGATTCCCTGCCCCCGCAAAAGTTGGAAAACGTCTGTTAGTTTTTCTCAAATCCCAGTCTAGGGAGCGGCTGCAGCAGACCTGGATGAGCTTTTTTACCTGGGCTCTTTTCTCAGTAGTTCCCTTCGGATAGGCATGAAGTGAGCTGAGAATATGGCAAGGGGTGGGGAAGCAGGGCGGGAGCGGGGAGGGGGGATAAAAAGGAAACCACTGATCTAATCAACACATAACTGTCTTCATAGAATTTTTGGTCAAATGCTTCAGTAAAATCAAGACAAAACAAGTCAACAACGTACCCTTAATATGTGAACGTTTTCACAGAAGGAAACAAAGTTAGTTTTATATTATTTGTCCTTTAGTGAACTCATACTGGACCTACTAATACCATATACTTTTCAAAACGTTCACACATCATCTATTGAACTCTATGTTTCGTTGGTGATCAATAGCCAGAGCATGCATTTGGCCTCCAGAACCTCTTGCTTTATTTAAAATTTGGAAAAAGGTTGTTCTTCTCCTGTCTTCAATCCCTTTTAAATTCTGTATGATTTGTCAACAGTTAGTAAACACTGAGGTCTTCTGAGATATTTGCAAGCTCCTTCAGCAAACTAGAGAGTTTGAGAACCACTAATTTATAACAGTCATCACTGGCTATCTCCTCCACACTGAGCTACACTTCCCAAGACACTGCTGCAGTTCTGTACACTTTACAATTTCAGCATCATTTTTCTTGCTGGAAAAGATTGGAAGTAAAGCAGCAGTCAGTAAGATCACAGACTTTTTTTTACACAGAAGGATACTTTGGAATGTAACTACTCTACTACACTGATTTTTCTTAAGATAAGGAAATACATTTAAGAAACATACCCAAGAGGAAACAGTCATTGGCAAAGTGAGAACTCAGCATCCACCTTCCACAGTTTAGTAATCAAAGATCTAAGTTCACATTCAGATTCTTCTACTCACTAGCTGCAGGCGTCTTGGTCAAACCCCATAAGCCACAATTTACTTAGATATTAAAATGGGAATTATATCTTCCAGGGTTGTTAGGTATATTAAAATGAAGATACTTAATGGTCTTCTGGAAAAGCATCTGACTCCAAGTAAGTACACAATAAATGTTAGCAGTTGTAAACACATTTTTTTTGGCTAGAGTTTTAGAACAAAAGAGAATTCTCCAGGTATGGGGTAGACTACTCTGGAAAACCTTTGCATTCTTAAACTGGGGACAAAAGGAATTAGGTGCTAGAATATTCCCCAGTGCTATGGGTATGAAGGTTGTGGCCTTGTGGTCTTGAAAAAGGGATGAAAAAACCGTTGGGGATGATTTCTCCAAAACTGGGAGAGGAAAGGGTTAGGGTCCATGAAGGGCAGAGCCCTGACCCATTCACACGCCCACAACCTTCATACCCATAACCCTGGGGGATTCTAGCACCTTGATTTCCTATTTAAACAGTAGAAGAAATGGAGAGCATTTGAAGGTGGGGGAAAGAAAGGTGACTGGCCAGGAGAGACCAGCCCCTTCCTGGCCACAGGTCAGTGGAACCTCATTACTTTATATAAGATACATCAGCCACCTGCCAATTCCAAAGAAGTGCCTGTCCTCAAATGCAGTTTCTGCTAAACACATTTCTATACAGAAATCTCTCATCTATTGTATAGCTCTAGAGCAGATGGGTTTAACATCCTCTCTTGCACCCCCAGTGGCAGTGCAGCACCCCCTCCAGCTCCTGCAGGTTCTCCTTGGAGCAGCAGAGCTAAGCAGGGGTTGAGGAAAAGGAGAGGGGTGAACCACGCAGCTCTTTAGGGACAGTCACCAAGTTAATTTCTTCTTCTCCACATCCATGGGTAATATGCCCAATGTAGCACCATAAAATACCAAAGCTACAGTACTAGCGAAGTTGCTGCCAAGCTATTTTATCATTTCCAACATTCCTGGTAGTAACTACCACACCTGAACCAAAAAGAATAGGCCATCTGAGAACACACATAGGCACTTGGCAAGTTTCTAAGAAAACTATTTGCAGATCAGTAGGGATATCCATCTCCAATCTCAGTCTTCGACCAGAAAGTTCTACTGCACAACAATAGTTTTTGAAAAGACACACCTTTTAAAATATTTATCTACCACTCTAGACTCCAGCTCCACCCATTCAAGCCCTACCCATTCTTTTACTTTCTGCACAATTGCCACCTTTTGTATCGAAACTTTCCATAAACCATATCCATTCTTCTCGGGGAGAAAGGAGTGAACTCCCACGGTGCTCTGTCTCTAATGTCCCAATAGCACCATCGTTTTCTACCTGCATGGCTTTATTTCCTCTTTAAGCACAATGGACATAGGACCTGTATGGTTCTGACTTTCTTCTAGTGCCCAGCATCTTGCACATACACCATGCGTGTATGTATATATGTGTGTATGTCTTGGGAGGACACGTGGACACACACCAAGATTTACTGAGCAGCTACTACGTCCCAGGCACTGTGTTTTACCTACACCATTGGTTTTTATCTGAACAACATCTCTATCAAGTAGTCCTTATCAGCCCCAGCTTGCAGATGAAAAAACTGAAATTCAGAGAGGTTAAGGCTTGGCCAAAATCACAGAGCTGAGTTTCAAACCCAGGTCTGATTGATTCTAAAAGCCCATGCACTTATAAAGTTAATATCCAACAAGCATTCAGTAAATCACTTAATGAAAAGCATTTCTATGCAGGGTATTGTGCTGAGAACTACTGAGAATCAAGATGCTTTAAGTTCAGCAACTGTAAGTAACTATACTACAAAGTAGTAAGTAACAAGGCCAAGAAAAGGGTTTACATAAACATTAAGGATGTTCAGAGGAGTGTGAGACCACTGTTTTTGGAGGTGGAGCAGGTAAGTGGAGAGGGCTGGGGGGAGAATTAAGATAATCATGAAGAATATGGCAGACCTGAAACCTGGATTTAGACAAGCAGAGATGAGAGGTAATAGTATGTCAAAGAGGAAATGAGCTCACCCTAATATTCTTCCTATAGCAGGAAAGTGGACTAACAAATTACATTCAGTAAGATTGTATCCTTGACGGCAAAGACAATGTCATATACTTGTTTTTTTCTGTAATATTCATTCTGGAAACATTTAATAACTATTTAGTGATGGAGAAAGGACAGGAAAAGGGATAAGGGGTGTGGGGTTTGTACTATTCCTTAGAATATTTAATTAACTCAGACACACTGTCCCACATGCAGTCTGGTTTTATAATACATATTAATTAAATCCTATTCCAGTCATTAACAATCTTTCACTAAGTTGTATATGTTTTCTACCCGATCATAAGTCTTTATGGGTACTTCATATTCACAATGACTAGCCCAAATCACTGTTATCAGTTTTACTCCCAAAACTAAGCACAAATGTATTTTAATCTATTTATCTGTACATCAAAGAATTTTTCTTTGGAAAATAGCCTAATACTTAAAAAAAGGTAAAAATTAACAAAAGGTACCCATCTACCTAAAAGAGAAAAGAGGAGCCATCTACATGCAAAGCAACATAATAGAATTACAAAGCCAAACTTAAAGGTAGCATCTGCTTCTAAAGGATATGTTGGCAGAGAAAATTAACCAGTTGTATTATTGCCTTAAGCAATGAAAACCTGTTTCATTTCCTTCTTGTCTTTTTGAAAAGACAACATGTCACAGTCAGACTTTTTAAAATAACAGCATCCATTCTTGTGACAAATGTTTGCCAAGGGGGGCAGGGAGGAAGGAAAGGAATAAGAAGGAAAAGAAAGTGGAAAAGAGATAGGAAACAGTAAGACGCCATCTGCTGGCAAAAGGGAGAAAAAAAGGGAGAGAAATTTGAGAGCACCACTGATTAGTGTGTTTGAAAAAATGTCAAATGAGTTTTCCAGTCATCCTCATGAAACAATGAAACAGAAAATGTTACTATGAAAATATGTGGAATATTTTTTTTTACTGTTGTAAAGTTCATGTCCTAAAAATTCACTGTTACTACTAAAACAAATTATAAAGACCACGATTCCTCGAGTGCAGACAGAACTACACCCGAAACTATTTTAGGCATCAGAGGAGTATTAACACTGAATGAACTAGAAATACCCCAATGATATATTTCAGCTTTTCCAGGCAGAGTCAGCTAAGGGATGATTTCTTTGGTTAGAAGCAGTCATCTAAATTTTAAGCACACCTGTAACAGCAGAAGACTACAGATTACTAAAGGATGATCATTCTCTACAAATAGGATGTTGAACATTATTCACCACTGATTACAAGCTAGCTAAGCAATATATCAATTACCCATTCTATGCTACAAAAAGGTATAACAAATTATAAGAAGTAAAAGCTCAGTGGCTGTGAATAAAATTAAAACTAAACGATAAGTCTCAGAGCTGAGGAGAAAGGAGAAAGGGAAAGAGGGGTTTACCCGCATGTACACCTTTAAGAAATTGTAACAAACTGGTTTTCTTTTCTTTTTTCAATTAACCTGGCCACCACACACACATACACACACACACACACACACACACACACACACACACACACCCTCTACCCGTTTCCATTTCAAATACACACACACACACATACACACCCTCTACCTGTTTCCATTTCAAATACACACACACACACACACACACACACACATACACCCTCTACCTGTTTCCATTTCAAATACACAGACACACACATACACACCCTCTACCTGTTTCTATTTCAAATACACCCATACTCCCAGCTGAAATAAGACATCTCAGCTTGACAGGCAGTTTCTTTCAATACCCCAATTTTTGGTATGCGGCATTTCTTAGCATTTAAGAAGTACTACTATGTATTTGTATATGGAGCATCTGAAGGCCAGCTACACACCAAAGGACGAAAGTACCCAGTGGACATCACTGTGGTTTTAGAGCTGGAGCATGCTGTCCGTAAGTTCTCATTTCACAATACTTGGGGTTTGTTAGTTCACTACACTGATAACTTTAGGCATTTAACCTTCAAAAATACATGGTTTCCATTGATTTGTCTATATACTCTTTGATTGTTTTGCATTAAACAGAATTTAAGAGATATTTTGGGGACTTCCCTGGTGGCGCAGTGCTTAGGAGACCGCCTGCCAATGCAGGGGACACGGGTTTGAGCCCTGGTCCGGGAAGATGCCACATGCCGCGGAGCAACTAAGCCCGTGTGCCACAACTACTGAGCCTACGCTCTAGAGCCATGAGCCACAACTATTGAGCCCGCGTGCCACAACTACTGAGCCCGTGTGCCACAACTATACTGAAGCCGGTGCGCCTAGAGTCCGTGCTCCGCAACAAGAGAAGCCCTCACACCGCAATGAATAGTAGCCCCCGCTCGCGTCAACTAGTGCACAGCAATGAAGACCCAATGCAGCCAAATATAAATAAATAAAGTTATTTTTAAAAAAGATATTTTGTTACCGGATCATGGTATTTTTTGTTTTTGATTGTGGTCTTAAACTCTGTGTACAGAGGCTACAACAGCTCAAAAACAGTGGACAAAGAGTCATATTACAGGGAACATAATGTCTTTTTACCTCATGTCATGGTAACTATGCTACTCCTTGAAGCAGTTATGTCAGTTTCTAACCGAATGTAGTGCTGTGTTAGTATAAATGGATGTCAGCTTGAGGGCTTAGGATCACTAACACTTTTCCTATTGAAATTATTTAATTATTGACAATTTTTTTTTAGAGATTTTTTTGATGGGGACCATATTTTAAAGTCTTTATTGAATTTGTTACAATATTGTTTCTGTTTTATGTTTTGGTTTTTTGGCCTCGAGGCATGTGGGGTCTTAGCTCCCCAACCAGGGACTGAACCCACACCCCCTGCACTGGAAGGTGAGTCTTAACCACTGAACAACTTTTTTTTTTTTTTTTTGCGGTACGCGGGCCTCTCACTGTTGTGGCCTCTCCCGCTGCGGAGCGCAGGCTCCGGACGCGTAGACCCAGCAGCCACGGCTCACACGCCTAGCCGCTCCGCGGCATGTGGGATCCTCTCGGACCGGGGCACGAACCCGCGTCCCCTGCATCGGCAGGCGGACTCTCAACCACTGCGCCACCAGGGAAGCCCTGGACAACTTTTAAGAATTTATCCTACGACGATTTTTCAGAACAAATGACCCACATAATGTTGAGGCCGACTTATAAAACACCTTGGAGGGAAAAAAAGTAAATGTGGGTGGACCCTAATATATTTTAACAAAAGAAAAATGCACTAAGGTTTGATGATCTATGCAACTGCCATGGTTTAATAATGATACCTTAAAGCACCAGAGTCCTCTGAAGTGCTCTAATGGAGGACACCAAAAAGGGTTAAGGACATGGTAGCAGTGACATAAATCTACAGAAAAGAGCCTTCATTAGGGGAGGACACACGGTGTGGTGCAGGGAGTACTGAGCAAGCAGTCAGAAAATCCTGATTCTTATTCTCAGTCCCATCACCAGCCACGGGATTTCCACCCCTGCCTCCCAGTCGCCTCGGCTGACAAAGGGAGATTAGTCCTTCCAGCCCCACCTGCCAGTTTCTATCAGCCCTATTAGCCAATAAAACAAGCACACACTCAAAACCCAAAACCCATACCTATTACTGAGAATAGGATGCTAGACAGTGTCACCTCTAAAGATGATTGAGGACCATTAAATCATATATTAGCAAGAAAAAATGGGCTCAGCTCAAACTACTATTCTAAATTTAGGGTGTATCGATCCATGGATGTCTTCATATTTTTGCCACTTATTTCTGCATCCACAAAAGTTAAATAGTGGTGTCTTCCTGCACTTGTCTCTTTATACACGTTCCAAAGTTTCTCTAGGGTATATTCCTGTAAGTGGAAAGGCTAGATATGGGGTTTGCCCAGATTTAACCTTACTGTCACGCCTTGGTCTATGTCTCTGGTCCAGAATGGCTTCTTGCATTGGAATCTACTCTTAATTCCAATCCCTGTTGGTCTCTGACTTTACCTCCCCTATCCCATTTATAGTTTTGTCCTTCGTACTTAACACTCGGCCTGGCTTTTACTGTATGACTTTACATGACTTTTTGATCATCGATCACTAGGTACTACTCCAGCTATGCTGTCTCCATCCAATCCAGCCTCAGGACCCTTTCGCCACACAGCCAGTGCATGGTGTGTGAAAGGCACTCCTACAGTTACCCCCTATTTCCCAGTTTCAAAGACCACTGCCTGCTACTTCAGAAGTCAGCAAACATTTATTAAGTCTTTACTCTGTGCAATGCACAGAGACCCAACATACATGTGTATGTGCAGAGTCTGAGTATCATTTGCTTTCCCTACATAGACTCAATGAGTGCTCTATACCAAGAGGCCTCAATGAACAGATTACAATTAACCAGCCGTAAGAAACTCCAGTCTGAAGTCGGTGACATTTTCGGAGAAGAGGAGGAAGGGAGCAGGTATGCGTATGATAAGCAGGCAACCTTCCTGTCCCTACCTCCCGCCCTATTTCAAGGTATATGTTGGATTAAGGGAGATGAAGAGTAGGTTTTCTGTGCAGCGCTGAGGATTCTGGAACTTGTTCTGTCAAGTGTCATCCTGCTCCCCTTCCCCCTGCCGAAGGGCCACTGTAGACAGTCAGCATTACTTGTTACAACATGACCCTGGCAAATCATTTCGTTTCTAAAAACACTGAGGATCTCCAGTTGCTAAATCTCAGTCGCCTCATCTGCAAAAGGGAGGTAAATGACACCCACCTGCCAGGCTTCTTCTGAAGATTCAATGAGAATGTACGGAACAAGCAGATGTAGTGGGGCTTTGCGCCTTGCTCCAAAACCGGGAACACGGGCCAAAGTCACCATCAGACAGACGCCTACTGAGTATAAAGAAGAACTTTATATATAATAATTAGAGCAATCCAAAGACAGAAGAAGCAGTTAGGTACCAAAGTTCAAGCAGGGGGTTGTAAGGCCTACTCAATCTAAAGGATTTTTCATAAATCTCCCTTCCATAGAACTATCCTAGTTCAAACAGGAGAAAATACTGTGCTTAATTATTTTTCTCTCTCCATCTGGATATGTCATGATGCAAAGGACTGAACTGTCAAATAAGCAGCCACACGGCTCTGTCTGCACCAGGCACCACTTGCCCCCATCCACACTCCCCAGAGGGGCTTCTCCTCTGGGCTCCCTGCTACGCCTGCCACTGCTGGCCCATCACTGCACCTCTCCGCCCGAGGGCTGTGCCACATGCGTGCACAGGGGGCCCGCAGGGCAGGGAGAGTACTGGAAATGAATGGCAACACCCTCCTCCTGCCCTCAAACAGGGGCTGACCAGAGCGGATGTGTGAATGATCCAGCTTCTACACCCTCAGGTGACCTCACCCTCAGGTGGGATCCAGTGAGGCAGGGTCCTCAGTCTGCCTCCCAGAGGCCCAGCAAAGCTGGGCTCCAGCTGCCCACTGTGGGAACTGGCTTGGTAACACACTATTGGTGCTTCTGGTATTTTCCTCACCTTGCAAATAAACTACAGGTACAGGCATCCATGTCTCTCTCAGGGGAACTCAATCTAAGAAAATACCTCATACCACGAGGACCTGAAGAGACATGTTTACAAAGCACAGAAGGGTCTTCTCTTAGTTTCTTCTTAAATCTCCTTGCAACAGATAAATAAACTTCAGAGTCTCGGGTTTATCACAGAATTAGCAACACACAATCTAGAGATATTTATCTAATATTAAGATAAAATATCAGTGGTTTTGTGATGACCAAAGAGTCCACTGGACTCATAAAAGTAATTCAGTAGAATACTATCATGCATTTTTTCAATTTGGATAGTGAGTTCATCCTAATTCAAAAAGATAAAATCACTTTGATATAATGAAAAGAAATTCTAAAACACAATTTTATTACGTGAAGTTCAGTTCCAGAAATAATTATTGAAGACCTACTAGGTTCCAGACATGAAGATGACCCAGGCCCTGTCTCCAGAAAACTCAGTGTCTAGAAAAGGGAGACAGACATGTAAGTCAATAATTACGTTAGGGTCAAAAAGTGTGGTCATTAAACTGTGAACAAAGACACTAGCGGAAGTCCGTCCGGACGGAAAAGGGTCAAATAAGGTTTCCCAAGCAGGTATTGTTGGAACAAGGTTTTCAATAGATGTCTAGGAGAGTTGACTAGGCATTCCAGGAGTGAGAGAGAGAGCACACCAGGTAGAGGGGCCAGCCTGTGAAAAAGGAGAGGCGAAAGCAGCTCTGTGTGTCCATCAGGCCCGGGCTCCCGTTCAACAGATGTAAAATCAATACTCATGTGTAAAAGAATAACTTTTCCCTCCAAATTGTAAAATCCTCACAAGAATCACTTGACAGAAAAAAAAGAAATCAGACAAGTTTTCTGCTTCAAAAAAGCCTCTAAAATGCTGGGCCCTCATGTATTATCCTTGAAGCATAAATAAGAGAAAAATTGTCTGACTCGAAATACAGTTACTGGCTACACACCATATGATCCCAACCATATGACATAAAACTATGGACACAGTTAAAAGATCAGTGGTTGCGAGAGTTGCAGGGGCAGGGGGATGAACAGGTGGAGCACAGAGAATTTTCAGGGTGGTTAAAGTACTCTACGTGATACTGTAATGAGGGATACCCGTCATTATGCATTGGTCCAAACCCAAAGAACGTACACCGTCAAGACTTCAGGTGATTAAGATCTGCCCTTGTAGGTCATCAACCGTAACAAACGTACTGCTCTGGTGGGGGATGATAATGGGGGGGACCTGTGCCTGGGGAGAGGGGATGTATGGGGTATATGGGAAATCTTGGTTCCCAAAACTGCTCTAAGATAAATTCATATATAATCATAAATGTTCATTATTACTTGTTAAAATCCATCAGATCTATAGCCATGGGAAGAAAACTAATACTTTTAGAAATAAGACTTATTCTGTTATCTTCTGCATGTCTGGTTCAATTTAAACTTATTCTCAGAGTTTCAATAAATATTGATAGCTACTGCCTCTTTTTACTGAGGCAAATCTTCTCTTTCAGTTCTTTACAGGAGAGGAGAGGCTGCAACAGGGACTAGAGACTTTAGAAATTGTGTCCCAGAGTTTGGCATTATAGGGAATTTTCCTGACTTGTTTAACAGAAACACAGCAATGCTACAGTCTTAGGATTCTTTTCTTTGCCCGGGCTGTCAGGAAGAAAATTTAATATCCTTACAGTTTGAGGTCAGATGTGCAGCTTTTATTCTGAATGTAGCACCTTCCAAAGGGGACATGTAAACAGAAAGCTTTGGTTATAACAGATAAGATAGTGTTGTTTCACTGTAGGACTAGAGATAGCATTTCATAAAACATAAGAAAAATACTCAAGATGAACTCCACAAAAATTAATGACAGGTGACATTCTGATACTTAATAAATAGAACAGAAAAAGAACCTCGCACAGCAATAAAGGATTCAATTTCAGGGTCTACTAACTTCACCACGAAAGAAAGAAAATCTAAATCAAAGCAAAATAATTTGGACCCTAATGATGTCAATACCCTAGGCCTTGTTAGAAAAAAAATTTCCAAAAGTCATTCTTTCCAAATCCTTAACTCCATGAAAAACAGACGAGTGTTACCTCTGGCAGCCGATGAGCATTTCCTGATGGGCTCAAGGCAGCTGCCACCCTATAAAATAGGACAATAGCGGCAATACTGTCTGTTGAGTCGCTCATCTGTTTATTGCTTAGGAGCCACGTGGAGGTAACTTGAAAAGAGAGCTTATTTTAAGTCATTCTCAGCCACACAAATAGGATAATTTTTCAGAACACTCCTGAGCCGGGCTCTTGCTTTCCCCTGCAGGGCTTCTTTTACTGAGCTCCATCTCTGCCTCCACGGGCTTGCCCCCTCTTTTGCTCACTTGACCTCTCCCAAGCCTTGACAGGAAAGCAAACATCCACTCTTTTGGTCTTCTCCCATCCTAATCCAAAGATATCACTAAAAAAGTCTTGAAAGTAAGGAACTACCTACCTCAAGTAATTTCCACCAGGAACTGACTAATGGTGCATTAAGAGATCTTGGCCCCCGGCATCCTCACTGATTTATTAGCCGTTTAGCCTTTGGCAAGTGACTTAATCTTTCTAAATCCTACTTTCTTCAACTAGCAAATGAAGAGGCCAAATTAGACGACCTCAAAGGGCCTTTCAAGCATTAAAGTTTTGCTTCTGTGAAATATACACAAGCACAGATGCACTGAACTTTAAGGAATATGGCCTGGCAGATGAGAGCAGACAGGACACCAAGAAAAGCCCCATGTTGTTTGATTCAAATCTTGTATTTTCTCAGGGACTCAGCCCACTCAAACAGCAACTTCCAAAACCACTATTAATTGCTTATTAAAAGAATCATGAAGTAGGTTACACAGGACATTAAATTTTAAGATACAATTTCTATTTTCAAGTAAGTTTCAGAAACTCTGTAAAGGTCAACAGATTTCTCAACGTCTTAGACTTTGATATGCCACACGTGCACTGTGAGTTTCCAGGAGAGCTATCAGAACACAGCATTTTCTCAAACTTATTTGCCACAGAATCCTCTTCTATACAGCAAATCCTGCAGATCCAGTGTTCCCAGGAATACACTCAAGAGATTGCTGTTCTGAACCAATTAAATGTCTGCCCTGCGATGAGTGAATGAACTTGGAGCGGCACCCAGGGCACCAACAGGAGCCTGGGCAGCAGGTCAAAATTCCTGTCTCTACAGCAGGTTCTGCTGCCAAGCGGTTGTTTGCACTGGACCCAGTTCACCAGCCTCCCCAGACCCGCTGGGCCCCACCTGCCCTCCAGGCATCAGCTGCCGACCTGCCCACTCCAGCCCAGCCTGGAGCAGCTCGGCATGCAGCCATCCCAGGTCTCTGTTCTGTACCTACACTGCAGAAAATGCCGGCTGCAGAGGCTGCCTCCATGTCATCACCTAGAGAACCTGTAACCTTCATTCCACCGTCATCCTAATTTCTACATTCTCACATAAAAAATATGGGGGAATGGTCTAGAGTTGCTGCAGAGTAAGAAGAATTCTAAAAAATCCCCAATTTTCTTCCACATAGACATAACTAAAGAAAACGAACTACAAATCTCTTTTCGAACTATTCTCTTTTCACAGAAATGTCCCAATTAGCAAATTACAATTAAGCAAATACTGGTAATTAGAGGAACAACACAGGTTTCTTTGAATTAAAAAAAAAAAAAAAAGCTTTTCTGATAAGTATTATTGACCGAAAAACTGTTGACATGTTTGTCACATTCAAAAAGCCGCAAATGAATTTCTCTGAAAAACCGAACGTCTATTTAAAAAATCCACAAAACTGGGTCTGTGCCAAAACGTGAATGTTACAAAACCATACACCACGTGCCCTTCTCTATGTTTCGTATGAATTACTAAAACAAGGATTAAGCTTTTGGTGGTTTGATGTCAGGACATGGATTCAAATGCTGGCTCTACGTGGGTGTATTTGGGCAAGCTACTTAATTTTTATTTCACCTTAGACTCCTAACCCATTAAATGAGAACAAGAATACCAAGCTCACAGGATAATTAGGAGGTTTTTTTTGTTTTTAATTAGGAGTTTTAAGTAAGATAAAACTGAATCTTCCTAGCAGGTTACGGACCTGCTACATTACTTAGAATTAGGTTTGGCTGAGAATGACAGGAAGCTCAAAGTATCAGCGGCTTAAACAAGAGAGGTTTCTTTCTCTCTCAGGAAAACGTCCAGGAAGGCAAGTGGGGCACTCCATCTGTTTTGCTGTTCTATCACGTGTGACCCAACTTTATGGTCCAAGATGGTGGCATCTAAATTCCAGACAGCAGACTGGGAAAGATATAAATAAAGAGAGGGCAAGAGGGGCACATATTGTCCCTTAAAGAAGGTTCTGGAAAGGATCACATAGTAACACACTTCCAATTAACCAGAATTTAGTCTCATGGCCATAAAGCTGCCAAACGCTCCAGTTGTGAAGTAGGTTCCAGTGATTCTATAAAGAGGGGGGTCATGGATACTGGGGGACAGCCAGCAGCCTCTGCCCCAAAACCCAGGAACAGCTCATCTCCCATCTCAAATGGCTTCACCTTTCGGCAGGAGTTACATCCAGCCTGTACACGTGGGTACAGCCACACCAGTTAAGATTGGCATCCATTCTGAATGTCTGGATTCCCATGCCGTACTGATTGTTAACTACTTTGAAAATTACCCTTGCCTTTGGGAAGCTGTGCCTTAAAACTCCACAACAAGGATTTCCTTTGTAACATATGCAGTTTAGGACATAATTTTCCCCAAACTAGTTATTTTACCCTTAGTTTTCTTTCCTGAAAAAGCGCAGATCCTAGCAACTTGCTTTAATAGAAAAAGATCAATTTTGCTGAATGATAGAGTTCTTAACATCTTTATTGGAGTATAATTGCTTTACAATGGTGTGTTAGTTTCTGCTTTATAACAAAGTGAATCAGCTATACATATACATATATTCCCATATCTCCTCCCTCTTGCGTCTCCCTCCCACCCTCCTTATCCCACCCCTCTAGGTGGTCACAAAGCACCGAGCTGATCTCCCTGTGCTATGCGGCTGCTTTCTACTAGCTATCTACCTTACGTTTGGTAGTGTATATATGTCCATGCCACTCTCTCACTTTGTCACAGCTTACCCTTCCCCCTCCCCGTGTCCTCAAGTCCATTCTCTAGTAGGTCTGTGTCTTTATTCCAGTCCTGCCCCTAGGTTCTTCATGACCATTTTTTTTTTTTTGATTCCATATATATGTGTTAGCATACGGTATTTGTTTTTCTGTTTCTGACTTACTTCACTCTGTATGACAGACGCTAGGCCCATCCACCTCACTACAAATAACTCAATTTCATTTCTTTTTATGGCTGAGTAATATTCCATTGTATATATGTGCCACACTTTCTTTATCCATTCATCTGTCAGTGGACACTTAGGTTGCTTCCATGTCCTTCCATGGCTATTGTAAATAGTGCTGCAATGAACACTGTGGTACATGACTCTTTTTGAATTATGTTTTTTTCAGGGTATATGCCCAGTAGTGGGACTGCTCAGTCATATGGTAGCTCTATTTTTAGTTTTTTAAGGAACCTCCATACTGTTCTCCACAGTGGCTGTATCAATTTACATTCCCCTCAACAGTGCAAGAGGGTTCCCTTTTCTCCACACCCTCTCCAGCATTTATTGTTTGTAGATTTTTTGATGATGGCCATTCTGACTGGTGTGAGGTGATACCTCACTGTAGTTTTGATTTGCATTTCTCTAATGATTAATGATGTTGAGCATTCTTTCATGTGTTTGCTGGCAATCTGTACATCTTCTTTGGAGAAATGTCTATTTATGTATTCTGCCCATTTTTGGATTGCGTTGTTTGTTTTTTTGATATTGAGCTGCATGAGCTGCTTGTAAATTTTGGAGATTAATCCTTTGTCAGTTGCTTCATTTGCAAATATTTTCTCCCATTCTGAGGGCTGTCTTTTCGTATTGTGTATGGTTTCCTTTGCTATGCAAAGGCTTTCAAGTTTCATTAGGTCCCATTTCTTTATTTTTGTTTTTATTTCCATTTCTCTAGGAGGTGGGTCAAAAAGGATCTCGCTGTGCTTTATGTCATAGAGTGTCCTCCCTATGTTTTCCTCTAAGAGTTTGATGGTGTCTGGCCTTACATTTAGGTCTTTAATCCATTTTGAGTTCATTGTTGTGTATGGTGGGCACTCCATTTTTGATGTCGTAGTCCGCTAAGGACTGAAATACAGGGACTTGATGGTGGAAGAAAGCAGTGCCATCCCCACTGCCCATGCCCCGCCCCCGCCCCCGCCGCCGGGCCTGTCACCTCCTGGTCACTGACAGTAGTTGTAAGCAAAGGATGAAAAGGAGAAGGAGCAGTGCAGGCTATTAAATCCCTACTCAGTGCACATGTGACATATGCGGGCAGCATGTGCTGAAGAAACTGTACCCCATTCACCATTCCACTTACACCCAGTTAACACCAGTATTCATCTTCTTGAAAAACTGGAGCTGAAGCAGAGTGCCCCAGACCAGATCTTTCTGGGATAATAATTTCCAAGAGTTTAAATCCTAAGCTGTGTTCTACAGGTGTCAAGAAAACTTGCATGGAAGAAAAAAAAAAATTCAGTATTACGAATATTTTTCCTTCTAAAATGTATTTAAGAAACAGTTTAAAATAGCTTTAATTGCTGTAAAATAACCAGCCTGTAAGAAATGGTGCACCAACCCTAGGTCCTGGTGTGCTGTGAAAGCTCTGGCCAGCCCTCTGCTCTCATTCAACTATTTAATTTTTTCTATCTTAAGTGACCCTTATTACCTCCTAAACAATCTGTTCTCCATCCTGCACATTTTAAGGATGTGTTTTATTTTTTCCTTAATTACTTTATTGATTTTTTTTTTTTTTTACTAACAAGCACATAGTTACAAGGTACATTAAGAAAAGAATATACAGTGAAAAAGCCACTCTGTTCTATCCCTGTTTCCCTTACACCATTTCCCTTCCCAAAGGGAACTATTCTTCCTGTTTCCTGTTAATTTGTCCAAATTATGTATTTTCTAACATAAATGTCAACATAAACACATTCTGTTTTGCATTTCCAATATTCTATTCTTTTCTCATTTTAAAAAGCTTAAACATATTTTTTTGTCAGCACTCACTGTAATTTACTTTCTATTCTAAACTGAACAGTGACGTTTACTGTATATACAGGTGCTATTTAACAGTGTGTGTGCACCACCAATTATCACAAATAGTCTAACCTTGAAAAGCTCTTGGTACCAATTTTCTTTCCCACAATTAACTTCCATGGAACACTAATTCTCAACAAATAGCTGGAAGAACATGCGTCTTCAGAGGGAGGAATTAAAAAAATCTTGAACGGGAAGGGCATGGAAGTGCAAGCTCTCCACCCACCCCCAGAAATTCTGCATGTCCCCCTGGGCAGAGTCCCCCATCCATCACCTGTGGAGAACTCACTGAATTTAAGGAGAAAGATATCTGAAGAATATCTTCTAGTGCAACACTGTCCACATGAACGTTCTGCAAACTAGCAATCCTCTATATCCACGATGCCTAACACCCGTATCCACCAGCCACATGTGGCTAGATGGATACTTGAAACGTGCCTAGTACAACTGAGGAACTGAATTTTTAGTTTAATTTAGTTTAAATAACCACAGGTGCCTAGTGGCTACCATTTTGGACAGTCCTGGTCTACCAAATAGTGGATAAACAGAAAAAGATTACAATCCCTGTTATGAAACAGGGACAGAAAGAAACGTGTGTGTATGAATATGTATGGCAAGCATGGTAGATTAAGCTCAAGCTACATCTCCTGAATCGTCTTTCTTTACGTACCCAAGGCTGAGTGGACTATTTCAAAAAATAATTTCTTTAGTTAAAGTTGGAAAAGGCCTTAAAGCTATGCTGCAACTACCTTTAAGATCTGAAATTGAAAAGAGTTTTAATTTACTGAAACTCTATGTTCGATGATGCACTCTGTTTTATAATTTTCCTGGCATGATGTTACGTGTGCATCACACTAAATTAACAGTTTCTCCGTTAGGTGGAAAAAACAAATTGCAGAAGCATATGTACCATATTATGCCAACTGCACACATATATATATATGCATATATATATTTATATATAGATATACATGTTTGTGTAGGAATAGAACTTATCTAAAACGGTGCTGTTCAACAGCACATCCTGTGATGATGGAAATGCTCTCCACCTACCCTGTCCAACATGGTAGCAACTCGTCATACACAGCTACTGAGCATGTGAAAGATGGCCAGTATGACTGAGGAACTGGACGTTTACTTATATTTAATTTTAATTAATTTAAATTTAAATAGCCACAGTGACTTCCCTGGTGGTCTCGTGGTTAAGACTTCGCCTTCCAACACAGGGGCTGTGGGTTCAATGCCTGGTCGGGGAGCTAAGATCCCACATGATCCCACATGCCTCGCGGCCAAAAAACCAAAACATAAAACAGAAGCAATATGTTAACAAATTCAATGAAGACTTTAAAAATGGCCCACATCAAAAAAGTCTTAAAACAGAGAAATTTAAATTGCCACAGGTGGCAAACGGCAACTTTGTTAGATGGCGTGGGTCTAGAAGAATAAACCCCAAACTGTTCAAAGCCTACTTCAAAAGGTCTTATGATCGGAGGGAAGAAGATAGAGTTTTACTTAAACTTTATACACCACTGTAGTGTTTGGATTTAATTATCTAGTTTTGTACAACTGGCACGTATAGCTCATCAAATGAATAAATACGAAGGGAAGGTGTCTCATTAGCTCGGGCCTCCGTAACAAATTCCACAGGCTGGGTGGCTTAAACAACAGAAAATTTTCTCTTACAGTTCTGGAGGCTGTTAGGTCCAATGTGAGGGTGCCAGATGGTCGGGCTCTGGTGAGCGCTCTCTTCCTGGCTCGGGGACAGCCCCCTTTTCACTGTGTCCTTACGGGGGAGCGAGGGTCGGGGGGAGCAAGCTCTGGTCGTCCTCTTCTTACAAGCAAACTAATCCCTCATGGGGACACCACTCTCTAAACCTGTTATCTCCCCAAGGCCCTACCTCTGAATACCAAACACTGGGGGTTATTAGACCTTCAATGTATGAATCTGGGGAACACAAACATACAGTCCATAACAGAAGGACACAGGGAAGAATGAAAAATTCCTTCTACTTTTTGCATCTCTCTACTCCATTCACTTAGCTCAGCAGGTGCCCTAGAATCTGTACTATTAGGTTTCCGACATCTGGTTCTTGAACAGCTGGGACAACGACATTTTCAACTGAGAAGAGTGTGGCCAGTCTGTCTCAAGACCTTAAGATCTTACAAATTCCCATTTGAAAGAACACATTAATGATTCAATGTTCTCATCTCTTTATGTAATTTCTTGATGCCCTCAACAGCTGAATGGTGGTGCCAGATGTATGACAGGCAAAGTTGGAAAGGACACTTCACATGTTACCTTTAACCGTGCTTGTTCATAGTTGTGCCAGAATGAGCACAACTGCCTTAAACCCTCTGGGTCACCTCAACACACTCGTTTTTCCCAGATCATTTGCTGGGAAGGTACTTTTTTGCAGGGGAGAGGACAGAGTCAAACTCAGCTTCGCACAGGCCCAGTGCCTTTTCCTCTCTGAGTTTTGGGGAACTTCTGCAGCTTCCCACAGGTCCCAAGGTCTCCAGGTATGGGGTCGGGGTGGGGGGGGGGCAGCTGGTGTTCCCAAACAATGCCTGTAAATAGCAGGTGTCCCAAATCTGGGCTCCCTGGTCCGAAGCAGCCTGTGTATTCACCCACCATTAAAGGTGCTTTCTTGTGCCCCATAAAAAACGTGAAGATGTGAAGATGTTTGCCAGGGCTAGAAAGAGGGGGAAATAAGGAGTGACTGCTCAACGGACACAGAGAGGTTTCTTTTGAGGTGATGAAGATGTTTTGGAACTAGACAGAGGTGGTGGTTGCACAACGCTAATGGATTAAATGCCACTTTTCACTTGGAAATGGCTCACCTTATGTTATGAACTTCACCTACAAAAACAAACAAAAAAATAACCAAAATCTATTTTTAAAAACATAGGAAGGGGGCACCATCCCATCACTCAAACACAGACCTACACTACACTGAGGGCGCACCGGCCCCGCACACCTCTCTGTGGGACGATGGGCAGTGGTGGACCTCCCTTCCCTTCCGTTTTCAACCAAGCCTTGTGAGCTCTCCCTTCCCCCAACAAAGCTTTGTCCTTCATCCATGCTCACTGACACTGCAGAATGTGCCCTAAACCCGGGGAAGGCCCATGAGGAAACGCACCTCGCTGGAGAGTCTAAGTGCATCCTCTCCAACACTCTGCATTCTAACTCACTGATCTATCTGCTGCTCTCAGGTTATTCCCTGTTGGTATTTTTTCATCTTGTTCTGCTGTTGCCTACCCGTATTCCCTAAGGGCCTCCCACTCAGCATTCTACCAGAATCTAACATTGAGGGCAAATGCCATCTTCCTGTTCTGTAGTGGCAAGAAGATTCCTCAGGAAACTTTGACTGCACTCTTGATTGCTCTGGCTTCAACCAAACACAGTGGTTGACTCTATCTGAACAATCAGTACAATCATTATGGTTGTGGTTAATTAAAATGTCAAATCAGTTGTCTGAATAAACTGACAAATGGTTGGACTGAATTAACTGGTTTTTTTTCTAGGTACCACACCAACATTCAGTAACTGTTGGTGGGAATATGGAGAGTTAGGAGGAAAAAATAGGGAAATAAAGAAAAATGGTTTTCTTTAGTCTCTCCCCTGTATTCTGTCGTACCTGCTCCAGCTCTCCTGATCATGCTCTAGAACCATTTTTCCAAAACGTATTTGACTGTGAGATCCTTTTTCACACCAACATCCTTCACTATCAACCCTCACTTTCCCCATCTCAGTAAAGGGCACCTTCCTCCACCTAGTTGCTCAGTATAAAAATCTGAGGGTTCTCCTTGGCTCTTCTTTCATTCATACCCCACAAATGATCTATCAGCAAAATGTACCAGCTCTACCTTCAATGTCCCCAATCCAAGAACCTCTTCCCCAATCCAGACTGAGCTACCAGCCCATCTCAGGCACACCAGCTCTCCCCTAAACCACCCCAGTTTCTACTTTTGACCCTCAACCCCACAGCATCCAAAGTGACCTTTTAAAATTCTAAGTCCTAACACATCTTTCCCCTTTTCAGAAAGACTCCTCATGCCTGGGAATCAAATCTAAACTGCCCACCACAGCTATTAGCCTGACGTGGACTGGACCTCGATCTCTGTCCAACTTCATTTCCAAATGCTGTTTCCTTTCCTGCCTGTTCTGCTCTGACAGGGCTATCCCTCTGACAAGCCAAGCCCAGTCTCATGCCAGGGCCTACGAATTTGCGATTCCCTGTGCCTGGAATGCTCTTCCTCACTTCACTCAGTGCTGTGGACTGAATGCTTGCCTCTCCCAGAATTCATATGTTGAAGCCCTAATCCCCACTGTGATGGTATTTGGAGGTGGTGCCCCTGGGAGGTGATTAGGTCATGAGGGCGGAGCCCCCATGATTGGGATTAGGGCCCTTATAGGAAGAGACACAAGAGAAATGATCTTTCTCTCTGCCCTGTGAGGATACAGCAAGAAGGCAGCTGTCTGAAACCAGGAAGAGTCCTCACCAAGTACCTGCCCGTGTTGGCCTCCTGATCTCAGACTTCCAGCCTCCAGAAGTGTGAAAAACAAATGTCTGTCGTTAAGCCGCCCATATATGTTTTATTTGTTACAGCAGCCCAAACTGACCAAGACACTCAGGTCCGTGGTTAACTGTCAGCTCCTCAGAGAGGCCTGGGATGTAATGAATACAGCAGCACACACACCCCGCCCGTGTCTCCCACCCCTTTACCCGGCTTTACTTTCTTCCCAGGATCGACCACCATCTGGCTTCGCAACGCATGTTTATTGGTTTCCTGGGAGGCTCCCACACCAGAACAAAAGCTCCAAGTGGGCAGAGGTGTTACTTTGTGCCCTTATCTGTTCCCAGCACTCAAGAGTGGTACCTGGCTGGTAGTAATGCTCAATAAACGTCTACTGATCAAATTAATAACTAGTTCTTACAGAACAGTGTCTCAGAATAATCAGTGAGTTGCTTCTCTAGAGTAAAATAATAAAAACAAAAGGAGTTGAGTTGGGACAGAGGGTAGGAACTATGACGTCGGGACACAGGAGCCCTCCGCAAAGAAGTGAAGGTCAGGGCACAACCATGCACAGGACAGAAGCAGCTCGGGCTCCTCAGCAGGGTGCAGAGGGCTAGTTTCCAGCTGCCCGTGACGCATAAAACTGGACTGAACTATCATCTTCAGTCATCTCAAAGGGGTTGTGATATACCCTCTGCGACAACCTATCTGAAGATATCAGGCTTGTGGTGAAGTATGCCAAGGCATAAGTCTGAAGTTGGCCTTAGACGGTAACAGAGGGGCAAATAAAATACTTTGGTGAGAATACGTTACGCATGAGAATCACAGTGATAACAAATGCACCATAAACTGAATAAAGGTGGTATGAAAAAAACAGGATTTTTTAAAAGACTGTATGAAATTACATAAATATAATGCTCAGCACAGACTTTAACAGTCTTTATTATAATATACTGGAATGTCACAGTCAGATGTTTCTCCCTACGATCACCACAAGGGCAGTACTATGTCATGCTCATAATCTTTGCATCCCTGAATGCCCAGCTCTGGAATGAAATAATTAATAAATCAGTGAATAATGTCTACTAAACGTTCCCGTTTTTATGTGAAAGCCAACCAAACAGATAAGACAAAAGAAGAGAAGGGGGAGAAAATGAGAGAAGTGCGGAGCAGCAGCACAGGGGAACAGCAGCATGGGGGAGCAGCAGCATTTACAAGCAGCAGCAGCACGGGGGAGCAGCAGCATTTACAAGCAGCAGCAGCACGGGGGAGCAGCAGCATGGGGGAACAGCAGCATGGGGGAGCAGCAGCATTTATGAGGAGCAGCAGCAAGGGGGAGCAGGAGCACGGGGGAGCAGCAGGAGTGGGCAGCAATCCTCCAACAGCGGATCAGAGAATCAGCACACAGAGGTGTAGACGAGAACAGAGCTGAGGCTGACTTGGCAGAAGTGGGGGCCAAATCTCTCACCTCAGTGCACCTCGATAATCTGCAAAGGTGAGCCATGCTGAAGACAACGCTTTTAGAACACTGTAATAATAAAACTGATCTATCTACGAAATTCCTGCCCATTTCTAATCTGAAAGATGCCAATCAAATTTTCTACTGCACGTATGCAGAATAAACCCTAGGGGACTATCTCTGCAGAGCACAGGACTATCCAGCAGCCGAGGGAGGTGGCTCCTGTGTAAGGCTTGGCACTGCACCTGGCTAAGGTCACAGAATGAAGGTCTGCGGCCCACGTGAGTGCTCACACACACAGCACAAGAAAGCCAGGGGCCTGCCACCCTCCAATAAATTCCAGCAGAAGGCAAAGGACAGAAGCACAAAAATGTTTTACTGTACTTAGGAGAGAAAACAGATGTCTGTACTCGTCTTATAACAGAAGTCAGTTTGATGGAAATGAAACCTACAAAGACAATTAAGACAGTATAAAAGGTGGATGAAAAACCAGGAGGTCATCAGGACCAGAGAAGGCTCCGTGGCAGGTGGGACAGAGAGTTCCACTGCAGGAACTCGGCTGATGAGAGTAAGTGGGGAGAAGAAGGATCATGAGTTTGAGGATTGGACTAGCTTAGTAACAGGCACCATGAAGAACGAGTAGGACAGTTAACCAGAATCATGCAAGTGCTGTGCAGTGTTGGGCAACACTTCAACTTATGCAAACAGGTACCAATCTACCTCCTCGTAGGATTCGCTCCAACACTGCTCAGCAGCCTGGATGCAAGCAAAAGGACAAAAAGGTCAGGAGGTGTAAGCTTTTGGCAAGAGAGTGACTTAAAACCTGGACCACGGATTCTACATGGACAAGGAGGGAAATAAAGACAGGAAGGAACTAATGGCTAAGTACAGAGCAAAGGAGTCCACCGATTAGGGAGGTCTCAGTGAGATCAAAGGAGAGGCAGCGGGTGTAACTCTGTGGGACAAGGTGGATGGACAAGAGGATGTGGTCAAGGAGGGAATTTCTGACTTACTGATCTGAGCCATGAGTAGACAAGGTCTAGGAAGTGGGGAACTGAGGGGAGTTGGGGAGATCACTGGTGAAGACAAGCCCCAAAACCCATGCCGTCAGGGAAGGAGGTGGGTCATCCCGTGAAGCTGGGGCAGGGTGGAGAGCAATGAGGCAGTCATCAGTGATGAGTGGGAGTAATGAGGAAGTCAGCAGAGAAGACTTATAGGGGGGTGGGGGGCAAAAGGGTGGTTAAATACACGGCCGATGCTCAAAAAAGTAGGGGATGGACAGGAAGGTGGAAAAGCAAAGACCCAGCGCAGCCAGGCCAGGCATGGGTGCCACCAGCCCACCTTCTGAATAGTTTTTCATCTCTGTAATGATGAAACTAACTTACCTAATCAGGTAGTTCTGCCAAATTTTAATCTGAAAGATGTTAACCAATCTTTCCCCTGCGTTTACACAAATAAATACTAGTAGTAGACTATTAGATTACTACAGGTTTCCCAAGATAAAATCTTCAGTGACTGGGCATTCATTTTAGAATCTTCCAAAGGATCACACATTTATCCCACATGCTTACAGAGTATAAGTAAATTAACATTTCTATTAGATTTTTTCAAATGCCAAGTTTTTACCGTACTTTATACCAATTGAAAGTAAGTGTTTGCCTCAAAATTGGAAATCTTTTTCCTTGTCGTTTAAATTGAAGATGCAGGGATCTGGCATATATTTACTATCTCCTCATCTTCTGGTATTTGTCACTGATTTGACCTATGAACTCATTTATGATGCGGCATTTATGTTAATAAATATTTCAAAGAGAAATCTGCCTCTTCCACCCCACTTGTTCAGGGATTGTCTCCTTCGGGAAGATGTCACTGATACGACATCTCCATTCCCCATTTCCCCAGCTGGATGCTCCCCTGTTCTGCCAGAGCATTCCATAGGCAGCTCTGTTTCTGCACTTAACTACATTCGACTGTCAACCAAAACAAGCTTTATGACCTTGGACAAGTGCTTAACCTCTCCGGGCCCTAATTTGTTTTTATGTAAAATAGAGAAAATAATAGTAAGAACATCATAGGGCTTTTTTATCAATTCATGAGTTAAAGTTAATGCCTAGGAAGCACTTAGAACAGTGCCTGGCATATAGTAAGTACTACAGAAGTGTTTGCTATTCTTATAACAATATTTATTTATGCGCCTCTCCTTGTGTACTTGTTAGCACCTTTAAAGTAAGAGACTAGGTCTTAATCTTTGTATCTCCAGCACCTAATACAGTGACTGGCAAATAGGAGACATTCAGTGAATGAATGCATGAATCAATTGATAAATCAATTTTTATTTCACAAAAAAAGTCACAGATATTAAAAATAATAAGCCAAATTATTATCTTATTTATAACCCCAGTGTAAAAATAACTTAAGGAAGTTCGTGAACTACAGCCTGACATTTCAAATATGTAATTAAATGAAAGAAGTTAAAATTAAGGGTAGAATTGCATCATCAGTACCACTAAAAGGTCATTGTCAAAATGGACTTAAGAATTAAGTAGCTTAGATACATTTTGACTCTAAGAATTAGTAAATTTTCACTTTCACTATAGGGAAAAAAAAGAGTCCAGAGGCTTGACTCTAGACCAGGGATTTGTTATAATTTCTTCCACAGATCTAGGTACCCAGGGAAGAGATAAAAAACCATAACAACAAAGTTCACCTACTTAATCTGTCACATTTCTGCAGTAAAAGTCTCAAAGTTGCTGGCGACAGAAGGGAATCGACTGAGGTATCCAAAAGAAAATTCAAATGATTGTGGCTAAAAGTTGAAAACGTTCATGAAGCCCTCAGGCCCTCAGAGTGGGGAGGTGGCTTCTCTCAGTCTCCAGTTAGAAAACAGCCAATCGCTAGATTTCACCTTGGGTTTAACATTTCTACAGAATACCTGATCTAGGATCACAGCATAGCCCTATTTAAAATTAGCACCACTAATGATTTAATATTATGGTTCTCTTCAGATTATCTCTGACACTATTGAAAACAAGCCTGTCATGTAACTAGTAGGACTTTTCTCTTTCACTGGCGCATGAAAAGAAGACACCTTATTCATTAAGATGGAATTTAGTGCAAGTCCATGTTTTGTTTTCGTTTTTGTTTTTAATTTTTATTTTAACATCTTTATTAGAGTATAACTGCTTTACAATGGTGTGTCAGTTTCTGCTTTATAACAAAGTGAATCAGCTATACATATACATACATCCCCATATCTCCTCCCTCTTGCATCTCCCTCCCTCCCACCCTCCCTATCCCACCCCTCTAGGTGGTCACAAAGCACTGAGCTGATCTCCCTGTACTATGCGGCTGCTTCCCACTAGCTACCTATTTTACATTTGGTAATGTATTCATGTCCACGTGACTATCTCACTTTGTCCCAGCTTACCCTTCCCCCTCCCCGTGTCCTCGTCCATTCTGCGTCTTTATTCCTGTCCTGCCCCTAGGTTCTTCAGAACCTTTTTTTTTTTTTTAGATTCCATACATATGTGTTAGCACACAAATGGTATTTGTTTTTCTCTTTCTGACTTACTTCACTCTGTATGACAGATGCTAGGTCCATCCACCTCACTACAAATAACTCAGTTTCGTTGCTTTTTATGACTGAGTAATATTCCATTGTATATATGTGCCACATCTTCTTTATCCATTCATCTGTCAGTGGACACTTAGGTTGCTTCCATGTCCTTCCATGGCTATTGTAAATAGTGCTGCAATGAACACTGTGGTACATGACTCTTTTTGAATTATGTTTTTTTCAGGGTATGTGCCCAGTAGTGGGATTGCTGGGTCATATGGTAGCTCTATTTTTAGTTTTTTAAGGAACCTCCATACTGTTCTCCACAGTGGCTGTATCAATTTACATTCCCCTCAACAGTGCAAGAGGGTTCCCTTTTTTCCACACCCTCTCTGGCATTTATTGTTTGTAGATTTTTTGATGATGGCCATTCTGATCAGTGTGAGACAATATCTCATTGTAGTTTTGATTAGTGCAAGTCCATGTTAAAGAAAGTCTGGGAGCATTAGTGTTTCACAGAGGAAGAGAAATGTTTATCATATCCTCATGGACATCCAAGTAGAAACCTATTTAAGAAGGATGAGAGTGAAGAGTTGGAGGAAAACCTTTAGCAAACCGAGGTTGTGTCTACTTGGTGGAAGAGTCCCTCACTCCCTTCCACATTTTCCCTCAAGCCACAGAGCATTACACTTCAGCAACCATCTAAGGGAGACTGAAACAACTAACACATAAGGAGAGATATAAATTTAAGTGTGAACACTGAAAGATGAAACAAATGATTAACAGATTTCCCTGGTCCCCATGCTGATATTCTGATAATAACAAAACTCAAATACAGGCATGTGAGAAGATTATCTGCGTTTCCAAATAACTTCACAGCTAAATGAAATCACTTCAAGCAGTAATCTTCTATTCTGCTTTCCCAAATAAGCCAGCATTAATATATACAAACACTCCCATCAGAGAAAGAGCATCAAGAAGATACAGCACAATTGACAGATTTACACTATTAAATGTCAAATAGATATAGTGGGAAGCAGCCGCATAGCACAGGGAGATCAGCTCGGTGCTTTGTGACCACCTAGAGGGGTGGGATAGGGAGGGTGGGAGGGAGGGAGACACAAGAGGGAGGAGATATGGGGATATATGTTTATGTATAGCTGACTCACTTTGTTATACAGCACAAACTAACACACCATTGTAAAGCAATTATACTTCAATAAAGATGTTAAAAAAAAAGACAGCACAAAACATACACATACCTTAATAGTGTGTTTTTCTATAATTAAGTATGAAGCATTTTTATTTACTTATTTTAAATGAAAACTGAGGTTTTCAATATGACAGGGATTGCATCTGAGGATTAAAATGTCCAAGTACATACCTCTCAACTCCTCATCTTTTAATTGCTGCATAAATGGTTGCCGAGGAAATGTCCCGACTGGATGAAGAGGCACAAGTGAACTCTCGTTTCCAAGCTTGCAGGTATGACTCACTACCTTTGCTCCCACAAAGTAGGTCCTCCTGAGTTCTTAGAGGCACATATTTCTGCAACCTGGATGACAATTTTAAAAAAGGAGAATGATTATTTATTTTGAATATATGTTTCTAAGAGTAATAGAAGTTAAGGGCAAGTCCCTATTCACATCAAGTTTAGAAGAGAAGTGCGTATTCTCAAATATGCCCGTACAATTTATAGCAGGTAGTTATGGAGGGTTATTTTTATGGCAGTATGTTAACAAGACAGTGATTAAACATTATAATGAGGGAACAGAGAAAACACTGGAACAGTAAGACCACAGAGACACCTGCCAAAGAAGAATCCGGTTACAGGGGTACAACCCCACAAACCACTGAGACCTAGCCCGAGTCCAGGTTCCCTGAGAATTCTTGTAACCTAGCTACACCTGTGCACAGAATGACACCATGACATCGTTAAATAGTGACAAGAAAACACAGCGCAGATCGTCACATGCCAACAGGTATGCAACCTGGGGCAAGGGCACTTCTGAAGGTTCTATTTTAACCGCAGCAGATGCACTGAAGCAGCCTGGAGTAGTAGGTTCAGCCTGCAGATTTCTGAGGGAGGACAGAACCTTACGTAATTACAGCATATTAGGGCAGAGATGCTGAGGACAGCCTCAAGGCCGAGGCCACATCCAGGTGATACCCTGGGTTCTGACACTGCTTCTGGTGTCTCAGGACAGAGACGGACCACGCCTGGAAGGAGAGGGTGGGGGACCAGGCCCAGGGCTGGAGGCAGAGGGGGCCCAGCGCCCACTGGAAGGGTCTTGGCTCTCCTCCCTGAGCTCTTCCTCTAAAATCTTTTCACCTTCATCCTAACATAACCATCTTTTCTTTTATTGTGGCAAGAAGAATTTTCATTTAAATTTAAAAAGTTAAAACCGACTCTTCTGGAGGAAAAGCAACTGCTAATTCCCACCTCCACCCCCGCAGCTATGCTTCTGTCTCAGAGCTGCTCCAGGTGGAGGGGCTGGGGAGGAAGGGGGCAAAGGAGGAGACAGACTGAACTCAAAGCTCTCATTTTTCCCCTGGAGAGTTAAAATATTCTACTAACTTCCACCCCTGCTGCTGCAGCCTCACACTGCAGCTAATCCCCTCCCCACACGTATGGGTGGGGTTGAAGATTCCTCAGTGACTCCCTACTGCCCTCAGGATAAAAATCCAAACTCTCCTCAGCTTGGGTTACAAAGCTCTTCACCAGCAGATCCCTGAAAACTCACGTGCACTCCACTGTGACCTTGAACCTATAAAAGAAAAACTGCCCCAAACCTGGTCTGGTACAGAACCAAATTGCCTACTGTTAAAATTCACAACATCCTAGTGAAAAGACATCAACAGCATTCCAGATAAAATGCTTTTTTCTAAGCAACTTTCTAATGAACTTGAAAAAGATTGTTTGTTCTGGGAACTCACTACCACCCACCCAGTTGACTTGTCAACTATCAGAGTCTAAGGATTTATAACCAGACATTCTTTTCAATGATGATTTAATCATTCTTCCTACCAAGACTGACTCTCTGAATACACCTACCATGGGCCTCTTCCCTTGCGTCGCAAAACTGTAATAAAACGCTGGCACGTGCTCATAACTCAACTGTCTGAGAAGTTTTCTTTAACAAACACTAACCTCAACCAGGTCCTGACACCCTGCGGTTTCCAGCATGTTCCTCAGTCTCTAGACTGTACAGGCCTTTGAATAGGCAGCAACCTCCCCCAGGAGCACCTCCAAAGCCTACATATCCCCTGGCTCTCACTCTCCTTCCTTTACCGTAACCCCCCTCTTCTCCCCCATCTTCCAGCCTCCCAAACCTAGGTCATCTATCAGTTTCTCCGGAACCATCTGCCATGAGTGTCTGGACTGCAGGCCTTCCCAGGCGCTTCTGTATCAGAGCTGTTACCACACTGCACTCTATTTATCTCCCTAGACTGGAAGCTTACTGAAGACAGTGCTGGGCCTTTTTATTTCTGTTATCTCTCACCTTATCACAGAGCCTGGTTCAAAATGAGCACGTAATAAATGTTTGTTGAATGAATGAATGTAGGAGAGAGATGAAGCTGAAAAAATTTTTTACTGCATGAGGTATTCACTGTGCAGCTTCAAACCCGCCCCTGAGATGCAGTGTGGTTCTGGACTGAGGGGGGCTGGACTCCACAAGGCAGCCCACGCAGCGCTCTCCAGCAGACCGGCTCAGAGCAGGCACATAAAGACCCCGTAAGGACTGTCCCAAGTCCACTGGAGAGCACAGACAGCTCAGCAGGAGGTGGTTCAAATGTACAATTCCCTGAAGCTTTGCAACCAGATGAAAACCAGGGGGGATCTTAGAGGAGAAGCAACATAAAAAGGGGGGCAATAGAAGATGGGTAACAGTTTCAAGGTACCCTCACAGATGGAATCTTCCTGGCATAGGAACACCAAAATTTAGTTTTTCGTGAAAATATGTTAAGTAGGGTTTTGAGATATAAAGACCTGCGGAAGCACCAGGAAAACTCAAGAGAATCTTTTGTTGTTGTTGTTTTTTACTCCTGGTTGGCTTTTGGATGGGGCTGGGAGGACTTGTAAATGCCTTAAGGGAAAGACAGCCTCTGTTCCATGCCCACCTCTCCCAATACTCCATATCTCTTTCCCCAACAACAAACCCCACCGAGGCCTGGGCATGGCATGGAGGACGAGGCAGAGGATGCCCAGGCACCCTGCCTCCTGTGTACCAATTATGAGATTTCCTCTCATGGAAGACAACTTCCATTCGGTACTAAGTTGTTTTTGCAAATGCGCGTGCAGAGTAGTAGAGTGGACGGCCGCTTCCTGTTTGCTGCTGGGGTTCTCACATGTCCCTGGCGGGACAAGGTAACGGAGTCAACGGGAGTGTAAACATAACCCTGTCCCCCAGAAGCCATGGCTTCGCCCACGCAGCTCGGGAAAGTGCAGCACAGCGCAGGTGGTCCACACACACGTTCTCTGACTGCCTTCTTCCGAGTATACCAATTACCTATGGTATGTCACGGATCTTCAACCTGGTATAGTTTCCCCAAAATGGCTCAACATTTAATATCTTTTTGAAGAGCACTTCTAGTCCTTAGGAATCTGACCTGACGGTGAGTGCAGGACACACATCTGCCAGATCTGAGCAGTAAAACTCTGCCTGACTCTGAGCATGAAGGACAGGAGAGCCTGCAGCTAAGCAGAGAGGGGCCGGTTCGTGCAGCGAAAGGCAGCTGACAGGGCCTCCTGTCTCCAAAGCTCTCTAGAGTTTTCTTTACTTACTGCAGAAAAAAGAGCCAGCATATATCCAAAGATCTTACATTTAACGGGCCTTTAACCGACCTGAGAACAAATTAATTTTTTCTATTTCATTTTATAAAGCTCAGCCTTTCTCATTCTTGCACATCTATACTTAGAAAAAAGAATGAGTAATATTAAAACACAGTACCAGTATGCTGAACAGCACTCACACAACAGATAGAAAACGTATGCCGTACTGTCCTCCATTCCACACATATATGAAAGCTTCTAAAGAGACTTATTATAGAACACGTGGGAATTCCCCACATGAATCTAAGCCTCTTTTGACTGACTGAAAGTAGAATTGAGGGGCCAGGGAAGGGACTTCCCCTGCCGTTGATTAAAAACATTATTCTGTTTTTGAGTTGTCATACCGAGTTGACCATGAAGTGAACAAAAGCCCCCTTAAAATGTACTTTTTGAACTTTCTCTTCTAGTACTGGATTCTAAGATGGACTTACAGACAAAATCCTCTGACACACTAAAAACAATTTCTTAAGTAAGTTCACAATCGTAAGAAGAAGGAACATGAAGTTCTAATGTTCTGAAAACACACTTTAACCAGTCCACCTTAATGAAACGTGCGCACCTATGGATGAAATGAAGTGTCTGCAAATGTGGATTTGCAAAGTCGGTCATTTTCGGCATCACAAACTTATTACAGCGTTTTTTTGAAATAGCAGGTTCCTTAAGAGCACATACAATGATGATTTGATGAACAAAAACAATTTTTATATATATCATTTCAAGAATGTTCCTATTATATGCCAAAACAATAAAATATTCTTCTTCTTTCATTCTTCTTTAGAAATGGACTTGAAGTGAAAATGTAAAGTCATTTGAGTTCAAAAAACTAATCAGACAAAAAAAATCAAATTAATTGAGAATTTCACCCCACAAACAACACAACAAGCAATCTGTAATGTGAACTCCTAAGGTCTGAACGGAGGAGCCCACGTGGTACGAGGATGTAGCACACAGGATATGAAGATTTTTAAATAAAACCAATAAAGCAAATATACAAAGACTGGGAGAAACATAGTTACTAACTACTTCAAGTCCTTTTTAGGCCTAGGCAGTTTTTATTTATTCTTAAGGCTTTAAACACAAAGGACAGAAAATAATAGGCATGGTTTAAATATAACAGGGTCCAGACAGATAGGACAATTAACAAGTCTCTTAAATTAGGACTACACTCTGCTTACTGACTTGCTTCCAAAGAGTAGAGTATGCTAAGGGGTGGGGTGGGGTGGAGAGAATACGTTTACAGCGGAGGAACCTTGCAAACACTACCCTGGCCAGGTGACCAAGGTCAGCAACATCAGGGAGAAGTCGTGATGATGGCATGTTCCCTGCACACAACGTGATAAGAATGTCACTTCACCTCTGTGGTCTTCCTCTTAAAACCCCACAACCCCAGGCTAATAATCAGAAAAACATGAGAGATATCTGAACTGAGGAACGTTCTACAGAACATCTTACCAGTATTCCTCAAAACGGACATCATCAAAAACAAGGAAAATCTAAGAAAGTGTCACAGACCAGAGGAACTTAAGAAGACACGATGACAAGATGTAATGTGATATCCTGGGTGGATCCTGGAACAGAAAAACGGTATTATGGAAAAACTAGTGAAGTTTGAATAAAATGTGGATTTTAATTAGTTAATACTAATGTACCAATGTTTGTTCCTTAATTGTGACAAATATGATAAGGTAAGAGTTATCAACTGGGGTAACTGGGTGGGGGACGTATGGGAACTCTCTGTACTATCTTTGCAACTTTTCTGAAAGTATTCTAAATAAATAGTTTATTCAAACTTTTAAAAACTCCGTCCACGGCACCAATGCCTGGTGCTTCAGGTGGGTGCTGCAACACTGGCTTGCACCAACAGGGACAAACACAGGCGAGGACCCCGGCCACTCTGTATGCTGACCGACTTCGGCCAATTTGGGAACCTAAGATGCCAGGGACCACAGATGGTGTGCATGTGAAACAGGAACAGACATCTCTGAGTGCCTAACACCCCCATTTGAAGTGAAAAATAGGCAATTTTATGCAAGAAAAAAAAGACAAAGCCTAAATGCGTTGGCCTGGAGCCACCAGTGCTCTGTGAAAACACACGACAAACCAGCCTCTAGCCTTCACTTAGCAAGTAGCACTGCCAGAATCCAAGCAGGTGTGAAAAAGAGTTATGCAGCCTTCCCTCCCATACCCTGCAGGCTCTGTGTCCTATTTCCTTACCATAAAAAAGGTAAATCAGAGAAGGGGAGGCACAGAAGTCCCTTAAAGATTTGTAGGAGGAAGACCATTAAAAGACTTTTCTGGCCAAGGAGTACACAACTCTAGTTTCAAAAATCTGTCCAGCCAGGGCACATGGTACCGTGTGAGCCATGTTCTGCAGGGGGGAGGTGAAGCCCCTGAAGTGCTGCTCAATGTAGAAAGACACTTGTCTACAGAATAAACATGTGGCATGACTCCGTTTGCTGCGATGGATTTCCTTCATTGCCTTGAATTTTAATCGAAAAAGAAATCTGGGGATTTATCTTCTCTAACCAAAAAGTTCCAGAATTCATAAGCTGGATGAATATGCAGTACTCGTTAGGCCAGGAAATTAAAATACAAATGACTAAATTTTTTTCAGAAAACTAACACACTGTCAGTCAAAATCGTAACAGTTCTAGAGGGAAAGTGACCAACTATTTAAAGTTTATCTGAAAGAGAAATGATGTAGAAATATCCCAGACAAATCTAAAAATTAGTAATATGCTGCTGCTGCTGCTGAAGTAGGGTGTTCTAACAGCTCCCGTACTTAAGACAGTGTGGTATGTATCTGGAATCAACAGACGGACCCATGGAAGAGTCACATGCCCGAAAATACAACAAATATTAAAAATTGGTTCATTTACGCAAACGTCTATCACGGTATGCACACTGCTGATGGTTCCTTGACAGTGAAACAAAAAAGGCAAAGTCAGACCAAAAGGACAAAGTATGTGAATACGGCCAACCCCATGGGGTAAGTTAGATGTTTTTCTCACATCTTACCTCTGAATCTATTCCAGATAAATGTTTAATTATATAACAGCCTAGCATTACTAGAATAAAACACAGGTGAATATTTATACATAATTTAGTGATGGGAAAGATGTAAGTTCAAGAAAAATCATTGTGAACTGTGTTAATCTGTCAATAGGGGCATGATTAAATAAATGGATGGTTACGTAGACCTTAAACTGTTGATTAAGAAATGTATTTATTAACATGCAAAATGTCAGTATTTAGTAAAAAGGTAAGGTATAAAAATTATGTGTGCAGTACAAATACCTATAGATATTAAAGATGACATTGACAGGAAACATCTATTCTGCAAAGATGTCAAGACTCCTCAAATTAATCTATAAAGTCAACGCATGAACTCAATCCAAGGAAGATTCTTCTTGTAATCTAAGTCTAAAATGCATGTCAGACAAAAGGCAAAAAGTAGGGACAATTTTAAAGAAGAACAAGAAGGGAGGATTTACCCTACCAGACAATAAGATACAATAAAGAAATAAAGATATCATAAAGAAAGTGTAGAACTGAAGCAAGAAAAAAACCCCAATAAAACAAAAAAGACCTACATAGATGGAAACTTGACGTGGCAAGATGGCACTGCACATCAGTAGAGAAAAGATGCACCACTGATAAATGCTGCTAGGAAAACTGGCTGTCCATGGGAAAATAAAATGAGGTAACTACAACTCACAATATACACACAACTCCATTTTAGATGGATTGCAGGTGAACCTGTGAAAAGCAAAACTTTAAAACTTTTAGTAGGAAACAGAGGAGAATACTTTTATATGACCTCAGCCTAAGGAAGAATTTTTCAAATAAGACACAAAGAAACAATGCAAAAAGGACTGATTAAATTCGACTGCATAAAAGGAAACTCCTGGGCTTCCCTGGTGGCGCAGTGGTTGAGAGTCCACCTGCTGATGCAGGGGACACGGGTTCGTGCCCCGGTCCGGGAAGATCCTACATGCCATGGAGCGGCTGGGCCCGTGAGCCATGCCGCATTATTTAAAAAGTGAATAATCAAGCCCAAAACCAGGAGAAGATAACTGTACACACACAGACAGCAAAGGAGGGGTAAGAAAGATTGTTTAAATTAATAAGAAAAGGAAACCAATAGGAAAAGGGGGCACATGACTGGCATACACACTTCACTGAAGACACTCAAGTAGCTACATTCTCAATCTCACTAGTAATCAACAAAATTTTTATTAAAACCACAGTGAGATACCATTTTATACCCATCAAATGGCAAAATTAAAATCTGACAATGCCAAGTGTTTGTGAGGATACGGAGCAAGGTACAAGCACTGCAGGGAGCAGTTTCATTACAGTTACTCAGTTTGAAGTGGTGCACATTCTAAGATCCAGGAATTTTCTGGTTATATACCCCAGATGAACTAAGTACATGCACTAAGGAGATACAAAAAAATGCTTACAGCCACATTTTTCAATAGTGAAAAAACTGCAAAACTTAAAATGTCTCTCGACAGGAAAATGTATTTTAAAAAGGTGACGTGTTTATGAAACAGAATACTGTAAAAACAAATAAAATGAGTGACTACAGCTATAGATATTAGCATGAGTAAATCTCAGAAACATAATATTGGACCAAAAAGGCAAGCTGTGATGATGCACACGATAGGTACTAAGTGATGGATGCTGAGATGTGCTGCTCAGGTCTCCCTCCATGGATGAAGGGCTTGTTCCCCCAGCTACTGGGAGTGCTGCAGGCTGACAGCCCTCAGCTGAAAAGAGTCACCTTGTCAAAGTCAGGTCCCCTCTCGGGGGGCAGCCGATGCCTGATAACTGGTCACAGCGAGGCTGTGAATGCTTGGCTCCTCGCCCCAACTTAGGACAATTCTGAAGGGCTGTCCCACCTCCAGGGCTCCCTCTGGCATTGGCTAAAGCCTTTCTTGTGACTGCACTGCAGCCTAATTTCTCTCTCTCTGCCCAATCCCACGTCCTTCTCTCTCACAGGTGTTAATCCTAAAATATCCCTAATAAGCCTCCTGCCTGTTAATCTCCTTCTCAGAGTCTGCTTTCCTTGGAGCTCTCCTTTCAACAGGTACAATTTATATCTTGTTTGAAAACATGTACCACACAAATTTAAGAAGATTGAAATCATACCAAGTATTTGTTCTGACCACAATGGAACAAAACTAGAAATCAATAGCAGAAGAAAAACTGGAAAATCCACAAGCATGTGGAAATTAACACAGTCTTGAACAGCCAACGGGTCACAGAAGAGATCAAAGGGGAAATTAGAACTATCTTGAGACAAACGAAAAGGAAAACACAACGTACTGAAATTTATGGGATATAATAAAATCAATACTAAGAGGGAAGTTTATACTGGTAAACACCTACATTAGAAAAGAAGAAAGATCCCATATACCTCAGGGAACTAGAAAAACAAGAACAAACTAAGCCCAAAGTTGGCAGAAGGAAGGAAATAATAAAGATTAGAGCAGAAATAAACAAAATAGAGAGTAGAAAAACAATAGGGAAAAATTAACGAAAGAGTTGGCTTTTTGAAAAAAATCAGCAAAACTGACAAAACATTTAGCTAGACTAAGAAAAGAAGAAAACTCAAATAAAATCAGAAATGAAAGAGGAAACGTTAACAACTGATACTGCAGAAACAAAAAGGATTGTTAAGAGACCGCAATGAATAATTATATATCAACAAACTGGATAACACAGAAGAAACAGAAAAATTCCAAGAAACCTACAACCCACGAAGACCAAATCATGAAGAAGACCAAATCTGAAGAGTGTTAAGGAGACTGAATCAGTAGTCAAAAACTTCCCAACAGGGCTTCCCTAGTGGCGCAGTGGTTGAGAGTCCGCCTGCCGATGCAGGGGACACGGGTTCGTGCCCCGGTCCGGGGAGATCCCACGTGCCGCAGAGCGGCTGGGCCCGTGAGCCATGGCCGCTGAGCCTGCACGTCCGGAGCCTGTGCTCTGCAACGGGAGAGGCCACAACAGTGAGAGGCCAGCGTACCGAAAAAAAAAAAAAAAAAAAAACTTCCCAACAAAGAAAAGCACAGGACCAACGGTCACTGGTGAATTCTATCAAGTAGTTAAAGAAGTATTAAAGCTAATTCTTCTCAAACTGGTACTGGCATAAAGACAGACACATTGGCAAACGGAACAGAAGAAAGACTCCAGATATAAATCCATGCATATAGGTCAGTAGATCGTCAATAAGGCTGCCAAGAATACACAAAAGGGAAAAAGACAATCTCTTCAATAAATGATGTTGGGAAAACTGGATATCCACATGCAAAAGAATGAAATTGGACGCTTATCTTATGCTATATACAAAAGTCGACTCAAAATGGATTAGACTTAAACATCAAGACCCAAAACTGTAAAACTCCTAGGAGAAAACATAGGGGAAAAGCTTCACGACACTGGTCTTGCAACAAAACCCAAAATAGACAAATATCTGTATATTAAACTAAAAAGCTTTTGCATAGCGAACAATCTAACAGAGTGAAAAGGAGTACCTACAGTATGAGGGAAAATATTTACAGATCACATATCTGATAAAGGGTTAATATCCATGATATTTAAGGGCTGTTACAACTCAACAGCATAAATAAATAGATACACAAATAGATAAATAAGTAAGTTAAATGATTAAAAATGTGCAAAGGACTTGAATAGGCTTTTCCCCAAAGAAGACATACACATGGCCAACAGGTAGATGAAAAGATGCTCAACATCACTAATCTTCAGGGAAATGCAAATGCACAATGAGATGTCACCTTTCACCTGTCAGAATAGCTATTATTAAACACACACACACACACCCCCCAAAAAAAGCAAATGTTGGTAAGGATGTGAAGAAATTGGAACCCTCGTGCACTGTTGCTGGGAGCGTAAAATGGTGCAGCTGGTATGGAAAACAGTATGGAGAGTTCTTAAAATATTAAAAATAGAACTACCATATGATCCAGCAATTCCACATCTGGATATTTATCCAAAACAACTGAAATCAGGATCTCAAAGAGATATCTGCACTCCCATATTTACTACAGCTAACAGGTGGAAACAATCTAAATGTCCATTGATGGATGAAGGGATAAAGAATATGTGTAATAAAATATTAATCAACCCTAAAAAAGAAGGAAATCCTGTCATATGGGACAACATGGATAGACCTTGAGGACATTATGCTAAGTGAAATAAGCCAGTCATAGAAAGACAAATACTGCATGGTTTCCATTTGTATGCGGCACCTAAGGTACGCAAACTCACAGAAGTTCAAAGTAGCATGATGGCTGTCAGGGGAAATGGGAGTTGCTGTTTTAGTGTGTATAGTTTCAGTTGTGCAAGACGAAAAAGTTCTAGAGCTCTGCTGGACAACACAGTAGTTACAGTTAATAATGTACTGAACACTTAAGAAATTTGTTAAGAGTGTAAAAAAAAAAATACAGGTACCACAATTCTATCTACGTTTAGGAATACATCCATATTTAACAGAAGCGTAAAAACATTCAAGAGAATGATAAAAACCAAATTCAGGGTAGTTACCTCTGTAAGGTAGAAAAGGAGACAGGCTTAGGAAGGACACACATAGTGTTTTACTAATTACATAACACTTTAATTATATACTATTCCTTATGCTTTCTTTATATGCTTGAAATATTCCATAATTTTTAAAAGTAACTTTAAAGGAACAGCTTGCCCCTCTATCAGCTATTCTCTACCTTCTTTTTACCAAAATAAAGAAGACAGATGACATTCATGTGGACAAGAGTTTATCACGGGGTGTTCCCATATTTTGAAACAAGATCACATTTCATGGTGAAAGCAAAGAAAACGGAGCTACAGAGTTCTTTTTTCTTTTATATTCTTTCTCTTTAAAATGTTGCAATCTCAAAGTATTTAACATGTTTTTAACTCCTTAGAGTGTACCAGGAAGATGGTTTGAAATTGGCTGCCACACAGATAAAGTGCGTAATTTTCTACAGTGTTTCCACTTCTCTTTCTCCTGCTCAAGAAACTATCAGATTCAAATGAGAGAGAAATTATTAGGCTAACTTTGCTTTTGTCACATTTCAAACACAGCAGCACGATAATTTGAACCTGGGCAGTCTGCCTCTGAACTTGGATAGCGTTTATTACCAGGAACAAACCCCAGAGAAAACTTCTAAAAGTAGGATTCAGAGTGAAAGGAGGTGCCTATGGATCATTCTTTCTAAATTCAGAACATTTTCCAATACAAAACGTGTTAAAAGTACAATTACAGTTACGTAAAACACAACATGCTCATGATTTTTGTATTTATAATAAAAAATACTAGCAAAATAAAGGGGTTGCCTGGATAATTTAAATTAAAGAACACATTCACATGAAACAGTCACATAGCTGAGATGAAATGATTTCCCTAAATTTATCAGAATAATTCCACAACTGCCAGTGCCACTGTATTTGTACAGCTCTGATCTTGTCAATTGTAAAGATTTCACTGTATATTAAAATTAGTTCCACGTCCCTAGGGTTGGTTCACAGAACAATGTTCTTCCTTGTCCCCCACCCAACTTTCTGAGCTATGTATGACAGCAAAACATCAAAGAACTCAGAAACTCCAACAAAGGGAAAAAAGCGCATGGAGGGAGGCAGGATGAAAGCATTCAAATGGTCCTAATTTGGGGCAACAGATTTTGTACATATCCAAGGCACTGAGAACAAACAATCCAACTTAACTTTAACCAACATTAATCACTCAAGACCACGACTAAGAAACTAAACTTTGGGTCCTATATTTGTTTGATATAACCGATTTATAAACACATTTGCAAAGGAGGAGGAAAACAAAATTCATAAAACTTCTCAGATATAGGCAAAAAAAAAAAAAGGTTGTTGACTGGCAATGGAAATCTGTAATGATCTATGTCGCGAAAGTTTTCACATCTTGAAGGGATCTTACTCACAATCCTTCCCTTCACATCACTTTATGTTTCGAGTACCTCTTTCCCTTGACACTGTCAAAATAATCTTTTTCTTTCACATTTTCCCAGCAATCTACTTGTCCCTAACTTTTCAGCCACGTCTTGCAAAGGAATTCAGGCCTCAGCTCCGGTTAGCAACAACACAGGCACGCCCTCTTGTGGCACAAAAGAAAACTGCCTGCTTACATTGGCACTCATGCCCAAGAAGTTATTTCTGAGTTTCAGAGCACTGGAGCATGTACTTCATTGCCTGTGTTTTTATAGACAAGGAAACAGCCTAACTGAGGTCAAGCAACTTACTTCCTCAAGGTACCTCAACCAAGAGTACATTTAAAGCAGGATCTGACCACATATTATTAAAAGATAAGTTGGAAGCAGTAAGTAAAACCTAATTTTAACTTCTGTTTTATGTAGTTTCAAAGCAACCGTTTACATAGTATCTTTGGCTTAATGTAACATATTCATGATTAAAAAAGACAGGAAAGTGCAGAGTGGGCAAAAATTTTCAGAAAGAAGAGGAGTTATTTTCCAAATTAGTTTTCAATATTCTCAAAAAGTATAGAGTATTATTTTGTGTATCATGGATCTATTTGTTACCAGTGTACTTCTTTCAAAAGGACAAGGTAGAAATGATTAGAATTTCCAAAATAATAATTTGTCATCCTCATTTACATGCTAATGTCAATGGATATGAATAAGAATTTATGCTTTGTGTTTAGGCATATCAAAAAATTTTAAACCCGTTGATTTCCAAATACTTTTATTATTAATCTTTATCAAGAATTAATAGGATTAAAAGTACCTCCTTTACAGGGTTATTTTAAAAGTTAAATGAGCTAATACATATAAAGGATGGAGCAGTCTTTTCTAAAATTTACCCTTTTAACCTTCTTTGGACCAAAGAAGTATAAAGAATGTACTTTATATATGATAAAAATGTGGAGACAAGAGGTCAAGTAGATAAAAGTAATAAAAAGGAATTACTAAATTCTTAAACATAATAGGTTTTCATCTCCAAGCATTATTCCTCTCTGTAATTGCCCTGAAGTTTTCAACAGTGATTTTACCTGTAAACATGAGATCCACTAAAGCCCGAGATAATGAACAAACACAGACACCCCCAAGACCACGTCAGTTTTCACTTTCCTTCCTAATGCTCCATGTGTGTTCACCCAGGGGATGATGGGTCACAGAGGGGCACCTTTAAAGTTCAGTCAGGTGTATGCAAATAGCTGCACTCCTCTGATAAAACCTCTAGAGGGAATTATTGGTTTCCCAAAGCAACAATCAAAACAAATAAACCTCCTGGGTGTCTTGTATTCTCACCCGGTGTGAATGGTATCACCACTTGTTGAGATGGCCAAGGGCAAAGTTGAACTAATCCTTGATGTCTTTTTCTCCTACATTCTTCAAATTCTGCCAGTCACAAAGTCAAGTCACTCGGACTCACTGCATCTCTTGACCCTATTCTCTCTTCTTTAAACCCAATGCCACAGCTTTAAGGTCCTCGCAACTCCCCCGCCCCACAGCCGACAACCTGGCTAACAGCCAAGTCCTGTTCATCCTCCAAATCTCAGCTTTCTAAGTTCCCTGCTCCAAAGCTTCCCCAACCTCTCTCTGAACGCCCCTCCTTCCAAGGAGGCAGGTTACATATCATCAGGCCCCCACCCTCAATTCCATGCTTCTTTTATCCTTGTAGGTATGTCTTATCTTTGGTGTGCTTGACAAAGATGAGTGTTCCATAAATCTTTGCCGAATAAAGGATTTGTTTTGGAGGGGGGGAGGAAAAAAAAGAAAAAGAAAAATTTGGTTAAATAACTGGTACTTTATTTGGGAAAATGGCTGAATGAATTTCAGGTAAAGAACTGGGTTGTTTCCAGAATAAATTTTTTCTATTTTAATAGACTTAGGCAGAATCACAGGCAAGATGTTCTAGAGTTGTTAATTTTTTCATTAAAATTAGGTCATTTTCTGATTTTATCTAAGGAAGTAAAATTCAGTCTCCCCAGAGATCTTGATTCGTACTCTGGTGCAGAACATGGCCAGACCCAGCTGCAAAGTGCTCCAGGGGAGCTCTCTCGGTTGCACTCTACCTCCCATTCCCAAGGACCTTATGTCCAGATTACTTGCTGTCTCCACATATATGGTGTTGGGGACAGGTGGGTGGGCACCTAGAAGGGTGTGCCTCTCTGCATCTAAAAAATGCAAAGGTGTTAAGCTGTCATCAGTTTCCTTTGTGAAGAACTGAGAGGTGGAGGATAACCTACACTTTTGAACTACTGTGCACAAATAGAGTATCAATCTAAGAAACTACCATTTCTTCTGGCCGGGGAGGGGGGGGTGGTGGTGTTAATCGTTGTTAAACATAAAGCCAATCATTCTAAACCAATGTTCACATGCAAGGGAAATGCAGCTGTTACTGGTCACTAAATTCTGGGAAAGACAACTAATAATGATTTCTGTTTCACAATTAGAATTCAAAGAACATCTGACATAGAAATTAATTCAATAGGTCTCACCAAAGTATTCCAAAGCACTAGAGTTCAATGAAATCAGAAATACTGTCCCATTTCTTGAACGGTCCACTTAAAGAGCATTTAAAATTTTGAGTGGCCACCTATTTTTAATGGCTTTATTGAGGTATAATTTATATGCCATGAAAGTCATCCATTTTAATGGTACAATCAGAAGAGTTTCAGTAAGTTTATACATAAACAGCCGCACGACTGCCAATAAGAATACTTCCATCATCCCAACAGCTCCCTCCTACCTGTTTACAGCCAAACTCTGCTTCCACCTCTGGCCCCAGGCAACCACTGATCTAATTTATGATTTTGACTTTTCTTACAATTTCATATAAATAGCATTATACAACATACAGTCCTTTGTTTCTGGCTTCTTTCAACCGGCATAATGTTCTTGAGGTTCATCCATGTTGTACTATGTAGCATGAATTAGGAGTTCATTCTTTTTCAGGACTGAATAATATTCCATTGTGTGGATATCACACATTTTGTTTATCCATTCACCAGCTGATGGATTTGGATTGTTTTCAGTTTTTGTCTACTGTGAATAAGCTGCTATGAACATATGCTTGGTTTTTTTTTTTTTTTAACATCTTTATTGGGGTATAATTGCTTTACAATGGTGTGTTAGTTTCTGTATGCTTGGTTTTTGAATGGACATAATTTTTTTACAACCTTATTGAGTTGTAATTGATATACAATAAACTGCACATATTTAAGTATACAATTTGATGAATTCTGATGTATGTATACACCCATGAAGTTACTATGCATAATCAAGATAATGAATATATACATCACCCCAGGGTTTCATTGTGCCCCTTCCTTTGGAATCCTTCTCTCCCTCCTCTCCTGAGCCATCCTCAGGCAACCATGGATCTGCTCTCTGTCACTATAGATTAGTTTGCATTTTCTAGAATTTCAATTAAATGGAATCAGACAGTATGGCACTTGGGGGCGGGGGGAATCTGGCTTTTTTTCATACTGCATAATTATTTTGAGATTCATCCATGCCATTGTATATATGAATAGTCCAATCCTTTTCATTGTTGAACGGCATTCCAGTGTATGGATTTATATATTCATCTGCTGATGGATGCTTACATTATTTCCAGTTTTTGGCAATCACAAATAAAGCTTCTATGAACACTGTATACAAGTCTTTGTATGGACATATGCTGTTATCTCTCCTGACAATGTATTTATAGGAATGGAATTGCTAGATAATTTGTTAAGTGTATGTTGAACTTTTTAAGCAACTGCCGAACTGCTTTGCAACATACCTGTACCACTTTATATTCCAGTCAGCAGTGGGTGAGGATTCTGGTTTCTCCACATCCTTGCCAACACACGGATTGTTAGTCTTTTTAATTTTAGCCATTATAGTGGGTGTGCAGCAATATATCATTATGGCTTTAATTTGCATTTCCCTAATGACTAATGATGTTGAAACTCTTTCCTTGTGTTTATTTGCCATTCATATATCTTTTTTGGTGAAATGACTCTTCAAATCTTTTGTACATATTTAAATCGGATTGCTGTCTTATGACTGAATTTTAAGAGTTCTTTATTTTTTTTCCACATACAAATCCTTTATCAGACATACATTTTGTAAATATTTTCTCCTAGTTATGTGGCTTGACTTTTCATTTTCTTAAGAATGGTATCTTCTGAAAAGTAAAACTTTAATTCTGATGAAGTCCAATTTATCATTTTTTTAATACTTCATGCTTTTTATATCCTATTGACTAAATCTTTGTCTAACCCAGGACACAAGACTTTCTGCTATGTTTGCTTCTTTACATGTTGGTCTATGATCCATTTTAAGTTATTTTTGTGTATATTGTAAGGTAAATGTCAAGGTACATTTTATTTCACGTGGCAATTCAATTGCTGCAGCGCTGTTTATTGAAAGGACTATGCTGTCCCTATAGGATTACCTTAGTACCTTTGCTGAAAAGCAACTGACCACATATGTATCTATTTCTAGATATTTTGTTCCACTGATCTACATGTTTATCCGTATGCAAATACTACACTGTTCTTATTATTATAGCTTTATGATAAGTTTTGAAAACAGGTAATATAGGTCCTCCAACTTTCTTCTTTTTTTCCCAACTTCCTGCTTTTTTGAAGTTACTTTGACTATTCCAGATCTTCTGCATTTCCATATAAATTTTAGAATCTGTTTGCCAATTTCTATAAATATATTTCTACAAAAATCCTGTCTGAGACTTTGGCAATGACTTTGTTGAATCTCCAGATCAATTTGGAGAAAACTGCCACATCACCAATACAGAATCTTCCATTTATTCCCACTTATTTAGGGATACTTTAATTTCTCTCAACAAAATTTTGTAGTTTTCAGTATGTAGGACTTACAGTTCTCTTGTTAAATTTATTCCAAAGTATTTTGGTTTTTTGGATGCTATATGAATGGACTTGTATATTCTTGGCATTTCATATAAATGGAATCATACAATATGTGACCTTTTGTGACTGTCTTCTTTCACTTAGTATGTTTTCAAGGCTCATGCACGTTGCAGTATGCATCAGTACTTCATTCATTTTTACTGCCCAGTAGTATTCCATTACGTGGATATACTGCATTTTATTCATCCAGTCATCAGTTGACAGATCTCAGTTTTCTAAGGGTTGATGGTTCTTTTAGTAAGTAGCTTGCACTTAAGCTGTAGAATCTGTCTACCCCCCATGAAGTGTAGCCTCTGATACCTTTGCTTTGTTTTTAAAATTCCTATTTCTGTTTTCTGGCCTGGTTCCCTAGAGGTTACCTCTGTGTCTGCATAGACAATAACCAGTGCTCACATGATGTTACCATCCATTACCTTTCATCTTCTCTCCCCATCACTCACTTCCCTCCAATCAATCACCTCGCCTCCTACAATTCAAACAAGCCAGGCACAATCCTGCTATTCCCTCTGCCTAGAACACTCTTCCCCCAAATATCTATAGGGCTCTTTCTCTCACTTTCTTCAAGTCTTTGCTCAAATAACACCTATTCAGTGAGGCCTTCCCTGAACAATCTATTTAGAATTGAACCCCTCTCCTTGCATTTTCTCCAAAGCCTTCAAATAGATTATATATTTTACTTATTTATGTTTTTAGTCTAGTTTTACTAATGGAATGTTAACTCCATGAAGGCAGGAAGTTTTCTTTATTTTGTTCACTACTGTAACACCAGTACCTAGAGGACTGTCTGGCATATAGCAGGTACTCAGTAAATATTTGATGAATCAAAGAATCATATTCTTAAAACAATATAGATTTATATTAATTGATCCATACACAGCCCAGAAGGGTCAAGGCTTACAGAATGTTGAGTAATGGATGACTAAGCATGTTGATCATATACAACAGGCCAGTTCTGTTCACTGGAAATATAATGTAAGCCACAAGTAATTTACAATTATCTAGCAGCCACATTAAAAAAAAAAAAGTAAAAGAAAACAAGTGAAATTAATTTTAATAACATTTTGTTTCACGCAATATATCCAAAATATTATCATTTCAACATGATTCATACAAAAATTATTAATAAAATATTTAGTCTTTTTTTCATACTAAGTCTTGAAATGTGGTGTGTATTTTATGCACAGCACATCTCAACTGGGACCAGCCACATTTCAAATGTCAATAGCTACTATTGGCTACTATACTGAACAGCTCAGATACAGACCAAAATTAAATAACCCCATTGTAGTGGGAAGCAATCTTGTGTATCTATTAATTGTATTCACCTCAGCATTCCAAAAAAGGCCCTGGTACAGCCTCATAGTTTCCTAGTTTTGTCAAAAGAGATTCAATGGATATAAGAGAACTAGCAGCTTTCATTCTGAAAAACAGTTTATATCAAAATGACTGGCTCAACTCTTTAAACTTCACTCAGAAGTTTTAATTAGAAAGAATGAATGCCTTTCTTTCTCAGTCTCTTTAATTAAGAAACAAAGTCAAAATCCAGAGAAATTTTGTAATCTTATCTGTATTAGAAGGAGAAAAAATCTTTATTTTCAAATAGAAAGAACTTTTAAAATTCTACTTCCAAGAAACAAACCAGTATTTATTTCAAGTTAGCCAAAATACACTCCGTATTAAAATACAATTTTTATATAGAGTTGCATTTAAAAAATTCTTAACAGTTGTCTTACCAATATTTTTGCATTCATAATATAAAAGTGAAATAAAGCACTAAGGAGAGTGCTCTTAAATTTTTAATATATACATTTAGGTCCTCAATATGTTCCTTAAAAGCTAATGGAAAATGTTTTCATTAACTTTTTTTTTTTTATCATCAGGTGATTAATTTCTTCCAGAATCCCTTTAAAAATATTCACTTATTGGAATTATAATAATTGACATCACTATTCAACAACAAAATTTAAAGATCCCAATTAAAGTACCTGATAATTTAAAACTTTAAAGTCATAAAATTATACTTTTTCTTTTTTTTAAGCAGTAAATCAAAACACACCGCAGCATCTACTTACTCAGATGTTAGAGGGTGCTTTCTATCATCTCCCATAAACTGGCAGGTTTGAGCTTAGATCATCAGCGAGGCAGAGAAACTCCAGATGATAAAATATCCCAACTCTTTTCACCCTGAAAAGCATAAATAAAATGTCAGTGTGAGAAAGAAAACTCGAGTTACAACCAAGATAGAACTCTCAGGAGTGGCTTGTCTAGATAGGGAGTAACTTCTGTTTCTTCTTTTCTTTTCTTCTTTTTTTTTTTTTAAGTGAGAGCTCACAACAAGTTAATTCATGACCCTGGAGTTGTGGGTGACCTGATATAGCGATACTTGGTATTACAACTGCCCTTCTGTTTTAAGAAATCTCTTTGGGAGGAAGTCTAAATTAGCGCAATAAAATATGCATCCTGTACTATAACTTGATGGCTTTTTTACCAGTCTGACCCTTCAACTGGAGAGATCCTCTATCTCTAATCACATAATTTATCAAAACACTAAGATACTTTTGAAAGTGAAAAGGGGAACTTTTTTTTTTTTTTTGCGGTACGCAGGCCTCTCACTGTTGTGGCCTCTCCCGTTGCGGAGCACAGGCTCCGGACGCGCTGGCTCAGCGGCCATGGCTCACGGGCCCAGCCGCTCCAAGGCATGTGGGATCCTCCTGGAGCCATGTCCCCTGCATCAGCAGGCGGACTCTCAACCACTGCGCCACCAGGGAAGCCCAAGGGGAACTTTTGAAATATTTATTTATTAATCAATAAACTGTTTTTATTATACAGGTTTTTTTCCTAAAAAAAAAGTAAAAATAATGTACATCTGCTACATTAAAGCAAAAAATTTAAGGTTTCTTTATATTATATGAACACTTAAAATATCATAAGTAGATTAAGTATTCTTGGTGTATATTCAGTACTTTAATCCATTTTCTTAAAGAGTCTGTCTCTAATATTGTGTCACTGGTATTTTTTCCGGAAAAAAAAGTTTATTATTTGAAATTTTTCACCAAGTTACTGCAATCTTTTTTAAAGTTTCATTTTGTGTTAAGCAATCTCAAATCACTGACATCTTCATCTGCCTCTTCTGTGTTGATATTATTTTTAACAAGAAAATGCTCTCTTTGCATGTGCTGAGAAACCTGGTAAGCTCAAAGCAAATTCTGCTAAGTAGAGGATATTCTCAATTCTATTTTTTTTATAAGAAAACTGTAAATATCTCAGTCTCACTATTTTACAGATACTCTCTTTTTGCCTAAATTGGAGTTCTTTTTTCCCACTCTTGCTGCCTCCAATCCATTCACCATGACAGTGCAGCACAGGTAGTTTTTTCCACCAATGCAAACTTATCATGTCACTTCCCACCTAAAAACTTTTCAACAGCTTCCCGTTGCTATTAGGATATAATCCCAAATCTTAGAAGGCCTCCAAAGTCCTGCACAACCTGGTCCCTTCCTACCTCTCAGGCCACACTGATGACCTCTCAAATCCTCCAAAGCCCCAAGTTCTCCCCTGCTCCAGGGCTTTGCATGCTCTGTTCCCTCTGCTTGGAATGCTTTTCTTTTCAGTCCATCTTTTCTCCTAGGACCATCTTTCCTATCTGAGAGGCCTTCGAATGCCACCCAATCTAAAGTACACCAAGGCATTCTCTCTCTCTCAAAAGTACTCCATACTTTTCCTACGAAGCATTCATTGAAATCTGTATTTATTTATTTGTGTGTTTTTAGGAAGCCTATCTCCACCAGACAGTAAAAACTCCACCAGAGAGTGTATATAGATTGTTTGATTCACCCCTTAATCAACTGTTTTTTACCCAGCCCCTGGCTTGATCTTTGGCACCTTGTGAACCTTCAGTAAATATTTGATAAATGAATGAATGAAAGACTGAGAAGAGAAGGTAAAGAGACAAAGGACAATCTAGTTATTTCCACCAACCTGTTACCTATGGTCAAAACAACTCATTATCTTAAATCCAACTACATCATCAAGCTTTCCCCCTATACAGCATTATTCTCATCAGCATTTAACAGTCTGTACTTTCTCCCAACCTAAAAGAGACAGACACACACATACACACACACACACACACCTTTCTCCTGACCCCACATTCCCATGAATCAATTCCTCATTTCTCTAATGCAATTTCATAGGCATACTCAGAAGAGCTGACTATATCTGCTGCCTCCAGTTCTTTCCTCCCATTCTTACTTGAACCCATTCCAACCAGGCTTTTATCCCCACCGCTTCCCTGAAACTGCTCTTGTTAAGTCACCAATGACTTCCACCTTGAACCACCCAGTAGCCAGGTACTGAGGCAGGCACTTTAATGAATTCTCTCATCCATTTAAACAGTTCATCACAGCCACCTCTGAGGCAGGTACCATTTGCTATCCCCAGGGAGAGGATCCTCTCTTTTTTTAAACACTTTCTTGTTTGGTTTCCAGGACAGGACACCACACTGCTGCCTCTCCTCCTTCACTGGCCACTCCTTCTTAGACTTCTCATTATCTCAGCCTCTTGTTGTTAGAGTGACCCAAGGCTCTCAGTTCTCCGTCTTCTTTTCTAGCTATACTCCCTCCCCTTGGTCGTCTCAATGGGTCTCATCACTTTAAATACCACCTACAAGAGCCCAAACCTCTTCCCTGAACTCAAGCCTCGTATTTTCAGCTGCCTGCTTGACATCACTCCCAGATGTCTAATAGACATCTCACACTTAACGTCACCTCGTGACAAATTCCTGATGTTCCCCCCTAAGGCTGATGCTCCCACAGGATCCCCCACGTTAGTAAATGACAACTCAACCCTCCAAGTCATCCCTGACTTTTCTCTTTCCCTAACACCCTGTAACCAAGCCATCAGCGAATCCCATTGGCTCTACCTTAAAAATATATCTAAATTCTGCCTACTTCTCCCTACTTCCACCACCACTACTGCCATCTAAGCCTCCACCATCCCTATCTAGATTACTGCAAGAGTCCCCCAGTGGATTCTTTCCTTGCCTCACTGCATACTATTCTCAAAACAAAAGGGCAGAGTCATATAGATTAAAAAAAAAAAAAATCAGATCATGCCACTCCCCAAAACCCACCGTTTCCCTTCTCATCAGAATAAAAATCATTTTTCTTTTTTTCTCTTCCGCCTGTAGAATTTAAGCTTCTTAAGGGGAAAATTTTTTGTTTTGTTCAATACTGTATCCCTCCAGTGGCATGAAAATGCCTGGCACCTAACAGGTCTCCAATATATATTTACTGAATAAAAAAATGGGTGAAAACAATATCATGGATAGGCAATTTAACTAAATCTCCAGACTCTACTGCTCTTAACAGCAAGCTCTTGGAGAGCAAGGACCACGCAGTTACAATTAAATTTTGCACAGTAACTTGCACACAAAGTCTTAATATAATTTCATCATTGATATGTTGTATTTCCCACTGAAATTTTAGTTTCCTATATTATATGAATGTTACTAACTTTAAAACTTAAGCAGAACATCTTAAAATATGACATCTGGGTCTCAACTATGAACACCAGCTCCCTCAACTTACACTGCAACTACCCAGCCGCTCCCTCCTCCGGGGAGGTGTGTGCTTACTTATTAATGCTGTGCATTGTGTGAGCATTGTTGCTCTGGAGCTCTCACTATTACGTTATTTGCTGCACCGTCTGTAGGGGGACCTCACAGCCATGCGGGGGCTTAGATTGGATGGCAGGAAGAACAGTGACTGAGAGCCCAGCTCTGGCTGCTTCCTTTTTACAAAGTTCTTCTTGAACTTCTGGGGTGTATCTATTAACGCTTTAACTCTCTCAAAGGCATTTCTCAGCCGATAGCCAAATGTTTCCAAGGTCCTTTTCATGAGTAAGCCTGTCTTCCAAGAGTTCTATGACTCCTACAGGCTGTATCAGCCTGCACACACTTCCATTTCCAATCCCCAGACTCCAACCTCCTCTTGGTTCTTACTGGACTCTACGTAAGAATATTTTATCAATGCAGTATCTTTATGTGATAAATTATATTTCACAGATAAACCTGGAGCAAGTTGAATTCTGATACAATTATTCTACTCTCGAACACTGTTAAACCTTGTCTCATTCCACCAAGAAATTCAAAACCATTTGCATTATTTTTTAAATTATCATCATTCTATAATTTAATGAGAGACTATACATTTTCAACACATGTTATTAGTGCTTTCTTAAGTATCAATATAAAACAACACTGCTAAAATCAGGATAGATCCCAACATGCCTAAAAATATATATTTATTATGATCCAGCATAAAAATTCTGGAAGAACTTTAACGTATGGCCATCATCAATAACATGAGAGGATGATGAACTAACATTTATTAAGTACTTACTACGTACCAGGCATTTTATCCACATTATCACATGTAATCCTTATAATAGCCTTGTATGATAGGTATATATCACCAGACTTCAAACCCCGCCCCCCAGACGCCTTCCTAAAGCCCAGTACCACACCTTCTTATGTGCCAGACGTTTGTGACTCAATCTTAAGAAGCATTGGTCAGTTTTTACCAAAATGAGCAGCTAATAATCAACATCTATATTAAAACTATTGTATCTGGTAAACATGTAAAGGTCACCTTATAACCTACAGGACAGGCTTAAGTGCTTTAAAATTTTTTCAGTTAATTCACCCTAGCAGATCCAAGGGATACAAGCATTCTTTAAAGAAATTGCACTATGATGACGATACTGAAGTTTTTCATGGAAAAGATGAATAGTTTGTTATATCTGGCCCTTAAATATTTCAGGCAAAAGCTGTTTCTTCCATGTCACATAAGTTGCGAAGTCACAAATTACTGTTGAAAAGTTATATTAATGAGCAGAAGCTCCTTGAGGAAAACAGAAAAAAAAAGGATTCCCTTGTTGACCTTCACTCTGAAGTGAACTAGACTTCTGAATGGTCAAAAATACAAGCCCAGCTCTTGAAATTCCGTAAGAAATGCCACTTGCGTCCTTCAAAGCTTAAAAACGTCACATGAATCTACAGAATAAAACATCTCTACTGAAAGCATTTGTCTGAGAACTTGAGGACCAAGAGAATAAAATCAGCACTGATACAAAATCCACGCTGACGACACCAAATATTTAGAGAAACAAACAACAGAAGGGTGCTACTGACGATCGAGATTTCTTAAGCCCCTTCCTTACTGGCGTTTCCCCACGGCAGAGGTGCTGGATTCCGCGTTCCCAAAGCCACCGCCCCCAGCCCTGTGGCGCACGCACCTCCCAGCCCTGGTTCCCGCAGCCTCCTCAGACTCTGGATAGCCCAGTCCACATGAGCTGCACCCCTGGGTCTTTCACATAACTGTGGTTGAGGATATTTTTCCGCAAGGTTCTTTAAACAATGATTCACGTGATAAATTTCTGCCCGAGTTAGTTCCAGGAAATGTTTGGTTTCTGCAGATGTTTGTATGCTTCCGGTTGTCAGTACATGAAAACGATAGAATTCTGTGTTTCTTTTTCTTACTTGAGCAACTAGAAAATGTGAAATCAAATATATTGTCCAAATCTCTCAACATTGACGGATGGGAATACTTAATCCTTCAACTTCTTTAAAGGTGAGATTGGTTTTATTTTTATATCAAGTTACTCTACTTTTGGCCTGAAATTTGTAAGTTGCTTTAAGTGTTTGCAGAAGCAAGGAAAGTTGCAAAATGTTTAAAACAGTAAAGACGTATCTAATGTTGACCTGCTTATAAGTTCCAGAAGACATTTTTAAAAAAAGAGAAAAGTACACTGAGAAGCCACAAAGGCCCAGAATTAAATTCTCTGTTATCTAAAAGATATAGAAGACTCCACAAAGAAATAAAACAGTCCTCTAGTCTCTGTTTAAGCCCGGTTAACCAGTTTGAATACTCAGATAGGTTCTTGGTTGAACCTCCCTAGCAGTATTAAAAAGTCTGAAATTTTTATGAAGTATTTTAGTAAGACAGTTCTTCAAACATTATTTTGAAAAATAAAAACGTTTTAGAAAAGTGAATTAAACTGGGTTTATGACAGGTGTACATTCTAAGTCACCTCATCCGTAAAGCAGTCCAGATTACATGTGCACACACTGTAATCGTAATCAGCCAATAACTGTTTTTAGCTCCTTCACGTCTTTTCCGTCCTGAGGTTCAGTAACAAGTGGCTCCTAATGAGTCAATAAAGGAATAAGTGACAAAAGTGTCCATCGAAATCTTGAAGGTACTTATTTATTACTATTTTTATACTCTACCTCTTTTCTCAAAGCATTTGTTACAATCTACAAAGATGCAGCCATTACAATAAAATTGTATTTTACAAATATAAAAATTCAAATAAGAGAAAAAAGCATGCAGTTACGTAGGCCATAAATGTGGGCTTACACCATCTGGTTGATAAAGCAGAAAGTGAAAGCCAATCAATTACAAAATTCCCACTAGCCATGATGCAATGGTAAGTCTCAGGAGAAACAGAATTTGTCCTGCTATGCAATCTGAGAAAGATGTCTCTAGCAGATCATTATACAGTAATATACTGGGGTCTTCAATACTGTCCCTGATAGATACCTTGACTGATTCATCCGGCAGTTTCTTAAAGCAAATAACATACACAGTAAAAATATAAAGCTCTCAGGTAATCTGAATGAGTAAAAAATAATAGCTAGAAAGTCTGTCGTAACAGAACTTTCTGTGATGACGAAAACATTCTAAACCTATACTGTCCAGTATGTGAGTCACTAGCCACATGTGGCTACTGAGCATTTCAAACAAGGCCAGTACAACCAAGGAACTGAATTCTTAACTATATTTACTTATAATTTTAAAAAATTTTTTTTAATTTTAAAAGCTATATTAGAAGGGCAAATACCTACCCATTGGACCATACAGGTCTAAAACATTAGTTATCAAACTTTTTTTAGTAGCAGAACCATTTCTGAGTTGGCAAACATAAACCAAACCTAATACATAAAAAATTAAAATGTATATTCTATATATTTATTATTATAAGTTCAAATTTATAATATTAATTTGTAGTCAATGTGAATATGAGTTTTCCAATGGGTGAAAACTAGAAATTGAAGGTTATAAGTGAGAGTAATAAACTCAGATCAGCCCCAGTAAACACTTCCTTCTGTATTTTGCTTGGATGCACTGTGCACTGCCCATGTGGGACTTCTCTCTACACATTCTGAGCTACCCACTTACCAAAGGCCACAAGTAGCAGCCATCTACTCAGAAAGCATAAGAAGAAAACACAGCATGCCAGCAAGGCAGTTCCAGGTATTCCTCCTCACGGGCAGAGTCCACCTAAGAGTCCACATGGCCAACCAGGAGCTATTCTCTTGGGCATTCAGATGACAGCTCAGGTGCAAGGAAATGAGAATCACAGGGTAAGTGCAGAGTCACACTGGCTTAGAAGCCTATGTCTCAAACAGAAACCAATACCTCAAATAACCACCCAGCCACAGCTTCCAGGGTCCCCATGAAGTTCATACCCATCTCTGAAAAGTGCCCCAGGGAAGCTCAAAGCTACTGCTTCTAACCAAGAATTTAGAGTTCATGCATAGTTCCTCCCAGTCCAAATATATTTACCAAATAAAGATCATTTTTACCATAAGCAGTGTTGCCTAGTAACATAGTTGACTTTCCCCCTTATCGGGATTCAGAGAAATTAAGTAGAAAGTTCATCCAAGGTCAGGTTTGTCCTTACAGAATGAGAATGGTTTGTTTAATTCTTTACCCACCTTCCTGATTAAAAAAATAATAATCCTAGCATATCAAGAATAGAAAGAACTTTCTTAATTTCACCAAAAACCTATAACAATACCATACTTAATGATTAAATAAAGTATTTCCTTTAAAAGCCAGGAAATTAGACCAAGAAGACAACTATCGCTTCTATTCAACAGCATAGAGGTCGTCAATGTAGTAAAAGAAATAAAAATGAGATATAAAATTTTAAATTAAGTGACAAAATTTCTCCAAGTGATAATTATTTATAAAGAGAATTATGAAGGCAAGCTATTAACAGTAATATAAAAACAAGTTCATCAATGTTGCTGGATATAAGGTCAATACACAGAAATGAATGTAATTCCTAGAAGTCAAAAAACACCACTTTGTAATTTAATTAGGAAAAGCTACCATTTAAAATGGCAGGACTTCCCTGGTGGCACAGTGGTTAAGAATCTGCCTGCCAATACAGGGGACACGGGTTCAAGCCTTGGTCTGGGAAGATCCCACATGCCGCGGAGCAACTAAGCCCATGCACCACAGCTACTGACCCTGCGCTCTAAAGCCCGTGAGCCACAACTACTGATCCCACGCGCCACAACTACTGAAGCCTGCGCGCCTAGAACCCATGTTCCGCAACAAGAGAAGCCACCGCAATGAGAAGCCCGTGCACAGCAACCAAGAGGAGGCCCTGCTCAGAGCAACTAGAGAAAGCCCGCATGCAGCAACGAAGACCCAACTCAGCCATAAATAAATAAAACATATGTATAAAATAAATAAATAGAAACTTAAAAAAACCCCTAAGTTCATGGATAGAGCAAACAGACCTGGTGGCTGCATGTGGTATAGGGGCGGGGGGAAGCAGGGTGCAAAACGGGTGAAGGTAATCAAAAAGTACAAATTTCCAGGTATAAAATGAATGTCATGGGGATGTAATGTATAGCATGGTGACTACAGTTAATAATACTGTGTTGCATATTTGAAAGTAAGAGAATGGATCTTGAAAGTTGTCATCACGAAAAAGAACTGTGTAATTATGTATGGCGATAGATGTCAACTGAACTTATTGTGGTGGTCATTTTCCAATACATAAAAAATGAAAATCATTACATTGTACACCTGAAACAAATATAATGTTATGTCAACTATGCTTCAATAAAAAAGAGAGAAAGAAAGAAAAAAGAAAGAGAAGAAAGAAAAGAAAAGGAGAGAGAAAGAAGGCAATTAAAAGCTATAAGCTAGTAATAAATTTCTAGTAATAACTCTAACAAGAAAGTTTCAAGCACTTTACAGAGAAAATTACAAAGTTGAGTAAATGAAAAAACAAACCATGTTTGTGGATGGAAGACCTGATAAATATTCTTAAATGGAGTGGGATTTCAATCTGATTCTAATAAAACTCTCTACAGGGTCCTTCTTAAGAAAAAGACAGCCAAGAATAGCCTTGACAAACTTGAAGAACACAGGCAACATGCCCTCCAAAATGTTAAGACATGTTAAACCACGGTAACACAGTACAGACAAATGAAAGCAACAGAACACCCAGAAAAAGACATGTATGTTTGGAAATTTGATATGTAATAGGGATAGTACTGTAAATCAGGGGAAAGAATGAACTATTGAACAGTGGTGCTAAGACATAGGTTATCTGTAAGGAAGTACAATTAAATCCCCGTTTCACACCATTGAGAAACATTATCAGGCTAATTAAAGACATAAATGTGAAAAAAATTTTGAAAACTTTTAGAAAAAAAATCCTTGCTATAATGAGGGCTTTAAAAAATAAGATACAGGGCTTCCCTGGTGGCACAGTGGTTGAGAATCTGCCTGCCAATGCAGGGGACATGGGTTCAAGCCCTGGTCTGGGAAGATCCCACATGCCGCGGAGCAACTAGGCCCGTGAGCTACAATTACTGAGCCTGCGTGTCTTGAGCCTGTGCTCCGCAACAAGAGAGCCCGCGATAGCGAGAGGCCCACGCTCCGCGATGAAGAGTGGCCCCCGCTTGCCGCAACTAGAGAAAGCCCTCGCACAGAAACGAAGACCCAACACAGCCAAAAATTAAAAATAAATAGATTAATTAAATTTTAAAAAATAAGATACAAAAGTAGAAATTATAAGGTAAAAGACTAATATTACTATGTTAAAATTTTTAAAAATTCTAAACAATAAAAGATTCTTTAAACAAAATGAAAAATCAAGCCATCGACTGAGAAAAGATAGTTTAATAATCAACAAAGTTAATTTACAGAATACCAGAAAAACTCCTAAAAATCAAGAAGTAAACATAAACAACTGAATTAATAAAATAGAGAAAAACTGTGGGCAGCCAACTAATGGAAAGGAAATCTAAGTGGAAAATAAACACAAGATGTCCACACTCAGTACAATGCAATTTAACACTACAATGAGATACAATATCATACCAGACTAGCAAAATATCATATAGTAATAAAAAAATTTTAATATATTCAGCCACTTTGGAGAGCAATTTGGCAATATTTAATAAAGGTAGGGCTTCCCTGGTGGCGCAGTGGTTGAGAATCTACCTGCTAATGGAGGGGACATGGGTTCGAGCCCTGGTCTGGGAGGATCCCACATGCCGCCGAGCAACTAGGCCCATGATCCACAACTACTGAGCCTGAACGTCTGGAGCCTGTGCTCCGCAAAAAGAGAGCCCGCGATAGTGAGAGGTCCACACACCGCGATGAAAAGTGGCCCCCGCTTGCCACAACTAGAGAAAGCCCTCGCACAGAAACGAAGACCCAACACAGCAAAAATAATAAATTAATAAACTCCTACCCCCAACATCGTCTTTAAATAAATAAATAAAGGTAAAGAAGCTCATATCTATGACCAAGCAATTCCACTCCTGAATATGTGCACTGGAGAAAAAACTGGCACATGTCCATGAGGAGGCATATGTAAGAGCATTTGTTATCACTGTTTGTAACAGCAAAAAACTGGAAACAACTCAAACATGAATTAACAGGAGAACAGATAAACATATGGTGATATAGGCTTATAACGAAATACTACATATATTTAAAAGAATCAAGGACAGCTACAAATACCAAAGATAAATAAATGCTACCAAAAAAGGCAATGTTAGTTTCTGCACAGCCGAAGAAATAGTCAACAGATTGAAAAGGCAACCCAGAGTAAGAGAAAATATTTGCATATATATATCTGATAAGGCGTTAAAATCCCAACTATATAAGTATCTTCTACAACTCAGTAGCAAAAAGAAAAATCACGTAACCCCCTATTTAAAGACTTTTCCTTAAAGAAGACATACAAACGGACAACAGGTATATGAAAAGATGTTCAACACTACTGAAGGAAATGTAAATCAAAATCACAATGAAATATCAGCTCGCACCCATTAGGCTGGGCATTATTTTTAAAAAACAGAAATTAACAAGTGCTGACAAGTATGCGTATAAACTGGAATCCTTGTGTGCATGGTGGGAATGTAAAATAGGACAGTTGCTGTGGAAAACAGTAATCGTTGCTCCTTTAAAAAATTAAAAATAGAACTACCATATGATCCAGCAATCCCACCTGTGGATCTTTATTCAAAAGAATTGAAATTGGGATCTCATAGAGATATCTGCACTCCCATGTTCACTGCCACATTATTCACAACAGCCAAGAGGTGGAAACAACCTAAATGTCCATCAACAGGTGAATGGATAAAGAAAATGGGGTGTAAACATACAACGGAATATTATTCAGCCATAAAAAGAAGGAAGTCTTGTCATATGTGACATGGATGAACCGTGAGGACATTATGCTAAGTGAAATAAGCTAGATACAGAAGGACAAATAGTGCATGATTCCACTTATATAATAAGGTAGCTAAAGCAGTCAAACTCATAGAAGTAGAAAGTAGAACAGTGGTTGCCAGGGACTGGAGGGGAGGGGGAGATGGGAGTTGCTGTTCAGTGGGTATAGAGTTTCAGTCATGCAAGATGAAGAAGTTCTAGAGCTCTGCTGGACAACATTGCGCTGAGTTAACAATAATGTACCATACACTTAAAAATCTGTTAAGAAAGAAGATCTCATGTTACATGTTTTTTACCACAATAAAGAAAAAATGTTTGAAATCATATAAAATATTATATGTATGTATGTATACAGTTGTATACAAAGGCAGTAAGAGTATAAAATACGTGTGGAAATGTTAAACACTAAATTCAAGATAGTGGTTTCTACTAAGGAGGAAGAGAGGAGAATAGGGTCAAAAATGCTAAACAGGAAGTTTCTATTTTGTCTGTGATATTTTATTACTTAAAAAAACTAAAGCAAATATTATAACTGCTATTTGATTTTTTATTTTCTATTTATTTTTCTGTATGTTTGAAATGTGTTATTACAGAAACAAATTTTTTAGAACCTAATAAATACGAAGAATACTTTCTTCCTTTTTAAGGAATGGGTATAGTTTGTCTTCTTTGATAACAAAAGGTTCCATAGGGAAGGATGGGCCTGAAATTATAGCAAAATTGAGTTTGTGTGTGCGTTCACTCTTCTCAGAAGAGAAGCCACAGATTTCATCAAAGGGGTCTGTGACTTAAAATGTTAAGAACCACGAACATAATTGATGATATCTGCCATTTTCCAGCAGGAGACAATAAAAAAACAGAACCATTGGGTACCATCTGAAGAAAATGAAAATACCAACTCAGAAAGATAGATGTACTCCTGGGTTCACTGCAGCATTATTTACAGCAGCCAAGATATGGAAACAACCTAAGTGTCCACTGATGAATAAATGGATAAAGAAAATAAATAAACAGTATATACACACAATGTAATATTATTCAGCCATGAAAAAGAGTGAAATTTTATGACAACATGGATGGACCTCGAGGGCATTATGCTAAGTGAAATAAGTCAGACAGAGAAAGACAAATACTGCATGACCTCACATACATGTGCAATCTAAAAAAACAAACACCAAGCTCACAGACACGGAGAACAGATTGGTGGCTGCCAGAGGTGAGGGGCAGCGGGTGGGCAAAATGGGTAAAGGGGGCCAAAAGGTACAAACTTCCAGTTTTAAAATAAATAAGCACTGAAGATGTATCGATAATGTACAGCATGACAACCACAGTTAATAATATCGCAGTGCATATTTGAAAGTTGCTACGAAAGTAAATCTTAAAAGTTCTCATCACAAGAAAAAAGAATCTGTATGGTGACAGATGCTAATGCGACTTACTGTTGTGATCACTTCCCAATACATGCAAATATCAAATCATTATGTTGTACACCTGAAATTAATATAATGTCTGTCAATTATACCTCAAAAAAAAAAACCAGAACCAAATCTGAATTTAAATCAATCAGCATGTTTCTCACCTTTTTCTTAGTTCTGATTTTCTGTTACATGCTTTTTCATTTTATGTATTTTTGCTGTAGAGTTGCCTCAGACTCTCTCTGAAGAAAGGCAAGCTATCAATAAAAGAAACACCCTTTAAGAAATCCCACCAAATCCACGTAAAAAACATGAAATAGAAGAATCATTTGGAATAAATGTAAACACTGACACAGCAGCCTTGGGATCAGGTGTGAAGACAAATGGTTCCATTACTAACCTTAATAGGAAAGGCTACACAGAAGGGATTCAAACACAGGGCAGGCTATGTCGGGGTTCTCAACTCCTTTTTGGCCACAAAAAAACCAAATGCCTAAGGCATATGACAGTTAACAGGAGCAGGTCAGAATCTGGGGGTAGGAAGTATATTGTTGAGAAAAAATTCCCCCACATGATTCTGCTACACTTTCCCCACATCCCACCACTAAAGCCCCCAATCCCTGCCCCAGTTGAGATCACTGGGTTGAATTTATTCTTTTAAATTGTTCAACACTTAACAAATAGTTCATTGAGCACCTATTCTATCACTGTCATGAAGCGAGTATTTTTGTACTTCTGCACAGTTAGAGATTTCTGCGAAAATTTACTGGGACCTGGGTTAAAGGACAAGCCTTAAAACTTAAAAAATGACTAAATAGATAGTAAAAGATTGATCTTCCCTGAGGTATGTGTTCACATTTCAGAAGGATGATGAAACCAGGGTCATGGAGACATTCCAGAGTTACAAACTCAGAGCCTCTTGTCTCAGGTTACTGACGTAAGTAATAATCTATCCCTGCCTCAGAAACCCTGTGTCTACTTTCAGGGTAATATGAACAAATATAGATATTAAAAACTTATCAGTCACCAGGCACCAGGCTAGTTCCTAAGAGCACAACTGTGAGTAAGAGAAAGTTCCTGCTCTCTCAGAGCTTGTGGTCAATTGTGGTACCAACAGTGATCCATCACAGCACAGTATAGCAAGTCCATGACAGGAGATGTACATGGAGCTGTGAGAGAGTGGAGAATCTAAACTGAGACTGAAGCGGGAGGAGTTAGCCAAATACCTCTGTCTGCAAATCAAAGAAAATCCCCAAACAGAGATTCTGTTAGAAAAGAAGAGAGTGGTGAAAGGTCGCAGGGAAAGCAGCCAGTAGGATGTGCTACAGTCATTAAGGTAACATTTCCCTTTTTAGAATATTATATTTAGCACTAACAGGAAAGGCAGAGAAATAAAAGACCACCTTATTCTTTTTTTTTTTTTTACATTTTGCATAGTTTTAATATATATTCAAAAACCATGAAAACAAAATAGTTCTGTTCCGAGACTTACAACAATCCTTCACGTTATAGACAACAACCTTCTCCCTGGTATCATTCTGAATTCCCAGCTGTCCCCTTCAGAATAATTCTCTCTCTAATTGTAAGCATCTTACAACATCAGTTATGCATTGTAACACGTCATTTTAAATTAATTATTTATTTAAAATTATTTCTCCTTAGGTTAGAGTTAAGGCATTATATAGGTTATTTTTGGATACAGTATTTTTATCAGATAAATATATTGCAAATATTTTCTCCTAGTTCATGGCTTATCTTTTAATTCTCTTAACAGCTTTTTGAAGAACAGATGATTTTAATCCTGACCAAAATATAAATTAGGCTTAATATTCAGTGTTTTTGGTATTCTGCAAAAAGTGTGCCTATTCAAAGCCCACAAGGATGTTCTCCTGTTTCCTTCTAGAATTTTTATGATTTTGCCCTTATGTTTAGGTCTATGGTATATTTTAATTAAATTTTATGTCTGGCATGGGGGAGGAGGATTTTTGTTTGTTTATTAGTTTTTGGTATAGGATGTCTACTTGTTCCAGGAGCATTTATTAAAAATATAAAGCTCTTTGCCATTGAATTACCTTAGAGTTTGTTAAAAATCAATAGCTTACATATGTATAGCTCTGTTTCTGTACTCTTTCTTCTGTTATGTTGCTCTATGCTTCTCCTTACATAAACACCATGTTGTTTACTGTGGCTTTATATTGTCTTGACATTAGGTGGGTGTAACTCATCTAACTTTATTTTTCTTTTTCAAGACTGTTTTAGCTCTTCTAGGATCAATACATTTTGACATAAATATAAGCATTTAAGCATGATCTTGTCAATTCCTAGAAAAGGCATGTTAGGATTTTGATTAGGATGGTCTTCAATGTATATAGATCAAGTTGGGAAGAAATGGGCATCTTAACAATATTGAGTCTTCCAAACCATGAACATGTGTCTGGGTCTTTTGGGTTTGAAAAAAAAGGTTTCTAGTCAGAGGACACACGTGACCAAAACTATTTCTGATGAAAACTCTAGTTTTCAATAAATAGAATGGACTGGAGGAAAATGAGACCAAAAGTGTCATCAATTAAGAAGCCACTGAAATCATCCAAGCCTAAGGTAGTCAGGGCCTGGATCCAGAGGTTCAAGAACTAAAAACCAGAAGTACAATTTTAAAAAGTGCATTAGTAAGAATACACTTCGCTTACTTTATTTACAAACAACGTCACAAGCATATAAAGAAGCAGCGTTGCATATTTTCAACTCATTTATCACTGCATTATGAAAACTAGGATGATGATCTAGTTTATCTGTTCCTAAATTTTAAGTTTTTACAGCACATCAACTGGGCTTTTTACCCTAGGTTTCTTTTTCAACTCCAACAGGAAAGATGCATGAACCTGAGTCCTTCAGAATCACGGTCTCTGTGGCCTCCTAGTGCTGGCCGTCGATAATGACAGCTTCTGTAGCAAATTCTCCATGAAAACAGGACAGACTCATTCTGTCCTCTAGTTTTTCTTCTACACATAGATAAAGTAATTATGACATCCTCCCAAATAACATCTCAGACACTATTCACAAGCATACCAGGTCTATGATGGAGGTAAACAAAACATCCACAAAGCTTAGAGTCACTGGATCATTCATGCTTAGGTCTCCAACATTATTTCTTCCAACAATCTCCGAGAAGCTACTGCCAAGGGTTTTTTCTGTTTTATTTTTGTTACAAACAAAATTTTAATTAATGTCTGCTCATATCTTCTATGCCATTTATTCTGTATTTCACCCTGGCAACTTTATGTATCCACTCTCCTTCTATGACTATTCACTATAAAAGATAACCAGTGCTTCCACCTGTCAAAAGACTCAAGTAAATTTCCCTAATCAAAGAATCTCTGATCTTCTGGATGGACTGAGGGTATTGCTAGCTTGTGATGCATGCTTGACACAGCTTTTGCTCACTAGCAGTCTTGGTCACATACAAGTGGGGCTCCACTTCCAGCCAGACCTTGAGTCCCATGCCGCCCTGGGGTAGAGACGCTCCAGCTACCCAAGAAAAGACCACCAAGGTCAGATAGGAGGACTGTGTGCTGGCTGGCAGTGCTGTCCACTAAGGATGTGATCAGCACAAAATATCCAGATGTCTGTTTCATGCAACCATAAAGTTTTAAAGATACGAGTAGCGTAAGTCTTCATGTCGTCTGGACCTTTCACACCATAAACGACAAAATATTTTAGCTGAAGAGCTAAACAACAAGGTCAAGGTCACATACCCTAACTATATTTAGACATCTGGGGAAGAGTTTAGGGAGGAATAAGTGACAAATACATAAACTCTAAGTAAGCAAACGTCTTCTCTCCAAAAAAAGACAATTATTAACACCAGGGAAAACAAAAAGCTGTGTTGGAAAGAAAAAGTAACCACGGATTATATGCCTCAGCTGTGAATAATGTTTCCATGGTCATAATAATGTAAACACTGATTATTATTCAAAATTTAATTATAACGAGAAGGTAGGAGGGTTCTGCATATAGAGTGAGGGTGCATAAGGAAGATAAAACCTCTTCCCCTATCATGAGAAGTCAAAGGTAATGCCTAAGACTGAAAATTTAAAACTGGAAAAAGAGCAACATGCTATTTGGAGATCTGGAGGTAAATAACAAAACAATTAGGTCTCAGAGTTGAACTTCAGAGAGCAGGGACTGGGGTGGGGGTAAGAGTTGGGAGACTGCTGAGTTTTGTAACAAGCCTTGTACAACCCCTGGACTCTTTGAATTCTGTGCATGTATAACTGAGATTAAAATTAAATCTAGAGACTAGAACCTAGGATTTCTCACTGTGTAACTTTTTTAAAATTATGTATTTTTTTCACTCAAAGAAAACAGAGAAAACACTGATATTTTAACTAAACAATTTAATTTTATATTGTCTTGTTGTGACTATTGTGTCTTCATTTTATGGAAAAAAAAAATCAATAAATCAAATATTCACCAGCTGAATTGGAGGCATATGAACCTGTACTAGGTGCTGGGAAAACAAATACTAATAAGACCTTCCCTGCAAAGAGTCACTCTGTTTTAGAGAAACAAACACACAAATAACCCAAAAGCAATGAGATAAGCACCGTAACACTTAACTGTTCTGTGAGCCTTGGTTTCCTCATTTGCAAAACGCCTCATCAGGTTTTTGTGAATATTTAATGATTCAGTACATATAAAGTTCTTGGAACACTGCCTGGCAGATCATAAGAAAAATAAGGTCAAAAGACAAACCTTTGCCTGCCTGATTTTAAAGCCCACGTTCATTCCACTACATCACGCTTCTAAAATAATCCTATTCTTTTCAAAAGCAAAAAATTTTTCCTCCTCCAAATGGTATCCAGTAAATGGACAAATTGTGACTCATTACATATGCAGATGTAGGTGTAGAATAAAAGAACTTCCCTAGCTTTTTTTTTTTTTTTTTTTTGCAGTACGCGGGCCTCTCACTGTTGTGGGCTCTCCCATTGTGGAGCACAGGATCTGGACGTGCAGGCTCAGCGGCCATGGCTCACGGGCCCAGCTGCTCCGCGGCATGTGGGATCTTCCCGGACTGGGGCATGAACCCACATCCCCTGCATCGGCAGACGGACTCTCAACCACTGCGCCACCAGGGAAGCCCCCTAGCTCTTTTTTTTCCTGGTTATTTTTAATTATTTGCAAATATTTGGTTTATTTAAGAATAGTCCCCTAATATGTCTTAGGAGTTAGGCATGATTAAAAATGAAGTTCTTGATTTATCAAGAAGTAAAATGTAGTAGCGATCTGCAACCAGAAAGTAAATTATTTGGCATGATTAAAAATGAAGTTCTTGGGACTTCCCTGGTGGTACAGTGGTTGAGAATCCACCTGTCAATGCAGGCGACACAGGTTCCATCCCTGGTCCAGGAAGATCCCACATGCCACGGAGCAACTAAGCCCATGCGCCACAACTACTGAGCTTGCGCTCTAGAGCCCGCAAGCCACAACTACTGAGCCCACGCACTGCAACTACTGAAGCCTGAGAGCCACAACTACTGAAGCCCACATGCCTAGAGCCTGTGCTCTGCAACAAGAGAAGCCACAGCAACGAGAAGCCCGCGCACCACAATAAAGACCCAACGCAGCCAAAAAAAAAAAGAAGTTCTGGATTTATCAAGAAGTAAAATGTAGTAGTGATCTTCAACCAGAAAGGAAATTATTTATCACTAGATGGCACTGTACTTATCAAATTAAAAGAATTCTTTCAAGAGAAGAAGGTAAGATTATATTACTGTTTTAAGTTATCTCATGGCTTTGAAAATATAGTTTAATGGAAAAGGAAACAATGATATAAATCAAGTTAAACTCTATTTTTAAACTATTCTGGTATCTTAAATAACTCTTCTGATATCTTCTAAGCAGAAATAATTCTGAATGTCTCTCTTGTTTACAATACAACAAACAAGTACAGGAACCTGTGCTGGTTTGTACTGTATCAACTCGACTTAGGTGGAACTACATTTCCCAGAATCCCTGGCCACAAATGGCTCCAGGCAGAGTTGGCCAAAAGAGGAATTCACTTCAGACGGAGGAGGAGGAGGAGGAACTGCGGCAGCCGCTGATTCTCTCTTCTTGGTTAGATGTGGTGACAGACACCGATGCCAGCTCGTCCTCACACCCCTCTGGTCCGTGTCCATCTGTTTTTCCCAAACACTAAACTGACTGACCAACAAAGACCCCAGGCCCACACCAGATGCTTGGCAGGAGACAGAGAGGTGGCATTCTGGAAATATTTAATTATTGACCAATAATGTTTAGTAAGCTGTAATAATGCAGTAAACGAGTTAAGCTCCTCCTCACACAGTAGCTTCAATGTATTGATAATGTTCTACTAATTTATAGATGTATATAACCTTTTGCATGTATCAAATATTATGTAACTTTTTTTAAAGAATAAAGCACGAGACAGGACAATCAGTGACATTAAACATTTACAGATATTTAAATAAGCTGAGACCACAATGTCTGAACAAAATAGTGAGCTAAGAAATCCATCTCCACCACTTCTTTATTATTTACCAAATTATTATTTAGCAGTTTCATTCACTGTGCATGAAAACTCTCCAACATCTAAAGCCACCTATCTTTAATAGTCAGCCAAACTCCTGAGTTTGACAGCTAACCACCCAGATGGCTTCTTAGTCTGTTTTGTTTTCAGAACTGAAAAAGTAGATCTAGTGCTAGAACCCATGACAGATGTATACAACAGGCTCAATAACTGTGAGTTAAAAAGAGTTGATGAGTTAAGTCATTTTCATATTGGTATCAGTCTGATTCAACTCTCGTAGCATCTGAGTTATCACAAGGTAATAAAACAAAACATCAAAGAAGATAAATATAATTGCTAGTCCACTTTTGTGGATTAAAAAAAAAATAAGATTCTGTGTTCTGTCCTGTTATTTCTTGTGCTTATCTCTGACAATGTCATTCAAAGTGATACAGTCTGGATGATTGCTTCCATATAGATAACTCCCCAAGTCCTATCTCTAACACTGAACTTCCAGCAAAGTCATAATGCCCTAGACCCACAGGGCAGCATTCTGTTCAACTGTGTGTGTTGCCAGTGTTTACAGAGGACTTCCTAAGTTCCTGAGTTTACAAACTATTATCTCCAGCACTCCTATGAAATAGGTACTACTACACAGATCCTGCTGTTGACATGTACTAGGTGTGTAACCTTGGAAGGCTTAAAGAAATCGAGCAGCTTTTTCCAAGGTTATGTATCTAGAACATGTCAAAACCAGGATCTGAACCCAGGTTGGGTCTGACTGCAGAACCCAAGTTCCCAACCCTCAGTCCATTCTCCCCTTCCACTAGATCAACTTGAGAATAATGTCTGCCTCTGATTTCATCGTAGTATCCACCCAAAGCAGGCAACGCACTTGTATTTAGTTTGTGTCAAGAGTTATCTGTTGGGGCTTCCCTGGTGGCGCAATGGTTAAGAATCCGTCTGCCAATGCAAGGGACACAGGTTTGAGCCCTGGTGCGGGAAGATCCCACATGCCGCGGAGCAACTAAGCCCGTGCGCCACAACTACTGAGCCTGTGCTCTAGGGCCTGTGTGCCACAACTCCTGAGCCCACATGCCACAGCTACTGAAGCCCATGTGCCTAGAGCCCGTGCTCCTCAACAAGAGAAGCCACCGCAACGAGAAGCCCATGCACCGCAACGAAGAGTAGCTCCCGCTCGCCACAACTAGAGAAAGGTCACGTGCAGCAACGAAGACCCAACGCAGCCCAAATAAATAAATAAAATTTATTTAAAAAAAAAAAAGAGTTATCTGTTGACTAAACATATCCTGATTGAGGAAGTTAGCTAAGGTGTTGCCTGATATCAAAGAATAATTCCTGCTCCAAATTAGAGAATGCTCTACTAAGTTTCATAAAACATAACAACAGTGCAGACAATGAAGACAAAAACCAGAGGATAATAAACTAAAGTCATGTAACCTCCATACCTCAAACTTATCCCAGTGTTTAGGATTTCACCTACACTAAGGACAATCATGTTATATTATCATATCTCCAGGTTCTACAGTCCATGTTTCCTACTGGGGTTCCTTCCCAAATGAATGAATAAACTCCAGATCTCTAGATCAGATCTACTCCAGATCTCTACCCTTCCTGGACCTATGGCAGTTTAAGTGGGCCAAATCCAGCCATGTTCTGAGAGATGATAATTAGAGAATAATTTTTAAGGATCAAATGCTATACAAAAAAAAGGGTACTTTTCTGCCCCCCTGAGATTTCACACTTGGGTTTTGTCACCTTACCTGAATTAAATGTATCGGAGTTCTGTTCTGTGAAGACATCATATCCTGCTCTCTCTTGTCTGCTAACAGGAATCCCCTACTTGGTACTCCGTAGTGAATAACAGACTTGAGAGTTTGTTCAAATACACCAAAAATATTTACTACGTGTGTATCTCGGGAATACAAATGCTATCCATTTGGATTAAGTTTTAAGCACAACAGTCTCACAGTATGTAATTTCATGGTAGGTTTAGAACATTAAAAAGACACTCCTAAAAAAAAAAAAAAAAAAAAAGACTCTCCTAGGCCTTCCACGATATTCCCTTTTCTCTGGGCGGCAATTCCCTGGAGTCAGTACTCCCTGTTAGGCCATCTACCTCCACTCCCAGACGCAGCCTGAGCTCTCCTCTCAAGCCCCGAGGTAAAGAGAGTGAGTCCTTTTCCCTCTGGGCCCCAGATCTAGTCCTCTCAGTTCAAAAGCTTTCTCCTCAGCCACTGGACCCAACCACCTAACCACTCGGGTGTCCCCCTTCCAAAGAATTCCTTCTCCTTGAGCATATTCTCAGCCCCACTCCTGTTCTCTTTAGCCCGGGGTCCTTGCTAGAAGTCGGTTTTTTCTACAACTCTCTCCTCCCAGCATCACGCACTCACCTGACTCAGCAAGGGTCACACCAATTGCATACTTTGAAGATTTTTCTATATCTTGAGCATTGTTTTCTTTTACATCTGAACAAAACAGTAAGGCATGAACATGTGACTACAGTTTAAGTCCCTGACTCTAGGTAGGGAAGTGCTCGCTTTATCCGTGACTTTTACGATGAGAAAGTTTTTGCTACAGGTATTAATTAGTTGCTTTTAAATGTATGCAGTCAGAACAAGAGAATAGCCTTGAAATAAAGCAGAAGAGATCGGGTACTTCTTAATCACCTGGATACTAAAACACTTAAATGTACCACTGATGGGGGTTGTAAAATTTCTAATTCTGTCAATCTTCAAGAAAAAAATAAAAAATAAAATGGAGAGAAAACAATTATCTGTCTTTGATGATTTGGTATCATTTGCCTGAAGGAAGAACTTAGAGTGTTTGATAGTCCCTCTGACTTATTCTTTGTTTTCATCATTACTTTAGAAGGTAATTTGATCCACTCTAATAGTCCCAGGGAACCACTTATCCTTTTCCAAGCATCCACTATAAGACTGAACCTGGCTTTGGTACTCCTCTTTCTTTAAACTCACTCCAAAAATGGGCTTCAGAGAATGACTTCTAAAGTCAACACAAACTTCAGACTTCGGGTCTCTATAACAACTGGTCACAGAATGCAGATGAAACTCAAAAACTCAGTGGTGCTCTCAAAGTTTTCAAAGCAAAACAATGAACAAAGATGCAGAAATAGAGTGAAGTTAAGTCAGAAAGAGAAAGACAAATACCGTATGCCCACACGTATATATGGAATTTAAGGGGAAAAAAATGTCATGAAGAACCTAGGGGTAAGAAGGGAATAAAGACACAGACCTACTAGACAATGAACTTGAGGATATGGGGAGGGGGAAGGGTAAGCTGTGACAAAGTGAGAGAGTGGCATGGACATATATACACTACCAAACGTAAAATAGATAGCTAGTGGGAAGCAGCCGCATGGCACAGGAGATCAGTTCCGGTGCTTTGTGACCACCTAGAGGGGTGGGATAGGGAGGGTGGGAGGGAGGGAGACGCAAGAGGGAAGAGATATGGGAACATATGTATATGTGTAACTGATTCACTGTTATAAAGCAGAAACTAACACACCATTGTAAAGCAATTATACTCTAATAAAGATGTAAAAAAAAAAAAAAAAGATGCAGAAATAAGCACAGCCTTCAAATGACACTGAAGCCCACTGGCTTACTTCCATGAAGCTCCCGAGTTCTAGAAATTACCGTTCTGTAAATGACTTTTTTTACTTTGTCAGGATCATCCACTCAAACAACCTTGGTATGTCACCATCAGTGCTTAGATCTTTAAAAAAAACGTCTTTCACTGGCACAGAAGATTCAAGAATTCAGAGAAACATTCATAGGTTAAAAGAAAATATCTTCAAGGCATGTATCAGATTGTGGCTTTCAGCAACAAATACTGTATTCAGATTTCTTGAATAATGTTTTGTGAGATCCTTAAAAATGAATGGTTATACATTTTTCATTTTCAAATAAAAATTTTCTCATTTCCTACTTGTGATTAGGGTTGAAATATAAATTCAGTCCAAAAAAGTATTTTCCTTCAAAAATCTACGCTATAAATCTATCAACTTAGTTCTGTAAACTACCTCAGATAAATTCCAAGTTGGACAAATACACCAGATAACATCAATAAATAACTGTTATTTATATTAATTATACCAGTGATTCTCCACTTTGGGCAAATGTTTGATTCTGTTCTTAAAAGCTTAAATACAAAACAGCGGGAGTTTAATGTTACGAGGAGCCAAGGACATTTGCTGAACACCAGGAAAACTTTAAAAAGCACATCTTCATTCAGTTCAAAGCAAAGAGATTTGACTCCTTCAGAATAATAGAAGTGGAGACAGGACTACAGAGAGACTGCAGGGTTTTAAAAAGAGCACGGAGCCTGGCATCAGGAGGACCAGGATTTGAATCCTGGCTCAGTTACGCGCCAGCTGTGTGTCCTCGGCCAAGCTTCTTCAGCTCTCTGAAATTCAGTTTCTTCAGCTGCAGAGTAACAGGAGTACCCACCTCCCAGAGCTGTTGGGAAGACTGAGTCAGACAAAGCATTTGCAACCAGTACAGCACCTGACACACGGTAAATGCGACGCATTCCGTTCTTCTGCCTGCCTCTCCCCTGTAAAACCAAGGCGGCGGGTCTTGAGAACTGAGAATGGCCGTGGAATAGTTGCATTCTTTAAAAAAAAAAAAAGTGTTTAAATCATATTTTAAGGATACTGATGGGGATGTTGACACAACGTGGATGAAGCTTGAAGACATTATGCTAAGTGGAATAAGCCAGTCACAAAAGGACAAATACTGTATGATTCCTCTGATATCAGGTCCCTAGAGCAGTTAAATTCATAGAGATAGTAAGTACAACAGTGGCTGCCCGGGGCTGGGGGCAGGGGGAAATGAGTTGGTGTTTAATGGGTTTCAGTGGGGAAGACAAAAAGGTTCTGGTGATGGATGGTGGTGACAGTTGCAAAACAATCTACATGTTCTTAATGTCACAAAACTGTACACTTAAAAATGGTTAAAATGATCAATTCTATATATATTTTACCACACAGAGACTACTGAAAAGTACTTGTTATTTAAAAGAACCTTATAATAAGTTCTTTAGACAAAAGAATTATTTATAGTTAAATAAATAGTCATGTTGTAGTTTACATGTTCCAGCTCCCAGGCTAAGGAGAGCACTATGGGAGGAAACTCAAGCACCTCTCCCATTGGGTGGAAAAACTTGCTTTCCACTTCAGCCAGGCCCTCGCTGCTGGGCGATACTCCACAACCTGTCCCTAGTCAGCTATCTCTTGATTCCTACAATTGCTGTTCCAAGCATGTGCAGACATTCAGACTGTCAAAGTATACCTATACTACCTTATGCCAAAATAAAGACCCTCCCTCTACCCTTTTTCCGTAATCTACCTCCTATTTCAAATTGTTTTTTAAGATGGCCTATACATACTCACTGCCTGTACTCATTAATGCCCACTGCACTTAGCCACTGGAACGAAGTTTCTAATGCCAGTATTACAATTTTTATCACTGAGAGCCTCTGACTTGACCAAATCCAATGGCATCATTCTACTTCTCATCCCAACTTGACCTCTTATAGTGTCATCTGATACTGAGTACTTCCCTTTTTGAATCTGTTCTTCGATGGGCTTTTCCTGCCCTCTTAATGCTGCAATGTCCAGAGGTCCTCTGCTTGGTCCGCTCAGGTAGCTCCCCTTTTGTAATCTCACCCATTCACACACATATGACTCCACCCTCCACATCTTTCTCTCCTAAACTTTGGAGTCACGTTTCCAACGGTCTGCTAGTTGTTGCCATTTAGATGCCCCCTTCTTGGATGTCCAAAACCAAATCCAAGCTTCCTTTCTACTCTCTCATCCAATGGCTAGAGGATTAAAAAAATCTATAGCCATTTGCTATTCTTCCATCTCTCTCACAACTGCTATATGGAGCTCCAGTCAATAAGCCTCACAAACTCTACTTCCCAAAGCACACTCCACATTGCCTCCCCCTGCTCATCGCCACTGTCAGGGCCCTAATCCAGGCCCTTCATCTCGCTCATCTGGACCGCTGCTCACTGCACCAATCTCCTAACCAGTCTATTCTCTTCAGTTTTCTCCCTTCCAGTCCAATTTTCACACTGCTGCCAGGACATTCTTCTAAAATGTGAATCTGTGCCATTCCTCTGATTTTAAAACCTCCAATGGCTCCCCACAGTCAAGGGGGCCAACACCAGATACTAGGACTACAGACACAGCTCCTTCCAATCTCATTTCCCACCACGTGCCCACTCCCCAACTCCCATAAGCCTCAAGCTCCTTTTCAACGTCTCAAGAAATGATCCTCGGACCTCTATGGCTGGTACATGCTCCTCCTTCTTCTACACATGGTGAGCAGCTACATATCCACTTCCCAACCTCCCCAGGCCGAAGTGATCACAGGCTTCTGGTCTGTCTGTGAGGCCTCTGCTGCAACACTTAACACACAGCATCTCATTTACTCTGCTCTTGCTCCCAAGCCATCACTGAAACCTACTTGATGGAGCACCTCAAGATCAGGAACTCCACACCCCACTCGTTTTTCCGTCCACCCCAGATTCTCTATGGCTCGCATGGTCTGTCTCCCTAGTCAACGGATCTCCTGACCATCAAAGCGCAGCGACTCCACTGCCATGCTGATGTACCATGGTGAGTGTGTCTACTACAAGGCGTGGAAATCATTCATTTGTTCATTCCACTAACACTTTTTAGACATGGGGATACACAGATGAGTAAGACTTGACACCTTCCACTAAGGAGTTCATGCTCTAGTAGGGAAAACAAACACATAAACAGACATTTATATGACATGTTGGAGGAGCCCAGTGACAGAGTGATTCCCAGGACATTCTGGAGTGGAGGGGCCCAGAGGAGGACAATGAACCCAGCAAGTGGGGGGAACTGGGTATGAGAGAGGCCACTGGATGAAGCTTCTGGGACTGATGGTGCCCGAAGTGAGTCTCAGAGAACATTAGGGAAAGAGGAAGGGATAGGACAGGTGGGAGACAGGAGAAGGAAAATACAGCAATTAACCACACTAACTTTTTGTCCACTGCCCAAGTACAAGCAGTAAAAGTCACAAGACAGTCCTCGCAAATATATCCAGACATTTAATTGTGAAAATAAACAACAAAATTGTCAACCTCCCAGGACACTCTTTCTCACTCCCTTTTTGTCTGTCCCTCTCTCTCATACCCACTGACACAAGGAATACTTAATACATGTAATGAAAAATATATGTAAGACCGGTCATGGCAGTATTGACATGTTTAGAGCCCATGTTTTCATGGCCGCTTCAATAGTCACTTCTTATCTGTGCTCTCCATGCCAAAGTTTCTCAGACTTCCCTCACTCCTGCTGGCCTTCTCCCCAACTCCCTGACCCTTTCAGCTCTTCCTGTGCTCACCACCTTCCACGCACAATGCAGAACTAGGATACATCATTTAATGTTGCCCTATTTATTCAAATATGACGTTACCATGTCAGTCAGATCTTTTTGTGCTAAAAAGAATTTATCAATACTTTTTTTCATAGCATAAAGTCTACACTTTAATTTAGAAGCACAGTTACTATTGATACACTGGTTTCGTTTCTTTGGTTCTTTAGAAGACCCAAAGTTATTCTTAAAGGAAAAAGAGCCCTATCAGAAAAAAAAACAAATAATCATCATCACACATTTCTCTGCTATACAAGCAGAGAAAACTCAGATTTCATTTCTGGCTATGTCGGTGTTTTACTACATAATTCCTTGGTCCATCTGATCTCAAATCCTTATAGAAATCTTGATATATACTATCTCACATAAAGTAATTTTTAAAATATTTTCACGTTTTTGTTCCATCTTATTGACAATTATTTTTACTAATTTGAAAACTGATTAAATACATGTACAGAAACGTAACATAAAAGAACACAAAATCATCTTTCAAGTTACTATTTACATTTGTCAGCAGCTATCTTAATCATATTTACTAATCATCCCTGCAAGTTCAGTTAACAAAACCTATGAATAGGGCTTCCCTGGTGGCGCAGTGGATAAGAGTCCTCCTGCCGATGCAGGGGACATGGGTTCGTGCCCCGGTCCGGGAGGATCCCACATGCTGTGGAGCGGCTGGGCCCGTGAGCCACGGCCGCTAAGCCTGCGCTAAGCCTGCGCGTCCGGAGCCTGTGCTCCGCAGCGGGAGAGGCCACAATAGTGAGAGGCCCGCGTACCGCAAACAAAAACAAAAAACAAAAACAAAAACAAACCTATGAATAATAGAACTGCACTTAAAGTTGGGAGGTAAGGAGGAGGGAAAACATGATCCCTTGTCTTGGTTCTGATCTTGAAGTCATACAAACAGGGGGAAGGGAAAGGAAGGCAGGAGGGCGAAGAGCACAGATGAGAATAGTTAAAAACAGCGTGTGAAGTAAAAAAATTATAAAGTAAGTTGATTTCACTCACAGTTAAGAGTCCCTGAAAACAAGTGAAGTAAAATCCTATTCCATCCCTCAGTCCAAGAACTGAGCAGAAGTTCCCTTCCAGGGAGGCCTGGTGGTGCTAAAAGGAGGCAAGAAGGATGTGAGATCTCAAAATCTAAGTGATGAAAGGCACGCCAGCCATTCATCCTCCCACTTCAGGCGCTTTTTAAAAAAAAGTTAATCATCGAATTAAATGTTATAATCCAATTTCCAAAATTGTTCTACTCCACTTAAACTGCTGTCACCTCTAATAATCTTACAGGCAAATGCATTCATTTCAAACATCATTCTCTTCAGATTCTGCGATATCTGAAGCTCTCGATCACTTTACCTTTTTTGTTCCTGCCAGGAATACAGAGGGCTCTTTCTCTAACGCTATAGATCTAGCCCCTCTTGCTAACTGTACTCCAAACCACGCTTTCCCCCTGAGGCTTGGTCCTCAGTGCTCTGGCCTGCCTCCCTGCATACGCATCCCTTGAAGAATTTAACCCTCACTTCTGGGATGACAAATGTGAAGTTTCCCTCTTTGGCTAGACATTTCAACATGAGCCCTGGTTCATGTTGCAACTGCTTAAGAATTTCCCCTTGAACGTCTAAAACCAGACGAGCACCTTTATCTCCTCAAAATTGGTTTCTCTTACCAGTTATTACATGCCTGATCATCCTGCAGGCATTTGTTTTGACTCACATCTTCCTCTCTCTCGTTGTGCTGCACCCCTCATGAGCATCTTACTTTCTCCCCTCTCGTCTCCCCCGACTAACTCCATCAGTACTCTACCGCTGGATTACTGCACTCGGGTCTACCTCCTATTTCTCCCTTCCTTCAATTCATCTTTGCCACTGCTACCAGATTAATCTTCTGCCATGGTATTCTTTTTCAAAATCATACCGCCATTCTTCTTCTTCAGAAGACAGATGGTGTGGTGGTTTTAAAATGCTCCCAGACTCTTTGACACACCTCTCCTTAAAAGGTGGAAGCTAATGCCCCTCCCCCCCCTTGAACGCGTGCTGAACTTACTGGCTTGCTTCTAAGGAATAGAATGTCGCAAGAGAGCTCACTGCTCCCAAATCCCTGACCCACAGAAATTGTTAAGAGATTGTAAATGCTTGTTGGTGTTCTTAGCCACTAAATTTAGGGGTAATTTGTTACATGGCAATAGATTATTAATTCAGAAAGCCTTTCTGCTGCCAAGTGGATCAAATCCAAACTCTCTGGGCACCCAAGGTCTTCCAGTAACTGACTTTATCTTTAAATACAAACACCTGCTTCAGTCTAAGGCCAGTTATTTCACTGACTTCACATGACATGGTAAAATTCTGCTTCTTTAGCCTATGCTAGTCTCACATGAAACGTCCTTCTTTGATTCTGCCTACTAATTTATAAATTTATTTATTTATTTATTTTTGGCTGCGTTGGGTCTTCGTTGTTGCACACGGGCTTTCTCTAGTTGTGGCGAGAGGCGGCTACTCTTCGTGTGGTGCGCGGGCTTCTTATCGCAGTGGCGTCTCGTTATGGACCATGGGCTCTAGGTGTGTGGGCTTCAGCAGTTGTGGCTCACGGGCTCTAGAGTACAGGCTCAGTAGTTGTGGTGCACAGGCTTAGCTGCTCTGCGGCATGTGGGATCTTCCCGGACCAGGGATTGAACCCGTGTCCCCTGCACTGGCAGGCGGATTCTTAACCACTGTGCCACCAGGGAAGTCCCTGCCTACTAATCTAAATTCAACACTTTCCTTTTAGGCTCAGTTCAAAGTCCACCCACCAAAGAAATTTTTCTGTTTTCTAATGCATATAAATAAACATATATCTGATTTCCAAAACTGTAAGTTATTTAAGGGAGAAATCATGACTTTGCTATCTTTATATTCCCCATATTAATGGATACATAGATATACTTTTTGTTTAGAATTAACTTTCATGACCTTTCCTTCAAAAAAAAAGTTTTGAATGTCTTTTAAGACAGGACATATGGGGGCTTCCCTGGTGGCGCAGTGGTTGAGAGTCTGCCTGCCAATGCAGGGCACACGGGTTCGTGCCCCGGTCTGGGAAGATCCCACATGTCATGGAGCGGCTAGGTCCATGAGCCATGGCCGCTGAGCCTGCGCATCCGGAGCCTGTGCTCCGCAACGGGAGAGGCCACGACAGTGAGAGGCCCGCGTACCGCAAAAAAAAAAAAAAAAAAAAAAAAAAAGACAGGACATACACAATAAAGTTTAAACTTTAAAAAGTGTCAAATAGTTTGAGACGATAATTTGGTAGAATATATTACCAAAAAAATCTACATGGCTTATGGATAAGCAATTCCATTTCCAAGAATCTATTTTATAGATATAATTATACAAGTAAGCAAAAACAAAAGTACAAAGATATTTTCCACAGCATTGTTTATAAAAGGGAAAACTCAGGAGCAACATAAAAAACATCAACAGGGAAAAAATTAAATTAGGGTACAACAGACTACCATAGATCCATTTCAAAAAATCAAATATGTCTACATGTACTGACCTGTTCAAATTGCCATGATACAATAAGTGAAAAAAAGGCAAGTTTCAAATTTCACAAAGAAAATAAAATATTTAAGAATAAATTTGACAACAAATGTATAAAATCCATCTGAGGAAAACTTTAAAACATTCCTAAAAAAGACACACATGAAGACTTTAACAAATAGGAAGACATTTCTTATTTTGGAAGAGAACAAGCCAACATCATAAAAATGTCAGTTCGTTGTAAATTAATTTATCAATGTAATGCGATCCCCATAAATATACCAATAATTCTTTTTACTGAAGCTGGAAAATTGATACTGAACCGCGTATTAAAACTACATGTGCAAGAACAGCCAGGAATACACCAAACGGGAGAGGGGAGGACTAGTCCTACTAGACATTAAATTATACTATAAAGCCTGTCAATGAAAAGTGTGCTACTAGCCCACAAGCAGACAGACAAATCAGTGGAGTAGCATGGAAAGTTCAAAAACAGACTGAAGTACAGATAGAACTTTAGTACTGTGTATGATAAAGGGGGCGTCTAAAAATCACTGGGGCAAAAGCTGACTTTTTAATAAATGGTTAAAGCAGTTGATTAGCCATTTGGAAAAAGATAAAATTAGATCCATTCTTCATACCATACAAAAGAATATGCTCCAAATGAATGAGGGATCTAAATGTAAAACAATGAAGTCATACAAGTACCAGAGGTGGGGAAATGGTGAATTCTTCTCCAACCTTGATATAAGGAAGGGCGTGCTAACTATGACTCAAAATCAGGAAGAATAAAAGACTGATAATTTGATTACATAAAAATGTTTAACAATTTTTTTCTGCATGGCAAAAAAATCATTAACCAAAGACAATAGATAAAATAGGAGAAAATATTTGCATCATATCACAGATATCCACAATAAATAAAAAACACTTAAAATTGAGGAAATAAAAGACTAGTAACTTGACAGAAAAATAGGCAAAGGACATGAATATACACACACATACATATACAGACACGTACACATGTATACACATTACAGATACACACACGTATATGAACACATGAAAAGATATTAAATTTCACTTATAAAAGAAATACGAATCAAAACTACACTGACATGTTATTTCCGACCTATCAGATTGGCAAAAATTAAACAGTGTGAAATGTCACCCTTGGCCAGGATATGGAGAACTAGGCACTCTCACGCAGAGCTCCTGGGAGAAATGGCCGCTTCCAGGGCTGAGGCAGAGAAAATAGACAAGGAGGATCATTCCGTGTCAGTAAAGTAAGGATGTGTCAAAGCACGGTGGGGGTATGCCAAAAGGACACAGGAGCCAGCTTGAAGAGGCTCCCACTGGCCAAAGCTGGGACAATTTGAGCTTCAAAATAAGTAAGGATCATAAGGTAAAGGAAGAATTCATGAGTCTAAACTGATATTTTTAAAAAATAAATAAATGAGAGATAAGGGAGCACTCTTTGTGGAAGTAAGCCAATGAATAAATGAAGAGGGAATGATGCAATTTTAAATCCGATTGGGCAACCATTACAAGGCTAACTGAGTCGGGCAAGAACCATCCATGGATTCTTAAGCCTACAAGTAAAAATCTGAGGAGTAACAGGTTATTAATGAAAAACATCACTCCACAAGATAGTTATCGTCTGAAAAGGGGGAAAGAGTAACACTGGTCAAACCTGGCAGGCTGGGCCTTAACCAAAGGATCAAAGTCAACATGCCCAGAAGTAGGACAAACAGACACTGTGTGCCTCTGAATATGATGAACTGAGAAGAACACAACGTCCCCTGTGCAGCATTTCTGCCAGAAATGCAAAACCTGAATCTAAACATGACGAAACTTCAAACAAACCAAAATTGAAGGATATGCTAATAATAATTGGCTAGCACTCTTCAAAACTGTCAAGGCCATGAAACACAAAGAAAGACTGAGAAACTGTTCCAGATGAAAGGCGACCAGATGCAATGTATGGCCCAGGATTTTCTTCCTATAAAGACATTTGGGGAATAACTGATGGAATCTGACTAAGACCTATATTTAGATAATATTATTGTATCAGTGGTAATTTCCTGATTTTGAAAAAGAATAAACTTAATAAATAAGGAGAAAGAAAAGGAAAATTTGGCTGAGAACGCATAACCTGCATCTAACGATGAGGAAACTTCAGACAAACACAAAAGGAGGAATTTTCTACTATTTCCCAAAAAAAAGGCACTATATTCTTCAAAAAATGTCGATCTGATAAAAGACAAACTGTAGAAATATTCTAGAAGAAAGGACAGTAAACAGATATGACAAGTAAATGTAATATATAACCCTAGACTGGATCTTATACCACAGGGGAAAAAATGTTATAAAGGACAGTATTAGGTCAACTGTGATATGGATAGCAGATCAGATGAAAATATTTTAACACAAATTTATAAAATAGTTACTGTTGTGTAAGTGAAAATTCCTGTTCTTAGGAAATACACACTAAAATATGGGTAAAGGGCCACGATATATGTAACATTCTCAAATGATTCAGAAAAAAATATACACATACACACATATACATACAAAAATACACAGCAAGAAAATATACACAAATGATAAAGTAAATGCGGGAAATGTTAACAGTAAATGAATCTAAGTAAAAATAGTTTTTCTTTGCATTATCCTTGTTTTTTTTCCAACCTTCTTCATTTTTAATGGTTCATCCTCTAAATGAAACTACTACTCAGAATTACCATAAAATAAAGACCAGCAATCTTCAAAAAGAAACTACGCTAACAGTTACTGCTTAAATATTTTAACAATAACTGTATTTCCTAAGTGTTCACTTGAGAGATAAGGAGTCTCCAAATGGCCATGTTACATCCTAAGGAAAACACAACTGGAAAGAAGCTGAAACGTGCAAAAGAAATTCTATCACATGTGGCTAAGATCATAAGCTTCTCTAGAGTCAGGCTACCTGGCTCTGAACTTGGGCTCCAAGCCCTGGCTTTCCTAAGCTTTGATTTTCTATAAAGTGGGAATGATGATACTATCTATTTCCTAGGGCTGTTGTGCAATTAATGGAATAATAGGAAAAAACAACAACACCACATTTTAGCAAAGTGCCCAACACATGGTAAGCCCTCATTATCATCATTACTATTATCTCTCCTTTGTATTGTAACATATCTGCCACAGGGTAATGGGGCTTTTGGTAACTAATTACAAAGAACACCAGAGAAGAATTCGTTTTTATCCAGCACCACACAATAAAGATGCTCTGACTTTAAGGCCCAGTTTTTAAGGTAGAACAGCCCCTGGAGCGAAAAAAAGTCCTCTATCAAATTCTCATGACTTGATGAAAGTATCAGTTGAAAAGATCCCATTCTTCCCCATCTTATTTCTATGTTTCCCAATAAAGTTATGATCCAAATTTTACCCTTTCGACCAGTCTACAGCTGACCACAGTACACCTCCCTTGGCAAGTGACCTCCCTGGGATATCCAATCTCCTGTAAGCCTGTAAGCTTGCTCAGCTTACTCATCACATCGTTCAGTCTCACAGTCCTCATCAACTCTGAATGAATTGATAAAAATCAAAATTCTTCACCTGCAAGGTCACACCCTAGACACCCAAACAAACCACGCAGTTTCCCTCCTCCTGAAGGCCTGCCTGAGCAGTCAGCGGCTTCCCTCCCTGACAGGAATGTAACTACCACTGTTAACATGTTAACTTTCCAGAAGCATCTATCAAGGGTGGACCATCTGTCTCCATTAACCACAGGATGCCTAATGGACACTGGGAGCAATTCAACACTCACTGATTAATAAATATTGGCCTTCAAGAGAAACAGCACTGAGTACCAACCGATACCTTTGTGTTAATCATTCAAAAACAGAAAAAAAAATTGTGGCTGAGTTAACTCAAATCAAATTTAAACTTTCATGCAACATATTTCAAAATGCTTCGAAAGTAATTTTTAAGCATAAATATCACACAAATTCACCATATAATTACATCAAAACGATCACACGAAATAATCAAATTACTATCAAATGGAAATAATTTACTAATAACATAGATTTCTAGGACTTATTCAGTACGGCTTTCTTTTAATCTTCATATAATCTTCAGTGAAACCCAAGAATCTCTTTTAAAAATAAAGAAAATAGCCAGCCCTTATTCCTAAATGTTCATTTTCTCTTAGCAGCTTTTTTAATGTACTTACCTTCTTTCATCATCAAAGGCGGGCATGAATATATATGCAATGTAAATTCTGCGTCCGCTTTGCCATCTTCTGTACTTTTCTACTGAAACAAACTACAAAATTCTCTTCTTGTTTCTCATTCTTAGAGGAGGAAAAAATTATTCAAGAGTAATAAACAAACTCCTTCTACATCTTCCTTGGTGTTTCCTGTACGGAATTCCCAGACTTTCTAGATACCAGACCCCCACCAAGTCCCCTTCTCTCCACACCAGCAGTTCCTGAAAAAAATATATTCTTACACCAGGAACATCTTTTTCCATTAAGTGACACAAACATCAAACTTCAAAATTTAAAAGATAAAAAGTTTCCTCCATCAGGTCTCATTCTCCAAATTTCTTTAAGACATAAAGAGAAGTATTGTCCCTACACCCTACAAGGTTAATAACAGTACCAATGTAAGTCTATGCTTACTTACTATTTATTTTTGAATAAATAATATGTTCAAAGTTCAAAAGGTAAAAAAGAGTATTCAGGGAAAAGTCTCCCTGTCCTCCAGCTACCTACTTCCTTCTCCTAAAGGCATGAAATGTTATAGTTCATTTTTTATCCTTCCAGAGATGTTCTTTCTTTCTATCTATCTATCCATCCATCCATTCACAGCTGTTTATAAATTCTTCTTTACGCTCTTCTATGCCTTGTTCTTATCTAAGATTGTATCTTCAAGGATCTATCATAACAGAGTACAATGAGCTTCCTCCTTCTATCTTAATGGCTATACAGGAATTTTAAAATATGTAGAAACCAGTTTCTATGGCCCTATTCTCTCAGCCCACAAATTCATTAAATATGCATAGTGCCTGACAAGTCCACCTGATTTTAAATAAATACACATTCCACCCCCAAATGTAAATATTTTCTATATACTAGACCATGTTGTTATATCAATGCAAAACTTGTTGGGTTCGATAATTGTATTGTAGTTATACAGAAGAATGTCCTCTTTAGCAGGTATTTAGAGGTGAAATGTCATAGTATCTGTAACTTATATTCAAGTGGTTAAGCAAAATAATACAAATGTATACACCACATTTGATTCAAAAACATGCATACACAGAACATGAGGCAAGTGTGGCAAAATGTTAACAACTGATTAATCTAGAAGAAGAGTAAACAGGTGGTCATAGTACTGTTTTCCTAAAGGTTTGACATCTTCAAAATAAAAAGGGAGTAAAAAGGCTCTGGTACTCCAATAGGGTCCCCTCATCTGCTACCTTAAAACATAAAATTGTCATTTCCCAACTCCCAGGCCTATGTCCTAACCTAAACCAATCTCATCCCTCGTACTCTCTTCCAAAAGAAAATTAAAACAAGTTCTTTAGCTATTCTTAACTCAAACTGCTCAAATGTCATGGCTCCTTGGGGTCTTCCCCTACTGCTTGAGTCCTTTCTCCCTTCTCTCTCCTTGTGTAGCCACTCTTTGGGGCACTCAGACATTTACTGCATCTTTTCTGGGCCTAACCATTGGGAACCCAGCGAGAGAGTAAATACCTAGAGGATGAGCTTCCTCCTTCTATCTTAATGAAGGATGAAGCTCTGGATGAATAATCCTTTTGTAATTCCCACAGCACCCAGCTCAAAAAGTGTTTATTGAAAGAATAGGTTTCTCCAAACAAAGAAGGGCAAGGGAAGCACGGCTAAGCAATGAGGGAAAGGTCTCAAAGCTCAGTCTTCTTAGAAAAGCTTCTCCAGTCTCCTCAGCTTTTTCTCCAATATGTCATGAAAACCCATCTCATCTTTCCTGTCCTTTCAGATTGCCACAACTGTCTACGCCGACACAACGACAGATTATCCTACTGAGAACGGAAAAACCTGTTCCGCAATCCCAAATAAAGCAACTCTAGAAGTTAGAGTAGCCAATTCTCTTACATTTTATTTATTTGACATTACTCTCTAACGCTGTAATAAACTGTCAACAATTTGGAAAAAAAAAAAAGCACCTCTCAGTCATCTGTCTATGGAATATTCCTGCATGGTAATCTCCCACCAGTTTGAAACTAAGGGAGACCAGCCTCTGAATGTGTATTTACTTCAGTTAATCAAGGTGATGCCAGAGGCAGCTATCATGTTGACTAAGACAACAACCTGTGTCTGACAACAATACACTCTGGAAAAGTTGATAATAGGAAAACATACAAATGATACCTACTAAAAAATAGGAGTGCTTCTTCTTGAAATAAGACTCAAATTGAAATTGCACAAATTGAAATTTTACAAATGTAAAATAGGAAGATTCTAAGTCTATTTCGTTTTTCTCACCTGAGTACAAGTCACAGACCTGCAAGAGATCTTTAAGTTCAACCCTCCAAAAAAACGAGATCCAGAGAGGTTAAACACCCAGTCCAACACCCCATCACTAGCAAATGAAAGTCAAGCTAGGTTTAGAACTCATATACTCTTCCCAGGCTTCTCTGTCCATTTTACGTCTAAATTTCATAAATTTAACTTTCTGTCCAAAAAAACAGAGTGGATAGGGAAGTGGAAGGCCTAACTGTGGTCAGCGATGCCACTAACCAGGTGTGTAAAATTAAGTAAACTGTCTCATCTACAGAATAAGAAGACTAAATTAAATGAGCTCTGAAGCCCCCACAGAGCTAGAATATACTCTGATCCTTGACAGTGGCATAAGTAATAGTTGTGTATTTAACACAAATCTGATGCAGTCACATTTTTTATACCAAACTTAGTTACAGCTTAAGCAATTTAAAAACATTATTGTAACCCAAACCACATCTTTGTTTACCAAAAATTACAAAAATACAAAGAATCCTGAAATTCATTATCTATATGATTACTATTACCTGAATTTTGGCAGCATGTCCTTTAGCACAAAATTTAAACTTCAAGCTAAAACCTATTTGAATGCCTATTTAAATATCCTAAAGAGTTTGGGAAGTCATACATTTCACATGTATTTTCCATTCAGCATGGCATCCGCTGTATAAACATACTCAAATCTTTAGAAAGTCTGCACCAGCATCTTGTCATAGTAAAACCTGTCTTTGGCTCTGAGCTGCCATTTAGTCAGGCTAAAAAAGTGCCTGTGGGAACTGTCAGCTGTTATTGGCTATTCATACGGTGAATGGGAAAGACAAAAGGGAAAGGAAGAAGAACAAAAGAAACAGAAAAGAACCCAAGAAGGGAAAAAAAAAAAAAGGAAGGAAATCAAGAGAGTAAAGAACATGGGAAGACAGAAAGAAAGGAGATAAACAAGGAGAGGAATGGCCCAAATGGCTTGTCAGTACCCCAAGGACACGGGGTGCCAGTATCCACAAGCCTTCAGACAGACTGCAGACACCTTTAAGTGTTCTTGTTCGTTCGTTGCCTTTCGTGCAGTTCTGGACAGAAGGTCTGCCCAGAGAAGACGTTTACTTGCGCCTGCTCCTAGTCTCCACGTCGAGGATTAGGATTCCAATGCATGAACAGTAACAGAGAAGAAGCCATGATCCACAATACACTACACTGTTTACCAGGAATGTCCAGGACCTGACATGTTCTGATGAGTCATTTTTCCAGAGCTTGTATCTCAACTCTGAAAGACCACAATGATCCAAAAAGATGTTTTACCAAGTACTATGTGTATTTATACAAATGCAATTCAGTGCTTTCAACTGGTGCTGTCCAGAGACAACAACGAAATACAGTCCGAAGGAGGGCATTTCCAGTCATATCCTCTGGATGCCACTGCAGCCGTCCCTCAACCACACGAGCCCCTTCCTCAATCAAAGGGCTGGGACCTCGGACACAGAAGGAGCCTAGGATATCAGGCCACCATCATGCCCCCCACACACAAGAAAACACAGCTATTATAAGGCATGGTTTCTTCTACAGATGATCACTTTAAAAATCTTTTTAAAGCAAATCTGTTGTCGGAAATATTTGTTTTTTAGGATCTCAAATGATCTTCTATTACGAAAAATATGTATCTTCAAAATACTCTGCAGTTGACATGAAATGACTAAACAGATTATTGATTCACAAAGTTAACGAAGTCTTTGTTCCAAACTGCTAGTTAGGTAGTAACAAAGATATACACACGGCAAAGAACAAACTCCTCTGTTCCTTTTCAGAAGAATTAAATTAATAGCAGAAGGAATCTTAATTTTGAACGCTTTAAAAGTTGGAGCAAAGGATGATTTTGGTATCTTTTTCCATAAAAATAGGAGAAGCCTGCATAGTAACTTCGACAACTACAAGGCATAAAACAGACAACAGATTTCAAAGATGAAATCCAAAGAAAGGCTATGAATGGCATTTTATTTAAAAATACTTTTCACCTGTTGCTATCAAGTACCTGCATTTTCAGGCAATAATCGCTAAAGACTGAAGAGCCCTCACAAATTCTTTTGGGGCAGAGCCTATAAAAAGTAGGTATTACACAGTTTTGAAAAGCTAAAAATTAGAAAAAGCTGAAGAAATATTAGTGACACTAAGGACAAAGCTAACAAAGTAAGTGTTCCTAGCATAGCTAACAATGATTAATCTCTCTGGAAACACAGAGAAACAAAAACAGATAATCGTAGGTTTTTAGAAAATGGACAATATGTGCAATGAATGCATGATACATCAGTATAAAAGCAGAAAGCAAAACAGTTGTCAATGGCCTTGACAATGAGCAGATAAGTGTGGTTGTGAACATTATGAAAAGATTCAGTACTAACAAAAATTCCCCTGCAAATAGGAAACAAGCACTCAAGGTCACAGACCATGTACAATTTTGCAAGAGAAAGACCTGGGGTAGCATTTTTTTAATGAGTTGTACAAGAATTAACAGAAGTATTAAGCAGGTTCCCAGAAACTCCCCTAGTGGTCTAGATATCGCCCAGTGCCTCTATCATGGAGATGAAAAGCAGCAGAAGAATATTCCAAATTGGGGGTCAACAACCCTTCCAAACTGGAGTGTTCAGGTTCAATTAATTTCCAGGTGTTCTGATGTAGATAGTACAAGTATGGAGAAGGGTGCCCTTGAGACCCATCCCTAACTTCAAGGAGTCCCTGATCTCCTGATCCTGGGACTCAGAAGCAACGCCCCTACACTGAGGCCAGTCTTGATTAACATGGATCTTTCAAAAAGCTAAAGTACTCCTGTGAGGGTTTACCATCCCACTACAATGGGAAAAAACTCAATCACAGCACTTTAGGGCCAGAACACCTTACTCCACATTCCACCAAGCCCTCATTTTACAGACAAGCAGCCTGTGGCACAGACTTGGACACTCTCCCAAGTTCTGTAGCGAGTGGGAACTAGACCCTAGTGGAAAGAATATAGAGCCCCTAGCACAGCATCCAAATAGGCAGGTACACACTAATTATTATTAGAGATAGTAACATTATTCTAACCTCAATACTCTTTCCACCAAACTAAATAAGATCAGCCACAGCACAGACCTAGAAGGAAAAGGAAGAAGCACGTAGAGGTAGGGCCATAAAGGACATCCATGGGTGACTCTGGTCAACTAGAGGCCAGGCACCTGGCTGTCAGAGAAACAGTAATGTCAGAAGCTGGAAGACAGGAACCTCAAGAGATGTGGGAAGACACAGACAGATGTTGCCAAGCGCTAGTGTGTTGTGTCTTAACTCCCTAAAGCAGAGGAAGTTTTTCAAAGGTACTGGGGGTGGGGATGCGGGTGGAGAACCAACGAAGAGAGCTGGAGGGTGGGGATTACACAGCTGCACCTCCCTCCCTCTGGCTGCTCAGTGAAAACGGGCCCATGGGCCTTCCCCAGCACTCTTGTCATGTAGACCGCCAATCCCAGCCTCAAACTGCCAAGTCTAAAGAATCCAAAACTGCTTCACAGATTTAGTTACGAAGATTATACCACAGATATTCCAGTCAAGAAATGACTGCAGATCTAAATAACAAATCACATGCAGTTCTTTTCAAAGAAATCAGCAGTAGATCAAAATCTAAGGCTGCATCCATGAAATATAGTTTAAAATCAATTATATGGATGCTAAATCAACTCTGATTTAATATGCAACCATTTTATAAAAGAAGTCAGAAAATAAAGAATTTCAAGAAAAAAATTAAACTGCTAGATGTGCAAAGCAGGGAGATTTCGTGGCCTCAGCCCAGCTTTGTGGCCTGTGCTACACAAATGATGTTTCCTAATCCATAAAACACATCCATAATAAGCACCACGTGTGCCTTCCAGGAATTTGATTTAAACTAGTTAACGACCATAAAGCAATCTAAAAATGTAAGCACTGCGTGAATTCTGGGCATAACTTTGCAAAGGCATTTGATTTAAGTCAAGTAATAGCATCTGGTGATAATTTGAAGGATTCACCGGAAATGAAAAGGAAAACTCATTAATTTATTTTCTAACAAAAGAAACCTGTGCTATTACCTAGCCTTGACATACCCACAAAAAGGTTTAGAACATTTAATACTTAAAACCTTTCATTGTCATCCTCCCATTCCTTACTCCTTACCCATTTCTTCTTTTTTATTTCCTTGCTCTCAGATAAGATTATATTTTCCTCCAAATCTTACTCTTTCTTCTCCAATAAATTCACTCATATTAAAATGTACTGTCAAACCTCACTTCCAGTCACTTCAGCCTTGAATCATTCTGACTCTGGGAGTCTAGTTTAATCTGGAATGCTTCCAGAGCACCACCTGTTAGAATGCCTTGGCATCTCCATGAAGCCCTCCCTGAAGTCCTCCCCGTCAATCCTCCCCTTCTTCCCCCTCCACCCTGACCCCAGCCTAGCAAAATAAACATATACTCTGGGTGAGAACAGTGTGCTTGCTCTGCAAGGGCTGCTTTAAGACATCTCCTGGCATCTCCACTGCCTTCCTACCAGATTCCAGCCCCAGAGCCCCTTCACTGAGAAACTGCAAAGCCTCCACTCTTCCCCAAAGTCCTCAAAATAGGGAAGGGCCGTGCCCTGGCTTACTCTTTATCTCCTGATGCGTATCTCATTCCTGCAACCAGGAGTCTTCTATGAGGCAGTTATCTTCAGAGGACAATGCCCAGGTTAATGCTATCAGAACCCACTATGGACCCACAGACTAGCTTTAACTAGGAAAAGAACTGCATCTCATAAAAACCATTTATTTAGTAAGTTCACAATTATCTAATGTGATAGATCATGCTCCATAGCTGTATATTAAGAGGCACTTGGTTAGATTTGATACCTAAACATTTAGGTTTAGGGAGCAGCAAACAGTTTTGTCATTTAATAACATCAGTAATATTTCAATACGTTTTAACTGGAGGCTTCCACTATTGGGTAAGAATCCCAATGTGAGTTTTAACAGACGCAGAGTTTTTGCAAAATATATGGGATTCTGAAGAAACTCTCAAAATAAAATTAATTTAATCCATTTTAAACTTTTAAACCTCAGTTTGCCATATAGCAATCTTTAAATGAAATAATTTTGCAGAAGTCCAAGGGTAGGTGCTACAACTTGAAAAGGTAGAAAAAACAGGCATAGAATCATAGAACTTCAGAAGAGATGATCAAATCCTACACTCTGACCAGCAACATCAGCCTTACCTGGGAACTTGTAAGAAACGCAGATCATTAGGCCCACCCTAGACCTACTGAGTCACAAACTCTGGGGTGGGTTCCAGCAATCTCGGTTTTAACAAGCCCTCCGTGATTCTACACACACTGAAGTTTGAGAACCACTGACCCAATCCCACCACCCCACTGATGAGAAAGAAATGAAGCCAGCAACTTCCTTCAATTCTTATACCAAAGTTAGTGGCCGAGGTCACTTAAAGACAGTTCTCAATAAACCTTCAAAACGATTCTTAAACTATACACCTAAATCCAAGTAGCCACACAGGATCTTCTAGGCTGACTACATCTTGATCTACCACAAGCAGGAATTCTTATATCACTGCTAAATACTTAGACAGGCAGATATAGATTTTTTTTGTCACGAGTAATTCACATTTAATACCTAAAAAGAGGCTTCACATTATTGGCCTCTCCACAAAAGCAACAACTCAAATCTCACAGGCTTTCTTATTTGTTCGTTTGATTGGGTGGGCTAACTTTTGTTGCTGACAGCAGTGGTGGGTTTTGTTTTGTTATGGTTGTGTTTGGTTCCGTTTTGAGGGCAACAGTAGGAATTTATGGGACACATGGTTGATAGTCTGTTTTTGGTTTGGGGGCTCCCCACTACCACCACCAAAGAGGTTCACACACCAAAGGCGTTTGAAAGCAGTCATAACGGATTAAGAGGCCAGAAACTGCTAAAAGATCCCCCTCAAAAAACTTTACATTTTATTTTGGAATGTATCATATGATTTTTTTGAGACAACAGATTTATATTTTCAATTATGCTTTACTTACCCTAGTTTAAAATTAGTTTTCATATGTGCAACACATAGTGGCAGAATGATAGGAACCTAGCCTGTGTCCCAGGAATGATGACAGGCCTATAATCCAGCCACACATAACCCCATAAGCTAGGTAAGTATGACGCACAGCACTGAGAGGAGAGTCTGTATCATCTTCTACAAGTACCAGGCCACATATGGGGCTGCGTCATCAACCCACCAATATAGCATCTACCACGTGAAATGAAATCTACAATTTTCCGCTTAGGGCTCTCGCTCTAAACAGATGTTTGATGTATCTCATACCTTTTTATATAAATATTTCGAAGTCTAGTAGTGGTTATCTGAACAACTAAACATCTGTTTCTATTTACATTTTAAAATATCCTCTTCGAGACGTTTATCACTTGGGTGTTAGGATTACCACAGACTGAGATTTAGAGGTTTAAAGGTTTCCATTCCTGTTTCTCATATAGAAGCTGTTTTCTCAATGTCATGCCATACAAGAGCTATTTTCAGTCCTCTTTTCAGACTCTATTAACATATGTAATTACCTTCGATTTCACAAACCAACTAACATGGCTCAGCGCATGACTATTTCTTTGAGGAAGAATCACAGACAAGCACACAAAGCAACAGAAACAACTACTTTGATTTGATTTACACTTCCAACCCCCTCTGTGTGACCTGAGCACCAAATCTTCTTGTGACTTTATTTTTCTCTGTCATTAATTAGGGGTAACAATTCCTGCTATATATATACTTACAGAAGAGGAATCAAAGTCACTGAGTTAAGGAGAGTGCCCCTGGAGAGACTGCATTCATTCCTCGGAAGAACTGCAAATTACAGTGTAGTTATTGACTCTAGGCCTCCTCTTCAGCTCCACAACACACCCTCTGAGGCTAAATTAGAGGGGTTAAATTATTTGAAGGTTCCTTCATTTAACAAATATTTCTCAGCACTTGCTATGTGTCAGGTACTATACAAGGACATTGGAAATATATGGCCAGCAAGACAAACGTAGCACCTGCTCTTCAAAAAACATCTTAGGGAAGTGTTAGGTTTTTTTAGGGAAGTGCTGATTAAGCTCACGGGACTTCCAATCCATTTATACACCAAGGGCTCAATTCCATTTGATTTTTCAAATAATTACTCAAAATCATAGTGACTCATAATCACTCCACTCTGCTCCTAAAAATGGGAGACCACATGAGCCACATGAAAAGGCCACAGAACACAGAAACCTTCTACAATACGAAGGCCTTACAAAGGTCAAAAATATCACCCTGGAAACACCTTATAATCTATGAATGGGAAGCATGTTGCTATGCCCTACAAAATGAATTAAAATTTTTCTTTTAAAGGCAGAACACTGTAAGCTAATGTTTACCTATCAAACACTAGACTTAAAGCTAAGCAAATCCTCTATAACTGTGCTGTCCAATGCAGTAGCCACCCGCCACTTGGGGCTATTTGCATTTAAATCAATGAGAAGTTCAGTTTCTATGGCACACTAGCCACATTTAAAGTGGCTCACTAGCCTCAAATGCTTAGTGGCTACCACTTATAAGTCATTATAAATATATCATTGTAAGTCCTTTCTATCATCCCAGAAGTTCTGTGGGACAGTGCTGTTCTACAAATACCTCTGCAATACTAAATCTGAAAATTACAGTGTAATAAAATGTGATGATGCATCCGTATTCTGCTAGTACACATAAAAAGCATGTTCATCGGTAATATAGTGCCACTTCTTTCTTCCTAAATAAGTTGAAAAATGATAATGTTGAACATCTCTCCCAGTGTACATGAGTAAACAATTGGCGAATTGAGAATAAAATTAGGAAACAAGTGAAAACCTGACTACATTTAGCCCCTTGCTTCCTATTCCTTTTACTAGAATGTGTTGGTGGTACTCTGAATTCTCTGTGCAAGGACGTGTGCTTTTAGCCTAGTAGCTAGCAGACGTGAGGACAGTTAAGAATGAAGATGGGTGATCAACCCAAATAATGCAACTCAAATTCAATTTAGACTGACGCAACAAACTTGAGTGCCTACTGTGTGCCAGTGATACACAAATAAACAATCACCATTTCAACCTTTTATGAAGTCAATTTAGTAGAGGTGTCCAACGTATAAATAAAAACAATATATGCTGTGAAAAGTGCACTGAGACAAGTACGTGCAAGGCATAAAGGTGACACAGGAGGATATTTTTAAATGTCTTTCGAGGAGAAATCAGGGGAAAATTTCTAAAGGAGGCACCCTAGGAGCAGAAGACAAAGCTGTGCAAAGGAACCACAAGTAGTTTGGCAATGCTGGATTAAAGTATCTTTGGTGGTCAACAGGGATGGAGACGACAACTGAGGGAGGGAGATGGGGTTAGAGAGCTATTTCCATGCCAGAACGTGACCACTCGCAGTTATGTCAAGCTTGCCCTGGTGGGTCTATAAGCTTTCCTCACCAAAACTGCAAGTAACATGAAAACCAATCTCAAAAACTTGATAGGTAATTTGCCTATGTCTGCCATACAGCTAACAATATTAGACAACAATCATTAGTAGGAATAAAGACATGTCTCTTTGTTACACAGTACCATTTAATAATACGTATCGGTCACAAAAACATTGTAATTGGAACTCTTTGTTTTCAGGGAAAAACCTCTGTTGCCTGTTTTATTTGGAATATCCTTAGAGTATATATCAATGAACACATTTTCAAAACAGATGGATTACCTCTGCATCTAAATATTCCCAATAAGAGTTTATCTGACAGAGAAGCAAATGAAATAAATAAAAGAAGGAGGATGGAGAAGCAACACTTCTGTACTCCAGACCAGAGTAGTTGCTTTTTCCTCCCAAATTTTCATAGCAAAACTTCTGCTACTCTGTATACTGCCTTGCACTTTCTGCTACAACCAGCCTATGACCAACAAAATTATATCATGTCCAGCAACCTAAAGGACTTCTGTGGCTGCTCGTGTAAATCCCTGGAAATTATCTGCATCTTCTGGACACTCCCCTTCACTTTACCCGTATGTTCAAGTCTCAAAACAAAACCAAAAACTTCCACAGAATCAGTTCTCTTCAAATTACTGGGATCCTCTCTCCTCTCTTCACAATAAACTTCTAGAAAATGTTAGCAGCCTAGAGGCCTTAACGAATTTACCAAGCGATTCTCCTCCCTTTGGTACAAGCAAGACTTTGCAGATAAAAATACATATACAAATATATGTAGATAAACTGGCTGGTCCTTAGGCAAACACAAAATATTCCTATTCGCACGAACACGTGGCCCTTAGGTAAAGGGAGATTTCCAGTGCAGCATATATAATGATTGAAAGAATGGGTTCTGGAGTCAGCCTCCCTGGGTACTAGTTCTGGGTTATCACTGACCAACTCTTACTTAACCTCCTGAGCTTCCATTTCGCCAACTGTAAAACAGGTTACAATGTTTCATCAAGTATGTCCCCACACATCGGCACAGAGTTAGCCTATCTAGTGACAGATCAATACGTTAGCTATTTCATCTCTAAAGACGGATGGTTTCGCAGCTATCTATTCCATCCAGCAAGCTAGTTACCTCTGTAAGTTCTCATCCCTCACCGTGCATCAAAAATACTTAGGGAGATTTTTTTTTTCAATACACTATGTTTAGGACCTATTTGGATTTGGTTTCGATTGGGCCGGGAATCGGAGTTCTTTCTAAAGCGCTCCGGTTGCTTATAACGTGCAGCCTGGATTGAGAACCACATAGAGATCTCTGTATGCCCACCGATACACACACCGACACACTGTTCGATATCTAACTGAATCAGCGCAGGCCCGCCCCCCAGCCCGAACGGACCAGGATCGCCTAGATGCTGTGACGACGAACTTAAAGGGCGGTGGGACTTACACCCACGTCCGCATACTGCTCACCGAGGATCAACTCCCACAAACTCCACCAGATGCGGCCTTGACACTCGGCGCGGTCGGTATCTGTCTGGGGCACACGCCCCCTCGCCCCTTTGGCGACGGCCCCCGCGGGCTGCCGGCCCTCCAGACGCGTGCGTCACCACGCCCTCGCCTCCCGCGCCCCAGCCCCCTCCCGCCCACGGCACGTGACTCGACACGCGCCAGCTGCACGCGGGCTCCATCAAAACAAAAACAGAGAGGGCTGGCCGGCCGGGCAGCGGGGGCGCGCGGTAAGCGGGCGCGCCCCCGCCGCCACTGCCCGGCGCCGCGACCGCGCCTCCGCCGCCCCCGGCGCCGCCGGCCGCGCGCCCCGGCCGGCCGGGGGCGGGAGGGCAGAGGGCGCCACCCTGTTTACAGCCGTCGCTCCGGGCCCGGGACCCCGCCCGGAAACGGTCTCCCGGGAAAAGGCCCTGGCGTGCGCACCCACCCGCGGACGGGGTGCCGGCCCTGCGTGGGAGGCTCCGGCCGCGGCTCGGAATAAAACCGTCGCCACGGCGCTGGGGTCGGGCCCGCGCGAGTCTCCGCTCCTCCTCGGCCTGCCGCCCACGGCTGCTTCGTGTCAGCCCCGGTCACGACTCTGCTACGCACTTCACCCCCATCTCTCAGCTCCGGCGCTTCCGCAGACCCTCCTCACGTGGCCGCCTCCTCCCAGCCCCGGCACTCCCCCACGACTGGGCTGCGGACCCTGGCGCACTTCGGGACCCCGAGCTGCTCCCACCCCGAGGGACATCACCCCTCTCGGACCCCCCCAACCCACATCTTCCGCCCCGGGGGCGGGGGTAGCCACAAGCTGTCAGAAGCCTAGTTTTCCACATGACGAAGCTCACCCCTCACCCTTATACATCTCCACTCACCCTTCAGCCTAGCTTCGAGCTGAATCAGATATTTAAAACGGGGTGGAGGGTGGTCTTGATTTTTCTCCCTAGTCGGGAAAAAAAAAAAGACGCAGCTCTGACCATCCACTCGCTTTAAGACTCCCCACGTCGTCCCACCAAATGCAAGACTTGTAGAATACAAATGCCCACCACACACCTGCTACGCCACTCGCTCTCTGGAAACCTGGAGACCCACCCAGCCCGCCTTCTGGAACCTGCGCCGGGGGGCGGGGGTGTGTTGGAAGCGACGCCGTCCAGTTCCCTAAAGTAAGAAGGAGTGAGAGGGGAATCAGGCACCCCGGCCCCGCCCGGGAGAGTGGTCCTCCGGTCCCCCAGCTCCAGAGCACAGCACTGCATCCTCCGTCCCTCTCGGCGGAACGAGGGAGGTGGCCAAAGGCCTGGGTGCCAGGGGCTGTTTTTGCCTTTAGAACCCAGACACCGCGTCCTCTACGAGCACTCACCCCCACCCCGCCCCCCGCCGCCGCCGCCTTATTTCTGGTCGACAGCAAAGGTAGGGTAGGTGGGAGAAAGGAGCGAGTGCTCTCGAGGTTCGGGATGTTAGTCTCCGCGGAGTGAAGAGGTGGGATCTCGAAATGGAAACAGTCTCCCCCCTCCCTCCCCTCCTCCTCCTCTTCTGTTTACCTCAAGTTTGAATTTTATCTGCGCAACATTAGCTGGAATGCGGACATTGAAAAAAAAAAAAAAACCACACACACACTCTCTCAAACCGGCAGCAGCTCCGGAGGAGCCATGTGGCATCAAGCCACCTCAAAGGGGAAAAAAGTGCTCTTAGCAACACAAACATGGCGAAATCGCCTCGGCATTCCCGGATAACGCCACAACCCCTACCTTCCCTCGCGCGGCTCGCCAACATCCCGGCCGGGACCTGCGGCCCCTTCCGGGGAGAGGCGAGGGACCCCGGGGAGTCCCAGGGTGGGACCGCCGGGCGTGCGAAAAGAGGAAATAACAGAGTCCACAGTGGAAATGTTTCTGCTGGACCATCGAACCCTCCGCCTCGCCAGCAGCGAGAGGATGCCTCGTTCACCTCGAGAGGTCCAAACGGAGAACAAAATTCCCATACCAAAGTCCTGCTGGGCCGGCTTTCCCCACCCTCCAGAACTTACCTTGGGGCTGAACACACGCTGCTGCTTAAATCCCTTTCTCTTTCCTTCCTCCGGAGCGAGACGCAAGGGGGGAAATGATGCGCATGTATATTTGTAGAACATATTCTTCTAGAATGCCCCTTTGATCATCACGAGCGATGGAGGCTCCGGAGACAGGTGCAGTGCTGGCCGAGGCTGCCGGCTAAAAGTTGTTCTCTTTGCGGTGGGCAGCAGGGTCCCCGGGCCGGGGCTGGGGACCGGGTCTCCCTTCCCCCCCGGCGTCGCCCACTTCCCGCGGGCTGCTGCTGCGTGCAGCTCGGCTGCAGGGGAGGTGGCGTAGTTTCTCTTCCTCCCACCTCTTCTCACTCACTTGTTTTTGTAGCCGTGGGCTCCCCTAATGCTTTCCTCTCCACAATGTTGTTTCATTATATCATGTCCATCATGTGACACCGGAGAGGCCTCTCTATGGAAACTTAAAGGGCCTCCCACGTGACTGCAGCAGCAACAACAGCAGCGGCAGGACTGGCGGCAGCGGCCGCAGCGTTTGTACCACCACCCACCGAGAGCCCCTCGCAGCATCCCGGAGGGGCTTCTGGCGCTGCAGAAGCCCAGATGAGTGAGCCACAGCATCCGGGAGCTGTGGCGTCTGTGCGTGCGTGTAGCCTTTTCTCATTACATAGGAAACCGAACAGAAGGAGCGTCCTTAAATCCTTTCCTACAGTCACAAAACCCACGCTCTGTTAAAATTACATTTCGTGGCTCCTACTTTATTTTCCCCAAGAGCAATGAGTTTTGTATCAGGTCCGATTAAATTTTACCAAGGGAAAAAGAAAAACTGGATTTGTCCCTCTGCGAGTTCAGCCTGCTGTTGAGTAGATCAGAAATGACAAAATAATAACAGAAATAGAATCAGGCATTTGATACATAATTACCATCACACCAGCTTTAAAGCTTTTCTGGAATTACATTCCTCCGGTAACTGTGTTGATGATGCTTGCAGGAGGCAAATGCAATGCAGTTTTTCTCTTCCGCAGCTATATTAGGGCTTTGTTGCTGACAACAGTAAAAACTTGTTTGTGTCAGGAAGTGAGGTACGACGATATGACCTGGAAGGTACAGACAAAACCACAGTGGCAGTTTTTGCATTACTTTTCTGACCACATTCTTTAAAATGGTGAGAAGCAGCTGATCTGCTGTAAAATGCGTAGTGTATGTTTGGTGGGAAATCAAATAATCAGAAAAACACATTTTCCCCTTAATCATTGCGGACATGCTAGACACTAGAAATTACATATAGATTTACATATACATGCATATGTGTGTGTAGAGAAAAAGGAAAGTGTATGCCTTTTTATGACATTTTGAACCAATGATTTTGTCATCATTTCTAGCATTTAACTGAAGCATTTAACAAAAACTTTGAAAGACTTAAGTCCAGTGATGTGGAAACTGTAATATCAGCTTTGAGTGCCTTCAGTGTTATTGAATCACAACCCCCAATCCTAAATCTCTGCCTTAAAGATTGGGTGGACCATGAGATTTTATCCTGTAAATCTAAGCTAAATGGCTTTTTCTATGTTTTAGTTCATGCTTTTCCATTTGTAAGGAAAACTCCCTGTTGGTTTGGCAGAATTATGAAAAACTTTATAGGAAACTGAAGAATGGAACGGAAGATCATGCTTTCTTTTCGGCTTTGCCTTGACTGTATCTCTTTCCAGCTCATCAGTTTCCCTCATCAGCCATGATGCATGATCTCCACTACATCCTTTCTGATTCCTTAATATGTCCCCCAATATTTACCTTCCTATCTAAAGCCTACTTCTTCTATCCCTTTCCGCTTTTCTGCCTTTGCCTCCCAATTCAGCCCTGTGCTGCCTGGATACTTAGCTCAAGCCTCCCCATATATTCCCTCCCAATCCTCCTTCCCCAGCAGGTCCCCTCCTCCCCTTCCCTGCTCGCTCTCCCTTCTCAGCAACTCTACCTCCTTACCTCTCTTTGACCTCCTTTATTCTCCTTCACAGTCTGGCCCTCGACTTCTCGGCCTCTTCTTCCCCTTCTTTACCTGCAGTGTCCTGCCTCAACTGGGGTCTCCTTCACACCCTTCTCTCTGGTCCCATCCCTGAGAACGCCGAACCCGAGCTTCCCTCAAGGGCTTGGCCTGGTCGGTTTCAGCCTGATTTTGTTCCCTTGCCCCTGAGCTGGGAAAAGAGTGTGTGGCGCAAAGTGGGGGCAAGAATCCCCCTCGGCGGTGGCCCCAGGCTGGTTCCCTCTCCGCCCCTCCCGAGCCCGGGTTGCGGCGCTTCCTGGGCGGATGGTTGGGACTTGCTGCGGCAGCTGCGGTTCTGCTGTGTCATGCAAGAAGGAGGCGGCGGCGGCGGCGGCCGGAGCTGGAGGGGGAGGAGGGGAGGAACCTGATCTCTCCAGCAGCGAAGGGCTGGAGGCAAACACCGAGTTCCCCCAGAGCCGCCCGGGAGCAGGGAGGGTTCCGCTACCCCGGGGAGCCCTCCCCGCGGGGCAGATGGTAAGTGGGGCGGCGCAGGTGGTCGCCTTGGGAAGGGAGTGCGCAGGGGGTTTAGGTGGGGAGGCGGGGAGAACTAGGAATCACCCCAGCCAAACTGAAGGAGTCCAGTGTCCAGCTGAAAGGGACCCAGGCCACGATAAGGATGACCCGCGGCAATAGTTACCGTTCGAATAACGCCCCGCAGTTGACCCAGGCTACACAGAGGAGTTGTGCATCCTGAGCTAAGGACCGAGCTAGAGGCAATGATTCAGAGTTAGACAACCATCATCCCATCAGCCGTGGCGCTTTAGGGTACAGCTGGCTAGCAAAAGTCAACATACACCATATTCCTATAGCCTGGCTGAGCTTTACGGGTTGTCTTGTTTAACACTAGGAAAGGCTATGGAAACCTGCCCAACCTCACTTTAGCCACGAACATAATGCTCTTGGCCAGTGGCCTTGGACAAACAGCCTCTGGTGCAATTAAACAATCAATAGGAAAAATAGCTTCATTCCCTTCACCACCCTCCTTCCCCAAGCAGCTTCAACCAGGGTAATTTACTCTGCTTAAAGGAGAAAGAAAACTGCCTTACGTTCCCTCCGCCCACCCAGCCCCACCTCCGTCAGCCTCGGTCCTACCCAAACTGCCCACCCCACTATGCACTCCACTTTCAGACTGTGATTTATGTTGGTTAAGGGGACTGCCTTAAACTCTGAACAATTTCACCTCTGCACAGTTTCACCTCTGCTGCCCTTTACCGGGAGGGGATTCAGAGATCTAGAACTGAAAGCAGTGAACAAGGGGGCAGGCTGGGCATATAGGAACATTACTTCTTTTACCTGAGTGCAATTCTCAGGACAACTTTTTAAAAAATTATTATTCTTTTCCATTTTGCTCCTGGAAATTTCAAAGCACTTTCTGCAACAGCTTTTTTTCTTTTTTCTTCTCTTTAATGTCAGTCATACATTAGCAGTAAGGGGTTGGCGGGATTAACTGAAAGGCTAATGACTGTCTCAAAAGCACATGCTGTTGCTAGGGAACTCAAGCTCATCCTGCTCTCTAATCACTAGCATGTTATGTGGAAATCAAACTTCTCAGGGTGTTATTAAAATGAATGGCATTTGGTTAAAGGCGTTCTCGCTTGTGTTGTAGCATCCTGGATTATTATCGATTGCCTCACACCCACATATCTTGTTTTCCTAATTTGATTTCTGTATGTGCGTCACTGCCAGGGACACGCAGACTAGACCAGTTAGGTTCACTTCCTGTTTCTCAGAACTGGTTTATATTTGGTCTCGTAGCTTTAGCTGGTAAAACATTATCAAACTGATCCTCTTGGAAAGAAATCTGTGCTTTCCGTGGAAACAAATTATCCCAATTAAATTCTAATTCCCATGGAAAACGTCATCATTTGAGGAATAAAGTAGACTGCCAGTTGCCATTTGAGAAAACCATCCTTGAAATGTAAAGCCTAGAAAAACCCATCATCTTTATTTCTCTTACTGAGAATCTTGATTCCTCAGCATTAGAACTAAAACAAACCCAATTCGAGAGGAGATTAAGTATGATATTTATAAAATAAAGCTAAAAAAAATACACATTGAAGCTGAGGAAATCATTTAGACTAAATAAGGCATAGAACTGAATAGAATCCAGGCCCCAGAAGCACAAATAAGCTTGGTTTAGCATTGGGGCACTCAGAGAACAGAGTGTGATTACAAGGCTACACTACAAATAGGAGCCCATTTCTTTGTACTAATTGTCTCTTTTACCAATTCTCTTATGTTCCTGGATAAGACAGCCTTGCTTATTTTTCAGTTCCTTCCTCTTTATAACAAGGATATGACAAAGGCAATATCATAAAGATAAGCACTATGTAAATAGTTAGATAGGTTCCGATGTAGATAATTTGTTTAGATGGAAAATAATAGGGTATCTATGGCATTGAGGAAAGATCGGCCAACTGAAAGTTAGGAAATTCTATAGACTGGATGACCTTGGGTGAGCTATTACAGGTCTTCTCGTGTCTGTTACCTCATGGAAGCTTAACAAAAGTGCCGGGCTAAAGGATTTCTTAAGATTCCTTCCATTTACAAAACTCTGTGATTATATTGAACTCACTACATAAAAATTTCAATTTTAGCTGAATTTTGCAATGTTAAATTTTCACACTGAAACTTTAATACCCATAGAAACCTTGGAGGAAATGATAATGGGAAATGGTTTGCTGTTGACACATCACTTTTTAGTGTCAGTTGCCAGACAAATAAAATCGACCTGACTCCCAATGTATTTACTCTCTGCTTGCTTTTCGGTGCTGTGGAAGTAACAGGATAAAAGATAGAAAGGATATAAAAGTGTATTGAAAGATCTTTCAGTCATTTTAGATATAGATAACCCAAAGTACTTTGATGAGCAAAACGGTGGAATGATGAATAAGGGCTATTCAAGAAATCCATGGTTAACTGAACCCTCATGGAGTTAGTAATCTATTTGCCTGTATTTTAATTAGTGATAGGCAAAAATGTAGCATGGATTCTTGAAATTTTCAGATTCAAGATGTTAAGAAGTAGGATAAAGAAATGTGAGATTTGTGCCAGAGAGAGAACATCTGACTTTGAAACCCAACTCTTCCACTTTATTTATTCATTATTGAGTGCTTGCTGTGTGTCAGGTACTGAGCAAGGCACTGGGAATACAAAGATGAATAAGAGAGTCTGCTCTGAAGGATCTTATAGTTTAATGAGGAGACAGAGGAGTACATAGTTGATCACACAACAGTGAGATGCTAGCAACAGGGGAGCTCATTGGAAAGGTACTTAACCTTGACTGGGCATAGTCAGGGTCCCTAACCATAGAAGATGAATTCAGAGAGGAGTTCTGAAGCATAAGTAAAATAATCCAGACAAGTGAGAAAGTTAAAGAGAAATGTAGTCCAGGCGAAGAAAGTCCTATATGTAAAGTCCTGGGGGTAAAAAAGTGGGCCCATAGAGTTGAAGGTGAAGGACAGTGCCCAGCAAGTAGTAGCTTCTGTCTTGTGTGAATGCATGGTGGAACCCAGAAGGCTCAGCAAGGTCTTGTATTATGAAAAGTCTTTTATGTCTTCCTAAGAAGTTTCAACTTATCCTAAGGCCAGTGGAGAACTACTGATGAATTTTAAGGAGCATAGTGAAGCAATCAAATGTCCATTTTATAAAGATCACTCCAGTTTGGAGAATTTATTAGTGTGCGCAACACTCTAGTTAGGAGGCTGTTTCAGCATTATGGGGAAAGAAATGATGGACGTCTAAACTAAGGCAACAAGAATGGAAATGGAGAGAGGAGAAGGATTCAAGAAATATTAGGGACACAGAACCAACTGAATTTTATTATTGTTTATATCTGCAGAATTAAGGAATAGGAGGAGATTTATGGCTCAGGTAAATGGGAAGATGGTGTTACCATTCACTAGGTTGGGGACTTCAGGAGGAGATGTAGGTTGAGGAGGGAAGGTAATTAGTTTAATTTGAAACATGTTGAGTTTGAAGTGTCCATGGGATATCAAAATGAAGCTTTCTACTATATAAATGCACAGGGGAGTCTAGAGCTCAGGAGAGAGATTTATGCTGGAATCATCAGAGTGAGTGACAGTCCCTGGAGGTAGATGGAATCCCCAAGAGAAAAGGTATAGAGTAAGAAGAGAAAAGGACCTACTCTGGAACCTTATGAAAATGCAAACATTTAAAAGGTGAGGAAACAAAGATACAGGAAAGAACATCCAGAGATGTAGGAGGACCAGGAACAAGTAGTTTCAGAGAAGCCAAGGAGGAATTGTCAATACTATTAAATGCTAGAGAAAGGCCAAGAAAAATAGACTGAAATTCCTTGGTTTCATCAGCAAGGTCAATGTTGTGTTTAGCAAGAAGGAGATTATTGGGATAATGGGGATAGTAACTAGATTGCAGTGGATTGAGGAATGGATAGGAGTAGAGGAGGTATATAGAGGAAGTTCTTCTGGATAAGAAGGACTAAAGTCCAAGTAGGGAAGGAAAATGAAAGTATTGGGAAGAGAAAATCATGATCTGTGAGGTTAAGGATGCATAGGGGAAGAAAGAAATAATATAGTAATACAAAGTTCTGGATTCTTTTAGCCTTCTTCAAATTGAATGGCATCACCATCTACCATTTGCTCAAGCCAAAAAGCATGTAGATGTTCATGATTCTTCTCTTTTCCTCAGTTCTCATGTCTACTCCATGAAGAATTCAGGTCAACTTTAACCTTCAAAACATTTCCACAATCTGTCTCTTTCTATCTCCAGTGCCATCACCCTAATACAAACATCATCTTCTGGGCCCCTGTAATAGATTCTAATTGGTTTTTCTGTTTCCACTTTTGCCTCCTTTCTCCACAGCACAGCTAGAGTGACATAAATCATAAAAAATAAATCAGATCATATTGCTCCCATCTTAGAATCCTTCCGTGCCTTCTGATTGCACTTTGAATAAAGTCCAGACTCCTTTGCTGGCCAGAAAGCCTTATGTGGCATCCCAGACCACCTCTGGGATGGTGGTCTCCCACCACTCTCCCCTGGCTCCAGTTGCAGTGGTCTTTTTTCTATTCCTGAAACACATTGGATTTGCTCTTGTTTTTAAAGGACTTACCCTAGATATTTCCTTTTCCTGGAATACTCTTTTGATTATTCTGATCTCTTTTGAAATGTCACCTCCTCAAAGAGGCCCTTCCTGCCCCGCCTGCTGAAAGTATCCTTCCTTGCCCCTTCCTACCAATCTTATATATATTTTTCATAGTAGTAAAACTTTATGACTGTTTTTTTTTATTGCTTATAAATGTGAACCCCTCTAAAATGTAAACCCCATGAGAATTCCTGGCACATGGTAGGCACTTAAAAATGTTCATTGGATGTTTGTAGAAAGCAAAAGAGAAGAGCAATTGATTTTTAGAAATCAGAGCTATCAAGGATCAGAGCCTGGTATGGCTGAAGAATGGCCAGTGATGATGGATTACTAGGCTTTCAAGGTTCCAGAAGTGGAAGAGTTATTAGCTGTGGGACCCTGGACATTCACATTCTCTGAGCTTTACTTTCTAGTTAATAATAATACATGCCTCACAGGGCTGTTAGGAAAATTAAATGAAATAATACAGGTATAGGTATAAGGCAGTCTTGTCAGTCTATTTTCAGGGAGTCTGGACTTCTGCAAATCGATTCATAACCTCTACATTGAGCTTTTCATGTGGGCTCCCCTATAATGGAGTTAACATTTGAGGATTACTTATTATTAGGGAAAATTTGACAAAATTGTGACTTTTTAAAATACCAGGATTCTGAAAGAATCTGGTAACTAGATTATTTAATAAGAAATCACAGCACTCCTACAAATCAATAAGAAAAACATCAAAAACTCTGGGAGATTGGGCAAAGGGTATGACAAATAGATAGCAGTTAAGGAAATACAAATGGGCCTTAAAAATATGCAAGAATACCCACCCTTTCTCATAACAAGAGATACGCAAATTACAACTGCAATGAGATATACTTTTTACATATCGGGTTGACACAAATCAGAAAGTTTAATTAGCATACTTGGTTTGCCAGGCTGGGGAGCAGGCACTTTTTTACATTGTCAATAGCCTGAAAATTGGTACAGCTTCTGAGGAGGGCAACCTGGCAGTATTTATCAAATTTCTAAATGTACAAAGCCTTTGACCTAGAAACTCCATTTTTCTATATTTATCCAATAGATGTACTCACCCATATTGAAGAATGACTCTTCTAGTATCATCACTGAAGCATTATTTATGGTAGATAAAGACTGAAAACAACCTATGTGTCCATCAATAGAGAAATGGTTAAATAAATTATGGTACAGTTATACAAGTGAATGGTAGTTAGCTGCTAAATTTGTGAGGCAGTTCTAGGTGTTCTGATGTGAAAAGATCTTCATGATAAATTACTAAGTAAAAAAAAAGATTAGGATGAAGAATAACATGTGGATTTTGCTAGCACTGTGTTTCTTTCTAAAGACTATTTACATTTTTGGTTGTTTTTTTTTTTTTTTTTTTTTGCGGTACGCGGGCCGCTCACTGTTGTGGCCTCTCCCGTTGCAGAGCACAGGCTCCGGACACGCAGGCTCAGCGGCCATGGCTCACGGGCCTAGCTGCTGTGCGGCATGTGGGATCTTCCCAGACCGGGGCACGAACCCGTGTCCGCTGCATCGGCAGGAGGACTCTCAACCACTGTGCCACCAGGGAAGCCCACATTTTTGGTTTTTTGCCTGAAAAACATTAACTGTGAGAAGATAAAATAAAGCAGGGCAAGAATAAATGTGGAGAGACAAACTGGGAAGGTATTTCAGTGATTCATGTGAGAGATGATGGTTTCCTGGTCTAGGGTGGTAGCATGCTCAGGAAGAGAAATGATCAGAGTCAAGAGTTATTTTAAAGAACTTGACATTTCAATGGAAACGGTGAGTTATGGCGAAGGAGGTAATATCATGATTGACTTGAGATTTCTTCCAAGATCCGATGCATGAGCAGAGATGTCAATTACTGAGATGGAGAATCCTGGGATAGTATCAGAAACGCAGGGGAAGATCAGAAGTTCTGTCTCAGGGGAGATGCCTACTGCAGATCTGTGATATGGATTAGAAGCTCAGAAGAGTTGCTAGAACTGGATTTATAAATTTCGGAGAAGATTGCCTAAGGCGGGTGGACATAATCAAAAGAAAAGCAAGCCCACGACTAAACTCTGATCATTTAGAAATTGGATAGAAAAAAAAAAAAAAAGAGCTGGCAATGGAGACCGAGAATCAGAAACTAGAAAAATAAAACCAGGAGGCTATGGAGCCAAAGGAACCAAGAGAGGAATATATTAAGGAGGATCAACTCATGTTAAATGCTTCCAAAAAGTCCCGGAAGATCGTTTTAACTTGTTTCTTTCATAAACCCTAAGCTCCTTGAAAGTTGGGATTATTTGATTTATTTTTGTATCCTCAGGGCTTGTACTGTGCCTCACACATATAATCAATGATCAGTACATTTGTGTTAAATTGGATAGAGAGACAAAGATACAGAGAGAGAGAGAGAGACAGAAAGAGATACAAAAAGACAACAGAATGTGTCTTTGTGTCTCGAAAAATAAGTAAGGCATATTCCCTTGAACTGTTCTGCAAACCAAACCTGATCTTAGGAAAAGTAAGAAGTTCTACTCCCTTGCTTTTACTCCTGAGCTAACACATTGATTGAGTGCTCAAAATCCCACATTGCTGGGATGTTAAGAGCCTCCTGAAAACATTTTGATAAGTAATATTCACCAGTGTCTCGTCATTCTGAGTCATTTTTGTCTTTATTTAGGTCCTGGATGATGACAAAAAGAGCAATTTGCTTTTCCTCACCTATGTGACTCCATCATACCACCTTGAAGCAGTTGATGGAGTCTGGAGAATCCATTTCGGGGCCACTACAGTTCTGTAATACACTGTAACCACTGATAAGGATGCCCAGCCCCAGTTTCCCATCAAAGAGAAAGATGACTTTGGGCAGGAAGAGACATATCACCTCTTAGAGAAACCACCAGCTTCTCAGTCTGTTATTGTTTTTGCAGAAAGGTGCTACTGCTATCAGGAGAGAATATAGAGGATACCAAAGGAGGAGAGGGTTTGACTTTGTCCTGAGAACATGGAAACCTTCTACACAGCACAAGAGATGTCATGACTTTTGAGTCCAGTGTCCTTTAGTCAGAAACCAAAATAATAGATGTCATTTAAACAATATTTAAAATATTATGACATCCTGTATTATTTAGTTAGACCAGAGGCTAGCAAATTTTTCTGTAAAAGGAAATATTTTAGGCTTTGTGGGCCACACAGTCTCTGTCCCAACTACTCAGCTCTGCCATGGTAGTGCTAAAGCAGCCACAGACAATAAGTAAACGAATGACCTTGGCTATGTTTCCAATTAAACTTTATTTATGGAAAATGAGATGTGCATTTCATATAATTTTCACATGTCATGAAGGATCATTCTTCTTTTGATCATTTTCAGCTACTTAACAATATGAAAAACATTTTTTAGCTCACAGGCCACGTGAAAACAGGGGTGGGCTGTATTTGGCCCACGGACACTAGTTTGGCAACCTCTGATTCAGACAAACAAGAAGATCATGTCGTGAGAAAGATTTTCAGATTCAGAGTTCTGGAGAAAATAATCTGTTTCTTTAACTTTACTTAACTTTAACTTTACTTTAACTTCTCAAATTTATTTGAACGTATAAACACATTTGCCTACATCTGACTTAGTTGGGAATAAAGTATGTCTCCTCAGTTCAGTATTCATTGAACACTTGGCCCCTTCTCATCCATGTAACGATTCAACGTGCATGAATGTAGTGTTTCTATAGAGCAAACTGAAGAATTCTTACCGCTTGACTATGTAAATACCCAAACCAAGAGAGGATATAGTCATTCTAATCACATTTTTTAACTGTATTAATTCATTCAGTAAGTACTTACTTTTTTTTAACATCTTTATTGGAGTATAATTGCTTTACAGTGTTGTGTTAGTTTCTGCTATATAACAAAGTGAATCACGGATATGCGTATGTATATCCCCATATCCCCTCCCTCTTACATCTTCCTCCCACCCTCCTTATCCCACCCCTCTAGGTGGTCGCAAAGCACGGAGCTGATCTCCCTGTGCTATGCGGCTGCTTCCCACTAGCTATCTGTTTTACATTTGGTAGTGTATATATGTCCATGCAACTCTCTCACTTCTTCCCAGCTTACCCTTCCCCCTCCCCATGTCCTCAAGTCCATTCTCTACGCCTGTGTCTTTATTCCTGTCCTTCCCCCAGGTTCATCAGAACCTTTTTTAATTTAGATTCCATATATATATATGTTAGCATACGTTATTTGTTTTTCTCTTTCTGACTTACTTCACTCTGTATGACAGACTCTAGGTCCATCCACCTCACTACAAATAACTCAATTTCGTTTCTTTTTATGACTGAGTAATATTCCATTGTATATATGTGCCACATCTTCTTTATCCATTCATCTGTCGATGGACACTGAGGTTGTTTCCATTTCCTGGCTATCGTAAATAGTGCTGCAATGCATATTGTGGTATATGACTCTTTTTGAATTATGTTTTTCTCAGGGTATATGCCCAGTACTGGGATTGCTGGTTCATATGCTGGTTCTATTTTTAGTTATTTAAGGAACCTCCATACTGTTCTCCATAGTCACTGTACCAAATTACATTCCCACCAACAGTGCAAGAGGGTTCCCTCTTCTCCACACCCTCTCCAGCATTTATTGTTTGTAGAATTTTTGATGATGGCCATTCTGACTAGTGTGAGGTGATACCTCATTGTAGTTTTGATTTGGATTTCTCTAACGATTAGTGATGTTGAGCATCTTTTCATGCGTTTGTTGGCAGTCTGTATATCTTCTTTGGAGAAATGTCTATTTAGGTCTTCTGCCCATTTTTGGATTGGGTTGTTTGTTTTTTTGATATTGAGCTGCATGAGCTGCTTATATATTTTGGAGATTAATCCTTTGTCAGTTGCTTCATTTGCAAATATTTTCTCCCATTCTGAGGGTTGTCATTTTGTCTTGTTTATGGTTTCCTTTGCTGTGCAGAAGCTTTTAAGTTTCATTAGGTCCCATTTGTTTATTTTTGCTTTTATTTCCATTTCTCTAGGAGGTGGGTCAAAAAGGAGCTTGCTGTGATTTGTGTCAAACAGTGTTCCGCCTATGTTTTCCTCTAAGAGTTTTATAGCGTCTGACCTTACATTTAGGTCTTTAATCCATATTTTTGTGTACGGTGTTAGGGAGTGTTCTAATTTCATTCTTTTACATGTAGCTGTCCAGTTTTCCCAGCACCACTTATTGAAGAGGCTGTCTTTTCTCCATTGTATATTCTTGCCTCCTTTGTCAAAGATAAGGTGACCATATGTGCGTGGATTTGTCTCTGGGCTTTCCATCCTGTTCCATTGATCTATATTTCTGTTTTTGTGCCAGTACAATACTGTCTTGATTACTGTAGCTTTATAGTATAGTCTGAAGTCCAGGAGCCTGATTTCTCCAGCTCCATTTTTCTTTCTCAAGATTGTTTTGGCTATTTGGGGTCTTTTGTGTTTCCATACAAATTGTGAAATTTTTTTGTTCTAGTTCTGTGAAAAATGCCATTGGTAGTTTTATAGGGTTTGCATTGAATCTGTAGATTGCTTTGGGTAGTATAGTCATTTTCACAATGTTGATTTTTCCAATCCAAGGACACAGCATATCTCTCCATCTGTTTGTATCATCTTTAATTTCTTTCATCAGTGTCTTATAGTTTTCTGCATACAGGTTTTTTGTCTCCTTAGGTAGGTTTATTCCTAGGTATTTTATTCTTTTTGTTGCAGTGGTAAATGGGAGTGTTCCCTTAACTTCTCTTTCAGATTTTTCATCATTAGTGTATAGGAATGTAAGAGATTTCTGTGCATTAATTTTGTATCCTGCTACTTTACCAAATTCATTGATTAGCTCTAGTAGTTTTCTGGTAGCATCTTTAGGATTCTCTATGTATAGTATCATGTCATCTGCAAACAGTGACAGTTTTACTTCTTTTCCGATTTGGATTCCTTTTATATCTTTTTCTTCTCTGATTGCCGTGGCTAAAACTTCCAAAACTATGTTGAATAACAGTGGTGAGAGTGAGCAGCCTTGTCTTGTTCCTGATCTTAGTGGAAATGGTTTCACTTTTTCACCATTGAGAACAATGTTGGCTGTGGGTTTGTCATATATGGCCTTTATTATGTTGAGGTAAGTTCCCTCTATGCCCACTTTCTGGAGAGTTTTTATCATAAATGGGTGTTGAATTTTTTCAAAAGCTTTTTCTGCATCTATTGAGATTATCATACGGTTTTTCTCCTCCAATTTGGTAATATGGTGTATCACATTGATTGATTTGCGTATATTGAAGAATCCTTGCATTCCTGGGATAAACCCCACTTGATCATGGTGTATGATCCTTTTAATGTGCTGCTGGATTCTGTTTGCTAGTATTTTGTTGAGGACCTTTGCATCTATGTTCATCAGAGATATTGGCCTATAGTTTTTGCGACATCTTTGTCTGGTTTTGGTATCGGGGTGATGGTGGCCTCATAGAATGAGTTTGGGAGTGTTCCTTCCTCTGCTGTATTTTGGAAGAGTTTGAGAAGGATAGGCATTAGCGCTTCTCTAAATGTTTGATAGAATTCGCCTGTGAAGCCATCTGGTCCTGGGCTTTTGTTTGTTGGAAGATTTTTAATCACAGTTTCAATTTCAGTGCTTGTGATTGGTCTTTATATTTTCTATATCTTCCTGGTTCCGTCTCAGAACATTGTGCTTTTCTAAGAATTTGTCCATTTCTTCCAGTTGTCCATTTTATTGGCATATAGTTCCTTGTAGTAATCTCTCATGATCCTTTGTGCTTCTGCGGTGTCAGTTGTTACTCCTCGTTTTTCATTTCATTCTGTTGATTTGAGTTTTCTCCCTTTTTTCTTGATGAGTCTGGCTACTGGTTTATCAATTTTGTTTATCTTCTCAAAGAACCAGCTTTTACTTTTATAGATCTTTGCTATTGTTTCCTTCCTTTCTTTTTCATTTATTTCTTATCTGATCTTTATTATTTCTTTCCTTCTGCTAACTTTGGGGTTTCTTTGTTCTTCTTTCTCTAATTTTGGGTTATCATGTTTTCATTGTCATTTGTCTCTAGATATTTTTTGATTTCCTCTTTGATTTCTTCAGTGATTTCTTGTTTATTTAGTAGTGTACTGTTTAGCCTCCACTTGTTTGTATTTTTTACAGTTTTTTTCCTGTAATTAATATCTAGTCTGGTAGCGTTGTGGTCAGAAAAGATACTTGATACGATTTCCATTTTCTTAAACTTACCAAGGCTTGATTTGGGACCCAAGATATGATCTATCCTGGAGAATGTTCCATGAGCACTTGAGAAGAAAGTGTATTCTGTTGTTTTGGGATGGAATGTCCTATAAATATCAACTAAGTCCATCTTGTTTAATGTGTCATTTAAAGCTTGTGTTTCCTTATTTATTTTCATTTCAGATGATCTGTCCATTGGTGAAAGTGGGGTGTTGAAGTCCCCTACTATTATTGTGTTACTGTCTATTTCCCCTTTTATGGATGTTAGCATTTGCCTTATATATTGAGGTACTCCTATGTTGGGTGCATAAATATTTACAGTTGTTATATCTTCTTCTTGGATTGATCCCTTGATCATTATTTAGTGTCCTTCTTTGTCTCTTGTAATAGTCTTTATTTTAAAGTCTATTTTGTCTGATATGAGAATTGCTCCTCCAGCTTTCTTTTGATTTCCATTTGCCTGGAATATCTTTTTCCATCTTTCAGTCTGTATGTGTCCCTAGGTCTGAAGTGGGTCTCTTGTAGACAGCATATATATGGGTCTTGTTGTTGTATCCATTCAGCCAGTCTATGTCTTTTGGTTGGAGCATTTAATCCATTTACATTGAAGGTAATTATTGATATGTATGTTCCTATTACCATTTTCTTAATTGTTTTGAGTTTGTTTTTTGTAGGTCTTTTCCTTGTCTTGTGTTTCCTGCCTAGAGAAGTTCCTTTAGCATTTGTTGTAAAGCTGGTTTGGTGATGCTGAATTCTCTTAACTTTTGCTTATCTGTAAAGGTTTTAATTTCTCCCTCAAATCTGAATGAGATCCTTGCTGGGTAGAGTAATCTTGGTTGCAGGTTTTTCTCCTTCATCACTTTCAATATGTCCTGCCACTCCCTTCTGGCTTGCAGAGTTCCTGCTGAAAAATCAGCTGTTAACCTTATGGGGATTCCCTTGTATGTTATTTGTTGCTTTTCCCTTACTGCTTTTAATATTTTTTCTTTGTATTTAATTTTTGATAGTTTGATTAATATGTGTCTTGGTGTGTTTCTCTTTGGGTTTTTCCTGTATGGAACTCTCTGTGTTTCCTGGACTTGATTGACTATTTCCTTTCCCACGTTAGGGAAGTTTTCGACTATAATCTTTTCAAATATTTTCTCAGACCCTTTCTTTTTCTCTTCTTCTGGAACCCCTATAATTCGAATGTTGGTGCATTTAATGTTATCCCAGAGGTCTCTGAGACTGTCCTCAATTCTTTTCATTCCTTTTTTTTTTTATTCTGCTCCCTGGCAGTTATTTCCACCATTTTATCTTCCAGCTCACTTATCCGTTCTTCTTCCTCAGTTATTCTGTTACTGATTCCCTCTAGAGTATTTTTAATTTCAGTAATTGTGCTCTTCATCACTGTTTGCTCTTTAGTGCTTCTAGATCCATGTTAAATGTTTCTCGTATTTTCTCCATTCTGTTTCCGAGATTTTGGATCATCTTTACTCTCATTACTCTGAATTCTTTTTCAAGTTGGTTGCCTATTTCATCTTCATTTATTTGGTCTTGTAGTTTTTTACCTTGCTCCTTCGTCTGTAATATATTTTTTGTCGTTTCATTTTTTTTTTTTTTTTGGATGGGTGGTGCTGTATTCCTGTCTTACTGGTTGTTTGGCCTGAGACGTCCAGCACTGGAGTTTGCAGGCAGTTGGATAGACCTGGGTCTTGGTGCTTAGATGAGGACCTCCAGGAAACCTCACTCTGATTGATATTCCCTGGGGTCTGAGGTTCTGTGTTAGTCCAGCAGTTTGGACTCAGAGCTCCCACCACAGGAGCTTGGGCCCAACCTCTGGCCTGGGAACCAAGATCCCACAAACTTTGTGGTGTGGTTAAAAAAAAAGAAAGAAAGAAAAAAAGGAGCAGTATAATATCAAAGAATAAAAAATATTTTATGAATAATAAAACTATATTTGAAACAACTGCAACAAGGTAAAATAAAATCACAACAGAAAAAAGAAAAAAAAGGTGAGGGGGGGGAAACAGGCCAAAAGGAGAGATCACTAACAAAGTATAAAGAATAAAATAAAATTAGAAAAATAAAAGATTTATCAGGAAAAATAAAAATATAAAAGAATCAACAACAATGAATCAACAAGCTAAAACAGAACCTAATCTAAAAGAGGAAAAACGAAAAGAAAAAGAAAAAAAAAAAGCCTTGGCTATGGGGGTGGAGTTTAGGTGGGGGGTGGAACTTAGGCAGGGGCGAGGTTTAGGATGGGGCAGGACCTGGGGGGGTGACGTTTGAGCATGGGGCGGGGCCTCTGCTTAGGACTGGCCCAAAGGGGAGAGGCAGCATGTGGAAAGGAGGGCCTCTGGAGTGTGGAGTTCCGGAGTTTGGAGATAAGGCCCTGCGTGTGGGTGTGTGGGTAGGGTTTAGGCCCAGTGCATTGGAGGGGGTCTCCGAGTGTAACCTGGGTGGGTTTGCAGGGGCAGGGCTTGAGCTCTGTGCTGCAGGAGGGAGGCTCTGAGGGCAGAGGATTTGCAGGGGCAGGGCTTGAGCTCTGTGCTGCAGGAGGGAGGCTCTGAGGGCAGAGGATTAGGCCTTGGAGCCGGACAGGCTCCCCAGTGCCTAAGTGGACAGTGAAAGCGCTGGCCCCATTTCCTTCTGTTCCTTTGTGCCCCCCCCATCTCCCCCCAGGGTCTCTCCCATCCCTGCTGGACCCCTAGCCACTGGACCCCTAACCATGGGTGGGTCCCGCTGGGTGCAGGAACTCCTTCCCTCCCCTAGCCACCCCTTAGGGGTGCTGGTCCCGGAGGTCCAGCCTTTACTTTTGCTCCCCCTTCTCTCCCTCCCACTCTCCTCAGGACCCACATGGCTGGAGGGGGTGGACAGAGGATCAGGCCGGGGATCTCAACAGGTTCCTGGGAGTCCAAGTGGGTAGGGGAAACCTGGCCACGCTCCCTTTTGATCCTCTGTCCTCCCAATGGTTCCCCAATTTCTCCCCTCAGGCGTGGGATCCCTTCCCCTCCACTAGCCGCCCCTCAGGGGTGCCAGTCCCGTCCCGCCTCCACTTCTCCCCCTTCACTCCCCCCACACCCCACATCCTACCTGGTCTCTGGGGGCTCCTCCTGTCCCCTTAAGTGTCCATGGTCCCCCACTGGTGCCTGGTAGGTGCCCTAGTTGTGAGGAGACGCGAATTCCAGGTCCTCCTAGTACACCATCTTTACTCCACCTCTCAGTAAGTACTTATTAATAATCATTTTTACATAGTGCAGTACTGAGTGTTAGAGAGTTAGAGATAAAAGAGGTTAGAAGATAGATAGATAGATAGATAGATAGATAGATAGATAGATAGATGAAAAATCTAGTGGCTGATAGGTGTCAGTGAGACTTGTTTGACAGTAATTGTATTACAGTATAAATGTAGTCATTTAAGCCACAGTTAGGTAGTTAGACAAAACTAAATTTAAATCCGAGCTCTTTTGTTTCCCTGATGTGTGACCTTGAGCTGATTACATAAACCATATAAGCTTCAGTTTCCTCTTTTTAAAATGGGCATAATAATACCCACCTCCCAAGGAGGAGCTGTGGGAATTAAATAAGACATAGTGTATGTAGATCAGCTAGCATGGTACCTGTACATGATAGGTAATCAGTAAACAATAGCTGTTGTATTACACCAATATGAAGGTGCGTAATTTGTTCTAAAGGAGCACCAAAGGCAAAGTAGAGTAGCCCTGTGAGTCAAGAACTTGCGAATACAAATGAAAACCCACAAACCTGAAGCTTGATGCCTGGTAGAGAAGATTTGGGTGAAAATAAAAGCAGAAGTGACATTGTCACAGGAGCTTACAATAAGGCAGCTGGCTAGTTGTCTTGCCTTTGCCAGCTGCTGGATTGTCTAAGGAGCTCTGCCTATAGGTCTAATTCTCCAAGTTCCCCAAGACTTAAATGCCAGTTTTGACTAGGGAGAAAGTGTGTCATCAGTATCAGCCCCAGCGTCGTGCTTCCTTCTAGCCAGGTCAGCTGTGAGCTTTGGATATCTGCAGGTCCCTCCTATTATGCCTCCCACTCCATGTTTGTCCAATTCTGGGCTTCCACCCTAACCTCCACACCTTCAGTCTCTGCTCATTCTGCCTTGCATCCAGGCTTCCTGTAGATTTGGGACACTCTCTTGAACCCTGGTCTTTTTGACCATGATTCTGATGTCTTGTTTAATACAGAGGGCTGTATTAAATACAGAATACAGAGGGCTGTATTCTGCTGTTCACACCCCTGCCGTGATCTCCTTAAACTATGATACACCCGTGCCTCAGCCTTCATGCTGGACTTCTTAGTATTAATAGCTTCTTGAACTTCACCTTGGTAAGAGACATCAGGTCTTGAACAGCCCAGCTGCCCTAATCCAAGCCGGCTTCTGTATTCACAGCCCATGCCCTGAGGAGAGCTCTCCACTCCCTTCGGGGCTCATGCTGTCTCTCCACTGGCCATGTGTTGTCAGCTAGTTCTAGCATGCTTTGTGATCCTGTTATGGCCACATCAATAATGCTTTCCCAATACAAATGACAGAATTAATAGCACAGGGCCACAATGTAGGGGTAATGGAGAACTTCAACATCTACTGACAAGCTCATTCTGCTGAAAAGTGAACGTCAAAGTTGGCATGACTTAAATTTAAACTAATTGCTTATTGAAAAGGTACTATTCTATGCTTAATTCTAACCAGCTAAGAAGAATGTGTTGGTGAAGTGGAAGTGACAGACAACTTAAAGTGACCACAGTATCCTTGAATTTGTAGTAGCCAGAGAAGGCAATTCTTCACTTGCTAACCGGATACAAAGAAAACTTGAGCAAGTTAAGAGAATATATGGACATAAGGCTCTATCTGGCCAGGAACTAGGAAAGAAAGCTCAAGAGGAGTAAAGTGACTTGAAATTTAAATTCTTATGAAGCCAGTGATTTCAATAAAGAAAAGGGAGCATCTAAAAAAGATCAATGTGGCTGCTCAAGAAGTGTTCTGATTAGCTTGTATTTTTAAAGGACATGTACACAAATAGATAGCAGGAGGGGGAGGCCTCACTCTAAAGAAGGAAATAATGTGAAAATAATGTCAGAGGACTTAAAGGCCAGAGAAAACTAGACTCTGGGAAAAGTACTGAAGACAATTTTTGTTTGTTTTTTGCTTAGGGATATAGTAAGAATAATAATAGAGAAGGGGTAGCACAACCCAACTACTGAATGGGGCAGACTGTCTGATGTTAATAGGTAGCTAAAAACCAAAATCATTCAATTATAGCATTTACTAGATGCTAAGGTACAAGGCTTTTCCCACACATTTTTAATAATTCTAAAATGAGAAAGTGTCTTCAATAGATGTATTTAACGTGGTAGTGTTTTGTGGGGAAGGCTCTAAAAACAGTAAGTGATGGTGTATCATACAAGGAGTTGAAGAATAGAAGAGCAGCAAGTACTAGAGACAGGACTGAGACAAGAGAGGAAAACTGTGGTCAAAACCTCTAAGAAAGGGTAAAAAGAGACTTCTCTGGGCCCACAGAAGCCAAGTCACTGTACAGGTATGTCACAGAGGCAGGGAGAATGATGTCTTTGTCAGTTGGAGCTACTATAACCAATACCATAGACTTGTACAAAAAGCATTTATTTCTCTGTTCTGAAGGCTAGTAAGTCCAAGCTCAAGGTGCCAGCTGATTTGGTATCTGATGCAGATGAGCACCTTCTTGTATCCACACAGAGAGAGAGAGAGATCATCTCTCCTTATAAGGGCACTAATCCCATTCATGGGGTCAGATAATGGCTTGCCCTGGGCAGGACATTTTGAACTGTGCCTGGCACACAGCACATGAGTACTATTGTGTCCTGCCTCTTCTGAATCCCTGCTGTAGTCGACATAAAGCCCCAGTGCTCCAAAGTCCAACTTAGTTAGCTATAGTTAGCCCTTGGAGGGCTCCTCTAAGAAGATATTTAGGTCAAGATATAGGTCTCAGGTCACAAACCAGGAAAAGACATTGCAAAGTGGTATAAGACTTCTAGATTACAAAAAAAAAAAAAAGACAGGAATGGTCCAAATAAGTAACCAGAAATCAAAGTAGCCAGGAGACAGAGACTTTGCCAGAATGAATTCAGGGGAGAATTGGAGCTATGGTCTTATTTCTTCTACTAAGTCTATGTAACCTGTTTAAAAGAAGGAATTCAGAGAACCCATAGATTAGTTGGCCATGGAGGAAATTGTCCCAGTCACATATGATTAGACTTTTAGAAACTGTGATGTGCCCAGGTGGTCCCTATGCAACTGGAATGTAAGGGGTTTAGTACCTAAGGAAGGGACCATGTCCTTTCATGATTTTAACTCTAGTTTCTATTGCATTAATGGTGGTAGAACAAATGTTTTCAAATGGCAGAGGATTTGTCGTTTTCTATCAAAAGCAATGATCTTGATACTTAAAGATGTAGTCCTTACCTTAGTTGTCTTCTCGCATGAATCCCTCTTTCTCAGCTGCCCTTTCTGTAGGACATCCATGTAGTTTTGAGAAAGCTGACTCCACCTTTATCACCAGAAGATAGCGCATGTGGTCCAGACTAAGTCAATGAGTGAATTTCATCCCCTTGGCCCCAGTGACCACTTCATGTATGGGCATGTAACCTAAGTCAGTCCAATCAACGAAAGAGAATGTCAGGATTTTTCTGCTAAGGCAAAGACACTTTCCTCTAGAAGTGAATGCAGAAGCATGTAACCTGGGAGTTCTTGGACACCATCTAGGGACCAGGAGGGGAGAGTCTCTTGGGAGAGTCTACTGAGAATGGAGCTGTCACCAGGGACTAAAGCAAAGAAATGAAGAGGGAACCATCAGGTCCTCTCCACATTGTGTGAGCCACCTAACCATACATGGCCCTGAAGCCTTTGAACTTTTCTACTAACAGGAGGCAATAAATTCAATATTTTGTTTAAGTCAATTTGAGTTAGATTTCTCTTTCTTGAAACCAAAGCATCATCTCTGATTCAAAAGGATAGAACAAACATGATTAAGAAGGAATGGGGGACTTCCCTCGTGGTGCAGTGGTTAAGAATCCGCCTGCCAGGGCTTCCCTGGTGGTGCAGTGGTTGAGAGTCCGCCTGCCAATGCAGGGGACACGGGTTCATGCCCCAGTCCGGGAGGACCCCACATGCCATGGAGCGGCTGGGCCCGTGAGCCATGGCTGCTGAGCCTGTGCATTCAGAGCCTGTGCTCTGCAACGGGAGAGGCCGCAACAGTGAGAGGCCCGCGTACCGCAAAAAAAAAAAAAAAGAATCCGCCTGCCAATGCAGGGGACACGACTTCAAGCCCTGGTCCAGGAGAATCCCACATACCATGGAGCAACTAAGCCCGTGTGCCACAACTACTGAGCCTGTGCTCTAGAGCCCACAAGTCACAACTACGGAGCCCAAGTGCCACAACTACTGAAGCCTGCGTGCCTACAGCCGGTGCTCCACAACAAAGAGAAGCCACCGCAATGAGAAGCCTGTGCACAGCAACAAAGAGTAGCCCCTGCTCTCTGCAACTAGAGAAAGCCCATGCACAGCAACAAAGAGTGGCACCCGCTCTCCACAACTAGAGAAAGCCTGTGCGCAGCAACGAAGACCCACTGCAGCCAAAAATAAATAAATAACTAAATGAAATTTATAAGGAAAAAAAAAGAAGGAATGGAATAAATTTCCGATGGATTAAAGAGTTAAATATGAAAAATGACCCATACAAGAGAAGTGATATGTCTTGAAAAGATGAAAGTGGTGTAAGCATTTCTTGACCTTAGAGTGGTAAAAATCTGAGTGAAAAAATAAAGGTTTATGGTTTGTAAAAGAAAAACATTTATAGATTTGACTACTTAAAACTTTTTAGTTTATGTAGATGAAACAGTACCACAAACAAAATTAAAATATAAATGAGAGCTAGAACTTTTGCAACTAGATATATATGTGACAAAGAGCAAATTTTACAAATTTGAGCAAAGAGCAAAATCTTACAAATTTATAAGAATAATACAACATTTCAAAAGAAGTGTGGGTAAAGAACACGAAAGCCATGTGGGTAAAGAACATGAAAAGGCAAAAAGAAAAAAAGGAGTTCGATTGGTCCAGTCTTAGTAGTAATTAAAGGCAGACTGGAATGGATCAAGTGAAGACTCCATAAGTAGAAATATAAAGTAAAACCAGATGGCTTTGTACCTAACAAATTGTCAAGAACTTTAAAATGATAACTTCCATGAATAAAGATTCAGGGAAATAAACACACTTATACAATATACATGCTTATACAATATGGGGCATGTAAATTGGTTCAAGCATTCTAGAGAGCAATTTGGCATTGTGTATAAAAAAATTTTAATGTGTGCAAACTATTTAACACAGTAATTTCATTTTTAAGACTTCATCCTAAGAAAATAACCAGAAACACTCACAAAATTTAATGTAGAAGAATATTTAGTAGAGCATGCCTTCTTTATAATATTGAACACTTGGAGATAACCTAAGGGTCCAAAAAGAAGTATTCTATAAATTGTAATATATTCCTTTGATGAAATCTATGCATCCAGTGAAAAGAAGATTATGGAAGATGTCATGATATCAGAAAATGTTGGTAATTTATTTTTAAATATATCTGCTCAGAAAAAAAGACTGGATGGATACACAGAAAAATATTGTTAGTGGTAATATCTCAATAGTGGACTTACAATTGATTTTCTTCTTCATGAGTTTTGAATATTTTAAATCCACTTCAGTAAGTGACCATGTCGTGAATATCTTTTTAGGCACTGAAATGCCAAGCCCAATGCTCTAGACAGAGCAGGCACTCAACAAATATATGGTGAACTGTTTAGGATGATCAATTGCTAGTTAAAAATGTAACAAGGTTGTCTTGTGGGGTAGTGAGCTCACAAGAGTTGTCTAAGCAGAAACTAGCTGGCTGGCTGTTATACTAAAGACTTCCATTTCATAAAAAAAACTTCTGTACCTTGCCCAACTCCATTTTCTTCCCAGCCATTACCTGCTTCCCTTACAGCCAAACTTCCAAGAGGAGTCTTCACTTGATCCATTCCAATCTGCCTTCTAATGCTGTAGAAACTGTGTTCATCAGATCTAATTACCAAACCTTATCACTCATCCTACCCCAGAGAGAACTGTTGATCATTTCCTCTTTGAAGGTCTCTTCTCCCTTTACTTGCAGACCTCTGTCCCGTTCTTACGCTATCTCTCTGCTCCTTCCCAGTCTCCTCCTCTGGCTCCTCTTCCTCTGACAGCTGCCTGCATGCTTTTTTTTTTCAAGGTCTTGGCACTCTTCTCACTGTATGCCCTCCTCAGGGTATCCCATCCGTTCTGAGGACTTAACTACCAGTGGACACTGACTTCTGAACCTATATATTCAGTCCAAACTTCTCTCCCGATCTGCAGACGTGTCTTTCATTTGCCATTGGATGTCCTATAATCACTGCAAATTTAATATGCTACTCATCCTCCTCCCCCCACCTTCTTGCTCTCCTTCTCTTATTTAGCTTAGTTAATATCATTACACTTCAACCTTGGCCTCTCTCCCCTACTCCCAAATGCCTATCTAATCAATAACTATGTCCTCAATGCTACTTCTAAATCTCCCTTGGATTTGTCACTACTTTTCATCCTGTTGCTGCTATGGTGATTCAGACCATAATCCTTTCCTTAGACTATTACAGTGACCTTCTAATTGGCTTTCTTGGCTCCAGTCTACCCTTACTCTAGTTCAGCCGTCATCTTGCTACTAAATTTTTATGTATTTATTTTTAATATGAATAATCACATCCCTTCCCTATTTAGGAACCTCTGATACCTTTCATACTTATTGTCTTCAGGGGAGAGTCCAAGTTCCTTAGCTGTAAATCAAGGTTCTTCTCAATATGGCTACATCCTACCTTACCAGTTATTTTCAGCCCACACAAGACTTCCCTCTCTTCTCTGAACACAGTTTGCCTTTGCACACTTTTGTGCCTTTCCCCATCCTATTCCCCTAAGTATCTTCTCTCCTCAGCCAACTCATTTCCTCCTTCAGTGCCCAACCCAAACTTCACTGCCTCTAGGAAAAGAAACCCCCTCTGCAGCTTCCAAGTCAGACATTAGGACAAAAGATATGGTATTTAAATCAGTGGATCATATGATACCGCTTATATGTGGAATCTGAAAAAAAGGGTACAAATGAACTTATCTACAAAACAGAAATAGAGTTACAGATGTAGAAATCAAACTTAAGGTTTTCAGGGGGTAAGTGGCGGGGGGATAAATTGGGAGATTGGGATTGACATATACACACTACTATATATAAAATAGATAACTAATAAGGACCTACTGTATAGCCCAGGGAACTCTACTCAATACTCTGTAATGGCCTATATGGGAAAAGAATCTAAAAAAGAGTGGATATATGTATATGTATAACTGATTCAATTTGCTGTACACCTGAAACTAACACAACATTGTGAAGCAACTATACTCCAATAAAAATTTAAGAAATAAAATAAAACAAAGCAATGGACTGTATGGGAAATTGCAGATGACTAAGCCCAAGGGGACTCCCAGCATTCAGAAATCAGGAAGGACCCACCAAAAGAAACTGAGAAGGAATAAACAATGAAGTAGAAGGAAAGCCAGTGTGGTGTGCTGGAAGCAAAGTGAAGAAAATGTTTCAACAGAAAGGAACTAATCGTTAGTGCCAAGTAGCTGCTGTAAGGTGAGGATGGACAACTGACCACTGGATTTGACAACAGAGAGGTCACTGCAACCTTCACAGGTGTGTTTGCAGTAGTAGAATGGGGGACAAAGGCTGACTGGATTGGCTTCAGGAGAGTCTGAAATGAGGAAGTTGATGTTCTTTGAATGGGTGAAGTAGTAGATGAATGAAGAAATAATGTCTTAGAGGGACTTCCCTGGCAGTCCAGTGGTTAAGACTCCATGCTTCCAATGCAGGGAGCGCAGGCTCGATCCCTGTTCGGGGAACTAATATCCTACAAGCCGCGTGGCGTGGCCAAGTTAAAACAAAAAAAAAGATATCTTAGAGAGGATTCTATAATTGGTCAGGAACCAAAATAGATTAGTTATTTTGAACTCTTAGAGTCTCTGAAAAGTTTCCAAATAGAAACAAGGATGCAATTTGGTGGTGCAAAGTTTTTCTTAAGTGACAAGGGAATTCAGAGTAGGATTACCAAGGCAGTAGGGTTAGTCTAGGGAAGTTTCTATGTGAGTTCTCTGTAATGGTTGCATTTTATCTATTACAGACCTGGTTCACAAAGGCCTTCATGCAGGACTTCTCAGAAGCTTCAGGGAAGAGCTGTCCCTGCAGGCACTTGGGTGTAGAATTTTCAGAGACTATTTCCAACACCTCCTGCTGGTGTATAGAGGTGCTGATAGGTCTATAAGGCTGGCTCTCATGCTTTTGGAGGCTGGGCAGCACCAAGGCTGAATGGTTGGGAAGAGGTAAACAGGAAATATCTGACTCACACAATGTAGTGCATTTGCAAATGCTGTATTTGGAAGTATTTCTATATAAAAATTTTATACTGAAATCATAATGGAGGTGGACTAAGTATTCACCTACCTATATTTGATGAATAGGTAGGCTGTTCTTACCTGCTGCCTCCTAGAGATGAAATATGGAGAATACAAACTTTGGGTAGACCAGACCCAAGCTTTGATTTTGTGCTGTTACCTGTGTGACATTTTTCAAACTGTTAGAGTTTCAAAAAGTAGTTTGATACAGATCCCATGTAGAATGTGTTTTTACTTACATGACTGAAGAGAACCCATGGACCATATATTTCCCTTTATACAATTATTTATGTTGACATCTAGGGCCTGGATTATGGAATAGAACCAGTTATAGAATATTGAAGAACCTCCTGTTATACCATGTTTCCTGTGGTTCCCCAAACGCACAGGATGGTCTTATATGTGCCTTTGCTTGTGCTGTGCCCTCTACCTGGGATACCCAAATCCCCTTCTTCCTGGCATGCTCAGATCTAAGAGGCCTTTCTCACCCTCTCAGAGAGAGATCAATCCCCTCTCTGTTGTCCCCACACTACTTTCATGTGTCACTCCATCTCTACACCAACCACACTTAACTACAGCTGTTTACTCTTCTGGCTCCCTCACTGGGCTGAGTTTCCTGAAGTCAGTGATTTTGTCTTCCTCTTCTATCTTTTACATCTAGAGTAGTGTTTGCACATTTTGGACACACAATCCATATTTGTTGAATGGATGCATGAGTGCTTGAGAGTATGAATAAATGAATGAGTGAGTGGATGAATACATGAAAAGATTAGAAAAATGTTACCCCACAGATGGAAGCTCATACAAACATGAAAGTGTCAATGACTTTACATATACACAGAATTAGTGCATGGAATGGTACTTTCCAAGTACAATTGAGATGACAAGATTACTGTAGCATAATGCATGTAAAGAGGAGAGTGATACATACAAACGACTAGTAATGTGTGTGGCGCAAGGTGCTGAGCACTGTGCTGATTAAAATGAGCTGGGTGGGCTTCCCTGGTGGTGCAGTGGTTGAGAGTCCGCCTGCCGATGCAGGGGACACAGGTTCGTTCCCCGGTCCGGGAAGATCCCACATGCCAAGGAGCGGCTGGGCCCGTGAGCCATGGCCACTGAGCCTGCACGTCTGGAGCCTGTGCTCCGCAACGGGAGAGGCCACAACAGTGAGAGGCCCGTGTACTGCAAAAAATAATAATAATAATAATAAATAAAATGAGTTGCGTGATAGGAATTGATTGGTTTTCATCTAGACTTGGGAGAGAGATTTGATCTGTGGAACAGAATGAACATTTTGGCCCATGTGATTTCTTTTTTTCTTTCTTATTTTATTTTATTTTATTTATTTTATTTTTGGCTGCATTGGGTCTTTGTTGCTGCGTGCAGGCTTTCTCTAGTTGCGGTGAGCAGGGGCTAGCGGTGCACAGGCTTCTCATTGTGGCGGCTTCTCTTGTTGCGGAGCATGGGCTCTAGGCGCGTGGGCTTCAGTAGTTGCAGCACGTGGGCTCAGTACTCGTGGCTCGCGGCTCTAGAGCACAGGCTCAGTAGTTGTGGTGCACGGGCTTAGTTGCTCCACAGCATGTGGGATCTTCCCCAACCAGAGCTCGAACCCGTGTCCCTTGCATTGGCAGGCAGATTCTTAACCATTGCGCCACCAGGGAAACCCCTTGTGATTTCTTTTAAGCAAGGTATTTTTCATCTTAAAATTTAAGGGCAAGGTACACCTTAATAAGCTTGTTTATCTAAAGCATGGCTTCATTGTAAAACAAAACAAAAAAAAGGAAAAACCAGCTATTACACCTTTAAAATGGAAGTTACATTGAACTAGTCATTTCATTCCCGCATGCCTCAGTTTCTTCTATGCATACTTTGTATGCATGATAATAATAAATGATAATAGCCCTTACTAGTATTTACACTATAAAAGGGCTGTTAATGTAAATTAGATAGTATAAAATGGGTTATGATGTCTTCTTTGAAAGACAAGCACTATACACAAATGGCATATTATTATTTAGTTTTTCCTTTTCAATCTCGTTAAATGAGAATTAGATGAAAACTCTGCCCCTTAAGCAATATCCAGTGGGAAAATGATTATTGAGTCGAGTAAAATGAAAAAAAAAATCTTCAGCTGAAAAGTCAGTTTGTGCGGCTTAGCTGGTCTGTGCACAAGACAAAAATATTGTCTTTATCTGATGTTTACCACTGCTTTTTATCTCCTCTCTGTGCCGTAATCACAAACTGAAGACAGTTAAGCCTTTCAGTTCAGTCATAGTGTGCATTTTAGAGAACACAGATATCCTGGAATGATTACAATTGAGAAATAATGTTTCATTTAATCAAGCCGTGCGGCCAGTTTTGCTATTGATTTAGGGCTAATTCAGCTACTAGTTCTTAGGTTTGGGGTAGCTATCACTGCAACCTTTTCGGGTTAGTTACTGCCATTGCCTCTGTGCGCTCCCTGTTTGCACCATCCAGGCCAGAGCTTCCTTATCTTCTCCTTGGAATACAGGTTACTAAGAGGGGTTGAGGGTATAAGATTTTGGGAGTCGTCGTGAATGTCAGAAATGTCACTTCGTTGTCATGAAGGGGCGAGAACTGAAACAACGCAATGGAGGATTCAGGATAACAGAGCTGGTGGTGATAGGGCCACCTGTCCAACACAGCTATGCCTGGCCTCTCTGTGCATAATAGCTCCAGCCTACTTCTAGTTCCTGGTCCCTGTTCTCTGACTGCTCCCTGCTCCTCCTCTCTCATCCAAACCCCTTATGGTGTTCACCCATTGTATCTAGGCTCACGTTCACTCCCTAGGACCAACCTCAGCACTGCTGGTAGTTGTGATTATCTGTTTTCCCCCAACCCAAATTCAGAGATTTTGGCTTCTGGATTTTGCTCTCAGAGATGACCCCTGCCTAGCCAGCTGTGGGCCAGCTATCTGCTCTAAGGTGACCAGACTCCTCTCCCCTCCCTCTGACTGGTCCCAATACATGAGCTATGGCAATAGGTGTGACAGTTGTGTCTGATCAGGTTTTTATCAATACCCATGAAGGTCATTTCATTGGTGGGCTGCTCAGAGAGGTCAGAGCCCAGGAAGCCTGTGTGAAGTTTAGAGGCCTAGAGAAGGGGCAGGTGCAGAAGAAGAGTACGAAAGGCAGATTTGGTTTACTGGACAGTTTTAGCCACTTCCAGCACCAGTTGCAAGACCCCAGCCCAACACAAAGGCCATGCCTACCAAGAGCATCTCCATGTGGTAACTGAGCTAATGTAAAAGTGGTGAGGGAGGGCTTCCCTGGTGGCGCAGTGGTTGAGAGTCCGCCTGCCGATGCTAGGGGACGCGGGTTCGTGCCCCGGTCCGGGAAGATCCCACATGCCGTGGGGCGGCTGGGCCCGTGAGCCATGGCCGCTGAGCCTGCGCATCCGGAGCCTGTGCTCCGCAACGGGAGAGGCCACAACAGTGAGAGGCGCGCGTACTGCAAAAACAAACATACAAACAAAAAAAGTGGTGAGGGAGCCTTCGTAGTGGCACCATTTCCCTACCTTTGGGAAGAAAATCTAGGGATTATATCTTCTACTTTTTTTTTTTTTGCGGTACGCGGGCCTCTCACTGTTGTGGCCTCTCCCGTTGTGGAGCACAGGCTCTGGATGCACAGGCTCAGCGGCCATGGCTCACGGGCCCAGCCGCTCCGCGTCATGTGGGATCTTCCTGGACCGGGGCACGAACCCGTGTCCCCTGCATCGGCAGGCGGACTCTCAACCACTGCGCCACCAGGGAAGCCCTATATCTTCTACTTTTAAAGCAAATTGTTTAAAACAGTTGTCTACATTCAGGTTCCATTTATTCCTCAGCTTGCTGTGACCTGCCTTCTGCCTCCACTGACCCCGCTCTCACCCAGCTGGTCAAACACCTCCTTGGTGCTCCCTCCATAGGTGCTCCTCAGACTTTTCCTACTTGATCTCTTGACAGCATTTACCTTTGTTGACCATAACCTACTTGTTGAAATGTGCTTTTCCCTTGTTCTCTATGATATCTCACTCTTTTTGTACCCTCTGGCTGTACTTTTTTCAGGGATCCTTTCTCTGCCCATATATATTTTTTTAATTAATTAATTAATTTATTTTTTGGCTGCGTTGGGTCTTCGTTGCTACGCGCAGGCTTTCTCTAGCTGTGGTGAGCGGGGGCTACTCTTCGTTGAGGTACGCAGGCTTCTCATTGCGGTGGCTTCTCTTGTTGCGGATCATGGGCTCTAGGCATGCAGGCTTCAGTAGTTGTGGCTCATGGGCTCAGTAGTTGTGGTTCACGGGCTTCGTCGCTCTGCGGCATGTGGGATCTTCCCAGACCAGGGATCGAACCCATGTCCCCTGCCTTGGCAGGCAATTCTTAACCACTGCACCACCAGGGAAGTCCCTCTCTGCCCATGTTTTAAGTTTTGGTGCTCCTCTGGGTTCTCTTCTGAGCCCTTTTCTCTTCGGTGACACTCTCCCTGTGTATCGCTTTCATCCCCTTGGATTCTATTGTTGCCTACCGTGTACTGATGCTTCCTAAGCCTGTATTCTCAGACTTCAAAATCAACCTGCCTACTCGTGCCCGGAGAGTATTCCCCAGGCATTACAAATCAAACATGACCACGACTGGTCTCATCCCTTTAGTAAGTGTCTTAGTGAGTGATGTCACTGTCCACCCAGCTGTTCAAGTCAAAAACCTGAGTGGCAGTTTTGACTTCTTCCCTTCAAAACTCCAGCATTTAAGCAATCAGAGATTTCAGTAGATTGTACCTCCTCTATGACATGGCTTGTAAGGCTCTGTATAAATTGGTTCTGTTTACCTTTCCAGTCTCATCTCTGACCACGCTGTCTCAGCTATCCTGAACTGTTTTCAGTATTCAGATAATCAGTGATTTCTGTCACCTTCAAAACGTGCATCCTTCACTGAAACAGATCTTCCTCCACTGAAACAGATCTGCCCCACCTCTTTATTTGACTAACTCCTCGTACCTTGGAAGTCTCCACGTAGAAGTTACTAACTTCCAATTCTCGCAAATTCTGGGTTAGATGTCCCTCCTAGAGCTCTTGGTACTCTTCTCTTCATAACACACTGCTTTATCAGAGCTGCCTTTCCAGTTTCTACCTTGCCCTCTACTGCAAGCTCTACTGGAAGGTTTCTGTAAGCAGGAAACATGTTTATCCTATTCACCTTTGTACTCGTAGCACCAACAAAGTATCTGGTACAAAATAGACGCTCAGTGAATGAAAATAAATATTAGAAGTATCACTGTGAGAGTAGAAAATAAATTTCCAATCAGAGGTTGCAATTAGGATTTTAGAAAACAAAGATTTATCAAGTCCCTCTAACATCAAAGGGATGAAGATTATCTAAAACTATTCAGAAGAATTTATCAGCATTAGAATCATGAGCAGAGAGTAGTTAATAGAGGTAGATTTCAAATCTGTCCTTTATGGGCTTCTTTTCTAGAGTTCAATATCCAGACTGTCTGAGCCATGTTTTGGGGTCACCCAAGCATTCCATCCTCCTGACTTCCCATAAACTTTTGGATTCATAACGCACTCCATACTTCAGAACATGGGGATAGGAATAAGGTAAGTGTTAGCTTTTCTGTTTTTTCCTCTATTATTTCATTTTCAACCATATGCTATACTTGTAGAGTAACAATTTTTAGTCTCTCTCTGGAGTCTTGATCAGGAGGTATGACCAGCTCCCCTGCTAGTCTAGCTGGCCTCACAATGTTTGAATATCCTATGCATATGAAGAAATGTTGCAAAGTCTCTTGAGGTATTATGTCCTTTCATATTTTCTTTTTTATTTCATGGCTATCTAAATTCTTTATCATCGTTCTATTGATTTTTCCTAATATGATTCCACACAGAAAAAAGTGAGTTTTGAGAAACCAGAAAGACTTGCTTCCCACTCGGGGACACCTTTTGGGCCAGATGCACAGTAAGAATGCAGGGCATGAGCAGTGCAGTCAAACTTCAAAAACAACTCTGCTTTAGCCACACTGCATATGGGTAACTGCTCACTCCACCTCCACTGTCAACATTCGTGAACCCCCTCCCTGCTTTAGTTTTTCATTTAAAAAAGACTTATTATTATTTATTTATCTTCATATTTATTTATTGCTTATCCCCTAACTAGAATGTAAGCTTTATGAGGACAGGGATATTTTTTTGGTTCACCACTATATATGCTCAGCACTTGGAACAATAACTGGTACATGGTAGGCACTCAATAGATATTGTTGATGAATGAATGGTGTCTTTTAAAAAAAATTTTAAGAGGCTGATGCACACCCAGGCCTCTAGGGATCTAATGCAAATCTGGTTTCAGCTTTGTTGCCCTTAACACTTTGATTGATGGCTAAGATGATAACATTGACCGGGTGCTGAAGGAATTTACAGATGATGCACAGCTAGAAAAGATAACAAATAAGTTGGATGATGCAATCAGGATTCTCGTCCCCCTTATCAAATCCTGAAAAAATATAACAATGAATCACATCTAACAATATAAAGTTTACCAGGGACAAATATAAAGTACTCAAAGATCTCCAAATTCAACTGTACAAGTACAGGTTGGGGACAAGGTGACTTACAATAGCTCACGTCGGAAGATTTAGAGCCTTCTGTTGACTGTGAGTAGATGATGAGTCAACACAGTGTGATGTAACTTCCACAAAACAAAAATCAATCTTTTGTTGTATTAAGAGAAATACAGTGTTCAAGTCGGGGAGTAGTTCTCTAGTTCTCACTAGTGATCAGGTCACATTTGCTCTGTTTTATGAATTCTGATCTTCAGCCTTTAAGAAAGACATTGATAAATAAAAGGTTATTCAAGAAGAGTAAAAAGGGTAAGATGAGATCTTGTAATCAGTGTCATATCAGAAATGATTAAAGGATCTAAGAGTCGGTGTGGGTGTGTGAGGAGGACGGTGATAGCTAGCACATGTAGCTGCCTTCCAAAGTTAAAAGGGCTGTCCTGCAAGAAGAGATTAGATTTCGTCTGGGTAATCCCAAATGACAGATGGAAGACCCTTGAGTAGAAGATGTAAGTATGTATATTACAACCTGTTAGAATTTATCAACAATTCTGTTTTGCCCAGTAATCAAGTGGACAACTGGTGGAGGTTGTAAGTTCCCTGACCCTGGTGGTATTCAGGCAAAAGCTGGGCACTCATGCCTCATGTCCTGAATACACTTGTGATAGAAGTTCAAACACTGCAGTGAGGGATTGGGTTAATCACAATAGCAAACTCATACTAAGTGCTTACTCTATGGTAGGTACCATAAAAAGTGATTAATGTGGGTTATTTTTTGGCTGCGTTGGGTGTTCGTTGCTGCGCACAGGCTTTCTCTAGTTGCGGCGAGCGGGGGCAACACTTTTGTTGTGGTGCGTGGGTGTCTCATTGTGGTGGCTTCTGTTGTTGCCGAGCACAGGCTCTAGGCGCGCGGGCTTCAGTAGGTTGTGGCTTGTGGGCTCTACAGCACAGGCTCAGTAGTTGTGGCGCACAGGCTTAGCTGCTTGCAGCATGTGCGATCCTCCCGGACCAGGGCTCGAACCCATGTCCCCTGCATTGGCAGGCGGATTCCCAACCACTGAGCCACCAGGGAAGTCCCTGGGTTATTATTTTTAATGTATCAATCTTACTAGCTCCATCTTACAGATGAGAAAACTGAGGCTTAGAGGGGTTAAGTAACTTGCCCAAGGTCTTACACCTTGTACATAGCAGAGCAAGGATTTTAACTTAGGCAGTCAGATCCCCAACTTTAACTTATTGTTCTATAAGGACTCCCACTTCTAAAAAACCATTCTTTCCCACCCTGAGATTCTACCACTCTAATGAAGATATCAAACCGAGGAGCTTGTCATCTCCAGTTGTAAATGATTCTATACTAAATAGGTTCTTTCTGCATAGTACGTGGTGCTAAATTAACCTGGGCAGTTGCCACTTGCGGTACACTGTATGGAGCCCAGCGTATTTATTAAGGGAAAAGAATGAGTGAATGCAAACACACAAGCTGCATTAGAAATGACAGAATCTCAGTATATGGTGTCTGAGGAAAAACAAGCACATTTCTGGGTGGTCTACTGAGGATACTTGGCAAAAAGTGATCACCCATCATTCCTGGCAGAGGCCTCGTGAATTCCTACTCAGTTGTTTGGACAATATTCATTTAAACAAATATGTATTGAGTACCTGTCCTGTGCCAGGTATGTCCAACGTGCTGAGGGTGCAGAGGTGAATCAGAGGATGCACTGTTAGTGGGGGAGATGGACAGGTAAGCAAATTCTTATGATACAGTGTGACAAGTGCTTAGCAGGTGTATGCATATGTTTGAAGTATTACAGGGACAGAGTGGAAAGGAACTGATTCTGCTTGTTTGAAGGAGTTGTCCAATACTTGATTATGTTTTCAAAATGACTGTCACATACGTTGCATGAGTTTATTTGGTCTTCATAAAGACCATATGAAGTCATGATCCCTTTTTGGACATAAGATCAAATAGAGTATCACAGAGGTTAGGTGAGCTCCCCAAGGTCATGCAGCTAGCAATAATAATTGCTGACATTTATTGAGTGCTTAGGCTACCTGATGTTCTGTTCTAAGCCATATTAAGATGTTTCATTTTCACAACTCTACGAGGTAATTATTAATATTATTACCACTTTACAAATGAGAAAACTGAGGCACAAGATTTAAATAATTTGCCTAGAGTCACAGAGCTAGAAAGTGGAAAAACCAGGATTTGCACCAACCCATTCTGGCTTTAGCAGGCACGCACTTACCCAGTGCACTAAATTACCTGTAACTGGTCCCCTAAAGAGCTGGAACTCACACTTAGATTCTGATTGCAAGTTCAGCTTTCTTTCAAGTGACCTTGCTCTTTAGCAATATTACATCCAAATAAGAGAAATGGTGTGTGCCTGGCTGCAAGGAGAGGTTGTGTAGGTCAGGCATCCCTGAAAGTGTTTTGGGAGAGGTATGGTAAGATTTAGAATATGCATTAGTTGTATATGCGGGGTTTTTCAGGGCAGCCAGAATTTGGCCTCTTGTTCTCCAGGGCAGCAGTCTGGGCTCTAGGGACTATGATTTGTTAAACATAGGAACTAGACACCAACACTTACCCTGTAGCCTTTTAAACTTTAGTTTAAATTTTTCTAAAAGAAAATGACAAGATGTGAAACATCAAGAATGAAGTAAGTTAAATTCAGTACCTTATATATAAGCAAGAATGGAGGTATAGAAAAGGAGAAATGAAGCACATAATTGCTAAAATTATCCAAGTTTTCTCTCCATAATAAAAATTCTTGGATTGAAAAATAGTTCAATACAATATTACTGTACCTTAATAATTAGGTTGATTTGGCTCTGTGGTAAATCTGAGAAAGAATTGGTTATTAAAATGAATGAAGTAGATTAGCCTCCCCTCAGTAATTACTACTTCAGCTAATGATATGACCTATGTGATTGAATCTACTGCATTTTTAAGACATCCATCTCCCATAATTTTTGGAGATTCAATAATTTAAAAATCAGCAGTGGGGCTTCCCTGGTGGCGCAGTGGTTAAGAATCTGCCCACCAATTCAGGGAACATGGGTTCGAACCCTGGTCTAGGAAGATCCCACATGCCGCGGACCAACTAAGCCCGTGCGCCACACTGCTGAGCCTGCGCTCTAAGCCCGTGAGCCACAACTACTGAGACCGCATGCCACAACTGCTGAAGCCCGTGTGCCTAGAGCCTGCGCTCTGCAACGAAGAGAAGCCACCGCAATGAGAAGCCCAAGGACCACAACAAAGAGTAGCCACTGCTCGCTGCAACTAGAGAAAGCCCGTGCGCAGCAACAAAGACCCAACACAGCCAAAAATAAATAAAAAATAAAAATCAGCAGTGGGTGGGGATTTCTGTGGTAGGCAGAGGGCAGAAAAGGTCAATGTTCTTCAACATTCTTTCCTTCACAGCAAGTGGGGTTTTTTGGTTTCCGTTGGTTTTCAGTGTTTTGTTTTGTCATGTATGGAGACCTAGGAGATGCAACTGATTTATCTTAGCCTTTGTGTTTATAGATTTCTATTTTCTTGGCTTCAGGTCCTTGGAAACATTTGTTTTGATGGTGGCTAGAGAGTTAGTCATGTTTTATTTTTGTTGTTCCTATTTATTTTTAAGATCCTTTAGTTCAAGTCCACTTACAAGGTGTTACATAACCTGTATTTATGTTTCCACAAATAAAATATTCCTAGTAGTAATTTCTAGTACACTCTTATAAAAACAGTTAATAATTTGATGTCCATCAGAATGATTCTGTAATATTAATAAGCTAGAACAAGGATATGCTTTGAAAAATTGTGTTTGAAATGTATAATTGGATTTAGCACTTAACATGTGAAATTTCAAGTTTCTTACATCAATTATTTTTGAGTTACCAAGCAGCCAAATTCTTATAAACATATTTTTCCTTTTCATCACTGAGTCAACAAAAGTTGGAAAATTCTTTTCTCACATATTCCATTCTTTAACTAAGCCTGAAGGCTTTTTAAAAAAACCACATCCCAAACAAACAGTTTTACATGAGGTTATGAGTAATGAGTAAACGAACAGAGTGGGCTCTACTGGCACTGGGGATGTACGTCTAATTAGAAGTCTCAGTATTCCAAACATATAATTTACTAACGTTGAGGTTTTTAATTCTTAACTTTGAGTCCATTGGGATGGAAACAAGTGACCCTTGGTGGAAATATGTCAAGAATCAACTTTCTCAGGTTGACCTTTAGTTTGTTGGTCAACGAATCAAAACATTGTGTATTCCCAGGCTTAAAGATGTCTGTACCTTGTTAAATTCGTTAAAAGATCAAGGCAGAAAGCTAGCACTGCTTTGCTGCTGTGAACAGGTTGCCCTCTCCCTTCTTCTTGATGCCTCTTCTTCATGAGAGATGGTCCATCTTAGCTGGTTCCATGCATGAAGCAGTATGAAGCACATTGCATCTCCCGCACATCCCCCGGAGTGGGTCTGGGTGTGGGGGGAGGTAGAGAACTCTGTTTTTACAATGAGACGGGTGAATATCAGCTTTCGAACTGACTTGACATACTTTTTAGTTTAAGGCTCCATACTAGGGACCAAAGACTGCTACAAATGCTCTCAATCACCAATGTTCATAACTTAAAAGTAGTAACATAAGCTTTGCAATCAAGGGCTTCCCTGGTGGCGCAGTGGTTGAGAGCCCGCCTGCCGATGCAGGGGACATGGGTTCGTGCCCCGGTCCGGGAAGGTCCCACATGCCGCGGAGCGGCTGGGCCCGTGAGCCATGGCCGCTGAGCCTGCGCGTCCGGAGCCTGTGCTCCACGACGGGAGAGGCCACAACAGTGAGAGGCCCGCTTACCGCAAATAAAAAAAAAAAAAAAAAAAAAAAATATTTGCAATCAATTAGATTACTGTCTGACCTGGAGCAAACAACTTAACCTCTCTCCAAAGTAACTATTTCACAGTGTTATTATAGTAAATAATTGAGATTGTAAATATGAAAATACTTAGTGCAAAGCCTGGCACATAGTTGCAAGTGAAGGCTGAATTTATGTGAAGCATATAATTAACTACCCGTGGAACCTCAAATGGACAAATGAACCCAAACTGACATTATCTGTCTCTAGCCAGTTTTAAGTCAGAAAATTTCACTTCCAAATGAATAAACTACATCTACCAATGACTTTGCTTTAAAGCCTACATTCAGAACAAAATGTTATTTAAGTGATAATCTGTTAATATATTTCATAACAGGCTCTGACTATGATTTTTGTAGCAGAAAATTACATGTGAACAAAAGGAAGAAGGAAAATTAGATAAATGAAAAGTCTTTATTTCAAAATAAATGAAGAAGAGACAATTATCTGATTATAGAACATTCAGATCATGGTATAATTATTGTAAGTCTACATGTAATTACAAAATATAATTGTATTTATGTTAGTTTTTAAATTTTTTTTCTGATCTTAAAGGACTGATTTTTCTCATAATTGAATGACAAACTCTGCAGTACCTCGTATTAACTATTAATGTGCTAAAAATACCCATTAACTATCTTTTTCTTAATTGCAACTACTGTCTTGGACTTACATTTATTTAAGCGATACAAAAGGAATGATTTAAACTGCTTGCTCTTCTGCATATTAGAAAGTAGGAGAAAGAAGCATTCCCCCGACCCACTTAACTATGAAAAAAGGACTCTCCCGAGTTCCCAGGAACCAACACGATAGTAAAATGACAAGAAAATTTTGTTAAGAAACCTCTTCTCATCTGCAAGTTGTTTGACTGAAACCTGAGGTGCTGAATTTCAGCACAAAGGTGACTTTGGAGGTGAAAGTTTGTGCCAAACTGGATCAGTTGTTTTTGTGTTATGTAAGAAGGAGAAAAAAAATTAACTGTTTCCTCCTAAGCTATAAATTTAAGATTACCCTATTACACCAAATGAGAGAATTTCCAGACCTCAAACTTTACTTTAGCCTTATATTTTCATGAACTATTTTCTGTACCCTCTCAAAACTAACTGTAATTAAATATTAAGTAATTTGCCTGGCCAATTATATTTTAAAAGTACAAAGTTATTTTATTCATTACATCAGAAGTGAATTCTAGTTGAATGGTAAAAACGGTATTGTTAAACAATTTAAAACATTTTCTTTTAAAATAATTTTTTCCTGATTATATAGAATATAAGTGCAGTGTAAAACTATAGAATATACAGTAGAGTAAAAACAAAAAGATAAAAATCACCGAACCACCCACAATTCTATCATCCAGAGGTAATCACCATCAATATTTTGCTGTATCCCTTAATGGGTGTTCACACACACAAACACACACACACACACACACACACGCAAACCCATTATATGTAAATGTATATTAATGTTATTATAGAAAATTTAAAACATAAACAAAAGTAGACAGAGAGCATAATGAACCTTATGTACCTATCAACCTATGATGACCAAACCAACCCATCAATTCCCTCTTCTTCTTTCCCACTTATTCTGTTTTAAAGCAAATTCCAGAAATTGTATCATCTCATCCACAAATATTTCAATATGGATCTTTAAAAGATAAGGCCTTTTAAAACAACCATTATCACATCTAAACTAATTAACAATGATATGTTACTAATATGAAATAAGTCATTGTTCAGAATTTCAATTGTCTCATGAATGTCATAATTTTTTAAAAATAAATTTATTTATTTTCGGCTGTGCTGGGTGTTCGTTTCTGCGCACGGGCTTTCTCTAGTTGCGGTGAGTGAGGGTTACTCTTCGTTGCAGTGCGCGGGCTTCTCATTGCGGTGGCTTCTCTTGCTCAGAGCACGGGCTCTAGGCGCGCGGGCTTCAGTAGTTGCAGCATGTGGGCTCAGTAGTTGTGGCTTGCGGGCTCTAGAGCACAGGCTCAGTAGTTGTGGTGTACTGGGCTTAGGTGCTCCGCAGCATGTGGGATCTTCCCGGACAAGGGATCAAACTCGTGTCCCCTGCATTGGCAGGGGGACTCTAAACCACTGTGCCACCAGGGAAACACCATAGTGTTATTTTTATAGGTTGTTTGAAGCAGGATCCAAATAAGGTTCACATGATGAGATTGGTTGATATGTCTGTTAAAGGTTGATATGTCTGTTAAATCTCTTGAAATATAAATGGGTTTCCACTGAAATATTTTTTTCCTTCCACTTTAGTTGTTGAAGAAACCAAGTTGTTTGTCCTGTAGAACTTCCCACAGCCTAGATTTCTCTCATTGCATCTTCATGGTATAGTTTAACGTGTTCCTCTGTCCTCTATATTACCTGCAACTATCTACAGGGTTTAACAGATTCAGTTGTGATTTCTTTATTTTTTTTGGCAAGACTGCTTCATAGGTAATGTGTTTTGCCATTAAGAGGTGCATAATGTGTAATAATCTCTTCTTTTATGTTGTTACCTGGAGTCATTAGTTTATTAAGGATTGCAAAATGGCTATATTTTTAATCCTATTATTCCTTGAGTTGATTTTCTGGTATGTGCCAATGGTTTGCTTTTTATGTTTGTTTGTCTTTAAATTATCATTCAAACTCATTAATTGAAACATATTTAATTTGTTTCAACACATCTTATTTATTATTCTTATTAATGCTGAAATTAACCTTTATTTGGCCTGTGACAGCATCTTCAAATTAGCTCCTGACTAATTTTGACATGACCCTAGGAGTCTTTGATAGTGCCTCTACTAGTTGGTATAATAAGATGGTCTAGGCTAGGTCTTTATAGTTATGTATAATACTGCAACAAAGCATTTGTGCTCATATTATTATTTCTTTGGTACAAATTCCTATAAGTGGAATTACCTGGCCAGAGGGTAGGAACATAGTTAAGCTCTTGATTAGTATTGTCCGGTCGTCTCTAGAAAGGTTATACCAGGTTACACACCAAGCAGCAGTGCAGGAGAGTGGCTGCTTCATCCCGTGACTAGTTATAGACATTCACATTGACATGTTTCTGCCAGTATGATCTAAGTCAGGTAGAGTCACTCCTGTTTTTTCTTTGTTTTTCCCTCTTTGGTAGAGAAACTTTAAAAATTAAGAATACCTCATGGTTGGGGCTTCCCTGGTTGCGCAGTGGTTGAGAATCCGCCTGCCAATGCAGGGGACACGAGTTCGATCCCTTGTCCGGGAAGATCCCACATGTCACGGAGCAACTAAGCCCGTGCGCCACAACTACTTAGCCTGTGCTCTAGAGCCCGTGAGCCACAGCTACTGAGCCCGCGTGCCACAACTACTGAAGCCTGCGCGCCTAGAGCGCGTGCTCCACAACAAGAGAAGCCACTGCAATGAGAAGCCCGCGCACTGCAACGAAGAGTAGCCCCCGCTCGCCGCAACTTGAGAGAGCCTGCGCGCAGCAACGAAGACCCAACACAGCCAAAAATAAATAAATAAACTAAATAAATTTATTAAAATAAAAAAGAATACCTCATGGAAAAACTACACTAATGTAACATTTTCATATTTATATTATGAATTAATAACTATATATCAACAAATATTAGAATGGCTTTATCAAACTAAATGTATTACTTATAAATTAACGTGTGGAATTGGTAATACTTTAGTTGCAAACATACATATAATGACTGAATATTAATTTTTATAGCTTTTTGGTAATTTGGTAGCTACTTTTAAAATTTCTGGGGTCTTTAGTTATAACCTTACCTTTGCAGAACTCATTATACATAAAGTTTTATTTCCCTGATATAGTTTAGAAAGTTAAGTAACTTGCAAACATTACTTACATGTATCTTATGTATACAGTTTCATGTAAATCATGACAGCAAAAAAAAAAAAAGTAGATTACAGATTAAAAAAACAGACTGTTAGAGCTAGAAGGATCTTAAAGGTGATCTGGTCTAACTGCTTCACTTTATATTTTGGGAAACTAAGGCAAAGGGCAGTTATGTAACTTCCCTGAGGTTATACAGCGAATTTGTGAAAGAGTAAGATAAAAATCCAAATCTGATTCGATATAGTGCCCTCTCCATGTAGCTTCTCAGAATTAGCAAAACTTGAAGGCAATATGCAAAATTAAAATAATTGTTGTGTTAGGGAAATGGCATTTGAGGTATTGTCCTTTGAAATTCTACTGTAACACTACCTTTTCAATTAAAAAAATCTATAGAAAATAGACCAACAACTACATTATAAAATCAGGTGAAAGAGAACTTCTGTTATTTGGAAGCTAGAAATAAATTATTCTAATTGTAGGGATTTATAACAATCAACATACACAGTATATGAATGCTATACACACACACACACACACACACACACACACACACACACACTCTTGCAAGCACTTCAATGGCATTATCTCATTGAATTCTAACTATTATCTCAAGTGCAGAGGTTATACGACTTGCCCCAGGTAATCTCGTGAGTGTCAGGGTCAGGATTTGAACCCGAGCAGCCACAGACACAGTGGATTGCTTGCAGTTTCAAGCCTCAGTGGTCAATTTCATTGCTACTAAGGGGTGCTGTGATTGTCTGACTCTCCCCAGCTCTCTCCTTATAGGGTCAAAGTTTCCACCTTAGAAATCCATGTGTTTGAATAACATGATGGAATTCCTTAGGGCAAAAATTTTTAGAGACAGTTCTAAACCCCTTGTCTGCCACTTGATAACTATGTGACTTTTCATTCCTCATCTATAATGTCGGTATGACAATATCTACCTCACTGGATTATTGGAGGATTAAATAAGATAAATTGTATCCACTTTTTAGTAGAATACCTGGCTCACAGTAAATATTCAATAAGCAATATCTGCTATCATCAGCTATCATTGCCATCATCAATATTATTAATATCATTATTAACATTATCATCATAATTTCTTTCCTATTGACCACTTTTTAAATGTAAAATCCTACAGAAGGGGTAATACATTATTCAAGGGGCTAGTGACTCATTGGTTGTTTTTCTCCTGACAGGAGAGAGCAGAGGTAGTAAAGCTCAGGGAAGGAAAAGGAGATATGGAAAAGAGAGGTGGGAGACCCTGAAGACAGTTTTACCTCCAGCTAGTTGGGATAAGTTTACAGAACAGTTCATTTGAAGTCCAGTGCTCTTCTGTGGGATCCTGTAATCCTTATCAGGTTTCCAGAGGGTCTGTTAGGGAGTGGAGAAGACCACTATTCCCAGGCCGTGGAGACAGGCCGTCGCTGCCCGAGGAGTCCCACGCACCATGGCCACCTGCCTGTCCAGGCTGCAGCGGGGGAAGAGGGCAAACAACCTTTAACGAATTCTCTGTTTACTGTGCCTGGAAACAGGCCCTTTGCCATGGAAAGTTTTCTCACTGTACCCATAGGTACAGGGTACATATTACGCAATACGGAACATCTTATTAAGACTTCTTCCTAACCTGTGTGCATGCTGTGCTTCAAGCCTAGGGCTGAACGCCAGTTCTGAGGTGTCATTCCACTTTTTACTGAGGGGTAAGGTCTAAAGGTGGCTAGCAGGAGCATCCTTACACAGATCACAGATACCTGAAGTCTTCCTGTTTTATGCTACCAGCTTCTCCTCAGGTCCACGTACTCTTTATTTTTCAGTATTTTATTTCACACTTTTCATTGTTATGACAACAACATAAGCACCCTTTTGCTTATGTTCAGTGAAAAGTATATCTCATTCCCATCCCCGTCCCCAGTGCCACGGCCCAGAAGTAACCACTGTCCATTCATTCATTCAGAAAACATGGTGGAGTGCCTTCTCTGCAGCAGACACTGTCCTGGATGCTTAGGGCCGAGTAGCAAACAGACAGGTAAGATCCCTGCCTTCTAGTAGGAGTTGATGGGCCACAAAGAAGATACAAAAGCAAATTATCATATAGAATATTAGAAAGTGATAAATGCTGCAAACAGAAACAAGCAAGGGAGAGGGATAGAGTGATATTTGCACAAGGAAAGAGGGAAGGAGCTATCATGAGGAATATTCCAGACAGAGGGAAAGCACGCTCTATAGCAAGGTTGGCATGCTGTCGGGACCGGGTTTTAAATATTTATTTACTTTTATTTATAAAACACTTATAAAGTATCTACCACAGGTCAGGCATTCTCCTGAGCACTTTATATATGTTAATTCTGTTAATCCTCGCCACAAGCCCAGGCACTCTTATCATCCTCACTGTAAAGGGGAACTGAGCCACAGAAGAGTTAGGAAAGTTGCCCAGGTCATAAAGCTAGTGAGTAGTGAGACCTGGACTTTTACACAGGCTGGCTCATGTCTTAACTGCTGCACTCTCCTGCCACACGGTAGGCAGGTGGCACTGGAGACGTGTGGGGCCATCCTGAGGGTGAGATGGGGGTGATGGGAGAGCCTTGAACACAAGAGTGACAGGTAACATTCTTTCAGAAAATTCTGACATATGTACATGCATTTATATGTACATGTGTGTGTGTCCTTGAGGTTTGTGCTCTCTTAGTAGTTAATATGCTTAATGTTAAAATGTAAAACAATTTTAATGTAAGAGGAAGGAGAGAAGACGATATTACGTGTGCTGTAGTTAAAGATGATATCCTATCAAATAATACTTTGGGCACAGGTGATCTCTTCTATTTCTAAAGTCTTACAAATACTTCTGTATTCTGGGGATTTGGCAGTACTTGTGCATCTGACCGTGCTTCCCTAGGACAACAAATCAACTTTCTTTTTTTAACAATTCAGTGGTTTTCAGTATGTTCACAGTGCTGTACAACCATTGCCATTATCCAATTCCAGGATATTTCCAGCATCCCAAAAGAAACTCCATACCTGTTAGCAGTCACTCAATTCTCCCCTCCCCACAGCCCCTGGAAACCACTCATCTATTTTCTGTCTCTATGGATTTGCCCATTATGGGTGTTTCATGTAAATAGAATCATGCAATATGTGGCTTTTTGAGTCTGGCTTTCACTGAGCATCATGTTTTCATGGTTCAACCATGCTATAGCTTGAATTAGTACCTCATTCCTTTTTATTACCAAATAATATTCCATTGTATGGATTTATCACATTTTGTTTATCCATTCATCAGTTGTTGGACATTTGGGTTGTTTCCACTTCTTGGCTGTTATGAATAATGCTGCCGTGTACATTTGTTTACAAGTTTTGTGTCAACATGTTTGCAATTCTCTTGGGTATACCAGTGGAATTGATGGGTCATATTCCAACTGTAGGTTTAATTTATCAAACCAACTTTTGAGCACAGTGTATTGCATAGCACCTCCTTATAAGGGGAAAATTATAGGAGCAAGTGGTTGCTTTAGCAAATGTCCTATCCTGTCCCATTTATATGAGAAGGTGGCAGATTAGTGATGGTGCCTATTTCTTGGGGTTTAATGTGTCAGTATCTAAAGGTCATTGGCACTCAGTGGATATATTCTCCATGTAGATCCCACTTTTTGTGGCCCTCTCCTGACAATAGTTGGGGGTGGCCATGAGGAAGTGGTCTTTGAAGTAACTGAAAGGCTCAGCTTGAGTAACCTAGTCCATCCAGGTACTCCTAAGAGCATCATAGCCAGGTCCAGTCTCTCCTGGAGAAATGAAGGCTTTGGGAAGATTACAAAGTTCTCTAAGAACATTAAGGATAATAAAGGAAGCCCCAACACTTTAGCATTCACTACATTCCTAGCATAATGCTAAGTGCTTTACAGCTTTTTTCTAGACCTGAACTTTCCACCGTGGTAGCCACTGGCCACAGGTGGCTATCAAGGGCTTAAAATATGGTGAGTTTGAGTTGAGTCAAACCGTACACGTGAAATACACATTGGTGGGCTTCTCTGGTGGCGCAGTGGTTAAGAATATGCCTGCCAATGCAGGGAACACGGGTTCGAGCCCAGGTCTGGGAAGATCCCACATGCCACGGAGCAACTAAGCCCATGCACCACAACTACCGAGCCCGCGTGCCACGGCTACTGAGCCCGCATGCCTAGAGCCCGTGCTACGCAACAAGAGAAGCCACCACAATGAGAAGTCCAGGCACCGCAATGAAGACCCATCACAGCCAAAAATAAATAAATTAAAAAAAACCACACACACATTGGATTTTGATGACTTAGTACAAAAAAGGGAATATAAAATATCTCACTAATTTATTTATTTATTTATTTATTTATTTTTGTGGTACGCGGGCCTCTCACTGCTGTGGCCTCTCCCGTTGTGGAGCACAAGCTCCGGACGCGCATGGTCAGCGGCCATGGCTCACGGGCCCAGCCGCTCCGCGGCATGTGGGATCTTCCCGGACCGGGGCACGAACCCGCGTCCCCTGCATCGGCCAGCGGACTGTCAACCACTGCGCCACCAGGGAAGCCCCTCACTGATATTTTTTCCATGTTGAGATGATATTTTGGATGCGTTGAGTAAAGTGCATTACTAAAATCAATTTCACCTGTTTCCTTTTACCTTTCTTAACGGGGCTCCTAGGAAATTTAAAATTACATATACGACTCACATTTGCAGCTTGTGCTTTATTTCTATTGGATACCACTTGTTCTAGACTGTTCTTCATAGTGATTTGATCAGCTGGACTGTATTATCATCCCCACATTATGGGTGAGGAAATGGAGGCTTAGAGAACTTAAGTAAATTGCCTGTGATACAGCCGTAGCTTAAGCACTAATCTGTCTCTAAGCCTGAATTCTTACCCATTATTCTGTGCTGTCTCCCCGGAGTCCAGAAATATAACCCATGTGATACAGAAATGGTCATGATCATTAGCTATGGCAAAAAGCTGTTTTCACGTCTCCATTGTGGAGCACAAGAAAAATTGTCCGTGCCATTCTGTAAGGTAGAATTCAGGTTGTAGCTGGGGAAAATTGCCTATGGGAAAGTTTCTGAAATACTAGTTCTTTGTTTGTAACAGTTTGGGGCTTACTTGCCAAGGATAGAAGGTAGATGAAACTACTTCAGAGGTTACTTTCATTTCTATGATCCTATATTACAATTCATGTCAGATGCACAGGTCAGTCACTGCTGTAAGGCTCCGAGTGAGATGGAGTAGAGGGAGATGAATTAGTGCTTCAGTTTCATCCTTTATTTCCTGTAAAATGTAAGGCTTTAATTTTATCCCATTTCATTTGAATTTGTGAAAACCTCAATGGGACATTCTTCATAGCAATGCTACCGCCTTCTAAGTTACAATGACGAGAAGGTGGCAAAACACCTTCTTAGTTTAGGAGAGAAAGAGTCACTCCATTTCCTTCCCCTCACCCCCACCTTAAACCATTCTCTAACATATGTGTTTTAACTCAGTCAAATCTTCCTTTTCTTAAGACATCAGTGTTCATCACTCAAAAATAATTTTCATGTGTTCATATTAATACTAGCTATTGCTATATTGTGAATACTATAACTTAATTTTACTCTCATTTTACATATACTTGTGTATAACATGTATCATGAGTATAATTCACTTATTTAATTTCAAATACCAAAGGGGAAGCCCAGTTTAGAACACTAGTTCCTTAAAATATTTTTTCAAGATGGGAAGGCAAGGGAAGGATTGGGATAGTTAGGAATTATGCTTCGTCTCAGGGTCTCGCCCCAAATATTTAAACCCTCTCATATTTTTAGGGGCTAGAAATGTTGCTGTCATCCATTAAGCAAAATCACACACACTTTTTTCTTTTGTTCCAAGACTACAAATTTATAGCATACCAAGAAACATGGCAACTTGACTCCTAAAATATTAAGCACAGCTCAAAAATCAAACCCTAAGAAGCTAAAAAAAGTCTCTAGATCTGTATGCACCATGTTTTGTTTTGTTTTTTAATTCAGAGTCAAAATTTTAGTGCCTCTAAATTAGATTCACTTTGGCTTAAATAGCTACATGGAAAATAAATTTCAGCATTTGTTTTCTGTTTAGTCATCCTTCCTTAAAATTCCTTAGCGGTTTCAAATGTACTTCAGATGGGATGACAATGAACCATAGAGAAGTCTGAAAGATAGAATGGTATTGGGAAAGGAATATGGAGCTGGGAATCAGATGACCTGAATTCTAGTTCTGTTTCAACAACAAGGCTTTTAGGTATTTAAGTTCCACAACATTTAATGGACACCTACTAAGGTCAAGGCATTGTAATAAGCGCTGTAGGAGTTACAAGGATAAACAAGACATGGAACTTACCATCTAGTAGGAAAGAAAGCATATTCACAAAACTATGGTATTATATGATACTGAATGTGTGGATAATGGAGTAGAATTTATGGGAGCACAGAGGAAATAAGCATAATTCTAGCCAAGGAGTTTGGGGATGAAGAAGGTGATGACTGGGGTGGTCCTGGAAGTATGGCTAGGATTTCTGGATGGGGGCTGGAAGGGAAGGGTGCTTTAAACAGAAGGTGCAGGGAAGGGGAGACAATGTAAGCAAAGGTGTAGGTAAGAAAGTGCAGAGCTGGTTCAGGAAACTTGTCAGACGGGAAGGCACAGTTAATTCTGAATAATAACGGGAGATAATCTTTGACCACTAGATTAGTATCAGATTGTGGTAGGGCTCGAATTCCATTCTGCAGAATCTGGACTTTATTTGGGCAGGGGGTGGGGGCGGAAAGATAAAGAGTAGACCAATGAATGATCAGCTTTGCTAGGATGATTGCTCTGATAGCATGGGTAGTACGAGTGGTGAGCAGAAGAATAGTAGGCTGGGGGATGAGTTATAAACTGTCATGGTGGGGTTCAGGTAATGGGAATGGATAGAGAAGGCAGGTGCAAGAGACATTTTGGAGGCAGAATTGACAGGGGTTGGTCATGATTGGTTTTGAGATGCGAAAGATGACTGCGGTTTTGAGCGCTGATGGGTGAGAGCACTGATGGAGATGCTGAGAATGTAGGAGGTTTGCTAGGAAAGATGTTGTTTGGTTTTGAGCATATTTAATCCATTCCGAACAAATCAGCTAATCATACAAAACACAAATCAATTCCTGACTCACCTCTTTCCAAAACCCTTCAATGCCTTCCCATCCTACTCAAAATAAAAGAAAAATCCTCACAATGTCTGATAAAGCTGTACACGTCCTGGCTGCCCACTTTCCCTTTGATCTCATCTCCTTCCCCACCCCCCTCTTCTCAATACACAGGAGCCACACTAGCCCTCTTGCTGTCCCTCCAAGACTACCCAGCGTGAATTCTCCTTAGGGCCTTTCTTGGTGTTTTCTCTGCCTGAAACCCTCTTTCCTCAGACCATTCTCATACCTTACTCCCTCACCTTCTTCAGCTTTTACTCAAATACCTGTGTAGAAGAGTAAAGTAGGAACCCTCAAGGCCTTTCCTGATCATCCTATATAAAATCCTGATCATCCTATACAAAGCCCTTTCCTGATCATCCTATAGAAAACCCTAAAAAATAGGGTTGGGTTCCCACCAACTCTTCTCCCCTCCTTGGCACTTTCCCTCTCACCACTTTGCTGTTCTCCAACCCTCTTATCACTACCTGACATTCTATGTATTTACTAGTTTATTATCATAGCCTGGAAACTGAAGCAGTAAAAACAAACTAATAATGAAACAATCCAATGTTTTCAAGGGTGCAGTGAGGTTTGGTACTCTCACCCACTATTTTTAGGACTGCGTATTGATATAATCCCTTTGAAAAGCAATTTGGCAATAAATATAAAGAGTCAAAAAATGGTGATGTCCTGGAACATTTTACGTTTTGGAAATTCTGAAAATCAATTCTAAGGAGATAATATATGGAAAAGAAAATAGGCAGGAAAATGTATATGGATACAATATTTATAGTATCAAGAAACTGGAAAGATTCTAAACATCTAACAATATAAGGAGATAGTTAAATTAAGTAAATTACTGTTCATTTACTAAATGATATATTATTCACTGTTAAAAAGATAGTTATAAAAAGCTGGTTAGCAACAAGGAAAATGCTTATGAAACAATGTTATATTTAAAGGAACAGGATCCACAATTGTATACAGTATGATCAGCTCTCTTTAAATATGCATACAGTTTTACATTTGGTAGTGTATGTATGTCAATGCTACTCTCACTTGGCCCCAGCTTCCCCTCCCCCACCTCACCCCGTGCCCTCAAATCCATTCTCTATGTCTTTGTTTTTATTCCTGCCCTACCACTCGGTTCCTCAGTACCATATACTACCAAATGTAAAATAGATAGCTAGTGGGAAGCAACAGCATAGCACAGGGAGATCAGCTCGGTGCTTTGCGACCACCTAGAGGGGTGGGATAGGGAGGGTGGGAGGGAGACTCAAGAGGAAGGGGATATGGGGATATATGTATGTATATGGCTGATTCACTTTGTTGTACAACAGAAACTAGCACAGCAATGTGAAGCAATTATACTCCAAAAAAGATGTATTAAAAATATGCTTATGAAAAAAGACTAGGAGGAAATGAACGCAAGTGCTGATATCAAATACATTAGGCTAATGGGATTATAGGCTTATTTCTTTTTCTAAATCTCAGATTTTCTGTATTTAGGCTATATCCTTTCTGTAATGTGGTTATGTTATTTTTTAAATAATCATTTTTTTAATGATCAAAAGAAACTGAGCTGGTACAAGTCAACTCATCCTCTCGACTGCATTGTCGGGTATCAACGGGAAGTCTGAGCTTCTCAGCTCCCCCACCTCCTCACTCCCGACTTCTTCCTCTTCTCCACTTGCCTGCATAATTTTAGCCTGTATCCTCCTGGTTATGACGATCACAGTCATGAAACAACAAAGGCGGAAAGAACATAACTTGCCCTTTGCTTCTTGATGTTTATATGCATGGAGTGAGGCTAAGTCACCTGATCTATGTCTCCTTCGATTTTTTCTTTCTTTAACTACCACTTCCCCCAACGGTAGACCTTTAGGGTTCCTATTTTGCTCTTCTATACAGAGTTTATCACCATCTGATATATTATGTATTTACTTGTTTATTATCACAGTTTAGAAACTGAAGTGGTTAAAAAAAGAAAAAAGAAATAATACCATGTCAACCTAGTAAGTGTCAGTTAAGCTCTTTCCTCATTTTATTCCTCATATGTATTTCCTCATTTTATCCTTATAAATCAGCAAAATAAATGTTTCTCATATTTTAGGGATGAAAAAACTGAGGCTTAGGTTAAACAATTTGCCCAAGTTCACTGATCTAGGAGGTTACCAAGTTGAAATTTAAACCCTCATCTTTCTGACCTCAAATCTTATGCCCTTAGCCTGTACATCGATGAACACACATTAATTATTAAGATAGCCTAAGTTAATTTATTATATACACATTGCCCAGGTGAAGTAAGCAATTGAATAATTGAGTAATTCAAACTGAAACTCTCAATTAATTGACGTTGAGAATCTTTATGTCTAAATTAACCAGCTCATTGCTTTAGATTTTCTCTGTGTATGTCCACAGTGTCTCAATAACTATTAGAGACCCTAAAATTATCAATTTGAAGTATTTTGGATATCTGCAGTATTCTAAGCATTTACATATTAACCAAAATAATTTTATGTGATTTGATTAATGGCCTCCATTGGAGGATTTAGAAGCTCTCTTTTGGGACCAATAGCAACTTTTTTTGATAAAATAAAATCTTTGGTTATTAAATATTAAGTTAGATGTTTTCAATTGGTTATTTGGACTAAAGAATTGAGACTATTAATAGAAGACATGTAAGATGTCAAAAGGAATATAAAATCCAGTTATGACTAATACTATTTCAGAGGAAACTTTAACAAAAAGAGATTTTCCATTTAATAACCCATTTATTTCAAGCAACAGTCAGTTTAATAAAGATTCTAAGCAAATTTGTTGTAATGAGATTGAAGGAACTGAATAGAATTTTCCAAGAAATGTCACTCATAATGTTCACCATTATAATAATATCTCAGCAGTGTTCTCCCTTGTCTGCCTTCTTTGGCTGAAGTCCCTTGTAGAAAACCCTTTCAGCTCCTGACATAGATGTGAGAAGTCATAACATCATCATCCTCATCATTGCTAATATTTTTGAGGACTTACTATGAGCCAGACTTTGCTGCATACTACACTTGATTATCTCATTTTAATGTTCAGTATCCAATAAAGTAGGCACTATATCCATTTTATAGATAAGGAAACTGAGGCATAGAAGTATTAAGTAACTTGTTGAAGAAACAGTATTTGAAAATAAAAGAGAAAATCCGTTGTACTGGTTATTTTGCCTTCTCTGTGATCTGAGAGAATAACATTTTTAAAAGGAATGTCAAGTGTGACTTTACAGCTTTTACGTTAAAAGGAAGAGTGAAAGGCTTGTTTTGAATTGCTGTGGCTGTTATGCCAGTGATTAATTCCATTGGAGAAGTGGTTCAGCGAGAGTTGAAATTTTAGATCTAAAAGTCTGAGAGAGTGTGTTTTCCTTGGATAGTCTGTGCTTCCCTTATAACTCTTTCCCCCATCAGCCTGTGCTGAAAATGCCCCTTCACTATAAGAATGTTTTCATCTCTGAGGTTTTTTTGCTGGTGGAGCTGTCCTTGGTCTGAAAGATCAGAGAAGAAATATTTTGCCCGGGGTCTCTGACTTCTCACAAAGTTCCTGGGCTTCTCAGTTGATTTGTAGAAACCTGCCAACCCATCATGTAGAACAGATTGGGAGAATTCTTAGGAGAGACCATGAAAACTCTAAAGTACTTCATTACAGTACATTTTTATTTTTCTCTCCACTTAAGCAGAGCTTTCCCACCTTAGGTCAGGAAATGGGGAACCTAAAGTTCACTTACGTCAAGAAAATAGTTTTGAATACCTACATAATACAGTTCTAAACACCACAAAAGATGAAGGTAAGTTCCTTCCCTCAAAGATTTTACATTCCAGTGATAAGACTTACATTTAATAAATATAGTTTAAAAACCCAGTATCATAAAGAGACGTATCAGAAGAGTGCCATGGATACCAAGAGTTAAAAGTTCAAAACAGGGTAATGAGGGATGGGGGAGGATGCTAAAGCAGTGAGGGGGGCTCCAGGGGAGAGAGGAAACTTAATATAGTTCTTGAAGAGGAGGAAGCTAGCCACCAGAGTATGTAGTTTAACTGCACTTACCCAAAAATGAAATAAACAAAAACTATATGTGTATTAAATGCAGAGAGAAATTGTTGGAAAGATACCAGCAAATTGGGAGGTGGGAGTGCAGTCAGCAGGTGATGGGGGAGGTGAAGGAAGGGCTAGAATTCATAGGGACTTTCAGTTTTTGCTGTACGTATACTTCTATATTGTTTGAATATTTTCCTAAAAAGAATGTTGCCATGCATTATTTTGTTTAATTAAAATGCACAAAATTTACAAAGCAAATGAGTAGTCTTGGGTTTGTAGAGCAAAAGAAAGAAGATATTCCAGATGAGAAGAACAGCTTGAGTTAATGCCTGAAGGTGGAAAGGTACAGGGTACATTTGGCGAACGGTGAGTAGGCAAGTGGAGAAAGGCTATGAATGCAAGACCTAGGAGTATGAGCCTTTCACCTTTGACCAGAAGCAATGAAGAACCTTTGAAGGATTTGGTTTGGGGTTGATTAATATAGCTGTACAAGGATTAATTTAACAATAAGCATAATTGATGACAGAAAGTTAGATAGTATGAATTCAAGTCTGCCTATCTTGCACATCATGAATGGCCATGAAAATGTCTCCTACAGTAACTGTAGCGAGAAAGGCTCTGACTTCTGCAAACCTGTTGTTAGACTTTTCAGGAACCATTGAAAGATAGAAATGCTGTCAAATGCAACTGGGGAGCAGCCACTTATACTTGATCCACAGTATTAATTTCACCATAAATCTTTGTGTAATGTTTGACATCTATGATGAATAATTCAAATGTATGAGGGAGATTTCGATCCCTAGCATATGAGAAATGACTGAGTCAGATTTGTAAAATTTGAGTAAAAATTACTTGATTTTAAAAATGAAAGTCAGGGGCTTCCCTGGTGGCGCAGTGGTTGAGAGTACGCCTGCCGATGCAGGGAACACGGGTTCGTGCCCCGATCCGGGAGGATCCCACATGCCGCGGAGCGGCTAGGCCCGTGAGCCATGGCCGCTGAGCCTGCGCGTCTGGAGCCTGTGCTCCGCAGCGGGAGAGGCCACAACAGTGAGAGGCCCGCATACCGCAAAAAAAAAAAAAAAAAAAAAAAGAAAGTCAGATGTATTCTATAATATGGCATTTGTTTTATTTAGTTTGTCCTTTCCTTGGGTGAATTGGAGAAATCAATATTTTCTGTAAACATGTGTTTATAATTATAATACTATTCAAACACTATATATGTACACATTATATTTTATTCATACACACACTCACACACACACGAACATATTTATACAACAGACACAGTGTAACAAAAATCTATAGCTACCTGGGAGTGGAGAATAAACTAACCTACAAGCCAATCCTTAAGGAAACATTAAATCTAATATGAGGAAAAATACTGTTGCTAGTTGAATCTTGAGTCATGCATTGTGACTTATTTTAAATGATTGGATTCTGGGTGAGATGAATTTCTTTATTGACCAATAAATGGAAGAGAGATATATCAGAGACTAGAATGATGATGTGAGTTAGGTTTGTAAAAACATGGTCTTAATCTACTGCAAATTATCTTGTAACCAGAAGTGATGTTTGAAGAAGAAACTGACAATTAAATTTAGTTTTTTCAATTTTCACTTTCCTCCTTCTTCAAACTTTATAGACTTTTAATCCCTCATCTTTCCCCTCACCATCTCCACCCCACTCAGTCTGTCCTTTTTTAGAGAGGCAGATGGCATTCTTTTTTTTTTTAATAACTTTATTTATTTATTAATTTTTGGCTGTGTTGGGTCTTCGTTGCTGTGCGCGGGCTTTCTCTAGTTGCGGTTAGTGGGGCTACTCTTCGTTGCGGTGCGCGGGCTTCTCACTGTCCTGCCTTCTCTTGTTGCGGAGCACAGGCTCTAGGCGTGCAGGCTTCAGTAGTTGTGGCACGTAGGCTCAGTAGTTGTGGTTTGCAGGCTCTAGAGCTCAGGCTCAGTAGTTGTGGCGCACGGGCTTAGTTGCTCCATGGCATGTGGGATCTTCCTGGGCCAGGGCTCGAACCCGTGTCCCTTGCATTGGCAGGCAGATTCTTAACCACTGCGCCACCAGGGAAGCCTGCAGATGGCATTCTTAATAGGCAAATTTGAGTTTCCCTGTCTGGTGAAGGGAACACAAGTACCAGGGGACAAGAATGGTCCAAAGAAGCTTTATAAATTCCGTGGAAAGAAAGATTCCTGATTTCATATGTTGGTTGCATTTTCGTCAGAACCTCTTCTCTGTTTTTTCTTAATCCTTCTTTATCCTTTAAAATTATTTTGTGGCATCTCTTCCCATCATGAGGATGAGGGCAGCACAAGGTATCTGACCTCTATGTGTTGGGAGCAGGCAGAAATGCAAGATGATCCCGTGCCTTTCATGATTAGATAGACTCATACAAATTTTAGGAAGACAATTTTTGGAATTAAAAAAAAATCCTTACAAAATATCTTCTAGACTAGAAAAAAAATCTTCCCATCATTTTGATGTAGTTCTTAACATTGATTTTATCAATTTAATCCGGTAAATATGTACTACTATCTGCCAAGTTGAATTTTTAAAAATTCATGTAGTCCTGATAGAATTGTGCTAATCAACAGGGTTACAGAAGGAGTACAGAATCTCAGCCTCTAGTACAATTCAGACAGAGGAAGTCTGTTCTCTGCCTCTCTCCTCTCTGTTTCAATTTCTCTCTGTCTCTCGCCCCAATCTGTCTTCCTCCCTGATAGATGGGCACCCTATATGTATCTTCATCTGGGAAGCAATGCACTGTTTGAATTGTATCTGAGTAAGTCTGAAACCCCATAGGTGGAAGAAATTGCTTCCTGAGTTTGATGTTCTCTTACACATGGAAAGAAGATGGAGCTTCTGTGAATGACAACAGCTTAAGCAGAGGCGGAGAAAGGATATTTATGAGTGCGAGAGTTGGCGAGAAGGTCATTCTAAGCAGAAAAATGGGAGCTGATTTTGTAATCACACAAAACCTTTGTTAAAGAGAGGAAGGAGTGGGGATTGGTGAAGAACTGATACACTAGATAATGCTGAGAGAAATTAGCACCAGCCAGAGAGTTAGGAAATACTTTGGACCAAAAAATTAACCACCCTCAGTTTATCTATTTATACATCAACATATTTGAGAGGAAACATGGAAAATATGCAAAAACATAAACACCACTCTGATGATGGTATTACAGGTCCCCAAAAGCAAAGGAACAAATGCCCCATTCATTCCCAGTTGACATCAGTTTATCAGTGGTTTGAGACCTAAAATAAACTTACTATCTTCAGTTCATTTTTGCTTTCCCTCTAAGCTCAGGGATAAAACTTTGAAGTTCCTTATTTATATAATATTTTTCATTAAATTTAATTTTATTAAAAATATATAAACATATTCAACACTTATCATTTATAACATAGCCTATATGTTTATATTTACTTCTATGAAATAATTATTATAATATACAATTAATAGTATTTTCTCTGTTGTATTTATAATAGTGTTCTTATTTTCATATATTACTGTACTTGCTCATGAAAATACTATATTTTCTTGATCAATTTTAAAATATTATAAATACTTCCATATTTTGCTTTTGTGATTAAAAAATGTTTTATTTGGTGGGTTTAAAAAAAAAGATTGATATGTGTTTTTTCTTTTTGTATCTAGTAGCTAAATTTAGAGATTCTGCCTTATGTCACAAATGATCCTTGTTGGTACAAAAAGTTTATGTATTGGGGGCCATAGATAATTCTTGTCTTTTAAGCTTTATTTACGAAGTTTTTGTCGATTGTTCCTAATGTCCTCCATATTAGCTTGCCAGTAATAGGCAAAAATAAAGCTGGGACTGTGTCAAAAAAATTCACTGGACCACATTCATCCTTTTTCAGTAGAGTTTACTCAATAGTGTTCCCCATTCAGCTACTGTGCCAGCCAATGGAAACAGCTAGTTGTTGTCTGAAATGAAGAATAATTGGAAACATGGTGCCTGTTTCTTTTCCTGCAAGTAACAATTCATCCATTTAACATTCTTTTGGTGCTCTTGAATTCTGTGCTAGACAGCATTGTGTTCACTGTTCAGTTGAAGCCAAATGGAGAAATGTTAACCTTCTATCCTGCCCTGACCCTCCCAGTGGAAACTGTGACCAATGACAGCCATCTGATGGCCTGGCACCCCTACCAAGAGTTGGTTATAAACAACACTAGCAGCTTTATGTAGGTAAATGGACATCAACCTGGAAAATGCTAGGCCAGGAGGGATAATAATTATAGAAGATAACATTTCTAGCTATTAAGAGTCTTACTCTATAGATAAAGACAGAAAGCCCAGCAAGGTCAAGTATCTTGCCCAAGGTCACTCTGCCAGCAAGCTGTAGGACAGACTGTCTGGTTCCAACATCTTCTGCACCCAAACCACAATATGGTTTCACCTTTTATGGCCAAATACATGATTGATTTTGTAAGCGTTCCATACACATATGAAAAGATTGCATATTCTCTTTTTGTAAGGTAAAAATTTATAGTTTTTTACTGTATACCAACCACACACATATACTCATATATACATGCATGTATGATAAACTTATAGGTTATAGTCTTCTACATTCTCACTTGTTTTTGACTTCATATTATATCAAATTTTGAAAGAGGTATCTACTGCTATAGTTGTCATCTCATCAAATAATGCTTGTCTTTCTAGCAGTTTTGATTTTTTTTTTAATTTTGTACATTTTTTAGTTCTTCATAGCCGAAACTATTATATTTTTTTCATGTTTATATCTGTACTGCAGGAAATTGAGCTGGCTGCATATAAAATGATACCCAAATAATAGTGGCTTAAATAAATAGAAATGTGTTTTTCTCAAACATGGAAGATACCTGATGGTAAAAAGAAGTCCAGGGCTGGTAGCAGGGCTTCGTGGTCATCTGGAATGCAAGCTCTGTGTGTCTTTCTGCTCTGCCACCTTTAGTAAGTGGTGCTCATCTCCAAGTCATCGTTGCAAGATGGTTCCTGAAGCTCCAGCCATCACATACATATTCCAGTCAAGAAGGAGGAAAAAGAAGAAGGCAGAAAGGAATAGCTTCCAGCTGAGTTAGACTTCAACAGGCCCCACCCATTAACCTCTGCTTACAACTTATTGCCCACGCTCAATTGTAAAAGAGGATGGGAAAAATAATTTGTATCAAGACAGATTGCTGTAACAAATTAAAATGAGGTTTTGTTAGCAAGGGTGACAAGGAATGGACATAGGCATCTAGTAATCTCTGCCATAGTGCCTTTGATCATTCCATTCTCTTGTTCCTACTTAATGCTTTTGGCCTTGAATTTGTTATTAATATTGCCATTCATGCTTTTGGATTTGCCCAACCATTTATTTTCAAACCTCCTTTGTCCCTTTATTTGAAGTGAATTTCTTATACATAGTTTAATTTTGGGTGTTTTTGAGCCCAATCTGAAAGTTTGTCTTTTGAAAGGGAAATGCAACTCATTCAAATTTTTAGTGGTAATTGATATATTTATTTTCATCCATTTCTTTTTATTTTTATTACTTATTATACCTCGTTGTTTCTTCCTCACTCCCTTTGCTTTCTTTAAGTTTACCAGCATGACCCTTTTTATAAAGTTTTTTTCTCCCTCTGTTAAGTTGAAAGTTTTCCTTTGAATTGCTTATTTCTCTTAAATAAATAAATGCTCGTTTCTGACTAAGTAACCATATCTCCCTGTATCTCAGATATTCACTGAGAATATGCTGAGGAAGAAATGCAATTTATTTCTTCCATAGTGAAGTAAGGTCATTGGTACCATACACTAATTAAGGAAGTTTGTTTTCCTCATTCCCTTCAATATCACATGTAGACAGCAATGAACTCTCTTAAGCAGAGCTGGAGATGAGCCCAGTTTCGACTGAGAGCCACTCCTGTGTGCAGCACTTTCCAGATTCCTTTCAGTCTAACTATTGAAACAGAAAGGAAAGCTGTCTTCCTGGATTCTAAAAGTCCACATGGGAATGAATTATGATAAGTATTCATCCTTACATTTTTCTGGGTCTTTGCTAGATGCAAAACAAGTTACCGTGGGTGATAAAGCAAACAATAATAAGTAACATTGCACTACACTTTGTGGCTTGCTATCCCCATTGCATTTGTTTGTTTGTTTGTTTTTTTGAGGACATGGGGAGGGGGAAGGGTAAGCTGGGACAAAGTGAGAGAGTGGCATGTACATATATACACTACCAAATGTAAAACTGATAGCTAGTGGGAAGCAGCTGCATAGCACAGGGAGATCAGCTCGGTGCTTTGTGACCATCTAGAGGGGTGGGATAGGGAGAGTGGGAGGGAGGGAGACACAAGAGGTAAGAGATATGCGGATGTATGTATATGTATAGCTGATTTACTTTGTTATAAAGCAGAAACTAACACAACATTGTAAAGCAATTATACTCCAATAAAGATGTTTAAAAAAAAAGCATTAAAAATAAATAAATAAAATAAAACCAAAACAGATTAAACCCATTGCATTTGTTTTAAAAGAAGTTTTAAAACCTTTTACCATGGAAGGCTTGAGTTCTACAAAGTTTGTGGTAGTTCTATAAGGAACTTGTCTATGAAATTTAGCTTTAGATTACTTGGTAAGATTATTAAGTCTTTTTTGATAACTTTTACGTTTACCTGAATATATTACCTCTGAAAGGAGTCTTCTTTCTCTCATCTGGCTCCAAATTATACCTTCCACTTCATGCCACAGCAGTATACTTGTTCCCAAGAGCAATCGAGGATCTTAAAATTGAACGAATGGTATGTGTTACCATCGAGGTAGGAATTTTGCTGTTTTTACCATGGGAACAGTATAAAAGAAGAAACCAAAGTTTTGTTAAAACCATATAACTTCTACCTAACTTCATCATTATAATTTATGTCTTTTTTCTTTGAAATTTTGAAATTTATTTTTTTATACAGCAGGTTCTTATTAGTTATCTATTTTATACATATTAGTGTATATATGTCAATCCCACTCTCCCAATTCATCCCACCACCACCACCACCACCCCTGCCAGTTTCCCCCCCTTGGTGTCCATACGTTTGTTCTCTACATCTGTGTCTATTTCTGCCCTGCACACCGGTTCATCTGTACCATTTTTCTAGGTTCCACATATATGTGTTACTATACGATATTTGTTTTTCTCTTTCTGACTTACTTCACTTTGTATGTCAGTCTCTAGATCCAACCATGTCTCTACAAATGACGCAATTTCGTTCCTTCTTATGGTTGAGTAATATTCCATTGTATATATGTACCACTCTTCTTTATCCATTCATCTGTCGTTGGGCATTTAGGTTGCTTCCATGACCTGGCTATTGTAAATAGTGCTGCAATGAACAGTGGGGTGCATGTGTCTTTTTGAATTATGGTTTTCTCTGGGTATATGCCCAGTGTGGGATTGCTGGGTCATATGGTAGTTCTATTTTTAGTTTTTTAAGGAAGCTCCATACTGTTCTCCATAGTGCCTGTATCAATTTACATTCCCACCAACAGTGCAAGAGGGTTCCCTTTTCTCCACACCCTCTCCAGCACTTGTTGTTTGTAGATTTTCTGATGATGCCCATTCTAACTGGTGTGAGGTGATACCTCATGGTAGTTTTGATTTGCATTTTTCTAATAATTAGTGATGTTGAGCAGCTTTTCATGTGCTTCTTGGCCATCTGTATGATTTCTTTGGAAGACATTTAGGTCTTCTGCCCATTTTTTGATTGGGTTGTTTGTTTTTTTAATATTGACCTGCACGAGCTGTTTATATATTTTGATTAATCCTTTGTCCGTTGATTCATTTGCAAATATTTTCTCCCACTCTGAGGGTTGTCTTTTCATCTTGTTTATAGTTTCCTTTGTTGTGCAAAAGAAGTTTCATTAGGTCCCATTTGCTTATTTTTGTTTCTATTTCCATTACCCTAGGAGGTGGGTCAAAAAAAATCTTGCTGTAATTTATGTCAAAGAGTGTTCTTCCTATGTTTTCCTCTGAGAGTTTTACAGTGTCCAGTCTTACATTTAGGTCTCTAATCCATTTTGAGTTTATTTTTGTGTATGGTGTTAGGGAGTGTTCTAATTTCATTCTTTTACATGTAGCTGTCCAGTTTTCCCAGCACCACTTATTGAAGAGACTGTCTTTTCTCCACTGTATATCCTTGTCTCCTTTGTCATAGATTAGTTGACCATAGATGTGTGGGTTTATCTCTGGGCTTTCTATCCTGTTCCATTGATCTATATTTCTGTTTTTGTGCCAGTACCATATTGTCCTGATTACTGTAGCTTTGTAGTATAGTCTGAAGTTAGGGAGTCTGATTCCTCCAGCTCTGTTTTTTTTCCCTCAAGACTGCTTTTGCTATTTGGGGTCTTTTGTGTCTCCATACAAATTTTAAGATTTTTTGTTCTAGTTCTGTAAAAAATTCCATTGGTAATTTGATAGGGATTGCACTGAATATGTAGATTGCTTTGGGTAGTATAGTCATTTTCACAATATTGATTCTTCCAATTCAAGAACATGGTATATCTCTCCATCTGTTTGTATCATCTTTAGTTTCTTTCATCAGTGTCTTATAGTTTTCTGCATACAGGTCGTTTGTCTCCTTAGGTAGGTTTATTCCTAGGTATTTTATTTTTTTTGTTGCAGTAGTAAATGGGAGTGTTCCCTTAATTTCTCTTTCACATTTTTCATCATTAGCGTATAGGAATGTAAGAGATTTCTGTGCATTAATTTTCTATCCTGCAACTTTACCAAATTCATTGATTAGCTCTAGTAGTTTTCTGGTGGCATCTTTAGGATTCTCTATGTATAGTATCATGTCATCTGTAAACAGTGACAGTTTTACTCCTTCTTTTCCAATTTATATTCCTTTTATATCTTTTTCTTCTCTGATTGCCATGGCTAGGACTTCCAAAACTATGTTGAATAATAGTGGTGAGAGTGGATATGCTTGTCTTGTTCCTGATCTTAGAGGAAATGCTTTCAGTTTTTCACCATTGAGAATGATGTTTGCTGTGGGTTTGTCATATATGGCCTTTATTATGTTGAAGTAGGTTCCCTCTGTGCCCACGTTCTGGAGAGTTTTTTATCATAAATGGATGTTGAATTTTGTCAAAAGCTTTTTCTGCATCTATTGAGAAGATCATATGGTTTTTATTCTTCAATTTGTTAATATGGTGGATCACATTGATTGATTTGCATATATTGAAGAATCCTTGCATCCCTGGGGTAAATCCCACTTGATCATGGTGTATGATCCTTTTAATGTGTTGTTGGATTCTGTTTGCTAGTATTTTGTTGAGGATGTTTGCATCTATATTCATCAGTGATATTGGTCTGTAATTTTCTTTTTTTGTAGCATCTTTGTCTGGTTTTGGTATCAGTGTGATGGTGGCCTCATAGAATAAGTTTGGGAGTGTTCCTTCCTCTGCAGTTTTTTGGAAGAGTTTGAGAAAGATTGGTGTTAGCTCTTCTCAAAATGTTTGATAGAATTCACCTGTGAAGCCATCTGGTCCTGGACTTCTGTTTTTTTGGAAGATTTTTAATCACAGTTTCAATTTCACTACTTGTGATTGGTATGTTCATATTTTCTATTTCTTCCTGATTCAGTCTGGGAAGGTTACACCTTTCTAAGAATTTGTCCATTTCTTCCAGGTTGTCCTTTTTTTTTTTTTCTTTTCTTTTTTGAGGTATGTGGGCCCCTCACCATTGTGGCCTCTCCCGTTGCGGAGCACAGGCCCCAGACGTGCAGGCTCAGCGGCCATGGCTTACGGGCCCAGCCACTCCGCAGCATGTGGGATCCTCCCGGACCGGGACATGAACCCATGTCCCCTGCATCGGCAGGCGGACTCTCAACCACTGCACCATCAGGGAAGCCCCACGTTGTCCATTTTATTGACATAGAGTTGCTTGTAGTAGTCTCTTATGTTGCTTTGTATTTCTGCGGTGTCTGTTGTAACGTCTCATTTTTCATTTCTAATTTCATTGATTTGAGTCCTCTCCCTCTTTTTCTTGATGAGTCTGGCTAAAGGTTTATCAGTTTTGTTTATCTTCTCAAAGAACCAGCTTTTAGTTTTATTGATCTTTGCTATTGTTTTCTTTGTTTCTATTTCATTTATTTCTGCTCTGATCTTTATGATTTCTTTCCTTCTACTAACTTTGGGTTTTGTTTGTTCTTCTTTCTCTAGTTCCTTTAAGTGTAAGGTTAGATTGTTTATTTGAGATTTTTCTTGTTTCTTGAGGTAGGCTTGTATTGCTATAAACTTCCCTCTTAGAACTGCTTTTGCTGCATCCCATAGGTTTTTGATTGTCGTGTTTTCATTGTCATTTCTCTCTAGGTATTTTTTTATTTCCTCTTTGATTTCTCCAGTGATCTCTTTGTTCTTTAGTAACTTATTGTTTAGCCTCCATGTGTTTGTGTTTTTTACATTTTTTTCCCTGTAGTTGATTTCTAATCTCATAGCATTTTGGTCGGAAAAGATGCTTGATATGATTTCAGTTTTCTTATATTTACTGAGTCTTGATTTGTGAGCCAAGATGTGATCTATCCTGGAGAATGTTCTGTGTGCACTTGAGAAGGAAGTGTAATCTGCTGTTTTTGGATGGAATGTCCTATAAATATCAATTAAATCTATCTGTTCTATTGTGTCATTTAAAGCTTGTATTTCCTTATTAATTTTCTGCCTGGATGACCTGTCAATTGGTGTAAGTGAGGTGTTAAAGCCCCCCACTATTATTGTGTTACTGTCGATTTCCTCTTTTATAGCTGTTAGTGGTTGCCTTATGTGTTGAGGTGCTCCTATATTGGGTGTATATATATTTATAACTCTGTTATATCTTCTTTTTGGATTGATCCCTTGATCATTATGTAGTATCCTTCCTTGTCTCTTGTAACATTCTTTATTTTAAAGTCTATTTTTTCTGATATGAGAATTGCTACTCCAGCTTTCTTTTGATTTCCATTTGCATGGAATATCTTTTTCCATCCCCCTACTTTCAGTCTGTATGTGTCCCTAGGTCTGAAGTGGGTCTCTTGTAGGCAGCATATATATATGGGTCTTGTTTTTGTATCCATTCAGTGAGACTGTGTCTTTTGGTTGGAGCATTTAATCCATTCATGTTTAAGGTAATTATCAATATGTATGTTCCTATTACCATTTTCTCAATTGTTATGGGTTTGTTTTTGTAGGTCCTTTTCTTCTCTTGTGTTTCCCACTTAGAGAAGTTCCTTTAGCATTTGTTGTAGAGCTGGTTTGGTGGTGCTGAATTCTCTTAGCTTTTGCTTGTCTGTAAAGCTTTTGATTTCTCTGTCAAATCTGAATGAGATCGTTGCTGGGTAGAGTAATCTTTGTTGTAGTTCTTTCCTTTCATCACTTTAAATATATCGTGCCACTCCCTTCTGGCTTGTAGAGTTTCTGCTGAGAAATCAGCTGTTAACCTTATGGGAGTTCCCTTGTATGTTATTTGTTTTTTTTCCCTTGTTGCTTTCAATAATTTTTCTTTGTCTTTAATTTTTATCAATTTGATTACTATGTGTCTCAGCGTGTTTCTCCTTGGATTTATCCTGCCTGGGACTCTCTGTGCTTCCTGGACTTGGGTGGCTATTTCCTTTCCCATGTTAGGGAAGTTTTCAACTATAATCTCTTCAAATATTTTCTTGGGTCCTTTCTCTCTCTCTTCTCCTTCTGGGACCCCTATAATGTGAATGTTGTTGCGTTTAATGTTGTCCCAGAGGTCTCTTAGGCTTTCTTCATTTCTTTTCATTCTTTTTTCTTTATTCTGTTCCATGGCAGTGAATTCCACCATTCTGTTCCAGGTCACTTATCTGATCTTCTGCCTCAGTTATTCTGCTATTGATTCCTTCTAGTGTATTTTTCATTTCAGTTATTGTACTGTTCATCTCTCTTTGTTTGTTCTTTAATTCTTCTAGGTGTTTGTTCTTTAATTCTTCTAGGTCTTTGTTAAACATTTCTCGCCACTTCTCAATCTTTGCCTCCATTCTTTTTCCGAGGTCCTGGATCATCTTCACTATCATTATTCTGAATTCTTTTTCTGGAAGGTTGCCTATCTCCACTTCATTTAGTTGTTTTTCTGGGGTTTTATTTTGTTCCTTCATCTGGTACAAAGTCCTCTGCCTTTTCATTTTGTCTATCTTCCTGTGCATGTGGTTTTCCTTCCACAGGCTGCAGAATTGTAATTCTTCTTGCTTCTGCTGTCTGCCCTCTCTAATTTATGTCTTTTTTAAAAAAATATTATTTTAGTTTCCCTATGGATATGATTTGGCTACAAATTGTATACATTTTGATAAATCTTAGAATAATAATTCTATAGAGCAAACTATTTGTATTCTGCAAAAATTTATTTATACATATAATCAAATAAATAAGTAACCTGTTAGGTACAACAAACTCTCTACCTTGAAACACTTGGGTTGTAATATTTGCCCCCGAGGCTCTCACTCCCTTCAGTATCAAGAATGGAATGACCCCCTCATTCTGTCACTTGTTATATAGTGATGGAGCAAAGTGACAAAGTATCAGTTCTGTTGTTGGAAGTGCTTCCTTTCCATCATCACTATTTTCCTGTAACATTTTAGGCAAGGGGAGCAAGGCGTGGTGTCACAGGAAGAGAATAAGTAACAGATTAATACACTTAAAATCTACCACTTCTTTCTCTTCTTAAGTATTTTTCCTCCAGTATTGACTATGGAAGGGGCTGGCCTCACTTCAGCCCTGGGGAAGTGAGAGAAACTTAAGAGTGAGAAAGAAAAATGTGTGATGAAAATAAAATTATTTTAGGAAAATATATGTAAATAAACATGTTATTGTATCTGAGCATTAAAATTTATTGGCATATAAAGTGAGTTTAATTTTACTGGCTACTAATGTGGAGTGAACATCAGGCTTCACAAGATTGATCATATGTTGAAGCTGGATGATGGGTTCAGAAGAATGGAAGTTGGGTGCATTTTTACTCTTCTTTCTACCTTGTTTATGTTTGAAACTTTCCATAATAAAAACATTTGGACAGAAAATAAGGTTTCAGAAAACTTTTCTAGATTGGTTAGTTCTGAAAAAGAGATTCCTCTTTTTATGCTGCATAAAAAGGGCATCATAAATATCTTCATCATTGGAGTTCAGAACTGGTCTGGATTCAATATGCCAATAAAATGCTTCAACCCTGTATGTAAGTCCTACAGTTGACACTCCATGACTGAACCTGGAAAAAAACAGGCTTGCATAGCTTTCATGAATTAATTGAAGATAATAAAATTTTAAAATGTCAGTAAGAGATGACAACGCTTACCAGAAACAAGTCATCAGTTCTCTAGTTATTTTTACTTTCACATTATGTGGATCCAGAGTATTAGATAGGGAATCAGAAATCTATATAAGCTAATCCCTAGAATATACAACTTATTTTCTGTCTTAGCATCTCCGTTTTTCCCTCGGTTCTCATTTAGAGAAGAAACCCCACAACTAAACTTTATATCTTCCAGAAGTATTTGAGGAATAACGATGTTTTAAAAAAAAGATTTTTCTAATGTATCATATAGAATTCTATTACTACAAGGAGATTGTTTCCTCTGCTAAGAATAAATAGAAAATAAAGACTATAAATGAATGAATAATTCTAAAAGTCTGTTTCATAGTGTCATTTCTTTGTAAAATTTCTCATACAAGGTGTCATGTTTTTCATTTTCTTCTCAGCTGCCCTGGGCTTAGAGCAATGATCTGCCAGTCACCTGTATCAATTATGTGCGAGAATATAGAAATATACATAATCCTTGCCTTGGGTACAATTTGAGTGAGCCGATATAGCACAAGGAAGTCTCTGAAACCCTAGTGGGTTACAAATGCATTGATCTCCTGGAGCTCTGTGTGATAGATGTGACCATGGCATGCTTTGTGACCTTTTTGGTTGGTTTGCTTAGACTTCAATCAAATTTTAAGGTAACTGTGGGGTGAGATGCAGTAAGGGACATTTCACACAGCTTCATGAAGATGTGGAGTGGCTTTGCCACTCAAATAAAAATAAATCCTGAGAAATAACCCCCTAAAGGAACAGAATGTAGGGAAGAAGGGAAGACAATGCCTTATCATTAAAAATGAATCAGATATTTACTAAGTGCCTCTTCTGAAGATTTCTTACATTTCTGTAGCTAGCAAATCTTGGTTTACAAAATACTTTCACATACGTTATCTTATTTGATCCTCCCAACAAACTGGTAAGGTAAGCAGGGCAATCTTAAGATGAGGAAATTACATCTCAGAGGCTTATGTGCTTCCTGCAGCCCTTATTCCCAGCTGAAATGTGCAGGGGCAGAGAAGCTACCCAGGCCTCCAAACATGGTTCTGTAGTCATTTTCCACTGACCACCAGTATTGCGCTCCTCCATCCTGTGTTTGGTCCTGTGGGGGATTCAAAAGAAGTAAAGATCCCTGCCCTCAGTGAGTTTATGATCTAGATTGGAAACATGCAAGTTTTACATAATGAAACAAACAGAGAACTAAGTGTTAAATTGTATGAAATGGGCTATAAATACAGTAACATTTGGATTCTATTTTTTTTAAATATTTATTTATTTATTATTTATGGCTGCGTTGGGTCTTGGTTGCTGCGCACGGGCTTTCTCTAGTTGCAGTGAGTGGGGGCTACTCTTCGTTGCAGTGTGCAGGCTTCTCATTGCGGTGGCTTCTCTTGTTCCGGAGCACGGGCTCTAGGCGTGCGGGCTTCAGTAGTTGTGGCACACGGGCTCAGTAGTTGTGGCTCGTGGGCTCTAGAGCACAGGCTCAGTAGCTGTGGCGCACGGGCTTAGTTGGTCTGTGGCATATGGGATATTCCCGGACCAGGACTTGAAGCCATGTCCTCTGCAATGCCAGGCAGATTCTTTTTTTTTTTTTTTTTTTTGCGGTACACGGGCCTCTCACTGTTGTGGCCTCTCCCATTGCGGAGAACAGGCTCTGGACGCGCAGGCTCAGCGGCCACGGCTCATGGGCCCAGCCACTCCGCGGCATGTGGGATCTTCCCGGATCGGGGCACGAACCCGTGTCCCCTGCTTCAGCAGGCGGACTCTCAACCACTGTGCCACCAGGGAAGACCTGTGTAGCCACTTTAATATTGAAGATGGAAAAAGAAAAGCAACATTTTTGGCATATTATGCTTTATTATTTCAAGAAGGTAAAAATGCAACTGAGACGCAGAAAAAGATTCGTGCAGTGTATGGAGAAGGTGCTGTGACCGATTGAATGTGTCAAAAGTGGTTTGTGAAGCTTCCTGCTGGCGATTTCTCACTGGACGATGCTCCACAGTCAGGTAGACCAGTTGAAGTTGATAGCAATCAAATCGAGACATTAACTGAGAACAATCAACATTACACCACGTGGGAGATAGCCAACATATTCAAAATATCCAAATCAAGCATTGAAAAATCATTTGTACCACCTTGGTTATGTTAATCGCTTTGATGTTTGGGTTCCACATAAGTTAAGCGAAAAAAACCTTCTTGACTGTATTTCCGTATGTGATTCACTACTGAAATGTAATGAAAACGTTCCATTTTTAAAACAAATTGTGATGGGCGATGAGAAGTGGATACTGTACAATAATGTGGAATGGAAGAGATTGTGGGGTAAGCGAAATGAACCACCACCAACCACACCATAGGCCAGTCTTCATCCAAAGAAGGTGATGTGTATATTGTGGGATTGGAAGGAAGTCCTCTATCATAAGCCCCTTCTGGAAAACGAAACGACTAATTCCAACAAGTACTGCTCCCAATTAGACCAACTGAAAGTAGCACTCGACAAAAAGCATCCGGAATTAGTCAACAGAAAATGCATAATCTTCCATCAGGTAATGCAAGACCGCATGTTTCTTTGATGACCGGGCAAAAACTGTTACAGCTTGGCTGGGAAGTTCTGATTCATCCACCGATTCAGCAGACATTGCACCTTCGGATTTCCGTTTTTTTCTGTCTTTACAAAATTCTCTTAATGGAAAAAATTTCAATTCCCTAGAAGACTGTAAAAGGCACCTGGAACAGTTCTTTGCTCAAAAAGATAAAAAGTTTTGGGAAGATGGAATTATGGAGTTGCCTGAAAAATGGCAGAAGGTAGTGGAACAAAGGGGTGAATATATTGGTCAATAAAGTTCTTGGTGAAAATGAAAAATGTGTCTTGCTTTTACTTAAAATCTGAAGGGACTTTTTGGCCAACCCTATACTTTATAATCCTGCTAGCCACAGGGAAAGTCAAAACAGCAGTCACGTGCTGGCAGAGCTGTACTGGAGTCATCCCTCAAGCATCAACGCTTGCCCACTCAGAGGAGGAGAGGCGGTGGGAGAAATCAGCTTGGAGTTCAGGATGTAGCTGTAACGTTTTGTGTGTGAATGTGAGGGTGTGCTTTGGAGGCACCACCAGCACCTCCAACAGCACTGGTCACTTACGCTGAGCACCTGGGGGCAAATGTGAACACAATTCTATCTGACTGCTAGGTCCAAGCACATAACTGCTACCACCGGACCATCCATGTCATCAAACGTGTACCCTTTGAATTCCTTTTCCAGGAATGGCAATGGATTTATGCTGAGTCACTCAAGCTTTCACTTCGTCCAGTGGTTGTGAGCGTGGACTCTGGAACCAGCTCTGTCACGTGCTAGCTGTGTGACCTTGGGCAAGTTACTTAAAAATTCTCTATGACTCCAATTCCCCATGTGTGAAAGGGTGGTAATTATACTAGCCACCCCATAAGTCGTTTTAAAAATTAAATGAGTTTAGACATGTAAAGAGCCTAGAACATTGCCTGGCACATATTAGCTACTGCATAAGTGTTAGCTATTTTCATTCGTTCATCTAATATTAATTTAAAATCTCTGCTCTGGACACTGTTAGGTGTTGAGAAGTAAAAACAAAGAAGACACAGTGTGCTTTCAGTGGGCTTCTACTCTATAGTATAGGCTTGTGTTTTATTTATCTTTTTGTGCCTAGCACAAGAACTGTGAGGTACTCAATATATGTTTTTGAATGTATGATTGGATTGGGGAAACAGGCAAGTATACCACTAGTTTCAGTTAAATGACTTTAACAGTGTCTGGCACATAGAAAGTGCCTGGTAACATATATGCATTATAAACTATTTAAATTATTAATTTAGTAGAATAAATGCTGAGACTGAGTGTGCGGACTGGAGGCTGAGGGTGAGGAGGTGGAGGTGCGCTCAGGGAAGTCTTCCAAGAGGCAGTATCACTGAGCTGAGTTTTGATCAGTGAGTGGGCGTTAGCCAGTAAGAGAAGAGGGCTAAGTGTGTTCCCGGCAGAAGGAACATTGTGTGCAGAGCTAGAGAGGCGTGAAATAGCACAATACATTCAGGGAGCTCCGAGTAGGCAAGTACGACTGGAGCCCCATACAGTGTGCATTTGTTAAATGAGTATTTGAGATTAGAGGCTGGGAAATGAAACAAAACAAGTGAGACATCACTTGTGTCACCCTGGCCTTTAGCATTAGCTAAATAACCAGTTATGGACTAAGTGGCTAGGGAATTTTAAGTTGTTCAGTATAGTCCTTCCCCTGGTACAAATGCTGTTAGTCTATACAGCATTGCTTTATTGTCAGCCCCTTCTTGTCTTCCGATAGAGGAAGTAAAGTCACTTAATTTACCTGTTGTTTTCAAAGTAGTTGAGATGAATTACAATAAAGTTGATGGGATCATGGTGTAGGTGAAGATGTTTTTGCATAGTAACATAGATAGCTCTAGATCAGGGGTTAACAAGCTGTGGCCTAAGGGTCAAATCCTATCCACTGCCTGTTTTTATAATTAAGCTTTTTTGGAACACAGCCATGCCTATTTGTTTACATGTAGCCTAGAGCTGCTTTAGCACTACACGGCAGAGTTGAGTTGTTGTGAAAGAGACTACATGGCCTGCGAAGCCTAAAATATTTACTGGTTGGCTCTTTACAGAAAATGTTTGCCAGCCCTGCTCTAGAGTCATCTCTTCTAATCTGATAAATAAAAACCACCTAAATATTTAAAACAGGGGATTGATTTGGATTTAGAACCAACATGGCAAACAACAGGTTATTAAATTTTTTAAATTCACTACCAAGGAGAGAGAAGATTGCATTTAGCCATAAAGGGTACGATAAACATGAATAAATCAATGAACATAGATTCTGTGACTGGTCTTCAAATTTGACTCTGAGCTTCCTGGCAGTCAGGAAAAAAAAAAAGAATGGAATTGGTTATCTGTATTAGTTACTTACTGCTTCGTAACTTATTGCTTAAGACTTAGTGGCTTAAAATAGCCACCATTTACTATTTCTCATGGGTTGGCTGAATGGTTCTGTTAATCTAGCAGGGGCCTGGCTGATCCTGGTGGGCTTGCTCATGCATTTGTGATCAGCTGGTGTTAGCTCTGGACTGGCTGGTCTGGGATGGTCTCAGGTAGGATGACTCCTCTCTACCCCATATGATCTCTCATCCTCCAGCAGCCTAGCTGGGGCTTGTTCACACAGCAGTGGCAGTTTCCAAGAAAGAAAGAAAATAGTACTGCACACTTGAGGCTTAGCCAGGAACTGGCACATTTTAACTGGTTTTGCATTCCAGTGGCCAAAGCAAGTCAAATGGCCCAGATTCAAGGGGTGGGGAAATAGACTCTAACTCTTGAAGGGAGGGGCTGCAAAGTCACATTGCAAGGGGGAGGGGAACAGAAGGGCGAGAACTGAGGCCATGATTAAAATCGATCGGCATCTTAGCCCGCATGTATTCCAACCATAAATTAAAAAAAGACAAAGTTGTCTCTGTGGTCTAAAGTGGAAAGGAGTATTCATCATATGTCTATTCAGCCCCACCCACAGATATGAATCATCATTGTCTTTAACTAAGCGGACCAATATCTTCTTGCTAATGACAGATGCAGAGGAGTGGAAAGAAGCCTGTCAGAAATGTGGCACATACCATATGAGACCCAGGCCCATATTAAAATACCGTCTTGATGAATTTCACCACGGAATCAGACTCAGTTTTAATAAGTTAAGGGGGTAAGGAAAATCGTTATCACAGAAGTAACCAATGGCTAAACCAAACAGCCTTTGAGACTACAGACCTACAGTATTCTTGCTGACCATTCCTATGCCCCTCCACTTCCATTATCAGGTGGTTTTAAAATTGGTCAAAGACAACATTGCTATCTATGGATATGGATATGATTGAAAAGATGGAATAAACAGTCTTTTTAAAACTCACTAGCCTGGAAGCTGCTGCATAGCACAGGGAGATCAGCTTCATGCTTTGTGACGACCTAGAGGGGTGGGATAGGAAGGGTGGGAGGGGATATGGGGATATATGTATACATATAGCTGATTCACTTTGTTGTACAGCAGAAACTAACACAACATTGTAAAGCAATTACACTCCAATAAAGATATAAAATTTTTTTTTAAATTTTAAAAAAAGGTAAAAATAAAAAATATCTCACTAGCCATGTGTTGATTTTTAAAAATTTATTGCTGGAATATCTTCATTATTACCAAAGTTGCCTTAATAAATAATGTTAAATATAAATAGCAATAGTGATGTCAGGAATCTGCCTTAATGTTTCTTTTCCTGGTACCATGGGCTGTCAGTAAGAAGAGAACAGAGGTAACCCTAAATCCTTGGAGTCTATTTGGACTCTACTCATAATATCCCAAAGCTCCAAAAAAAATAAAAGGCAAAGCCTTAAAAACAAAACTCAAACTCCCAAACCCTTTCAGACAAAGCCACACAACCTAGGTTTGGGAATATTCTCTCTGGCCTAGAGCCAGTCAGCGTGCTTAAGCCTTGTTCACAAGAAGCTGACACCTTTACACGTGGCCTTCCATGGAGCTGCCACCATCAGACTTCTGTTGTAGCAACAGTTGTGCATGGGGAGGTACACGACAGAATTTAGGGAGCTATTAGATGCCGGTTGACTCAGACATCAGGACCAGCTGTGAAGGGAAATCTATTTCAACTTAGATACAGTGAAAAAGAACCGAGCTGTTGACATTATTGAAGAGATAGGGACGAAACTTTCAGCATGCTTGAAGATAACCAGCCTCTGGGCGGGTCTGGGAGAGGTAAGGCTGTCTCAGGAAGGACAGATGGAGCTTTCAAAATTTGGTGTGCAGAAAGTCAGAAGTTAACCTTGGGCGGGCCACAAAAAGGTTAATTGATATAATATATTAAATACCTGGCAGGGTACTTAGAAAAGTAGATCTCAACAAATGTTGGTTCCTTTGCTCTCTCTGTATCTCCCCTCCACCTGAGAGATTTCTTAAAAAACGACCTGCCAGCCAGCTGCCATTGGAACGATAGGATAAGCTGCTGATAGGTGGTTAACAATCAACAAAATTCACACTCAGGTAGACGGAGCAGGGCATGTCACCTTTCCTACCCCTCTCCTCATCACAGCCTGGAGGCAGCACAAAGACATTCCTTCCTTCCTGCAGAGGAAGTGTGTGTGTTCTCTCAGACCTACCTTGGCATTCCTTGATGTCTTAGAGAAACAGATGACCCCGACTGAGCAAGACAGTCAGCAGAACAGCAGCCCTTGATGCTGCAATTGGAAATTTCCATTCTTTGCTTGCAGCTCTGAAAAAAAAAAAAAAAAAAAATCTAAAGAGCCCAGTAGCTGGGAAATTTCCACAATGGAAAATTTTAACATATTCTTTAGCTCTAAACTATGCAGGTTTATAGAGACAGTTTTTTTCTTTTGGTAATTTCCTTCTTTAACAATAATTTATGAACATGGTAACACTACAGCTGTGGGAATAGGGAGGGCAAGATGACTTGGAGGGGAATGGATATGGTTTGGTTAGTGGGAGGCTGTGCTATATAGGCGTTTGACCACCTGAACCATAGAAATGCAGATTGCTACAAGACCCACTGGTTGGGAACTCATCCAAAATAGAGATAGCTTGCCCAGTAGCACTGCAGAGAAATCTGTTTAGAAACTTGAAGTGGAAAGTGAATGGAGAGAGCTTTGAACAGGAGATGGTGAGTCCTGTTGCTGAAAAAAACAATATCAGGCAGATCTCTTCGACCACTGCTTCTTAAACCTAAAAGTGCATATGACTCACCTGGAAATCTCGTTAAGCTGTAGATTCTGATTCAGTAGATCTGGGATGGGACCCGAGACTCTATGGTTCTAACTGGTTCCCAGGTGATGCTGTTGCTGCCCTTCAGTGGTGCCCTTCTAAGGACCACTCTGTGAGTAGCCAGACCATAGACAACAGGTCCTCATCAGTGTGAGGCCAACTTGCCTTCCGTAGCAAAACACAGTCAAAGGACAGCTGGAAGTGAGCTCCCTTGGGGTTGTTTTCTCAGATTACAAAGCTACGGTCTAAGAGAAGAACTGAATGTCTTCTGGAAAGATGCTTCATGCAAGTCTGGATAAAGTGGATCTTTTGAAAGTGTGGGGATGCAAGCAGTTACCAGAAACCTACTTACTCCAGCAGGTTCAAGCTGGTGGTTTCTGGAACTCAGTGCCTTTCCAGAGAAATCCCTATAAGAAGGTGGTTAAGATCCCTAAGCTGGTCCTGTCTCCTGAGTGATTCTCCAGCATTGTGGCATATGGGGTGAAACATAGATGAACTAGCTGCAATTACTGAGGGAATACTGTTGGCCAGAAGGGTATAATGGGGGAAAGGAATCTGTAAAATAAATTACATCCATCCCAGCCAGAGTAATTGTCTCACTTTTAATTGAAATAAAATAAAGTGGGAATAGGAGAATTTTCACCTTTGTGCTACCTATTTTCCAGAAAGAGCCAGAGAAAGAGAGACCGAGAGAGAGACTGAGAGAGAGAGAGATCTGGAATCTTTATTCCAGGGTGTTACCTCCAGTTGAGCTGTAATGTATCTGCTGTGTGTATCTTTAAAGCAACATTTGTCCTATTTTTCATTTTCCATTCAATTGAGTTTTGGATGGGTTATTACTACTTACTTTTCAAATGAAGTACACAGGAGCATATGGGGAAAAAAGAGGAGGGAGATTACCATCATGAAAATGTAGTGTTGAAATCAGAGTATAACAGGCATGAAATGAATTTGATATTAAAAAGTATTAAAATATATATTAAAAGTAAATACCTATGCTAGTATCCTATCATTACATAATATTTATATATTCTAAATGGCTTATAGGATTATTTAAGGATTTGGACTTTTAGAATTTCTAGGAGATTTAAAAAAATCTTCACTGTGGGGTTAAGGTATGATGATTCAGCATTGAAACAGGTTTCCTAATTAAGCAAAAGAGATCAGTTTTGATTTTTTCTTACTATTGATCTCAATGAGCAATTATTCACCTAAGAGTCATCTTACAACCTATAGCCAATCAAATAGAACTTGCTTGATCCACCTAAAGTCACATCTACTTAACAAACACAATAATTATAATAAAATTTAATATTATGGAGTACTTACAACAAGTGAGGCATTTGATCCTTACAACAAGCTTATAAGATGGGTACCATTGTTATATAGATGAGAAACTGGGATTGAGAGAGCTTAAATGAATTGCTTGGGATCCATACGTTATGGCCAAACAGGGTCTCTGGCCAAACCCAGTTACTCTAGTGCTTTTTCCAAATGCCACAGCTACATCTCAGCTTCATTTCCCTTATCACAGACAGATGGATAGATACTCCTTCTCAAGTTTAACAACTTCACAGAGCTTGATTCAGATACTGAATGTGTTGTTAGTTGCTTACAGCTGCTATTTCTCTAGCAGTGCAGTAAGTCCAGGCAAATTCTTTTGAAGAGCTCATTAAAACTGCTAAAATAAAGTCTTAGAAGCAGGTGCATTCATTAGCTGAAATGCAGACGATTATGTTAATATCGCATTCAGGTGACAAATTTAAAGCCATCGAAATCATGGAGGATAAATGGATTTTTAAAGCTAAAGTTAACTTTTCCCTTGCAGGGCTCTTCTCTCTGTTAAACATGTGACTGCCTTTGCAGCTGTCAACCTGGGGACCTCCAATGTTACCTCACAAAAATAAAATCATTTTTGCAGTATCATATTTCCTTTACAATTTCTTGGGTCTCTATTCAGGAAAAGAAAGGTAAGGAGTTGCCTACAAGCCTACTGCTATTTTCTAAATAGGAAATCTGGCGCTTGATTTAAATCTAATGTCAGATTGAGCCCAAGGGTAGAGGAGACATGATCGAGAAGATGGTTAGAATATGTGGATGATAATTTCAGGTTAGGATCAGATGGACAAACAGCTCTTTCACTTTGCCTTTTCTTTTTTCTCTTAAAGAAATACTGAGCATGAAATGTGTATATGACCATACATGTGTATTTAGGAGGCTGTACATCAGAATCTGAATAGTTACGCCAGGATGATTTTGATTTTCTTTTTTTGTTTTGTATTTCTCAAATCTTCTACAATGAATATGTATTACTCTGTAAATTTAAAAATTATTACAAATTATTATGGAACAGTTAGCCTCTCCACATTCAGTTATTTTACCTATAAAATTGGGTTACTTTTTTTTTTTTTTTTGCGGTACGCGGGCCTCTCACTGTTGTGGCCTCTCCCGCCGTGGAGCACAGGCTCCGGGCGCGCAGGCCCAGCGGCCATGGCTCACGGGCCCAGCCGCTCCGCGGCACGTGGGATCTTCCCGGAACGGGGCACGAACGCGTGTCCCCTGCATCGGCAGGCGGACTCCCAACCACTGCGCCACCAGGGAAGTCCCCAAATTGGGTTACTTTTTAATTGCCTAACATATGGGAATCGGATGAGATGTTTTCCCAACACCCTTTCTTCTCAAATCTGGGATGTCTGTGGAGACACTGATTCCTCCTTTCAGAAGAAAATATAAAAGAGGAATAGTATCCAGCCACTTATAAGAAAATTATAAACATGCTTAAAGATTTTTTTTTAATAAGTCTTCAAAACCTCCATCAAGTGGGAATTCATCAAAGTGAATGCATCTGCCACTTGCAAAGAGAAAAAGAAGGCAACCTTTTTAAGCCAAATTTACGTTATTTAAGATTTTTTTTAAGTTATACACTCTGGAAAGTCTTTGTAAGCTAAAACTCGACATATTTTTTTTTCAAATGGTGTGATACAATGCCTGTATTACTGATTGCAAAATATAAATAATGAAGCTGCTATAGAATTGAACCCATCTATTGGGTTCAATACTATAATGCATGTTTACATATTGTGTGTGTGTGTGTCTAAAGAGCTTAAATTAACAGCTGAAAGACTGCTTGTACAGCGTGATAGTCCTATTTTTGCCTGCCTTCCTCTTCAACACTTCTATCTTGCCCTGTACATTATTACTTTCCTTTTTCCTACACAATTTAAAAGACAACCGACCTCATCTAAAATGAAAAGCAATATAGAAAGCAGGAAAAATCTCCTCAGGATGGGGCTGGGTAGGCATATACTTCTACATACATGTAAGCATACTGAATACATGTACACATAGCTGAATCTCTGCTCCAAATTGCTATTAAACCTCATTAGTTAGTCCTTTGACTGCTGGACAGCTCCGAGTCTCTTAGGAATATTTTCCCACCCACTTCATCTCCTGTTTAATTCTCAGAGCTGCCACCTTCTGAGAAGCTGCTGGTTCAAGACAAAGTGAGGAAGGTGGCCGGAGGAGACTCCTGTCCTTTCCATATGGCGCATCAACACCCTAAGTTTAAAGGGTGAACTTCAGAGCACAGAATTTAAAGATGAAAGGAACTTAAGAGGACACATTAATCAAGTTTTCTTTAAATGTATGTGTCTCTTGCAGAGCATAACTGATAGTCATCCAGCCTGCCCTTGAAATTTTCCAATATCGAAAATGTCTTTCTTCATTTTTATACCAATAGATGAGTAGTTAGGGCACAAAAAGCATTCAACCGCAAGGCCAAAAAGGAAAAAAAGAAAAAGAATTATTCCTAATCCTGCCACCCTTTAAAATATCAACTATTTTTAAATTTCTGTTACTGATCCAGGACCCCCCAGTCTCAAGTAAATATAACCCTTTAGGGTCCACGAGGAATGTAAAGAGAGGCTGAACCATTTGGCTTAAAGACATTTTGGAGATTTTATTTGTCCACGGTATCAATCACACCATAAGAGTTAGACCTTGAAAAGGAAAATTGTGTAAAGAACTTATAAGCCTCACAACAATACCCCAATTAAAAAAAAAATGTATAAGCCTCAGTAGCACAGTGTTTCCCGAGTCTCTTCCTAATTCATCCCCTTTTGTCACTCAGACACCCATACAACAAAAGAAAGTTCCTCAGATTACCTTACTGAGGGATCTTTCCAAAATTTACAAATACTATCTCAGTTGAGAAATGTGTTCCCAAGTTGCCTAAATTGTACCATATAATGGTATTCTTTTCAAAGGAAATTGGAGAGTTCAGCAGTATTCTGAAACAACTAGGTGTGACAACACAAAGAACAAAAATAACAAAAGAAAATCCTTCAAAGATAGTGTGCCCTCCAGAAACAGATATCCTGCCTTTTTACATTGGCCATATGCGAGAGTCTTTTAAGCTGAATTGCAATGGTGAAAATGCTGTTGAGTTTTAGGGAAGCAAATTTAGAAAATCAATTAGCTAATAGGATAGAAGACTGTGAACTATAATTTTGGCTAAGTAAATAGAATGGAGAGGTTTCTTTTAATGATTATTATTTTAATGAATTGTAAAGAAAAACTATGAAAAATTTCAAACCACACAAAAAAATACAAGAAAGAAAACAAAAACCACCCCACACCCCACCACCTAAAAATAACTGTCACAAATGTTACAGGAATATTATTCCAGATATGGGAATAAGAGATATCTTAGAATTTTAAAAAGCAACTTGCACTCAGGCAGCTAAACATGGTCTTATTGATGATGGTCTAAAAAGACCCCAAACCTGATTTTTAAAAATGTCTAGTTCATCTGAAAAGTGATGAGAAGTGAAGTGAGGAAGAATGATCAGTCCATAAGCAATTATAATAATGTGAGTTCAATAGAAATAAGCAGATACTTTTATTTCATCTATATATCTGTGATCTGACCCTCAATCTGGCTGCATCTAAAACATATTACAACAAGATATGTTTCCATAATGCTTTCAGTTTACAAATCAACATTACGCTGACTCTCATGACCATATAAAATAATCAGAGTTAATACTAAGCTGGTACGTATTAGTTTGGCCATTCCAGTTGTTTATGGCAAAGTGTCCATTCTGCTTAATTGGACATCTATTTTGATTGTCCAGTGCTGGCGGTCTACCAGTTATTAAAAATTTTGAACATCACCTTTGGAATAGGAAATGATAGGCAAACCTAAAATCTTGTCTAGCACTTTATAGTTTGAAAAACACCTCTACTTATTTATCATCTGATGCCTACACTCTCACCATTCTTTCCCTTGTAGCAAATACTCCAGCAAAACCATCTACTTGTGGTTCTTTGAATACACAAATATATTTCCATATCTTGGCAATATATTTCATTCCCATGAAAACAGCTTTCCATGGGGCAGGGGTGGGGAAAAGAAAAGGCAGATGCACAGCACCTTGGTCTTCCCAGGTGAGGGACCAGTCATTTTGTCTTTGCTTCAGGCCAGAAAGGCTGTAGCAGGAGCTCAATCCAGCAGGTGCCAAGATTTATGGAAATCACATTATTCCTGGCACAGGAGATTCTGCCTGCTCTTATAGTTAAGTTCCTGCTCATCAGTAAAGGCAAATACACATACACACTCTTCAATCCAAACCCACCACTTCAATATTCACCTGAGAATATTTTTTTTAACTGAAATACAGTTGACAAACAATATTATATTAGTTTCAGGTATACAACACAGGGGTTCAACATTTATAAACATTGTGAATTGATCACCACGATAAGCCTAGTTAACCATCTGTCACCATGCAAAGTTCCTACAATATTATTGACTATATTCCCTATGTTGTACATTACATCCCCATGACTCTTTTTTTTTGGCTGTGTTACATCTTCATTGCTGCTTGCGGACTTTCTCTAGTTGTGGCAAGCAGGGGCTACTCTTCGTTGTGGTGCACAGGCTTCTCTTCTCATTGTGGTGGCTTCTCTTGTTGCGGAGCACGGGCTCTAGACGTGCGGGCTTCAGTAGTTGCGGCACGCGGGCTCTAGAGCACAGGCTCAGTAGTTGTGGCGCACGGGCTTGGTTGCTCTGCGGCATGTGGGATCTTCCCAGACCAGGGCTCGAACCCTTGTCCCCTTCATTGGCAGGCGGATTCCCAATCACTGTGCCACCAGGGATTCCCAATCACTCCACCCCTCATTTGTTTCTTAACTGGAAGTCTGTACCTTTTAATCCCCTTCACCTTTTTCACCCAACCCCCTACCTGCCTGCCCTCTGACAACTACCAGTTTGTTGTCTGTATCTATAAGTCTGTTTCTCTTTTGTTTTGTTTGTTCATTTGTTTTGTTTTTTAGATTCCACATATAAGTGAAATCAAATGGTATTTGCCTTTCTCTGTCTGACTTGTTTCACTTAGTAAAATACTCTCTAGGTCCATTCAAGTTGTTGCAGATGGCAAGATTTCATTCTTTTTTTTATAGCTGGATAATAATAATAGTCATGTATTAGAGAGCCACAGCCCTCTGCCTCTCCCGGATTAAGCCCCGCTGGTTTTCAAAGCCAGACATTATGGGGGCCCATCTTCCTGGTGGAGGTCCCCCGGGGGCTTGGCTTCCTCCCTCCTTAGGGAGGGAACTCTGTGACTTGTGATTTCCCTCCTGATGGTGGGTCGCCATACGAGGGGAGTGGGTTCTGACTAGAGTGCATCTCTGTCCCTCCTACCCATCTTAATGTGGCCTTTTCTTTATATCCTTAGCTGTAGAAAATCTGTTCTTCTGGTTTTCAGGTCATTTTCAGAGATAGTTGGTCTTTGTGTAGTTGTAGTTTTGGTGTGTCCAAGGGAGAAGGTGAGCTCAATATCCTCCTACTCTGCTTAGAACTCCTTAGAAGGGTTCTGATCTAGAACCCTTCTAAGAATATTATTCTTGCTTAGCCAACCCTCCTTCCCCTACAGGAAGAATAAAGAATGGATTGCTTTTCATTATAAGTAAAACTATTCAATAATGGGGAGACCTTTATATGTCACATCAAGGCCCATTTTTACTGGTTATGCCTCTTTCTCTAAGCATACTAAATATTTCCCTGAGCCAAGGTTTATTTATTTATTTATTTTGCAGTACGCGGGCCTCTCACTGTTGTGGCCTCTCCCGTTGCGGAGCACAGGCTGCAGACGCGCAGGCTCAGCGGCCATGGCTCACGGGCCCAGCTGCTCCGCGGCATGTGGGATCTTCCCGGACCGGGGCACAAACCCGTGTCCCCTGCATCGGCAGGCGGACTCTCAACCACTGCACCACCAGGGAAGCCCCAAGGTTTATTCTTTTAATTGTCTCATCTTTGATTTTTTTTTTTACATGTGTCACTGTTAACTTCATCTATTAGTGAACGTATCCCATAAGATTCCTTCTCTTGCAGAGCTGAAGTAACTTTTATTTGTTTCTTTATGGAAAGGGAGGAGTAAAATTCCTCCTCCCCTACTCCTAAACTACCTCATTAAACTCACATTTGGGCAAAGACTTAGCTGGAAATTTTCAAATTTGAAGGAAATTTTGTTCCTTTATGTTGCAAAAAGCAGGGACATTGTGGTCTCCATTATGTGTGTTAAATTCAGGGAACATTGATGCTGATTATCCAAATGGCAGATTATCCCAGTTATTTTTATTTAAAATTTTTATGCTAGCACTGCCCTCCTACTTACATTTGACTAATGCTAATACAGAATTAGATGCCATTTCCTGACTTACCAACTTACATTGAGAAAATGCAGGTCAAATAGGTGGAAGAGGAAAGCCAATATATTTCCTTGGTAACCCGCATATCACAATTGAAGGTAATTGCTTAATCAAAAGTACAGATTTTTTCATCTAGTAATAGCTCTGTTTATCTCATAAACACTAGAATATAAGACTACCTGATCCATTTTCCAGAAAAAAAAGTGTCAACAGTTTTAGTACATTAAATATTTTTTTCACTGACATATTCTAATTTAAAGATATAATTTCATTTTAATTGAGAGTGGCACTTCACCATTCTTTTACTATTGATACTTGTGTAAATCAAGCAGTAGGCTCAAAGTCCATGCCTATGCCATTTGTTTTTACTTTTACTGTATAGAAAGAGCAGGAGCCACATTCTATGTAGGAGTTAAGGCCATATTTCAAAACTCTTCCTCCTTCCCTAAATTCATTAAGTGGTCTCCTCAATGTTTGGATGTTTGAAATTTCATACTTCATTAACATTAGCTGATTAGGCACATTAGAGAAAGGACCAATTTGAATTAGTGAAAAATTTGAATGCTGCATTATAAAAATACATAGTTTTATCCTTTTATGGTACAATATGCCACTCAAGCCATCTGTAGTGAAGTATTTCCAAGAAGAAAAGCTACTGCTAGGACTGCTTTAAAGATAAGATTCCTCAGTATTATACACTTTAAGCTTTAAGCAAATGAGTGTTGCTAGGTTATCTGAATACGTTCAGTTCACATTCACTGAGCAGTTACTATATGCTTGGCGTCATGCTAGAAAAATTTTGTCCTCTTGAGTTAACAGTTCACTGTAAATTATCATTCATTTTGCCTAGTGACACTGTATCTCATGCTTTATTCACCACCTGTCTAAATTTACTCATTCATTCAAAAGACATTGAACAGTTATAATGGGTTAGGCACAGGCACAAATTCAAAATGACTGGGGTTGTTAGGGTGAAAGTCATTTACCATGTGGACCAACACCAACAATCATCAATCAATCAATCAGTCAATCAACCAGCCCTTTGTTCTAGGTAATTTAGCTAGTTGAGAGTTTCTCAAGCTTGGCACTGTTAGCATTTTGGATCAGATAATTCTTGTGGTGTGAGGTTGTCCTGTACATTGTAGGATGTTTAGCAGCACCCTTCGCCTCTTTTCATTAGATGCCAGTAGCACCCCCATTTCTAGTTCTGGTCATCAAAAACGTCTCCAGACATTGCCACATATCCCAGGGGTGGGTTTGGGGGGGGAGGGGGGAGGCAACATTGTCCCTGGTTGAGAACCACCGAGCTAGTATGTACTTTATACCTTCTTTACTAGATTATAAAGACCTTGAGGGCAGAGACCCAGTCTGATTCATCACTCTACCGCCCTCTCCCCACCAACTAACTTTAGTTTCTGGCATAGAAATGCTTCCTGATGAATGTTCTGTAAAGAACAAAATATCTCCGGAGTACCTATACTGTTGTCAGCCCTGCACAAACCACTTTGGTAAACCCAGAAGATGAATAGGTAACCAGCGCAAATCATCTAACGAATTTTTATTATTTGAATAATCACTCCCTATTCACATCATATCCCCACTTTGGTGCCAAATGCCTACATTTGTATAGGGCTTTAATGTGTGTGAAGCACATTTTACATAATGGCATTTGATCCAGATACAAAAATAATCACCTCTGTTTATAATTCAAGCTTCCAAGTCCCAGAACATATTCTCAGGCAGGAGTGGGAGGTATTTTGATTTCAGTGGCATCGCTTTGGTTATTAAAACCAAAAAAAAAAAAAAAAGACAAAACTCTTAATTTAAGATTGGTTTAATAATGTTAAATTTAAAGTTCAGGAATTTTTTTTTTTCTATGTTGGAATTAGAACATCTCAAAGGCTCTCTTGTGATCTAAGTGATTCCGGTTTACTTAGATTCCTGGAAATTGCCAGAGGGCTTTAAGGGAGGAGAGAAAAAAAAGAGTGAGGAAATTTTCCCTGTGGGCAAATGGGGAAAACAAAAATATTTTTGTGCTGTGGAGACTTCTCAGGAAAGAAGGATTGGCCAGCAGCGGCATCTGTACAAGGGGAATTTCCACGTTGGGGAAAACATGGTCATAATTAATGACCTAGGAAAGCCAAGAGAATGGACCATGTTGGAAAAATATGATCTTCAATGGCCAAGTCATTGTCAACTGATTGGCCAGAAAATTGTTTAGAAAAAGATTTTTATTTGTGGATATTTGCCTACCAGTCCTTCCTTCTGTGGCTCTAATAAATACCCTGCCCTTGCCTTGGGAATCAGCTTCCCCTAGCCAGACCCACTGTCTCTGTCCCTCCCTGCCCTAAGGGAGTGTTTGCATTAGACTTCTGGCCTGGACACTGGCCTATAGTCTTTCCCTTTGAACGTGATGCTTCGGACTAGCCAGCAGGGCTATTAGCGTCCATTAGAATAGAGATGATTATCCAGGATTTTTGGACAAGGGCGGAAAGATGAGATTGCATGATCTTAATGCAGCCATCATTTATTGAGGACTCCATGTCCTAGGCCAGGTGCTAAGAACATTGAAAAACTATCCTGACCTAGACATGAGGAACCTGAGGCTCAGGGAATTTAAGTAACTTGCCTAGGGTTGTGCAGCTTTTAATTATCAAGCTATTCTGGCTTTTAGTTACCAAGCTATACTTCTCATTTTGTATATAAAGTCTCCCCCGCAGACTGGAATGTCCTTACCCTGCACACAGCCTCTCACTTACTTAACTATGACTCCCTTCCTCTTCCTCTTCTCCAGATCACTTTGTTTAAATTAGATCTGGTCATGGGGTTGTGCTCAGCAGAGAACTCCACGGTTACCTATGATTCTCAAGAGGAGAAATCTGGGTTGGCAGGCTTAGCACCATTCGTATCTCTGTTTACTTACGGCATGATTATGTGGTCAGAATGTTCTTGCCCCACTTTTTGGTTTTCTTTCATCTCAGGGATCAATTTTATTAAAACAAGTATGATCATCATTTGCCTCTTCTCTTACAATTTTCTCAGGATCAGAATATAGTTTGCTGAATTTCATCGTATTTGTCAAGGTGGAGGTCAAGCTTTTTAGAAAGGGAACTACAGCTTAAAAAAAAAAAAAAAATCCCTATATTCGACATGTAGATGTGGTATCCAGTAGAGCATCTATAAAATGCAGCACTTTGTTCTGTGAAATGAAAACACTGCAGGTTCAATCTTGTCCCCATGAAGCTACAATTCCACGCTCTAAACCCATATGACATGGCTTCTAAAGTTAGCCCTGTCCTGCAACTGCAATGAATATGAGAAAACAAACCTAACTACTATGAAAGAGTCCAACTGCCCTGGATTGAACCTCAATGGGTGTTATAATTAGTTAAAAAATCATAGCCTCTTGGAAATAATTCAATATATTTCTTTTCAACTTAAAACATATTAATTAATCTTATTAATATTTGTTTTCTGAGTGCTTCTTGGACTAGCCAGACATTATTACTTTTATTTAGAGATGTGAAAACCAAAGGGATGTGTTAGTTTTCTACTGCTCTATAGAAAATTACCAGAAACTTCGGGGTTGGAGCAACAGCTGTAGGTCAGAAGACCCGGTAGGTTTGGCTGGGTTCTCTGCCTGGGGTCCCACTGGGCGGAAATCAAGGTGTTAGTCAGGCTGGACTCTTATCTGGAGGCTCTGGGCAAGAGTCTGATTTCAAGCTCACTCAGACCGCTGGCAGAACCCAGTTCCTTATGCCTGGAGCACTGAGGTCCCTGTTTCCTCTGGCCCCTAGAGGCCCCACACATTCCTTCTCACTGGTTTGCTCTGTCTTCAAAGCCAGCAATCACCTTGGAATCGTTCTCATGTTTCAGATCTCTTTGACTTCCTCTTCTGCTACCTACTGAGGAAAACAGTTCTCTTAAAGGGCTCCCCTCATTGGGCCAGGCCCACTTGGATTATCATATTTTAAAGTAAACTGACTTGGGACTTTACATCTGCAAAATCTCTTCACAGCAGTATTTAGATTAGTGTTTGACTGAATAACCAGGCCTGGTAATCTTGGGAAGATATCTTTAGAATTCAGATAACCATGAGGAAATAGAGTTTCCCAGTTAACCTGAGATATGATCCGGATATAGGTTCCCAACAGTATCGAGTCAAAGAATTTATTTTTTATTTTATTCCTTCCTTAAAAAAAAAATATATATATATGAATATGGTTTATTTTTTAATTACATATTTTGGTGCTACACATCCCCACATTTTTTACTGATGCATGATCAAAAATGTTGCAAGGCTGTTTGGGGACATGTGTTTCAGGAGCCTGTCAATGTTCAAGAGATTGTAATGTGTAGACGTGGAGCTGGACATGGGTGTGGGGTGGGGGATGGTGATGGTAGGTGAGGAAGCGGGAGGGGCTGAGGCTGCAGTGAGTATAGAGGACCAGTTTATTCCTGTTTTTTTAAAAAATATATTTATTTATTTATTTTTTGGCTGCATCAGGTCTTAGTTGTGGCACTCGGGATCTTTTGTTGCAGTGTGCGGGCTTCCCTCTAATTGTGGCGCACAGGGTCATTAGTTGCGGCCCACGGGCTCTCTGGTTGTGGCATGTGGGCTCCAGAGCACGTGGGCTCTTTAGTTGCAGTGCATGGGCTTAGTTTCCCCACAGCATGTGGGATCTTAGTTCCCCCACCCGGGATCCAACTGGTGTCCCATGAGTTGCAGGACCGATTCTTAACCACTGGACCACCAGGGAAGTCCCTATTCCTGTTTTTAATATATTCACTGAAGAACTTTGAAGATGAGAATCCTTTTGTTACTTTCTGTTGACAAGTCTGGAAGTTCAAAAACCCAGGGATTCTTTGTGTGTAATTTATGAGCAGTATTTGAAGATATTTCTAAACACAGGGGCATTTTGGAATATACTGGATCAGCCTCACTAAGATGCTGTGTCCCTAGTGTAAATGTGAATGTCCCGAAGTCTTTGTTGCACAATTTCAATGTGCCACGGCCTGCCAGATGCACAGGAGGCCTAGAATGCAGGCTGAGCCTTGGGCCCAGCCAGCTGCTGATCCAGAAGCCTACACCTGCAAAGGGTCACCTCGGGATTGAGATGGTGTGGAAAGGGCTGAGTGGATCATAGAAAGGGAGATGAAGGAGGATTGCGTATTAATTTCTCTGACTTTAGCATTTTACCTGGAGGACAGCCTGATGAAAAATCTGGTCTTCTAGTGAAGGGAGTGGAAATGATTTTAGCCTTTAGAAAGAACACATACAGAAATGTAAAAACATCAGAAGAAGGCAGAAATTTCAGATGCTAAGTATTTCTCTCTTTTTCCAAGAACATTTGGGTTTTTCCCTTCTTGAAATCTTGGCCAAAATTAAAGGAGAGAAGGATGTTCCCCAAATGTTTCTTTTAAATTGTCCCAGACCTTCAGAAAATAGTGAGAAAATGTAATCATATTATTAGGCAAAAGGAAAGAAGTCGGGGAGAAGGTATTCAATAAATGCATTGATAGAGTGCTAAGTTAAGAGTACATGTGGTGTGTTTAGCTTTTGAAAGGAAGACACAGGAGGAAAGAGGCTGGGTGGGAGAAATTAGTGTTGCTTATTAATTGTGATCTCTTTAAAGCATAACACATTTTATATTCTTTAACTAACAAAGTGATTTTGCTCTATAAAGAATAACTCTCAGGATGTTGATGTTACAGATGTTGTTTTTATTGCTAAAGTTTCCACTTATAAATCTTTCCCTTCATTTATTCATTCATTCAGAAATAGTCAGTGAGAGTCTACCATGTACCTTGATCTAGGTGCTAGGACTATAGCAGTGAACACAATAGACAAGGTGTCTGCTCTCATAAAGCTTATATTCTAGTGTGGAGGAGTTGGAAAATAAAGAAATAGTTGTATTTCATGACACGATACATAAAGAGATAAACAAGATAATGTTAGACAGTGATAGGTGCGTTACAGAGAAACAAAATAGGATGAAGTGATGGATGCCTAGAGGACTATTTTAGTTTTCATGTCCAGGGAAGACTTCTCTGAAAAGATGACATTTGAACAGTGATTAAATGACAAGGAGGAGGACTTCCCTGGTGGTCCAGTGGTTAAGATTCCGTGCTTCCAATGCAGGGGGCACAGGTTCCATCCCTGGTTGAGGAAGTTCCACATACTGCATGGCCAAAAAAACAATAAAAAAATAAAAATAATAAATGACAAGGAGGAACTGGTGGTGAAAAGATCAGAATGAAGAGCATCCTAGATGGAGAGAATAGTTGGTTCAGAAGTCCCCAAGATGGTAATGAATTTGAGTTTGAGGAAGAGAAAGAAAGCTTAAGTGGCTGGAACTTAGTGGCAGACAGATAAGTGGCTACAAGATGCAGTTGGGGGCTTCCCTGGTGGCGCAGTGGTTGAGAATCCGCCTGCCAACACAGGGGACACGGGTTTGAGCCCTGGTCCGGGAAGATCCCACATGCTGCAGAGCAATTAAGCCCATGTGCCACGACTACTGAGCCTGTGCTCTAGAGCCCGTGAGCCACAACTACTGAGCCCGCGTGCCACAACTACTGAGTCTGCGCTCTAGAACCTGCAAGCCACAACTACCAAAGACTGTGCGCCTAGAGTCTGTGCTCCACAGCAAGAGAAGCCGCCCGGGCATGGCAAGGAAGAGTAGCCCCCTCTCACTGCAACTAGAGAAAGCCCCGCATGCAGCAATGAAGACCCAATGCAGCCAAAAATAAAATAAGATAAATAAATTTAAAAACAAAAAGATGCAGTTGGACAGGTAGAGCTTAGACCTTTTAGGCATGGAAGATCAAAGGAAGGAATTTGGATTTTAGGTGAGATGGGAAGCCAATAGGAGGTTTCAAGCAAGGCAGTGTTTTTCTGTATGGGCAATGAATTGTACAGGGCAAGAATGAAAGCACAGAGATCTTTAGGAGGAAACTGCACTAATTCAGGTGAACAGTGGTGACTTGGACTAGGATGGTAGCAGTGAATGGGAGAATACAGTGGATTGGGGGTATATATGGGAGGTGGAGTCAACAGAGCTTTCTGGTGGTTTGTACGTGACACATCAAAGAAAGAAAGGAATCAAAGTTCTCTCCTCCATTATTGGCTTGGGCACTTGGTAGATGGTGATGCTACTTAGTGAGACAGGTAGGCTGGGAATGAGAAGTGTGGCAGACTGTTAATTCCCTCCCCAATAGCCATTCCTCTCTTCCTCTTTGCTAACAGAGCCCTGACTTGGTTGAGGAGACAAGATGTCCAGCCCCAAGTGATGAATCATGAGTGGTGTAACTCAGTCATAATAATCACATTTTCTTTTGCTAGATATTCAATTCCCCCATCTTCTTTGCAGCTAGGGGTGATTCACTTCTGGCTAATGAGACCTAAGTGAAAGCCTTCTGGGAATAGATATGGCTATCTTGAACACCATCACAATGCCTGGAGACACAGCAGGCTTCTTATGAGTACAAGACAAAAGACCTGATGATGTTAAAGATGGTGAAGCAGGGAAAAAATAGAAATTGCCTGGGTCCTTGATGGTAGCGTTGAGCAGCTGAACCAACACCAGCAATCATCTAGTGCCAGACATCTTGTTTATGAGAAAAGTAAAATTCTGTTTAAGCCTCTTGTTATTTGATATAAGAAGATTAAGGGAAAAAAATCAAGAGTTCTCTTTTGGCTATTTTCAGTTTGAGATGTCTATCAGATATCCATGTGGATGTGACTGTGTAATTTCTTGCCTAATACAAGGGATAAAAATTTCTAGACATTTTTATCTTTTCATATTACTGTAATACTAGAAAATGTGAAAGGATAAGTATAAAAGTGAACAAAGTTGCAGTGACCATGTGGGGGCTCAAATCAAAAGCTGACTATCAATATATAAAACTGACTCGTAGCATTAATAGGTTAACAAGGTAGAAGTTGTTTAAACAGGAAAGCTGGGGTGATGGAGAAAGTTCAGTTTCAGGACCAGTTAGGTCCCTGCATTTCCAAGTACTTTCCATCACTTTGGTGGAGAAACGTCCTAGACTAGAGTACATATTTCTATTAAGATACTTTCTTACCTCTATATCACAGTGTTCATGTATTTCTTTATTCCCTCTACTGAATATAACACATAGCCTCATGAAAATTTCCCCACTCACTTACCCAGGGAATGTAAAGTAGGCCAAATTGAGCTTTTAGCACAGTTTCTGGTTGCTGCTAAAAATCAGCATCTACAAACCCAATTGCACGTATTTCCATTAGTGCTATCATCCACCACTAGACATATAGTTTTGTAGATTAAAAGTTTACCAACCCACATATTTTTTTTCCTAAACATTTTACTGTATGCTGGATGGTTTGGACTCCCATCTATAGAAGAGAAGAGTACATTTTTTTTTGCCAGTGGCCCATCAAAAACAGCTATTGATTTTGTGTGTATGGACAAGTAACCAAGTCTGCAAAATGGACTTCACAGGGTATCTTCTATTCTGCCCATACTGGGAGTCTATGTTTTCCTGAGGTTAGTTGGCCCATCATATTCTGCTTTCATGTTCCCCAGTTTATCACTGTGCTTGGGATTTTTGCCCCTACACCTTTCATTATGTTTTTCCATAATTTATTACAACAAACCCTTGTATTTTTTAACGGTTTTGGATCTGCATTAATTTTTAAGTCCCCGGAGGAACATTATGTTCCCAAACATTATGTTCTGCACTCTCACACTCATATCACTTTGTGTAGTGCCAGACACCTCCTGGGATCTCAAGAAATGTTGTTTCTTTTTAAAAGATAGGTGATTACTCTGGGATGCCCATAAAATATCTTTCTCAGTTGAGTTACTCTCACTGTTTATTCATCCCTAGTGGCTTAGGTAAAAATATTGGTTACTAGAAAGAACCTAAGTCTTTGGAGAAGCTTTTCTAGTCTCTCCCCATCTCTGTAAAAGCAAGAGGTGGATATCGACTGGTCTTACAGTAGTATTGGAAAGAAATTACGAAAAACGTTAGGAATAAGAAACTTTCTTTAAAAATATGAAATGCTAGGGAGATGACAGTATCATCCTTATTGAGCAGACCTCAGCGTGAGCGGAGCTCACTCCTCTGATAAATGCTTTTCATCATTGTTACAAAGAATGGCTGTCTAGCAGGATTCCCTCTGCTGGTAGCATCTATGGCAGACTGTCAGAACTTTTTTCCAAATACTCAAGATCTGCTGTACCCACAATATTTCCTCTTCTCTCAGCTTCTTAGCTTTATCTAGAACACTTTAATGTCTTCCTACAAGGCAAATTTGAACCTCCCTCTAAATTCTTCTAAGGTTGTTTGAGGGAGAGGAATAGGACCATGGACAGAGGTATAGCCTACCAATCACTGGCGCAGCAGGAAAGCCAGCTCTCATCCTGCCAAGAATCCCTGGGAGGGGTCTTTAGATGAATAGACTCGTTTTTATTCAAGGGTCACTTTCCCCTTCTCTAATTTTCCTTTGGAGCGACACAGTTTCTTCTGGAAACACTGGCTCCCTCTACCATCTCCATGCTCCTGAGACACACAAAGAATACTCATTCTTGCAAATGCAGCTCATAAAATACTTTAAAATGTTGTCATTATAAAATATTTCAAACAAACAGAAAAATAGTGAACATAGTTTAACAAACATTTGAGTATACAACACTCAACAAATCAATATTTGACTTATTTGCTTTAGGGTTTTTTGTTTGTATTTTTGTAAAAGGTTTAAGTACAACTTGAAGCCTGATCCCATTCATTTCTCTGTTTTTCTCCGTTTTTTCTCCTTTCCTCTTTTCCCCAAAGTAATCACTATCATGAAGTTACTATAAATCATTCCTATGCATGTTTTTATACTTTTCTGTTATATGTTTATATTCATAAACAAACATGGTATTGCTTTGTATTTGTAAAATGTAAAGGAATACTATATCATGCTGTACATAACATTCTGCAATGCTTTTTTAGTTATCATTATTTTTTAGACTTACTCATGTTGCAACCTGAAGAACTAACTCATTAATTATAACTGTTGTACATTATTCCCTTGTTAGAATATGCACAAGTTCCTTATCCATCCTCCTGCATTATTGACATGTAGGTTGTTTTTAGTTTGTTATTGTTGTTTGCTGTAACAAACAATGCTGGAGTTAACGCTTAAATAGCAGCCTGCTGGTGTACAAACACCATAGGAAAGTTTTTCTAGGCCAGGATTTTTCAACCTTGGCATTATTGAACTCTTAGGCTGAATAATTCTATGTTGTGGAGTAGGGTATTAAGCAGCTTCCCTCACCTCTACCCACTAGTTACTAGTAGCACCCCCCCCCACACACACACACACACACAGGTGTGAAAACCAGAAACGTCCTCAAACACTGCAGAATCGCTGCTGGCTGAGAAGCACTAATATAGGCAATATACCTAAGAGGAACAGCTGGGTCTTACGATTTCTACTAACATAGATCATCATTTTGCTTTCTAAGAGTATTGTTTTCCCACATGACGCTAACTTTTGGTTTTTTCAGAATTAAAATTTTTGCCTACTTATGGATATGAAATAGTAACTTTTTATTATTTTATTTCATTTTCCCTTAATTTCTACTGAGATTTCACATCTTCTTGTATGTCTGTTGACCATTAGGGTTTTTCTTCTGTTAATTGGCCTATTCATATCCTTTGCCAATTTTTCTTTCTAGGTGTTTCTTTTTCTTTTTGCTTTGTAGGAGTTCTTTATAATTTTTGAATACTAATACCTTGATTGTTTTATGTCTGGGAAAATATGTTTTCCCAGTCTAAGACTGTCTTTTCACTTTGCTGATGAATTCTTCTTAGTTTAAATCAGTAAAATGTATCAATCTTTTCCTTTATATTTTATGCTTTATTTAATAAATTTTTCTATCCCAAGGGTGTAAAGATAATCTCTTATATTTTTTCTAGAAGTATAAAAATTGACAATTCACATTTAGGTCTTTAAACCAACTTAAACTTCTTGTGATATGAAAGAGAAAATACATGTATAATTATTCCAACACATATTTCCTAAATAGTTCATCTTTTCACCCCTGGTTTGTTATACCACCTCTGGTTTTAAATTTTGATATTTGAGGGGGAAGGGGACTTGAACTGGGAGATCGGGATTGACATATAGAGAGTACTATGTATAAAATAGATAACTAATGAGAACCTACTGTATAGCACAGGGAGCTCTACTCAATGCTCTGTGGTGACCTAAATGGGAAGGAAATCTAAAAAAGAAGGGAGGGGATATATGTATACATATAACTGATTCACTTTTCTGTATAGCAGAAACTAACACAACATTTAAAGTAACTATATTCCAATAAAAAAATTTTCTTAAAAATTTGATATTTGGTAAGGCAACCCCCCTGACTTATTCCTTTTCAAAATTGCCTTGGGTATTGCGGTTGGTTATCTGACCAAAGAATATTGTCTCTTTCTCCTTTCTAACTTGAACCTAAGTTGTTTTCAGGTGTCCATGAACCTTATCTTATAGTACTCAGTCTAAGCCCATTAAAGTAATTTCATTCCATTGGGATTGGTTTGGCCATAAGCATATGTTGCATCTCTTGCCAATGAGACCTAAGTGGAATTGCACTAGAGTGGAGATGGGATGGGATAGGTAAGTTTTCTTCTCACTTAAAAACGTACATAAGAGGACTTCCCTGGTGGCACAGTGGTTAAGAATCCATCTGCCCGGGCTTCCCTGGTGGTGCAGTGGTTGAGAGTCTGCCTGCGGATGCAGGGGACACGGGTTCGTGCCCCGGTGCCGGAAGATCCCACATGCCCGTGAGCCATGGCCACTGAGCCTGCGCGTCCAGAGCCTGTGCTCCGCAACGGCAGAGGCCACAACAGTGAGAGGCCCACGTACCGCAAAAAAAAAAAAAAAAAAATCCGTCTGCCAATGCAGGGGACATGGTTCGATCCCTGGTCTGGGAAGATCCCACATGCTGTGGGGCAACTAAGCTCATGCACCACAACTACTGAGCCTGTGCTCTAGGGCCTGTGAGCCACAACTACTGAGCCTGCGAGCCACAACTACTGAAGCCCGCGCACATAGAGCCCGTGCTCCACAACAAGAGAAACCACCGCAATGAGAAGCCCGCGCACCACAACGAAGAGGAGCCCCCGCTCACCGCAACGAGAGAGAGCCCGCATATGGCAACGAAGACCCAACGCAGCCAAAAGTAAGTAAGTAAATAAATAAATAAGTATTTTTAAAATGTACATAAGGAACAGACTTGCCCTGCCTCTCTTTTTAGAGATTTGGAGGAAAATGTAATGTCTGCAACTGTGGCAGCCATCTTGCCACTCTGAAGGGAGGAGTGTAGTCCAGCACACCAAGAATGGCTAAGCAGACAGATGAAAAGGTCACAGGTTCCCATGATGTCATTGTGCTGCTGAATTATCCAATACTGAAACCACTTATCAGTCGACATCCTGAGATGTAAAATAATAAACCTTATTATTTAAGCCACTTTAAGTTTTACATTCTTTTACTTGCAGCCAAAGGAATCCCCAACTACTATAATAAGTTTGACCCTATACTCTTCCACATGAATTTTGTGATCATTGTTCCATGTTACTAAAGCAGGTTGGGATTTTTTTTTATAAATTTATTTATTTTATTTTATTTATTTATTTTTGGCTGCGCTGGGTCTTCGTTGCTGTGTGCAGGCTTTCTCTAGCTGTGGCGAACGGGGACTACTCTTCATTGCGCTGCACGGGCTTCTCATTGTGGTGGCTTCTCTTGTTGCGGAGCATGGGCCGTAGGCACGCGGGCTTCAGTAGTTGTGGCTCACAGGCTCTAGAGCGCAGACTCAGTAGTTGTGGCGCACAGGCTTAGTTGCTCCGCAGCATGTGGTATCTTCCCGGACCAGGGCTTAAACCTGTGTCCCCTGCCTTGGCAGGTGGATTCTTAACCAATGTGCCACCAGGGAAGTCCCTGGGATTTTTAAAATTGGGTTTGCATTGAAATTAAATGTTAACTTTAGGAGAACTGACATCTTCATTATAATGAATATTTGAATTCATGAATATGATACATATCTACTTATTTAAATCGTAGTTAACTTTTTCCATAAAAGTTTTTTATATATAAATCCACACTTTATGTTTTTGTTATTCCTAAGCACTTTATTGTTTATTAGTATTAAGAATAGTGTCCTGTTTTGCTATTAAATATTGTCTTGGATAAATACTGAGGTATAGGATTGCAACTGAATTTTGTATGTTGATCTTATACCCAGCAACCTTGCTGAATTGTCTTTTTAGTTATAATATTTTTTTCAGTATAGTCTGTTTGATTTTCTTTATAGACAATCATATTATCTATGAAGAGAGTTTATCTATTTTTTCCCTTACTGTGTTGATGGAGATGTCATAAGTCAGTCATGGAGGTCTGTGGTTGCTTGATCCAGTTTCCTATCATGTGTCCTGTCTTCCTGCCTCATCATTCCCTCATGAAAGGCCCATCATTAGGCAGTGGTCAGCTCTTTAACAAGCTAGTTTGTGAGTATGGGAATGAAAGTTCACAGTGTAGTCCATAGTTTCAAGCAGTGAATCTGGTCTGGTTCCCATCCACTTCCCTCACCCCATGAAGATCACTTTTAGTCTCACTTCCCCTGCAGAAGCCCCTTTAGAGCATTTTCTACCTCCTTTCATACCTGGAGGCCAACAGGCCCATGTCTTCCCTCTTATTCGTTGCTTTGCATTTCTGACCCATAGAAAAGTTTATACTTGGGGCCAACTGTGTCTTTCGTTTTTCTCTTTTACATTTTAAAAACCATTGCTTTATGTTTGGAGCTGAATAAGTACCCCAAAGATTTGTACAACAATGCTACCTTGACTAGAAATCATAGTTCTAAATGTCTATTTTGTAAAGGATTTACAGAGCTAGCTTCTAAAACTGATGATACTATTTATAGTAATTATCATCAAATACAGTGCTACTCAGAATTTTCACAATGTCTTTCAGCTCCTTGTGTTTTGTAAATGTTAGAGTTGTGTCTGTGTTTGTCACGTGGGTAATGGGGAATGGAGGTAAATACTATTTTCTACACCCGAGAAAACTGAGGCCTCTTACTTAATTGTGGCCAAGAATAAGATAGATTCCTCCAGAGGTAGGGCTGTGCTTTGTTCATGTTGTGCCTTGTAGAAAATGACCCTCAATGCAAGGTTTTGAGCTGAGAAAACCAAACTCTAGGCCCATGCCTAGCTCTATTCATCAGGATGTCCCCTGAATTAAGGAGACCCATAATGAAGTCCTCTAGATCTATGCAATGCTATGACTTGAGGAAAAGAAAAAAAAGGAAGGAGAAAAATAAGAGCAGCAAGAGTTGATTTTAACCAAAGTGAGTGGGAAGGAATTATCAGTAGCATTTCATCTAAAAAGTGAATTTTGATTGAGATTTAGATTTTTTAATACTAATCCCCTTACATAAACTAGCTTAGTATGTAAATATAATCAAAATAGCATTCATTAAAATTGCAAAACTTAGGGCTTCCCTGGTGGCACAGTGGTTGAGAGTCCGCCTGCCGATGCAGGGGACACGGGTTTGTGCCCCGGTCCGGGAAGATCCCACATGCCACGGAGCGGCTAGGCCCGTGAGCCATGGCCGCTGAGCCTGCATGTCCGGAGCCTGTGCTCCGCAACGGAAGAGACCACAGCAGGGAGAGGCCCGCGTACCAAAAAAAAAAAAAAAAATTGCAAAACTGATTTATTAAGATATGTAAAACAGCCAGCTGCCGCAGTAGTGACTAAGAAGTGTAAAAATAAATTATTTTGTTCAAGAAATATTTATTGAGTTCCTACTATGTGCCAGCACTATACAGGAAGTTGGAATGTAAAGATAAATAACCTAGGTCCTTGTGCAGATACCCATCTAGTTGGCCCAACTAATGGGCAAATAAATAATCCAAATATGATGGGATAAGCTCCTTAAAAGAGTGAGACATATTTTACACCCATGTTCATAGCAGCATTATTCACAATAGCCAAGAGGTGGAAGCAATCCAAGTGTCCATCAACAGATGAATGAATACACAAAATGAGGTCTATACATACAATGGAATATTATTCAGCCTTAGAAAGGAATGAAATTTCAACACATGCTAAACATGGATGAACCCTGAGGATATTATGAAATAAGCCAGTCACAAAAAGGCAAATGTTATATGATTCCACTTCTATGAGAAATCTAGGTTAATCAAATTCATAGAAACAGAAAGTAGAATGTTGGTCGCCCCAGCCTAGGGGGAAGGGGAAATGGGATTGTTTAATGGGCATAGAGTCTTAGTTTTGCAAGATGGAAAAATTCTAGAGAGTATTTACACCACAGTGTAAACATACTTAACACTATTGAACTATACACTTAAAAAGAGTTAAGATGGTAAATTTCATGTTATGTGTAATTTACTACGATTAAAAAAAAAAGTGTTAGCTTAATGAGGACAGGGACCTGCCTGTTTTGTTCACTCTTGAATTTCTAGCATCTAGCAGAATGCCTGATACATAGTAGGCACTTGACAAATATTTGACCTTCCTCTGGTTTCTCCTCCCCATTCAACATCCTACACAACACACAAAAGCCAAGTCATCTGTGAGCCAATTCAGCAAACAAAGGCACCTCTCTGCTTAGGGCCCAGAAGGGGAAGAATTTAAAATATTTGTGATTTGGTATTTGTCCTAGTCACACCAACTATCCAACTATTCTTTACTTCTTAATTATGCTTATCCGAGCTTTTTTGGCAGTTAAGTTTCCTAAAGATAGATACTGTTTCTACTTCCCAAAACAGAGTTGTGATGGACTTTGTTAAGAAAAAAAGTGGAAGCAAGTCCGTGAAATGAAATCATTATTAGGCTGTGGTACAAATGGCTCTGGGGCCATGCTTGCAGGTCCCTGAGGAAGGGTGAGGTAATTAGCATGTATTTGCAGTTCTGCTGCCTCTTCCCTCCCTTCACTGGCTCAGTCTGATTCTAGTTGCTCAGTTTATTCTCTTGTGTTTGTGTTTTTCACTTGATCAAAAATAGACAAAAAAAGTTTCCTTGCACTTACTAGAGCTTTTCTACTTTTTTCCGTGTGTGTTAGGTCTCCTCTTCCCTGATCCTTCTTCCTGCCACCTGCTCGTTTCTCTGCTTTTCTACCTTTCTCAATTAGGGCTTTTCCTTGTGTTCTGTAACCCTGGCTTGGGGCAGCATTTAGTGACAGCACAAGCAAGGAGGTTGCCAAGGGCTTGAGGGGTTTGCAATAAGGAACTCCCATTTCTGGCCCAGGCACCAGACAGAACTCCCCGTTGGTGGTTCTGGCTTGGCCTCAGCCCTGGGCATGCACATTGCGAGGCTTCAGAGTAGGACACAAGTGCCTTGCCTAGTGCTTGAGGGGAAGCCTGGAGGTGAAAGGTTCCAGGGTATCTTTCTTCTGTCTCCTCATGCTGGTATGGTGGGAGGTTAAGTGCAGGCCAGAGCCAACCAAAGGCCTTCTTGGAGACAGGGTCAATCATAGAACCAAGTGAGGTTTCCAGGCCTGGAGATTTGATTTGTTACTTTTCACATGTAACACTTAAATAGTTCTTGCTATGACAAACACTGTTCTAAGTGCTTTTAAATATTAACTCATTTAACCCTTTAAACATTAACTTATTTAATCCTTATAACAACCCTGTGAACTGAGAACTACTATTATCTGAATTTTATGGATAAGAAAACTAAGGCCCACAGAGGTTAGGTGACTTGTCCAAGGTCACAGAGCTAAGTGGTACTGGCAGGATCTGAACCCAGCCAGCCTGGCTCCTGAATCTGTGTTTTTTACCACTATACTATGTTTCCTGTCTGGTTTTATGTATGGTCCCCCAGGATTTCCCTTGACAATCTCATGTGTGATTTTACAAAATATCTTCTCCAAGGTATAACACCCTCTGGTAGGTGCTGGGCAATGTGTATATCCCTTGGAAATTTCTGTGCAGCTCTTGGGATATCTGCTAGCAGTCGTTCACAGGCTACCTCCTGAATACGACATCAGAAGCAGACTTTCTCTCTCTAGGGATAAGGGTGCAAAAAAGCAACTTCTACTCATACAAATTTTAAGAAATAAAATTTCAGTGTATGTTTAATACAATAAAATATCAATAGTCCTCTTATGAAGTCTCCCCTCATACCCACACACACATAACCAAGAATCTTACCCTGGGATCTGTCTGTCCCGAATCTGAGTGAGCTTGCAGGGAGCCATCCCCACATTCTCCACCCAGGCCCTTACAAACAGCATCATGATATTTTTAGATGGTTGGCTGGACTTGGGGGTACAGCTCAGAGCTGTAGGACAGATCTTCTTGTGAGAGTAGCAAGCTAGTCTGGAGAGAAGCCCACGACCTTGGCCTCTGTGCCCTGGGAGACCCTGCCCTGGCCCCGAATATCTGCAAATCCTCTGACCTTCCCTGTCATCCTCTGGCTGTGCCCCAAATGGCTTTCCCTGCTAAGAGCTGGGTTAGCAGAGAAGAAAGTTTCACAAAACATTAAGATGAGCTTGGCTTTCAGCTGCTGACTTATGTTGAGGTGCCGGTCTCAGTTGTCTCTGGCATCTTCTGTGATGCCTGCCAGCTTCCCTGCTTATAATTTCCGAGGCCTCTGCCCATTCTCCATCTCCACGATGCTTGTCTGGATCTTCCTCCCACAGAGCCCTAGTTCTAATCTGGATGGAATTGATAAAAAGTGAATTCCTGCTAAAAAATTAGCTGATTACATCTCAGACAAGGGCTCTCTTCTGTGTACTGCGTTTGCATGTTAATAAGGACATTCAAAACCAAAAAGTTAGGAAACTCAAAGGAGTGAATATCTAGGGGTAGAATGTCAGGCTCCTCTACACAGAGAGCTTGATGGGGTGGTGGTGGGGTGCTTGTGTCTTGTAGATCTCCCCATATTAGTGTATGCATCTAAAACTGGCCCTAGTGTCAATGTCAGGTCCACAGACATCCTCAAATCCAGAATAAAAACATTCACTTTGGAGCAACAGCTATTTCTCTCTGAGTTTGTTCTTCGGGCTCACCAAATCTTAGGGCCCAGATCAGGGCATGCTAACGAGTTCAGTTTATTGGCAGCTGGAGCAGGGTCCTTTGTCAAGTGGGGTATTTCCTCTGACGTCACTGGACTGCTCATCAACTCCAAGGTGGGTCTTTGCCAGGAAAACCTGAATCGAAGAGGAGGCTTGGCCTTCGGGGAAGAGAGCCTGTGTCCTGGCAGCCGGGCATGTCTGCTCCAGGCAGGCCTCTCAGACCCACTGATGCCCTGGGTTAATGAACTTTTGACCCAAGAGGGAAAAAAAAGGTATAAAGAGTAGGAGCTCCAGCAGTCAGCTCTTACAGCGTGGCACTTGTGAACTGGTGGGATCGTGACAACCTTAGCCCTACCCACCTACCTGTCTTCCCTGCCCACTCTCCTGCCTTCTTCCCTCCCCTCGCCCACTACTTCTCTCCCTATTCTCCTGAAAAGCAGCTTCCTAGGTGATACCTTTTGTTTCCAAAACCTTCTTTGTAGTTCTTCCTTGACTCCTTTCTCAAAATATTCCCTCTCTTTCCTCCTTCAATGCCAGTCTGTTGGCATCTGTCTCCCCATCTTGTGCAGGCTGCCCATCTCCGGCTCATCAAGGTTTTATTTTTATTTTTTAATTAATTAATTATTTTTTTGGCTGCGTTGGGTCTTCGTTGCTGCACGTGGGCTTTCTCTAGTTGCGGTGAGCGGGGGCTACTCTTCGTTGCAGTGCGTGGGCATCTCATTGCGGTGGCTTCTCTTGTCGCGGAACACGGGCTCTAGGTGCACAGGCTTCAGTAGTTGTGGCACACGGGCTCAGTAGTTGTGGCTCTCAGGCTCTAGAGCGCAGGCTCAGTAGTTTTGGCGCACGGGCTTCGTTGCTCTGTGGCATGTGGGATCTTCCCGGACCAGGGCTCGAACCCATGTCCCCTGCATTGGCAGGCGGATTCTTAACCACTGCACCACCAGGGAAGTAGTCCCTCACCACGGTTTTATGATTGCCTCTAGTTAAAGTTTAAATAGATGGGTTTCAGCCCAAGAGAAAAATGTAAACAAGACCTTTCTGCAGTCTTTCAGAACTGCTGACTTCCAGTGCTTTTGAATTCTGTGCTAGGAAATTCATTCACTCTTGCTGAGGAACTGAGAACCACCACTGGGCTTTCAGAGACGTGAGAGGCACTCTGAAACCATTGAGAGGCTTTTAGAAGATCTACCCTTTTCCTTTTAACTCAATTAAGCCATCAGGATCCAGTTCCCATTCTAGGATGTTTGTCTGGTGTATTGAGGTGACAGAACAGTTAAGCAATCTTCACGGGCTGACTTCTGAAGAAAGGAAGGAAGTGAGGGGAATTTTCATTTCCCTGTGGGAATTTTTCCTTTTGGGGTGAGGAAGGGATTGTATTTGTTGCCCCAGGTCTTCTTGTTGATGAGGTAGTCTTAGGAATCAAGAGAACGGGACCACCTTTGGCCAAAGCAGAAGGAAGAGGGCAGGTGGGGTTTGAGCTGGTGATTCGGTCACATATCCCTTCATTTGCTGTTTCCGCAGAAGTAAGCAGGCCACTTTGTTGAGTCTTGATTAAGAATATTGATTTTCTATATTTTTCTGTTTTGTGTACTTTTTGTACTTGTGATTTGGTGTCAGGATGGATTCAGCAATACTTTCGGATGTTTTAGTCAAGGATTTGGTTGGATCCTTGGCTTCCCCTATTTCAAAACCTTCAGTAACTCTTCATTTCAAGTTCAGACTCCTATTCAAAGCCTTCCACGGTCTGGGTCCAACCAACCTTCACCCTCCATTATTCCAACCATACACCCCTGTACGCCGACCTCACTGAACTTGTCACTCCACTCCTGTTATATGTTCCCTTCCTTACTCTGCAGCACCCCAATACTTGCTGAGTCCTCCCTGGCCTCCTCAAAATGCCATCTTCCCGTGGTTTGTAGAACATTCCTCGCCCTCCACGCGTGACCAGGACCAACCACTCCTTCCCCCAGTTCTCAAGCAGCTCGTGACACCTCCCTTCACAGTAGCCCTGATTTCATCAACTATTGTTCAGCCCATGTTTATGTGTCAGCTTCCTGCACTAGCTACTCAGCTCCTTGAGCAGAGGATGGTTTATTATACCCTCATGCTGCCCTGCCTTGTGTGTGGCCTATCGTCAGTGCTCAATACATATATTTTTCAACCTCTCTGAAAACTTAAAGTCAACTCTAGAGCCCAAGTGTCACAACTACTGAAGCCTGCGCACCTAGAGCCCGTAGTCTGCAGCAAGAGAAGCCACCTCAATGAGAAGGCTGTGCACTGCAATGACGAGTAGCCCCCGCTCTCCGCAACTAGAGAAAAAGCCCACACACAGCAACGAAGACCCAACGCAGCCAAAAATAAATAAATAAATAATTTTAAAAAATTTAGTTAGAAAGAAAAAAATTTTTTTTTAATTTAAAAAAAAAGAAAAAATAATTTAAAAAAATAGCTCTTGAGAGGAACCAACAGTAAGAAGGATTTTGGAGTCAGACAAATTTGGGTTCTAATCTAAGCTCTGCTAAGTATTAGTACTGAGGTGGCTTCCCAATTTTAATCCATTCCAAGCCTCACTTTCTTCACTTATAAAACAAAGACAATAAGATCTCTTTGTGAGGCTTAAAATGAGATCAGGCAAGTAAAGAACCCAACACAGTTCTGTCTTATCCTTACCCTTCCTTGATGTTAAAACATTTAAAATGTTCCAACATTTTACTCTGGAACATGAAACATATTCATCAATTTAACGTATATGGGCCATATTTTCCCATTCCTAATACAACCTTCCTTGATACAACACTTTCTTCTCATTCACACTTGCAAGTTTTTCAAAGGCTTACCTTGTAAGTAGGATTGGACTTATCTATTGGTCATCTGAAGAAATCCCAGTGATAGGGACAGTGATGAGACAGCTGCTCTGCTCGTTGCTCAGTTATTTTCATACGTGGAGGGTCATCCTCACAGCATCACGCTGCCCTCTTTACTTCCAATGTTAACTTTAAAGAGGAGAAAACACACCATTAGGACAACCTTTTCTTTCCCCCTCCACCAAAAGTCAGTTGCTACTTTCACCCATGGGAGGGGAGCAGTGGACTCTGTTCACCCATACAACATTTATTGAATGCCTGCTATGTGTCAGGTACTGAGATGAATCAGCCAAGGTCCATGCCTTTAAAAGTTTCAATCTAATGGGTTTTGGGGGAATAGGGGAGAAGATAAGCATCTAACCAAACAAGGATTGTATGGGAACAGAGGAAAGGACAGTCAACCAGTCAGGAAAAGCTTCAGAAAGAGGTGATACTTGAGCTGAGTCTTGAAAAATCAGTACATGGCTGTCAACAATGAAGGCAGAGCACTTCAGGTAGAGGAACCCCAACTCTTGTTCCTCTCCCTCTGATCACTGTATGCAGCCTGACGCATCTGGCTCTACCATCTTTACCCTATACAGTTGTCTTCTCCTTGGTCTAGGGGACTTAAGTTCTTCCTTGGCAGCAACAACATTATTAGTACTGGTTCTGATCAGAGAACTGACATTAGAAGCTTTGCTGCTGCTTTTGTTGCCAAGGCCAAAAACCAGCTAGAGTAGTTTGAGCTCCCTGGGGGAGGGTGGGGGAGTTGAGCACGCATGCGTATACCTGTGTCTGAATTTGAGAGTGTGGAGGTGTGTGTCCACCTGGATGGCCGGCTAGATATTTATCTGCAGGTGTTGCCACAGAAAACAGAAGTGGATATTCAGGAAGCAAAGTGACAGCTTGGGATCTCACAGACAGCTGAAAGACCGCTCAAAGAAGGGAGAGGTTGAAATAACCCCGACCAAAACAAAATGAAACAGAGAAGGAAGTTACATCAGAAGAGGAAAAATGCCAGCTTCATGCTGAAGAGCCACAAATGTCACAAAATAAAAATAAAATGTGGGATTCTTATTTTACTTAGTCAAATACTATTACAATGTTTTCTTCTTTATAGAGCATTGTTAAAATTACAGAAATAGTAATATTTAGTGCAGCAAACATGGAGAATACAGGAAAACACAAATTGCTGTAATTTTTTAAAGTTATATTCATAGTATCTTATTTATTTGGATCAGTGATTGCTTATAACTTTGCCTTCTACTTCCATATATGAGTTGGTTTTTTTCCTTTAGCACTTAAAAAATATTAAAAACAAGTTCTGAGATTGACTTACTGAAGAACATTTTAAAAGTCTCATTATTAGCACAAATCACACTATTTTGATAAAGATACTCTAATAATAGTTAAGTGACTAAAGGTGTCAGAGCAAGAAATGTAGATCCCAGAGATGTTAAGTTTTTCGTTTCCATTCATGTTAGTCTCTTTACCAAAAAGAAGTGAAAGAGTAGTTTTCCTTTTGATTAGATTCTTGTAACCATACAAATGAAAAATTTATAGAATTGGCTTTAGGTGAGGAGGTTTTATAAGAAGTTAATATAATACTGAAATAAGCTTGGCATCAGATCTCATATGAATCTTTTGAATTTATTACTTTATAAATAAAGGAACTGGCTTTCCATCACCTTCTTAGAATTATAACGGCTTCAAATGATTAACTGATTTTCCAGTCTCACAAAGAGTTAAAAGCATATGGAGAGAAACAAACTACTATGTATAAAATAAATAAGCTACAAGGATATATTGTATAACACAGAGAATATAGCCAACATTTTATAATAACTATAAATGGAATATAATCTTTAAAAATTGTGAACACTATGTTGTACACCTGAAACTTGGATAATATCAAACATCAACCGTACCTCAACCTCAAAAAAAAAAAAAGGCATGTGCAGTTTTGGGCAGTGAACTAGGGAAATTGTGTGTGCTTTGGTTATAGTGTGAAACAGTACTTCCCAACTGGATGAACTATTAGTCCATATGCTATTTTACCAGGTAACTAGTGAATGGATTTGGGGCGGACAGAATTGAGAAGAATTGACTAGGGAAAGAAAAGTACCTGGTGAAGAAGAAGCAAAGCAAGTAAGACTGATGCTCACTCTGTTTGCACATAGTAGGTAGTCAGTAAATAATTGTTGAAGGAAGGAAAGAATGAAATGAGTGAATGAATAGTAAGTATAAAGAAAGTGGCATAAACACCTAATTCAAAATGAAATTTAAATTTTGCTTTGTGACAGGGTTATAACATATTTCCACTATGATACCTGTCTTGGTGATATATAAAGATGTATAATTTTTAGAAGTTCTGAGACCCTTGAGAAAGAAAACATCTAAAAATCAGATGTGGGGGAAATAGAAATCAATGCATATCTAAACTTTTAGATTTTCTGAATTTTTTTTACAAGTCTAAATTCAGTGTTACTTTAGGAACATAATAATGTATTATGTATAAATTGGTTTATTCACAAAACAATATTGCTTCTGTTTTACGCTTTTAGGATTTTTTTTTTTTTTTTTGGCTTCAAGGCATGTGGGATCTGAGCTCCCTGACCAGGGATGGAACCCACACACCCCCACACCCCGCATTGGAAGGCAAATTCCCAACCACTGGACTACCAGGGAAGTCCCTCATTTGGCTTTTTCAGTCGAGAAGAAACCAGCAAATATTTAGAAAGTGAAGAAACCATAAACATCACAGAAACTTATATTTTTTTCTAGACCCACTTCTTTCCATAAGGAGTTTATTTTCAGGAAATAATCTAAGGGTTGTGGGCAAAGGAAGAATAAAATAAACAAAACTCACTGACTGCAACTTTTTTTTAAGTGAAGTATAGTTGATTTACAATATTATATTAGTTTCAGGTATACTGCATTATGATTCAGTGTACAGATTATACTCCTTTAAAAGTTATTACAAGATAATGGCCATTGACTGCAACTTTTTTCCAAGCATCTACATTTTTGTTTAGTAAGTGAATGCCCCCATATCTGACAGTTTCCCTGCTTTCTGGGCTTCCACATCTCCAGGGACCCCTCCAACTGGATGCATTTTCTGACTCAGAACTTGCTAAGGCTCTCAAATCCCCGTCTGAAGTAGTCTCATAAAATCCCTATCCCAGCTTATGTTCTGGGAAACATTCCTTTCTGATGGTCTGCCTAAGGAATGGGAAAGAGAGAAGAGGATGCCAAGTTCTGTTTTACATTTTAAATCCATAGATCTTTCCTTCAACAAGTGGCAAGTCATTCTTAATTCCTTTTCCTCTGTATGGAAGAATTTAGCATCACTTCCCATGGTGATCCAAGGATCTTTGCTCTTTGCCCGAAATATCTCTCTCCGAAAGCAATTTCCCCTCCTCTGAGAAATGCTGTCCTGTCAGGCTGCACTGCCCTTGAACCAGACAACTTTCTCTGCTTGTCTTTATCTGTCTAAATAAAGCTAACCTACATTTGCTGTCTTAATTCATTCGGATGCTTGCTGATGCTATTTAAAGCATCCCTTAAGGCTCCATGGAAAACAAGAGGCATTATTCCCGGTAGGGAAACTTTAGGTTTGTTGGTCATTTAAGGAATTCAAGAATCGAAAGAATCCATTCAGTCTTCAGTAGTTCGGTTGTGAAGGACAAAGGAGCTCTTTGTGTTTTTTATCCCAGGCAGTCTTCTTTGACTTGTACGTTGCTGGGATCAGTTGATAGCAAAAGAGGTAACTAGAAAGTTAATCTCTGTATGTGTGTGCGTGTGTGTCTGTGTGCACGCGCATGCGTGTCTCTCCTTGTCTCTAGGCTTCATGAAATTTGCCCAACAGAACGTGTTTTTTATTCTGGACTCTGATAATTTGTTAGTTCATTGTGAGTTTACTTCCCCTCTCAGGGAACAAATGTGAAAGATCAAAAGGAGATGTCACCTTAGTAAACAGGCTTCTGGTGAGTTTTTGGCTTGTCTCCACCTCCCCCTCTTCAGCCTCCATCAGACATTTCATTAGAGAATCCTGGTACTTACACATTCCAGAAAAGAAGAGGAAATTCTAAACAGGGAAAGGAACAAAACATTGGGGTTGTAAATAGGTCTCCACTGTGCACTTCTATAGGACTGGGAGTTCAGAGAGGTTCCAAATCTGTTGACTGTTTTTTCACATCTGGTATTTATGTCAGTCTGTCGGCTTGCTTAGTGGGAGGGAGAGCTGGTACAATGGGATGGTTTTTAACCACCAGTGCCCCGCTTAAGCACATGCTTTTATCAGCATCCACTTGTTTAGCCACGATTCTGTGACGTCCATTGCAGCAAGTGAGTCAGAAGCCACAAGCTAACAGGTCTGTTCCTTCCTGCCGTCACCTAGGAAACCAATGCATCATCCACAGGAAATGCAGGCCCCAATGGGGAGTATGCCCAGATCAGGTTATAAAGCTGGCAATGAGTTTTTCAAAAGAGGTCAAATAATAATGGGTAGAATCTTAGTCTAGGGTAGGAAGTGGATCCAACCTCTTAGGCATGGATCGAGGACTGTCAGGCAGAAATACCAGGAGGAATTAGTCAGCTAAAATCATGAAAAATGTCTGCTTTATAAGAAATTGGCCAAGGGCAAGGGGTATGGAGATATAGTTTGATTACCCCAAACAGCAAACACATTTATTTGCCAGTTGGCTGAGAGTAATTTTTTTTTTTTTTGTACGTTAGGACAGTGTGTGAAGTGAGATGAGGAAACTGACAAGACATCACACCAGGCTTTCAGCTGAGTGAAATGTATATCCTCTTTTTCATGGTCTCTCTCCCTTAAAATAGTTATGGAGAGTTCCATCAGAGAAAACCACACCTTGTTTGCCCTCATGCTCTCAGTTTTTTTTCTGCCTGAGCCTTATTTTCTCCCTCCCTCACTACTACAGTTCAGCAGAGTCCATTGCCTTAGTGTATAAATACAATCTACCACACACTGTCCACATATCTTATATAAGCATATGAATATAAGCTTAATGCAGCTGAGAAAAAGTACCTGTGGAGCTTCAAGTTGTTTGACAAGCTTAATGTTTCCAGGCAGATTTATACTCTCATGCTGCTATGGGTGAAAGAGTCTACGTAAAAGTACAACGTGAGCTCTCCTGGAACTTCCTGTTTTAGACTCAAAGAATATTAGAACAGGAAAGAAAAACAACTCAGAAATCACCTGGTCCAACCCCCTCATTTTTCACATGAGAAATGAGTCCCAGAGAGGTGATTTGTTTAAGGTCATCTAGTGAATTAGTGTGTATGCTGGGGGCCAGGAAGAGGAGAGAAGAGAGGTGGGAAGCTTGACCGCAAGCTCAAAATGGGTCAATAGGTGATATGGCCACCCAAGAGACTGTTATGATATTAAGCTGCATTAATTGAGGTATGGAGTCCTGACTAAAAGGGGCAATTGGTACCCACACAGGCTGGTCAGTGTTGCCAAGAATATGACATTCTGTCCTGAGTACCCATTGAACAGGGAAGAATGACAAACCCAAATGTGCCCAGAGGAGGGTAAAGATGGTATTAAGAGCTTTAGTAACTACTGTATAACCTAAGAAGAAAAACTTAAAACATTAGGTTCCTCAGCTTGGAGACCAGAGGATGTGTCACAGAGAGCATAGAAGGAGGTATTGTCAAATAGCTCAAAGGCTGTTTTGAAGAGGGCTCAGACTTATTTTGTGTGATTGTGAAGGGCAGTTACAAATTGGTACAAGTTAGAAGCTGATAGGTTTTAGCTTCATATAAGTAATTTTCCAATCATTCAAGCTGATCCAAATGTATTAAACTGACCAATGGGATAGTGAATTAACTATCTCCAGAGGTGTTCAAATGTTCATTCATGCATCCAAATACATTTATTGAGTGCCTGCTATATGCCAGTCATTGGACTAAAAGGACTTTGAGGTTGTCATCTGGGTTATTTAAGGCAATACTAGCTGCTGTATTAAATCTGTGTATCAAACCTAAAACTGTCTCATGGCTCAGACATGACAGGAAATTTATTTCTCACTCATATAACATCCAAAATGGGTGATCCTGATGGTGGGTGGCTCTCTTCCAAGTGGTAGTTCAAAGAACCAGGCCCTTCCATCTCATAATTCTGCCATCTTCAACATGCTGTTATAAGGTTGCTTTAGGCATTGACATCCTGCTGACAGACAGGGAAAGATTGTGGAGGATTGTGTGGGGAGGTTTTTAGGGGATGGACCTAGAAGTGGTACATGTCAGCTCTGCTCGCATTCTTTCTATCCAGTAGAATTCAGTCACATGGCCACACCTAACTGCAGGGGAGGCAGTCCTGTGCCCAGGAAAATGAGGAAAATGGTTTGATGACTGACTAGCAAATCTTCCAGCACACTGTCCAACTCTGAGCTTATATAATTATGGTGACAGAACCAAGACAGGAATTTAAAAATTTTCTTGTTTAATGCCAATATCATGTCTCATGTTTACATTAAATGTCTTCCTATTGAGGCCTCCTATTCAAAATATATTAAGTTAAAAAGCAAGGTAGACAGCAATGTATATGGTATGCTACTTTTGTGAATGAAAAGAGGAATTATAATGACAATATTTATTTGTATTTGCTTGCATATGTATACAGAAACACTGGCAAGATACACAAGAAGCCATAAGGACGAGGGTGTGGGCAGAGGGAGGATGGTGACATCACTGGGAGAGAGCTTCTCCATGTATGCCTTTAAATATTGTTTACTTCATTAATTATAAAACTATATAGTTTTTAAAAATCTTTCTGTTGGAGAAGAGTTTTTCTCTGATTAATCTCTTTTTGTTTTCACGTTAAAAAAACAAAACTTGAGAGACTTCCCTGGTGGTGCAGTGGTTAAGCCTCTGCATTCCCAATGCCAGGGGACCCGAGTTCGATCCTTGGTCAGGGAACTAGATCCCACGTGCATGCCGCAACTAAGAGTTCGCATGCCACAACTAATGAGCCCTCAAGCTACATGCTAAAAAGCCCACCTACCACAACTAAGGAGCCCATGTGCCACAACTAAGGAGCCCACCTTCTGCAACTAACACCCGGTGCAACCAAATAAATATTTAAAAAAAAAAAAACAACTTGAGAAAAGGACCATTTGGAAAGGTGAGCAGGCATAACTTATGAACCTGCGGTAACAATAGTGATGACTATGGTGTCTTTCCTGTTACAGTGGGCCTATACTGGATTAATTAACTTTTTCAAAAGAAAGTAAAATAGTGCAACAGCTTGGTTTTATGGATTCATCTAAAAGTCTCAGAGTGTTGTTGTTCTTTTTTTAAAAAATTACTTTATTTATTTATTTTTGGCTGCATTGGGTCTTTGTTGCTGCAAGTGGGTTTCTCTAGTTGCTGCAAGCGGGGGCTACTCTTTGTTGCAGTGTGCAGGCTTCTCATTGTGGTGGGTGGGCTTCTCATTGCAGTGGCTCCTCTTGTTGTGGAGCATGGGTTCTAGGCACACAGGCTTCAGTAGTTGTGGCACATGGGCTCAGTAGTTGTGGCTTGCAGGCTCTAGAGCGCAGGCTCAGTAGTTGTGGGCATGGGCTTAGTTGCTCCGTGGCATGTGGGATCTTCCCAGACCAGGGCTCGAACCCACGTCCCCTGCGTTGGCAGGAGGATTCTTAACCACTGCGCCACCAGGGAAGTCCCTCAGAGTGTTTTGATAGCTGATATCTTTGTTTATTTTTATGGCATTCCTAATAACTATGCTACAAAACATATAATTCTTATTTCGTAAGATACTGTCAGAGTCAAGAATAGGAGTTTGTCTACAAATTCATGTTAGACTGTCTACAAATTCATGTTAGACTGTCTACAAATTCATGTTAGACTTGTAGTTTGTCTACAAATTCATGTTAGATTTGTAGTCCAGTCCTCTTGATTTCTGGATAGCATCAACACTAGAAGTATGTGATTAAAATCCTTTATGTTTTATAGCATTTTCACAAATATTTTCTCATTCAGTTTTCCCATCAGCCATGTGAATTAACTGCAACTGGTATTACCTTTAGAGATGAAAAACAATGGTGGTGACTATTATAAAGTTAAAAGGCAAATAAAAAATTGGTTAATATATAAAGAACGATTACAAATCAATAATTAAAAGGAAAGTGTTCCCGTAGAAAAATTGGCGAAGGACATGCATTAAAAATCATAGAAAGAGGTCTCAATAACAAATAAATAAACATTAAAAAATGTTTTCTCCTCAAAATGAGTAGAGGCAAAAGAAAAATAGTATCTAATACTGACAAAGGTACATGGAAACAGGAACATTGATATTTTTCTTGAAGGGATATCAGTTGGCAAAATCTTTTTGAAGGAAAATTTAGAAATATATTAAAACTTTAAACATATTCATAACACTATGACCTAGTAACTTTATTCTACTAATTTATCCTCATGAAATAATCAGAGAAACGTAACAATTTATGCCAAATGATATTAATATCATAGCATTCTTATGAACTCAGCAAAAGGTGGATCAAATGACAGTAAGGAAATGGAATACCAAGCTTCCATTGAAAGACCATGTTAAACAATTAGCTAAAAGCTAAAGGAAAATCCCACTGTCCAATGTTAAATAAAGAAGCAAGATCCAAAAAGTGTACAGAGGAATGTATACACACATTTATATATCTTATAAACAGGTGAATTCTGAAAAACTGTAGTAAGACAAAACTGGCTGTCAGTGATTTAAGCTTAGGAAGACATGTTTCTGCCAAAAAGGGGCTTGATGGTCCTTCAAAGCTTTAAGACTAGAGAGCATTCTAATCTCCTTGCTGATAGCCATCCTACTGGGCTTCTTTATCCAAAATAGACCAGTCCACATAAATTGAAAGGCGGTCAAGGCAGGCTTTGGTGGGCTTTGCCAAGTGTCATAAAACTCCTTCTCAGCTTCCATAGGGAATTTAATGTTGTGTAGAACTAACAGATCTTGAATCTATGGAACTATCACTGGTTTTCAGCAAAGGATCCAGAATGAGAACTTTTTTTTTTTTTTTGTGGTACGCGGGCCTCTCACTGTTATGGCCTCTCCCGTTGCGGAGCACAGGCTCTGGACGCGCAGGCTCAGCGGCCATGGCTCACGGGTCCAGCCGCTCTGTGGCATGTGGGATCTTCCCAGACCGGGGCACGAACCTGTGTCCCCTGCATCGGCAGGCGGACTCTCAACCACTGCGCCACCAGGGAAGCCCCAGAATGAGAACTTTTACCACACCTGGGTTTTAAATGCTTGAACATATTTTTTAGCCCTTACCTGAATTAATATTTGGATTATAGGTATTCAAAGCTGATGCCAGGTCTCTAATCACAAACTCCAAATTGTTTCCATTGCTTGGATTACTTTTCCTCATTTCTTGCTGATTGTGATGTTCATTGCATTGACCCAGCCAGCGTTTTTCACATGTTTTGAAGCTCTCTTTGTCTTTCATAATCACCCCTATTGACTAATGATCTATCTCTTACCCACATGCAACACTGGTGATTTTTCTTACCATTCCTAATATTCATTTTGTTAATCTCTTTCATTTTCATTTTGATTTTCATCATAATCATAAGCCTCTTAATAGCACATTCAACATTCTCATTGCTTTTGCAATTGTCAGACATACTGGGCTTAATAATGTTGCAAAACACCCCAAACTAAATACAGTAAACCTGCTGATAGTAGAAAACTAGTTGGCCAAGACTAAAACAACCGCGTCCAATTGCCATTGCCGCCTGTTGGGGGCGGGCAAAGTTGAAAAGTTTTGCGTTTGGAGCAACTTATTTTTCACCTTAGTGAAAGTTCACGGGTGGGCAAGCTGGCAAAGAACCCCTGTCTCTTCCACCATCGTGCCATTCTGGTGAAGTACATTTGAGACAATAGTCATCAAATCATATATAAATATGTAATCGACCAAAATTATTTTTAGATAGCTCAGTTGGTTTGCATTGTCTTAATGAGGCTGAGGTCATGGGTTTGATCTCTGTGTGGGTTTTTTAGTACACAGAGAAAAACCATGTCACCCAAGTAGTCTATACCTCCATCTAGCCATCTCGCAAATGCATGATCTTGAGGACAATGGTCCCAAACATTTTTGGCACCATACTGGTTTCGTGGAAGACAATTTTTTGACAGACGGGGGCAGGGGGGGCAGATGTTTCAGGTGGTAATGCGAGTGATGGGGAGCAATGGGGAGCAGCAGATGAAGCTTTGCCCGCCACTTACCTCCTGCTGTGTGGCCCAGTTCCTAGCAGGCTGCAGACCAGTACTGGCAGGGTTGGGGATGCCTGCTTTAGGGGACCTAGATATAGTGTGTGATGGGACATATCATTTCAGTACAGTGCATATAGGAAAATGCAGTTGTGAACCTTCATAACAGTATCTAACTTTGGAATCTTCAAACTGAAACCTCAATTAGCCATTAATCAGAGAGAAGATGCTTAGTCATATGTTCAAGTTTTTAAAAAATCTATCATCTATAAGCACAGGTCGGATCACAATGTTCTCCAAATGTAAAATACTAAAGAAAGAGGCTTATTTTTCTCACTGAGATCATTAGAAAAATGAGAGTGGAACCTGATTTACGTCTACTCCCCAGGAAACTGATGACAATTAATTCCTATTGAGTTAATATTCTAAGATTTACCAAGGAGCAGGTCAATGTCACCAGAGAATGTTACACATTTGTCAAAGCACAGAAAGCTACAGATTCACAACTCAGTTTTTGGCCTCAAATGCAATTTTCTCCCTCTGTTTTCAGATCCGCTCCTCCCTTCAACACCAGAGCTGCAGGCTGCTCTCTAAATAACACCGTGTCCCTGGCCTCCTAGCTCCCATTTGAACATTTTGGCAGGGCTCCTTTGAGGTCTGCCCCCCACCGTCTCCCCTCTCCAGGCTTGTCTTCGTTCGTCTGAGTCAGCTGTGAGTCACCTCACTCATTAATGGAACTCAGAATGCCTCTCCATTCTCTGGATCCCTTTCGTCTCCCTTCTTGTAACTGGTTTTCTGGCAGCATCAGGTCTGTGGACAACCTTGAAGGTATGGGCTGGGTCACTATTAAAATGGTCTGCTCTGTGAAGAGGTTGGCAGACAGCAAGTAGAACTAAAAATGATGATAATGACAATAATAATGATGGTGCACACAGTTGCTTCAGATGCACTTTAACGGCCAGATTTGGTACCTTTGCCTGTGTCAGCTCATTGGACAGCAGAGGGGTCCTTAATTCTTGGTCTCTTCTTTCTCTTCCTTGTCTCTTCTTTCCCTCCTCACCACCACTTCCTCCACACGCATGCCCATATGGTACAAGGTGAAAGCTTAGAGACTCCACTCACTGGAAAGGCAGATAAAAAAGCAATGTCCTTACATTGGTGGGCATTCTTTTCTTCAGCATTTTCAGACCTGCTCTCATTTCTACTCATTCTGTTTTACATTCCCACTTCTTTCCTTTTTGTGAGAGGTAGACCAGAGAAGACAAAAGAGAAGGATTTATGCCTTGCTGATGCATCCTGGGCATATAAAGAAGCCTAGTGAAATGATACTGATAATAAACTCTGAATTCACTGTAGAAAACTTCAACACCAAAACACCAGTATTAATTCATTAATCTTACTTAAAGCCCTTTGTAAAATGGTTGATACTTCACTCAACTGGATAGTGACTAGTTTTCAGTAAATCAGATGATTTACTTTTTTTTTTGCGGTACGCGTGCCTCTCACTGTTGTGGCCTCTCCCGTTGCGGAGCACAGGCTCCGGACGCGCAGGCTCAGCGGCCATGGCTCACGGGCCTAGCCGCTCCGCGGCATGTGGGATCTTCCCGGACCGGGACACGAATCCGTGTCCCCTGCATCGGCAGGCGGACTCTCAACCACTGCGCCACCAGGGAAGCCCAGATGATTTACTTTTGAAAGGGACTGCAGAGATCACCCTGTCCAGTCTTTCATTCAGTGGGCATGCATTTACTGAGCACCTGCAATGAGCAGACCCTGAGCCACGCCCCCCACCGCAATGCTTTTCAAGCTTCACTGTGTGTGTGTGTTACCTGGGAAACTTGCTAAAATGCAGATTCTGATTCAAGATGCCTGGAGTCAGGGCTCGTTCGGCATTTCCGTAAGCTCCCTGGAGATATCCCCGCTGCTGCCTACGAACCACAGTTTGAGGAGCAAGACTACAGGGCTCTTCATAGAGCCAGACAAGGCTTGACTCTGTCCCTGAGGAACATTGGGGGCCCACAGGCTCTGGGATGCTGCCCTATGAATTCCTTCTCCTCAGCTGCTGATAATTATCTGTGAGGTCCAGACAATGCTGATCTGTTCTTCGCAATGCTTTTGGCTTTCTCATGTCTTCACTCCCTGTGGAAGGTATTAAAATTGCAAAACTCAAATTGGGATTTGGGCAAGGAAAAGGCTCATTTATTTATTATAAATTTATTTATTTATTTATTTTTGGTTGTGTTGGGTCTTTGTTGCTACGTGTGGGTTTTCTCTACTTGCAGCAAGCGGGGGCTACTCTTCGTTGCGGTGCATGGGCTTTTCATCATGGTGGCTTCTCTTGTTGTGGAGCATGGGCTCTAGGAGCTCGGGCTTCAGTAGTTGTAGCACGCGGGCTCAGCAGTTGTGGCTTGTGGGCTCTAGAGCTCAGGCTCAGTAGTTGTGGTGCATGGGCTTAGTGGCTCTGCAGCATGTGGGATCTTCCCGGACCAGGGCTCGAACTCGTGTCCCCTGCATTGGCAGGCGGATTCTTAACCCCTGCACCACCAGGGAAGTCCAAGGCCCATTTATTTATTTATTATAAATTTATTTATTTATTTATTTTTGGCTGCATTGAGTCTCTGTTGCTGTGCACGCGGGCTTTCTCTAGTTGTGGTGAGCAGGGGCTACTCTTTGTTGCAGTGCACAGGCTTCTCGTTGCGGTGGCTTCTCTTGTTGCAGAGCATGGGCTCTGGGCACGCGGGTTTCAGTAGTTGTGGCTCGCGGGCTCTAGAGCGCAGGCTCAGTAGTTGTAGTGCACTGGCTTAGTTGCTCTGCAGCATGTGGGATCTTCCCAGACCAGGGCTCGAACCCATGTCCCCTGTGTTGGCAGGCAGGTTCTTAACCACTGTGCCAGCAGGGAAGCCCCAAGCCCCATTTATCTTTAACCTTTGTTCTGAAATCTAGTCTAGGCCATTTTACCAGCGATCTCTGAACTCACATTTTAAGCAGAGCCTGATTAACAATAAAGTATTTCTTTGATTACTACAGAGATCTCCTTTTATGATTTGTTAGTTTGTATACTTTGCCAATTTTTCTTTTAGGGTCTTTGTCTTTTAATTATTGAGTTGTGATAGCTCTTTATTAAAATATTAAGGAGGATCTCTTTGCCCCTAATAAAGGATTTTTTTGTCTTTTAATTTTGTCTATTCATTTTGGAGTTAAGAATCTTAGACTCTAGGTTAACATTAATTTTCTTGCTTATCTGAGCAAGCCCCTTTACCTGTTATGACATGGTTCCTTTACCTGTAAATGGAGACAATAAAGACTACATATTGAGTATATGTTGAGTATAGAACTGTTGAGTATGAAAAGGAAATACATGTGGGATGATGCTATACAATCACAGGACATGGTTACTTTGGTTTCAGAGTTTTTATTAATCTGATAGTATTATGAACCTAGAGTGGGACATAGCTGACTGATGTTAACAAGTACCAGTTTTGTTTGTTTCGTTTTGTTTTTCTTTTAGTTTCGTTTTGGTTAAACAAACAGTTGTTGAGCACTTACAAGTACTCTGAGTGCTGTTCTAGGTTTTAGTAATACGAACATACATAGAGTTAGAAGCTGCCTATTAACAACTTCATATGTGTAAAAGTGCTTATGATTTCTGTTTTCCTTTTGCCTCCTCAACTGCAACTTTCTAAGTTGTCAACAGATGAGATCTTCTACCACTCTTAACACGTCCAATTAAGAAACTACCTCAGTACTGAGGCAAATGACCCAGTTGTTCCTTGGTCTCTACATTAACTGTCTCATGTCTACTAGGACGTTATACTTGTTAAAATTATTTATTTATATAGTAGAAGTTATGAGTGATAGTATTCCAATTCAGACTGTTAGGTTTTTGTCTAGCTTAAAGAAACAGAAAACGTGTACTTCCACCCTCATCTATGATGTTTAATGCCTTTAAGTTCTCTCCATTACTGCCTGAAAAAAAAAAAAAAAAGAAACAGACAGACAAGAGAGAAAGAAAATAACGAACCATTAATAGTAAAATAGAAATAGAAATGTCTGAAGACAATGTCTTTTGCCTCTAGTTGGAGTTTGTTTTTTGATACAGTCAAAGGAAAGAAACTCTAACAGCAAAATTTTAACTATCATCGAGGTAGAGCATACTCCCTCACTCCCACTGGTTCCCCCTATATTCTTCCTACACATAATCTGCCTTATGAGTCTCTACACTGAGCATAGATAAAACAAAGAGTCAATATTATTGAATCCCATCCATTCGCCAAGCACTGTGCTAAGTGCTTTCACATACATTTTCTCATCTAATGGATCTTTTGCTTTCTTACTGCAGGGGAGAAGGTGAGATTGTGCCTTTGCTTTGCTACTTCCTCTTCCTAGTGTCCTTACTCTTCTGTGTAAGCCTTACACTGCAAGCAAGGGAACCCAGTTTGAAGCAAAATCCATTCTTTTTTTTCATTTCATCCAGGTCCACAGCAAAAAGTTGACTGGTTTCTCATTTCTGGGAGATGAGAGATGTGTTGATTTAGGAAAAAATGAATGGAACAGGGCTGAGGTCTAAATGCTCTTTTACATACATGGGTGGGCACCTACCTCTGATGAGAAGTCTCTCTTTTTCTGGCTTCTTTCCCAGATAATCCATTGAACTCTCCGAGCAAAAGCATCGTATACATCCAACTCCTCCTTTGATTTATTTCATTATATATGAACACAGCTTCCTTACCACTTCCTTCACCCACCCATGACCCACCAAAAACAAAAAGAGAAAAAAAGAAAATGACAGATCTTATCTATTCCTGAGATTAACTGCCATTTTCTCCTCTTACCACGATTCCAAATTTTGGACTCCACTAATGAAAACATAGCCTGGGTGACATTGCATAACCAGTGAGAAAGGAATCTTCCCTCGGTAATGAGAGAAGGGCTGAGTCACTATCTCAGCTCTTAGGAATGGCTCTCCAGCTGCTGACTGAGGCCACAAGGGTTCAGCCACGAGGCCGGCAGGGACCTCCCCAGTGACTGACAAAAAAGAGGCAACCAGACTAGCCAGAGTGCACTGGGGCAACTGACCCATTTGTAGATGTACCCCCAAGGACAGTGGCCAGCAGTCCAAGTCGCAGTGTCCTGGCAGTGTAGCAAATGCCTGATCCGATCTGATGGATGAATGATGCCCGACAACAGAAGACTCTGGAAAAGGATACTTGTAATTAGCATGGGGTGGCATTTTTATTCCAGAGGCTTAGTCGTTATTCTTTCACATATACAACAGACATTTGAGTGAATATATTAGGCACTGAACTAGAGGTTGGCATATTCCTTGACCTCAGGGAGTTGACAGTTCAGCAGAAAGGGAGTAAACATAGGAGCTCTAAGAGAACATAGAAGAGGCACTTAAGATTTGACAGTTGGAAAAGCTTCCCCAAGAATGTGAAAGGTTTATGGGGGGTGGGGTAGGGCATGGAGAATGGACACTCCAGATGAAGGAGGAAACAGCGCAAAGTCACAGAGGCAAGAGAGAACAGGTGGTTCATTGGAGAAGGTAAGTGGTTTGGTGTGGCCAAGATCAGAATATGCAGGGGAAGGGGCAAGAGATGATCCTGGAGAGGTGAGCAGGGGTCAGATTAAAGGTGTAATCTTGTATGTATGTAAGAGGGTCTGAGTTCTATCCTGAGGGCAATGGGAACCACTGACGTTCTGTGGGAGAAGGACGTGTCAGATCTGTTTTTTTAGGAAGTTTTCTCACCGGTTGTAATATGGAGATTGGATGTAAGGAAAGCAAGCGTAGAAGTAGGAGGACCAGGTTGGAGGATCTTGCAGTAATTGAAGAAGAAAATAACGTGGGCCTGAACTATAGCAGAGGCAATAGGGATGCAAGAAAGATGAGGTTGAGTGATACAAAAGTAGTTACCAACTGACCTTGGTGATTAGCCACAGGTGAGGCCTGTAGAGCTCAAAATGACTTTCACCTTTGGTGGGTAGGGAGCGATGATGGGAGCAGAAGGCTTGCTAGAAGGAGATGATGAGTTCAGGTTGAAGCAGAAACCCAGGATGGAAACCCTGCCATTGACCTGAATATCAGTGTTGGAAGGTCAGGGCAACTCAGTGGCATTCAGGACTCCCCACGTATACACCAAAGGAGACTTAAGGACTTAAGTCCTTAAGACTTAAGACCCCACCAGCTAGAGAGGATGGGCCTCCTAGTACAAGTTCCTCCTTAGAAGCCTGGCTTATTAAGACTGAATCTGTGCAGGACTGGGGCTGCAGATGAGAGGTCTTCAGAACCTGCAGCCAAACAGGGCCTGACAAGCTGTTTCCATGGAGACACGGTGTGTGCAGGAGGGAGTGAGTAGGAGGGCTGATCCATTCCAGAGCCTTGGGTCACAAGGCTGCAGTGGCCTGACAGATAAACAGGAAAAAGACATAGTCAATCAGAAAAGGATGTTCAAAACTATTGGCAGTTAGTTGGGGTTATAGCATCATAATTCTAGATTAAGTCTAACAATTTAGAAGGATTAGGGTAAGCCACTTAATGATCCTGCTAGTTATTTCAGGTACCACTTAATGAGGGTACACAGAAGTGGATGCCAACTCAGACTAACTCCAAATGTCCATACACCCTTCTTAAGCCTTTCTGCACCCCTGGACTCTAAGTAGCTACAGATTATTTCCAAGTTTCTGGGGAAACAGGCAGAGATATGGGAAGTTAATTTTTTTTCCATTTGCCATGCTGTTGGCAGTAATACTCAGGAAATCTTTGGAGCTCTTCAGGAACCTCAGGTGCTGGCAAAGCCTCAGATTAGATGTTATTATTAAACAATTTGAGGAACATTCTGGACAGAGAGCCAGCAGCGGTGGGGCCCCAAGGGGTGTGTGTGTGTGTGTGTGTGTGTGTGTGTGGTAGAATATACATAACATGAAATTGACTATTTGGACCTTTTTTTTTTTTTTTTTTGCGGTACGCAAAGCCTTTTTGACTATAGCTATCCTAGGGGGTATTAAGAGGTATCTCATTTTAGTTTTAGTTTAGTTTAGTTTTGTTTTGTTTTTGCAGTACGCGGGCCTCTCACTGTTGTGGCCTCTCCCATTGTGGAGCACAGGCTGCGGACGCATAGGCTCAGCGGCCATGGCTCACGGGCCCAGCCGCTCCGCGGCATGTGGGATCTTCCCGGACCGGGGCACGAACCCGTGTCCCCTGCATCGGCAGGCGGACTCTCAACCACTGTGCCACCAGGGGAGCCCTCATTTTAGTTTTGATTTGTATTTCCCTGACAGCTAATGATGTTAAGCACCTGTTCATGTGCTTATTGACTGGCCTTTTGTATATCTTCCTTGAAGGAATGTTTATTCAAATTCTTTGTCCATTTTATTTTTTAGGGTATCAAATGTGATTGGCTTTAATTGTTTTTATAAGCAATTTAGGGTCTTCAGGGTATATCCATTTTGGGAGGAAACCAGGTTGCTTTTGTAGGGCATGCCTGATGTGGTCCTAAGATTTGTTCACATGGCTTTATTTACTTATTTGCTTTTTAAAATTTTCCCTGGAGTATAGTTGATTTTCAATGTTGTGTTAGTTTCAGGGGTGTGTGTGTGTGTGTGTGTGTGTGTGTGTGTGTGTGTGTGTATCTCCATTCTTTTTCAGATTCGTTTCCCATATAGGTTATTACAGAATATTGAGTAGAGTTCTCTGTGCTATACAGTAGGTCCTTTTTAGTTATCTATTTTATATATAGCACTGTGTATATGTTAATCCCAATTGCCTAATTTATCACTTTCCCTACGTTCCCCTTTTGGTAACCGTAAGTTTGATTTCAAGATCTGTGAGTCTGTTTCTGTTTTGTAAAAAAGTTCATTTATATCATTTTTTATTAGATTCCACATATAAGTGATATCATATGATATTTGTCTTTCTGTCTGACTTACTTCACTTAGTATAGTAATCTCTAGGTCCATCCATGTTGCTGCAAATAGCATTATTTCGTTCTTTTTTATGGCTGAGTAATTCCATTGTATATATATGCCACATCTTCTTTATCCATTCATCTGTCGATGGACATTTAGGTTGCTTCCATGTCTTGGCTATTGTAAACAGTGCTGCAGTGAACACTGGGGTGCATGTGTCTTTTTGAATTATAGTTTTCTCTAGATATATGCCCAGGAGTGGGATTGCTGGATCATATGGTAGTCCTGTATTTAGTTTTTTAAGGAACTTCCATACTGTTCTCCATAATGGTTATACCAATTTACATTCCCACCAACAGGGTAGGAGGGTTCCCTGTCCATTTTAAAATTGGGTTATTTGTCTTATTATTGAGTTGTAAGTGTTCTTTCTATATTTCTAGACATAATCTATGTTTTCTTTTGTTACCTATGCCTTTGGTATTATATCCAAGAGATCACTGACAAATCCAAAGTTGTAAAGCTCTGTCCTGTTTTCTTCTAAGTGTATAGTCACTTTTATATGTTGCTGGATTCAGTTTGCTAGTATAGTGTTGACAATTTTTATTCATAAGAGATATTGTTCTGTACTTTTCCTGTGATGTCTGGCTTTGGAATCAGGGTAACACCAGCCTCAAAGAATGAGTTGGAAGTGTTACTTCCTCTTCTATTTTTTGGAAGAGTTTGTGAAAATTTTGTATTATTTCTTTAAATTTTGGTAAAATTCAACAGTGACCTCATCTGGGCCTAACCTATTCTTTGTGGGAAGTCTTAAATTCCTAACTCAATCAATTTATTTGTTACAGGTTTATTATGATTTTCTGTTCTTCTTGCATAGTTTGTGTAGTCTTTTTTTTTTTTAATGTATTTATTTTTGGCTGCATTGGGTCTTCGCTGCTGGCACAGGCTTTTCTCTAGTTGAGTGGAGCGGGGGCTACTCTTCGTTGTGGTGCACGGCTTCTCATTGAGGTGGCTTCTCTTGTTGCGGAGCACAGGCTCTAGGCACGCGGGCTTCAGTAGTTGTGGCTCATGGGCTCCAGAGCACAGGCTCAGTAGTTGTGGTGCATGGGCTTAGTTGCTCCGCGGCATGTGGAATCTTCTTGGACCAGGGCTCGAACCCGTGTCCCCTACATTGGCAGGTGGATTCTTAACCACTGGCCACCAGGGAAGTCTGTAGTTTCTGTCTTTCAAAGAATTGGTCCATTTTATCCAAGTTATCTAATTTATTGGCATACAGTTGTTGATAGTATTCGCTCTTTTATCCTTTTTATTTTTGTGGAGTTGGTAGTAGTGTCCTCTTTTATTTCTGATTTTAGTAATTTGGATCTTCTCTCTTTTGGATTTTGGATCTTCTCTCTTTAGCTAGGTCAGTCTAGCTAAAGTTTTGTCATTTTGTAGATCTTTTCAAAGAAGTGGCTTTTGGTTTTGTTCATTTTCTCTATTGTTTTTCCTATCCTTTGTTCCATTAATTTCCACTCTAATCTATTTCCTTCCATCTGCTTGATTTGGGTTTAGTTTGCTCTTCTTTTTCTAGTTTCTGAAAATGGAAGAATAGGTTATTGATTTGAGATCTTTTTCTTTTTTTTTTTATCTTCAATATAGGCATCTACAGCTATAAATTTCTTTCTAGGTACTACTTTGGTACATTCCATAAATTTTGGTATGTTTTGCTTCCATTTTCATTCATCACAAAGTATGTTCTAATTTCCTTTGTAATCTCTTTTTTGACCTATCAGTTATCAGGAGTGAATTGTTTAATATCCACATATTTGTGAATTTACCAAATTTCCTTGTCCTACTGATTCTGATTTATTTCCATTGTGGTCAGAAGTCATGTTTTGTATAACTTCAAATCCTTTATATTTATTAGGGCTTGTCTTATAATCTAGAATATAACCTATCCTGGAGAATAGTCCATATTCATCTGAGAAGAATGTGTATTTTGCTGTTGGTGGTTGGAGCATTTTATAGATGTCTGTTAGGTCTAACTGGTTTATAGTTTTGTTACAAACTGAATAATACACTGTCATAATTATTCATTAATATAATCTTATGTCATTTTTTAAGGTTGAGAAAAGAAAGGAAAGCAAGTTACATTTAGAGTTTTTTTATATCACCTTCTTATTTACCAATTATGGTTCTCTTCGTTTGTTCCTGCAGATTTGAGTTACCATCTTGTAACTCATTTCTTATTCCACTACAGCTTTGTTCCCACCCACCTCCATTGTGCTGTCATTATCAAATATGTTCTTTTATACAACTGCTTTCTAGATCATTTAAGAGAAAAAAGGGAGAAAAATATATATTGATATACTGTGTTTTATAATTATATAATTATATTTACTAGTGCTCTTTGGTTTTTTGTGTGGATTTGAGTCAGCTTGAAGAACTTCCTTGTTTCTTGTAACTCTAGCTAGCAGTGAATTCTCTCAGATTTTGTTTATCTGGGATTGTCTCTGTTTCACTTTCATTTTTGAGAAATAGTTTACTGGATAAAAGATTCCTATTTGACAGGGATTTTCCCCTCAGCATTTTGAATATGGCATCTCACTGCTTTCTAGCCTCCATTGTTTCTGGTGAGAAGTCAGTTATTAGTCTTATTTGGGTTCCCTTGTTTGTGATGTGTTGGGTTTTTTTCTTGCTGTTTTCTAGATATTCACTTTCAACATTTTTACTATGTGTCTGAATGTGGATCTCTTTGTGTTTATTTTACTTGGGATTAGTTGAGCTTCTTGGATGTGTAGATTAATGTTTTTCATCAAATTTCAGAAGTTTTCAGCCATTATTTCTTCTTCTTCTTCTTTTTTTTTTTTTGCGGTACGCGGGACTCTCACTGTTGTGGCCTCTCCTGTTGCGGAGCACAGGCTCCGAACGCGCAAGCTCAGCGGCCATGGCTCACGGGCCCAGCCGCTCCGCGGCACGTGGGATCTTCCCAGACCGGGGCATGAACCCGCGTCCCCTGCATCGGCAGGCGGACTCTCAACCACTGCACCACCAGGGAAGCCCTCAGCCATTATTTCTTTAAATATTTTTCTGCTCCTCTCTTTCTCTTTCTCCTTCTGGTACTCCCATTGTGCATGTGTTGATGTGCTTAATGATTCTCACATTCCTCTGAAGTTCTGTTCATATTTCTTCATCCTCTTTTCTCTCTGTTTTTGAGATCAAATAATATCTATCTATCATCTATCTTTCTATCTTCAAGTTTGCTGCTTCTTTCTTCTACCAGTTCAAATATACTGCTGAGCCCCTCTAGTGAATTTTTTTTCTATTATCACAGTTTTCAAGTTCAGGATATCCATTAGGTTCTTTTAAAAACAATAATAATTTCCATCTCTTTATTGATTATCTTATGAGAGATTGTTACCCTACCTTCTTTTGATTCTTTAAGCATGGTTTTCTTCAGTTCTTTCAATATATTTATGATAGCTGCTTTGAAGTCTTTGTCTGCTAAGTTGGATATCTGGGCCCTCTCACAGGGAGTTTCTGTTGATGGCTTTTTTCCTCCTGTGTATGGGTCACATCATACTTTCCTGTTTCTTTGAATGTCTCATAATTTTTTTGTTGAAAACTGGACATTTTAGATAATATATTATAGCAGGTCTGGATACTGATCCCCTCATTCTTCTGAACTGTTCAGAATTTGGGTTCTGAACAAGTATGATATGAAGACTAAATTGGAGGTGAATTTGAGGTAAAGGTACTGATAGATCACCCCTGACCAGATGAAAACTTCATAGAGAATCTCTGAGAACCATCTCCCTTATGCACTCCAAGCACAGAATACCAGCAGATACTGATAAAAATAAACCACTAAACCAGGTATCAGGAAACAAGGGTACTAAATCTTAGCTCTCTTCTTGGATTTCAGCGTAAGCCAGTCAGCCTCTTCTGGGCCCCAGTTCCCTGGAATAGCATATTGTGTTCAAGTATTTGTCTCACCGCTGGTCCCCAAATAGGGCATGTAGTTTAGATTGTATTTATGGTGGAGTGATTTTCACTAAATCTTCCCTATTCTTTTTCCATCCTGTGACTGACATCATACATCTGGGAAGTATCTGCCTGGGCTTTGAGAGTTATTGCTACTTTGGATTTGTGAACTGCAGATTGAGTCTCGTCTAATAAGCATCATGTTCTAAACACCTTGAACTTGTTGGATGAAGAAAGGAAATCACAAAGTTTATCCCTACCCTCACTAAATGTTTTAATTTGTGAAAGAAAAGGCAGTAGGAAACTTGGAATTTCCGGCTCTGATCTTTTGGTCCTAGTCTACTGTTCCAAGCCAGAATCATGTCTCATCCTCCCCAGGCACTATTATTTTTGGTCACTTAAAATGAAGTTGTTCCTAGACAATTCATCTTCCAGCTATCTTTGGAACAAAGTTTGCCTCCAATAAGATCTTTACAAGGGCCTGTGGCCCTGACTTACTTTTTACTGACTTCTTAATAAGCCTGCCACAAGCCATTTGAATACCTTGGAGATCAAGATTAGTAAGTCCCATCAGTCATTAAGGTGGTTAAAATTGGTCTCCCTCCAGATATTAGGTTTAACAAGCTCACCCACAGGGCGAGAACTCTTTGGCCAAAAAACCCCAGATCTAAATTGAAAACGACTGACCAAACCAAGATAGAGCTAGTTTTCTTACTTGCAGCAGCCAAACTATTGTCCTGACTGGTAGGCAGAGTTTTCACAGCACGATAAAGTTGTTAAAAAACATTTGGGGCCCAATAGGGAATCATTGCTTAATGGTTATAGAGTTTTTGTTTTGGATGATGGTAAAGTTTTGGAAAGAGATAGTGGTAACGGTTACACAAAATTATGTATATACTTAATGCCACCGAATTGTACATTTAAAAATGTCAAAATAGGGGCTTTGTTTAGTATTAAGGGTTGGTGAAGATGTGGAGAAATTGGAATCTTCATACATTCCTCGTAGGAATGTAAAATGATACACCACTTTGGAAATCTGTCTGGCAGCTCCTCAAAAGACTATAACATAGAGTTACTATATAACCCAGCAACCCCTCTCCTACATATACAACCAAAAGAAATGAAAATATATGTCCACACAAAAACTGCACATGAATGGTCATAGCAGCAGTAGTCATAATAGTAATAGTCTAAAATTAGAAACAGTCTGGAGAAGTTGATTTGCAAACTACGTTCCTGCTTCTCCATTCTTTGGCCATTGAATAAAGATTGTGCTGTTCCAGTCTCAAAAAAAAAAAAAAAAAAAAAGAGAGAGAGAGAGAGAGAGAAAGAGAGAAAACAACCCAAATGTCTATCAGCTAATGACTGGTTAAATAAAATATGGTATATCCATACAATAGATGTTATTTGGCGATGAAAAGGAATGAAGTACTGCAACATGGATATAAACCTTGAAAACATTATGCTATGTGAAAAAGGCCTGATTCCATTTATATGAAATGTCCAGAAAAGCAAATCTATAGAGACAGAAAATAGAGTAGCAATTGCCTAACTGCTGAGGTTTGATAGAGGAGGTTAGGAGGAAATGGGGAGTGACTGCTAATGGGTACAAGGTTTCTTTTTGGGGGTGACAAAATATTCTAAAATTGATTGTGGTTATGTTTGCACAACTCTAAAAATACTAAAAAATTTTGAGCTGTATACTTTAAATGGGTGAATTGTATAGTATGTGATGTATATCTCAATAAAGCTGTTAGATATATATAGAAAGATGGATGATAGATAGATGGATAAATGGATGGATCGATAGATAGATAGATAAAGGCATTATTAGGACAAGGGATAAAAGAATGCCTAAACCCAGGCTTAGCCCAGGTACCACTGTTAGCCCTGACAGTTAAGTCAATAATAATGTAACATTTTGTTAATCAGGTTGCACCTAAAATGCTAATGCAGAGCTCTCTGTTAAACTGGCCTAGATCTCATAGCCAAGATAGAAGATTTAGGGGGCATTTTTCCTTGCCCTAAGCCCAAACCTGCGTCTTGCAATTTTATCACCCTCCACTGGGTGTGTAATAAGAGAGCAGTCGAGAGCACTTGAGAGAATGTAGGCTAACCAAATAGCTGAACTTCATGGTGTGAGGGAGAATTGCCCTCCTAACACTGAGGCCACCACGAAGGAGGAAAGAGAGGGAAGGAAAGGGATGGGGGAGAAGAAGGGGGATGCGAAAGGCCCAGTGACCCTACTCACCGTAAATGTGGATCTCTGCCTGCAATTAGAGTACTGTCTCCTCTTGCAGAATAGGAAGAGAGAAGGTTGATATTCCTGTCCTTGAAGCTTGTAGTCAGAGGAAGATTCCTGACAGAGATACCTATAGAGATGTAGGTAGTGGAGAAGACAGGGTCAAACCAAACCTGAGCAGAATGCCTTGGTGAGTAAGAATGTGTCACAGTTCCATGAAAATCAAAGACCCATTAGAAGAAGCTGAGTAAGATTTTAACCCATAAGGAAATTGCAGAGTTATTAAAGCAATTTGTGTTTTATGGCAAGGTTACAATTGTTGGTATAAATGAAGTGCTTTGCAGATGTTATCAGGTATTTTAGGCAGGGGAAGCCATGCATTTACTGTATTAGTGCCTTGCGTGGTTCTTTTTTCAAAGTCTTCTTCCCTTCTCTTCTGAATGCATTTCTAGTCAGGGTACACTAAAGTTCTGTTCACGAAGAAAAATGAGGATGGAGATGAACTTCAAAACTGTATAGAAGAGATACAACCTAGTGACTTGCTTTATGGTGCATAGTTTTGTAGAAGGAAAATGACCTGCAGTGTCTTTGGTGAAAACAATCCTTTTCCTCTCTGTTTAGCTCCCATAACTGCAACAGTTTGACCTTTCATTGCAATTAAGCAGCCCAAACCCCAAGGAAGGACACAGGGGTAACAGGAAAGCCAGTTACAGCTGAGAGCAATGATTCTCTGTGCAGACTTCCTGCCCTCCCATTTTGGGTTGAAACTTTTTCTTCATCCTTTTGAACTTTCTCTTCAACTGCTTTTCATATGTAACACCTCTATTAGGGTTATGTGACTCTGACCACCAACACTCTTCCTGTGCCACCCACCTCCTTACCCTGGAAAGTCTGGCCTACCAGAGAGCATCACCTTAGAGTAACTTACATTTCCAATTCAGATCTCCAGTCATCGTTTGTGGTGTCTTATAGAACGGTGATTTGTTCATGATTCCCTTCTCCTTTGCAAAATTCTAATACATAGGAAGAATCAGAATAATCAGTATAATGAACATCCAATATCTACCATCTAGATCAAACAATTGCTAAAATTTTTCCATATATTCTCCATTTTTCCTTTTTCTTCTTTTTTTTTTTTTTTTGCTGAAGTAATTTAAAGCAAGTTACAGAAACATATATGTTTCCCCCCTAAATATTTCAACATTTATCTCTAAATAATAAACACATCTTTATCAGGTAAATACAATTCCATTCTCACACTTCACATGATTCCTACAATTTCTCAATAGCATGTAATATCCACCCACATTCAAATATTCCCTACTTGTTCCCATAATCTCTTTTTTAAAAACATGTGGTAAAATATGCATATTGTAAAATTTTCCATTTTAAGTGTCCAGTTCAGTGGCATTGTCTATTCACAATATTGTGTAATCACCACCACTATTTCCAGAACCTTTTCGTTATGCCGAACAAACTCTATACCCTTTAAGAATAACTCTCCATTTCCCCCTCCTCCCAAATGACTTTTAAAGATGGTTAATTCAAACATATTTTATTTGGTTGTTATGTTTCTTAAGGCTCCTAATCTAGACCTGTCTCCTCACACCATACCCACATGCATTTTATTTTCATGACATTGACTTCTTTTTTGGGGGGCAGCGGTTAGAATGCAAGTTTTATTTTTGAATCCCCATTGAAATAAATATGTTAATCTTTGAAAAATATTTGGTTATATGCCACTAAAATTATCCCTAGAGCCCCCGGTGATAGTCGTGCCCCATTCTGGAAAATACTACCATAGGGAATTACTGGAGGTACCCTGGGGAGGTAGGATGAGGCCACTGTTTGTTGAGCAAAAGTCATCTGTGTCCCAGGTAAGCTGCCTGCTGCTGTTCACAATTCTCTGAGCCCCAGACCTACCAGCATATTTGATCTTATCTTTCCTGGCTGGCAACACTTTGGTGGCTCCCTATTCTCTTCTAGATAGAAGAGTAAATGCCTTAACATAACCTACAAGGTCCTTAACCTACAAGGTCCATAACCTACAAGGGGATCCTGGGATAGGCCTACCATGGCCCCATCAGGCTGGTGAAGAGAGGGAGACAGGAGACAGGGAGGATCCCCTGGAGGAAGTGACATCTGAGCTGAAGTCTAACCGATTTATGGAGAGAACTAGGGGATGGTGGTGAAGAGCTTTTTTAGGTAGAAGGAACAGCATGTGCAAATTTCCTGAGGCAGGAAGGAACAATGTGCATGTGAGCACCTGAAAGAGGCACTAGAGGAAGAGTCAGGGCGAGGAGTTTGCAGGGGCCAGACCCTGCCTGCAGTCCCTGGAGGCATCACGAGCATTGTGATCTCAATGCTGTGCCTTACAAGGAGCCATTTAGAGCTTCAAGAACAGTGACTTCAGTTACTTGAATAACAAATACTTTTTGAACACCTACTTCAGGTGGAGCACAGGGGATTTTAATAGAACAAGACTCTCATGGTCCCTGCCATCAGGAAACTTATATTCTTTTAAAAACAAAAGTTATACATATGCATGGTTTAAAGAAATAACAAGTATTATAAGGTTTTCTATGAAAACAGAAGGCAGTCCACTACCTGTTCCCCCATTTCCACTTTTGCAGAGGCATCCATTTTCAACTCTTTTAGCTGACTGTATTTTGGATTTATCTCCATTATCTCTAAGTAATCTTTTTTTTTTGGGTTTTTGAATTTTATTTATTTTTTATACAGCAGGTTCTTATTAGTTATCTATTTTGTACATATTAGTGTATATATGTCAATCCCAATCTCCCAGTTCATCCCACCACCTCCCAACCCCCCCACCCCCCATTGACATTGACTTTTTGACGATTCTGGGCTAATTGTTCTGCAGAATGTCCCACCTGCGGGATTTGTCTGTTTTCTCATGGTGTTGTTAAACTTGTTCTTCTGTCCTCTGTATTTCTTGTAAGCTCAAAGTTAGATCAAGGCTTGATAGGAATCAGGTTAAACATTTTGGTAAGAATTCTTCATAGGGTAATGCCGTATACTTCCTACTGCCTCGTATTAGGTCCTACGTAATGTCTGGTTGTCTCACTACTAATGAAGAGAGTAATACTGATCACTGGGTGAAGGTGATGACAGCCTATTTAAAAATGGGTTTTTTTAAATGGGAACTTGACTACTTGCACTGTTTTAAAATGATTATCCCTACTTTGAAGGTTCAGATAAAGGGGCTCTGAGTTGTTGCCTGGTACCTAGGAGACAACATTTATCCTGTGTAAAGGATAAGAGGATTAAGACTGAGGCTTTGTCCTCTTTAGGGAGTAGATGCAGGAGTTCATGTTTATCTCTGAGGGAGGTCAATCAGGGCAGAACGTTCTGGAATATGAAGTCTAGCAGAGACTGGGCCCAGAAGAAGGTACTCTGAAACTAGTCATTAGCCAGAATTTAACTATGAATAGACAGATCTTTTTGCTAACACTTCTTAAAGACAGTCAGAACATTTTGGGAGTTCAAATACGGAAGACTCTTTTATGGCTTTTTTTTTTTTTTTTTTTTTTTTTTTTTTTTTTTTTGCGGTACACGGGCCTCTCACTGTCGTGGCCTCTCCCATTGCGGAGCACAGGCTCCGGACGTGCAGGCTCAGCGGCCATGGCTCACAGGCCCAGCCGCTACGCGACATGTGGGATCTTCCCAGAACGGGGCACGAACCCGTGTCCCCTGCGTTGGCAGGCGGACTCTCAACCACTGCACCACCAGGGAAGCCCCATTTTTTTTTTTTTTTTATGGCATTTTAAAATAACTCTCCCTTCACCTTCTATTCTCCGCCGCCCCCCGCCAAAAAAAAAAAAAACCCACTTTAAACTCTAGAGTAAAAAATTAAGGAAGAGCATTTTCTTTGGATGCAGAATAGACGGATCTTTAGATGTTTCTTGAGTACTGTTTAAATTCTAGAGTGAGGAAAAAGTATGCATCTATTCTCTTTGGTTGACGTTTAACTCTTATCTTTTAGCTACAGTAAACTAAATAATCCATTGAAAATATAAGCAACTAGGTTAAAGGATTTCATTATTAAAAATAAGAATTTGGGTTTCTAAGGAAAATGAGTTATTTTTTAAATCTCCAAATAGACACTCTCATTTTACAGCAATTAAGTACCCAAGTCAGTTAAACTTTGCTCAAGGTTGCCTTGTATTTCTGGATACCCAGAGGGGTTTTTTTTTTGTTATTATTGCTTGTTTGTTTTTCATGTTTGTTTTTTTGTTTTTAAGCTATCACAAAGACAAGGGAGTTGTTGTGAATTTTCTGCATAGCAGGACAGAGCTTAACCTTAGGATACTGGACTAACAGTTTTCATTTTTTTTTTTTTTTTGGGGGGTATGCGGGCCTCTCACTGTTGTGGCCTCTCCCATTGCAGTGCACAGGCTCCGGACGCGCAGGCTCAGCGGCCACGGCTCACGGGCCCAGCCGCTCCGCGGCATGTGGGACCCTCCCGGACCGGGGCACGAACCCATGTCCCCTGCATCGGCAGGCAGACTCTCAACCACTGCGCCACCAGGGAAGCCCTAACAGTTTTCATTTTACTACTGGAATTAGTAATATCCTTTTTCTCCATTTATACTGTAATTTTCAAAGATTCTGGCTTCCAAGTTACCAGTTGGGTAGGGGAGGTGGTAAAGGTCCCCTTGAGGAAATAGTTCTTCCACAATAGCACTGCTGGTGGACCTAGCAACCCTTGCCTATTACCTCCATTGGGGGTTACTATATTTGGTGATGAAGACCTCACCACTAGCCACAAGAAAAGACAATGTAAACGGTCATCCATTCTTTTCCCTTTCTCTTCTTTTTTTCCCTCCTCTTTATACATATCCTCCCTTCTTTACTTCGTTTCTCTTCCTTCCTCCTCCTCCTTCTGCCTCTCTCCATGTCCCTCTCCCTCTTCACTCATTCTTCTTTTTTCTTCCCTTCTTTTGCCACTCATTCTAGATTGGCATACTTTAATGACTCCCCCGTTCCCACCAAATTTTGTGTTCCCGAAGGATTCCCTGCTTCACACCAGCCAGTGGTATGTCACTGAATACTCAATAGAATCAAAGGGGTGGGAGAATCCCAGAAGAGGAGGTCTTTGCCTGGATCTGTGTTCTGAACTCCCTCTGTCCAATTTCCATTTGTTTTGAACTGCCAGCTCCAGTTTCCATTCTGGTTTTCTGGGATCTCAGAGCTCTATAAGGATAGTAATGAAATTACTTGAACCATGTCCAATACTTCCAAAAAGCCTAGAAGACATATATATATATATGTATATATATATATATATATATACACATATATATATATGTATATATATATACTTTTTTAAAAAATTTATTTATATTTGGCTACGCTGGGTCTTCATTGTGGCGTGTGGGCTCTTTAGTTGTGGCCCACGGGCTCCAGAGTGTGAGGGCTCAGTAATTGTGGCCTGTGGGCTTAGTTGCCCCGCAGCATGTGGGATCTTAGTTCCCCCACCAGGGATCAAACCCACATCCCCTGCATTGGAAGGTGGATTCTTAACCACTGGACCACCAGGGAAGTCTAAAGACATTGTGTATTTATTCACAATAAAGCCTGAACAGATTGACTAAGTAATGCAAAGCTTCTTTATTCTTGGGGGGAGCAGGGGGTTGGAAGATGGGGGAGATTATGCCACACTAACTCATTGTAAAGACTGTATCTTCACAGTAAGAAGTTCTGGTTGGTTGTGTGTGTTGTCTGTAGGGTAGAGAAAGTCTGTTGGAAAGAATGTGGGTATGGAGGTAAGACCAATCAGAGTTTAGTCTCTAGGGAGTTCCCTGGTGGCCTAGTGGTTAGGATTCCAGCCTTTCATTGTCATGGCCCAGGTTTAGTCCCTGGTCAGGGAACTGAGATCCCACAAGCCGTGCAGTATGGCCAAAAAAAATTTGAGTTTCTAGCAATAAGACTTGAGCTATTTATTTAACATCTCTGAACCTCAGTTTACTCATCTGTAAAATGGGGCTATTCGTTTCTATTTTTCAGACTCTTTGAGGATTTTAGATGATCTATGTAAAGCACTCATTAATGCAATTCCTGGTACCTAATAAAAAGTTAATATATTTTCTTTATAAATGTGATTTATTTAGTAGTTAAAAATCTTTCAAAGCATATAGCTTTGGGGGAAAAAATGAGATCACTGACAGAAGAGGCTGGGAAGCACTCATATAACATAGTTCTACATGGCCACACAGATCCCTTAAGAACTCCTGCCAAGTCCTGAGGGCTCTGATTAGGGGATATACAAGGAGGTCGCACATCCTTTGTGTTAATCAACAGATCCTGTCTTGAGGGGGATACTCAGTTGCCTAACCATACCTTAGCAACATTTCCTTAAGCCCACCTGTTTGTCTGCTGGATTCCTACGTGATTTTGACATAGCTCTGGTGATGAGCTTCAAGAAGTACCAGGTCTGCTCATGGCTATCTCACTGTAGCCAGGGGTTTTAGGTGGGAAGACAAAGGAACGGAGCGCCTTGGGAAGATGGATAAAAGATGAAGTTTCAGGAAGAGATGAGGATCATCATAGCTTAGTTTGCATCCCTTGAAAATAGGGCAGTAGAATATATTTCTTGAAAAGAAAAGTACTATCCCAAGACCGATTCTTTCATCTCAGCCCTAAGGGACTCTTACAAAAAATGAGACTTTCTCCTAAATCTCTTACTTCTTCATCCCCCTGGGCCCTAACTCTCTCCCAGTTCATCCCTCTCTCTCTGCACTCCCAGGATAGGGAGATCAATTGCCTCTTTCCTATAATGGGATTCGGTTTACAGGTAGAAGCTATCTAGCATTTTCTAGGACTCTTGTCCCAGGCCCCTGCTAAGTTTCACTTGGTACAGCATCTGCACAAAGATGAACTATAGAATCCAGCTTTTAAGCTTGGTGTTTCTGTTGAGCAGGCCAAATGACTTTGGAATACCCTGGTTTAAGCTGAATTTATCCCTTGTTATTTTAAAAGCTATAACAAGTTGTTTTTTTAAAATGTTTTCAGTCAGCACATCTTTACTTATTGTCCTTAAGACCCGAGGCTACTTGAAGAAGGATTTAATCTCCAAAGTCTGATAAGTAAACAAAAGTTTCCCAATAACATCTTCAGGCAAGCACCAAAAGACCTCATTTTTTGCCACAGTGCTTGGTTGGCTCCCCCATAATTGTCCATTAGTATTGGGCTCAACCAAACCTTGCATAATCACATAAAAAATATACCTTCGGGCTTCCCTGGTGGCGCAGTGGTTGAGAGTCTGCCTGCCGATGCAGGGGACAGGGTTCATGCCCCGGTCTGGGAAGATCCCACATGCCACAGAGCGGCTGGGCCCGTGAGCCATGGCCACTGAGCCTGCGCGTCCGGAGCCTGTGCTCCGCAATGGGAGAGGCCACAACAGTGAGAGACCCACGTACTGAAAAAAAAAAGAAAAAAAAAAAATATATATATATATATATATACACCTTCAAACACAGTTACTAATTGATTTTTTCTTCTTCTTCTTAATTACCATGTTTAGCAAAAAGCAAAAGTAAAACAGGTTTTAAATGTGGTATTATCTGACTAGACCCTAAGCATATAAAATCAAACAGACTATATTGGGGGTTCATGTTAACTATGGTCGGGAAATGGTTATTCACTGTTCTCCCAAGAGTTTGAAAACGTCCAGAAGGGACTGGTTAGATAAGCAGAGGCTCACATGCATGGCTTCAGCTCTGTGGGAATGTCTAAGTTTTAAAATTAACTCCAGAATCCCACTAAATGTGATATTCCCTGATGCTGAGCTTTGTCTCTGATACCTTCCTTTGTCTTGATCCTCTGTAGCTGTGGACTGAGACTCCCGAAATTCACCCTAGTCTCTCTTCCTACTTGTGACCAGGAAAAAAGTTGGGAAATAGGGTTGTGTTAGTCAAGATAGGCTAATTGTTATAACAAATGACTTCAATATAATGGTTTGGCCCAATAAAAATATATCGTTCTTGTCATAGTACGATATAGATTGGGAGGGGTGGGGATGTATGGAATGTAGAGGTCAATCCTATGCAGTATTTCACGGTCTTCTTCCAAGACATGCTCTAGCTTCCTCTAGGTTTTCAGAATCCTCTCCATTCAGCCAGTGGGTGGGGAAAGAGCCTGCCGTGTATTGCACAGAAGGCTTTTCATGCACCAGACCTGGAACTGGCACCCATCACTTCCATCCACATCCTATTAGCCAGAACTCTGGCACATGGCTCTGCCCAACTTCAAGAGAGGCTAGGAAGTTTAGTCTAGCTGTGTGCTGAGCTCATAGCAGTTTCTGCCACAAGAGGAGACAGACAGCTCCTCAGGGCAGGCCAATGGTTCCATGCTTGTATATCATCAAAGGTCTGCAAAATAAGTGTACCATCCTATTTTTAGGTCACTTAATGCCTATACCTACCATTAACATCTTGGTCAGTTCCTAGAAAAAGTCCACCTGTCAAGATCAGCATCAACCTTGGTACCACCACAAATCAGTCCACACTGCAAACTTACTTGTTTATATTTAGGTCTTCCCAGGGTTTCAAGATACCTGGGCCAAGCCCATACAGAGGTCCTCATTGGAAGTTGCTTATGCACTTGCACTTCGTTCTGCTCGTCAGATGGTTCCATGATAAAGTCTGGCAAGTAGTCCATTGGAAGCCATTTGTAATGTCTAATCCAAACTTTGTCACATGGGACCTATGAGGAGAATAAATGTGTTATAAACATTTGAAAAAGTGTCTCCATACCTCTTCAAAAACTATAAAAAACATGTTTTTGTCTCTTCTCAATCAGTGTATTTTTCAGTTGTCACGACTCTGTAATTGTCTGCACTCTTGCTTCCTGCTTCTCTCATTAACCAATTTACAAAGGCTATTTCATAGTGCAACCATTTTGGAGACATCCATTTCTCCTCATTTACTCACAGGCAACTATTGCCGTTGAGATTTTAGTTTCCTCCAATAATGTTTGTTCATCTTTTTTTAAAAAAAATAAATTTATTTATTTTATTTTATTTTAGTTTTAGTTTTGGCTGTGTTGGGTCTTCGTTGCTGCATGCGGGCTTTCTCTAGTTGCAGTGAGCGGGGGCTACTCTTCGTTGTGGTGCGCAGGCTTCCCATTGCAGTGGCTTCTCTTGTTGCGGAGCACAGGCTCTAGGTGTATGGGCTTCTGTAGTTGCGGCTTGCAGGCTCTAGAGCACAGGCTCAGTAGTTGTGGCACACGGGCTTAGTTGCTCCGCAGCATGTGGGATCTTCCCGGACCAGGGCTCGAACCCGTGTCCCCTGCATTGGCAGGCGGATTCTTAACCACTGCGCCACCAGGGAAGACCTGTTCATCTTTAGTTATTTTTTTTTTGCGCGGTATGTGGACCTCTCACTGTTGTGGCCTCTCCCGTTGCGGAGCGCAGGCTCCGGACGCGCAGGCTCAGCGGCCAAGGCTCACGGGCCCAGCCGCTCTGCGGCATGTGGGATCTTCCCAGACCGTGACACGAACCCGTGTCCCCTGCATCGGCAGGCGGACTCTCAACCACTGCGCCACCAGGGAAGCCCTATCTTTTTATATAAAGAGGATGATGACATAGATTGTACAAGGTAATGATGGTAAAGTCCTGATTCTGTTCTGCTTTTCTAGTTGTAGTGTAAGTTTTCACCACCCATCGACACTTTCCTCTTGCAATGTAAGACATGCACTTATTATATGGCTCATGGGATTAAGGGTGCAGTCTTCATTCATTTATTTATCCATTCATTCTTTCTGAAATAATTACTGAGTACCTACTGTGTGCCAGATAGTGTGCTAAATGCTGGAGTCAGAGCAAAGAACAATACGTATAAGGTCCCTACTCTCACGGAGCTTATGCAAGAGACAGACTCTAAGTAAATAATAATGCAAAATATTAATTATAATTGTAACATTTGTATGGAAAACTTATTTTCCTTTTAGCATTATGGATAATCTTGAATCACCAATAATTTTTGTTTGTTTTTTTTTAAAACTGAAGTCTTTGTTCCTCTGTAAAAACCCGCTTATTTTCCTTAGGGTAACAGTCATTCATTCACTGATAATATTCATCAATTCATTAAATATTATCGTAAAACTACTATTTACCAGGTACTATGCTAAGATTTCCAAATACAAAAATGAAAAGACGGGCTTCCCTGGTGGCACAGTGGTTGAGAGTCCGCCTGCCGATGCAAGGGATGCGGGTTCGTGCCCTGGTCCGGGAAGATCCCACATGCCGCGGAGCGGCTGGGCCCATGAGCCATGGCCGCTGAGCCTGCACGTCCGGAGCCTGTGCTCCGCAACGGGAGAGGCCACAGCAGTGAGAGGCCCACGTACCACAAAAAAAAAAAAAAAAAAAAAGAAAAGACAATATCCTTGCCCTCAGGGCTCATCGTCCAGACTGACATGCAAACCACAGAGTACATTATGTTAATTGTCATAATGGGGAAATGGGAAAAGTGCAGTGAGGCATAGGAAGAGGAGGACCTAGATCTGCCTACATAGGTCAGAGAAGACTTCACAAAGGAGGTAGCACTTGGACTGAGGTTTAAGGGTGAATAAGACTTTGCTAAGAAGACAAATCAAGGAAGGGCATGAGATGGCTAGTTGACCATCAGAGACTCATGCTCTCCTTCCATAGCATCAACTTTTTCTGGGAATTGGCCCAACAAATTTCCAATCCCCTATACATCTAGGTGGAACTAGGTGATCCGTTCTCATTAATGGGATGTGAGCAGAAGTGATGTACATCATTTCTAGACCAGGTTAAGAAGTAGGTATGCCTTTGACTTCCCTGGTGGTGCACTGGTTAAGAATCCGCCTGCCAATGCAGGGGGCACGGGTTCGAGCCCTGGTCCTGGAAGATCCCACATGCTGCAAAGCAACTAAGCCTGTGCGCCACAACTACTGAGCCTGCGCTCTAGAGCCCATGAGCCACAACTACTGAAGCTCACGCACTGAGAGCCCGTGCTCCACAACAAGAGAAGCCACCACAATGAGAAGCCTGTGCACTGCAATGAACGGTAGACCCCACTCACCGCAACTAGAGAAAGCCTGCACATAGCAACGAAGACCCAACGCAGCCACAAAAAAGAAGTAGGTGTGCCTTTTTTTCCTTCTCTTTCCCAGCTGTTAGCTCTGGAAATAAAGGACTCTAAAGCTTAGAGAATGGCAGAGCTGCAAAATAGAAGGACCCTGGGTGGAAGGCAGCTTGCCAGACTGATCTGTTATATGACTAAGAAATAACATTCTAGCGCTTTAATGTACTGATATTATATAACTCGCTTGTTACAAGAGTGAGCTCTACCTTAATTAATATAAGGCAGTTCAAGCAAAGTGAACATTATGTGCAAAGGCTTACTGATGTAAGGTCTAGCACAGAGTGCATACTCAGTAAGTATTTGAAATTGCAGGAAAAGTGTTATGGGGGAGTACAAATAGTCCATTATAGCCAGAGTATAAAATACATGATTGGTGGGAGTGAGAGGAGGGTGGCACAATAGATAGGCATGGGTTGATCTCAAAGAACCTTGAATGTCACGCTGAAGAATTCAGGTTTAATCTTGTGATAGGAAAGCCAATGAAGAACATTTAAAAGGTGAGAGGCAAGATCTCTGAGAAACACAACACCCAAGAAGCTGCTTTAATTTTCTTTAAATGTAAGATGCGAATCCAAAGATGAAAGATAGGATTTCAGAACCAGAAGACATCATGGTTTAGTCAAACCTCATTTAACAAATGAGGAAAGTGAGGTCCAGAGAAGTTAAGTACCTTTGCCAAGGTCACCCAGCTAAAACTGGGCAGAGCTGGGGACTAGAAGGCTAGTCTCTTATTGCCAGCCCTACAGCATTGCTCTTTCCACTGTGCCACAGTGCTTCAAAGCAGTTGAGACCAGCTGGTGTGCCTGTGTTTTCAGTTCCCTAATGAAGACATTGGGGATTTGGAGGCAGGGTATTTACCATGGAAGGTTGTCTTCTCTGTAATTCCTTATCTGGCTTGAACCACTATTTTGGACAAGGTCCATTTTTCAGCATCAGATTTCCCTAGAGGACAATTGGGAATGTGCTTAGTGGCCTGTAGGGTGCCCTTGCACTTTCTGAGCTTTTTGCGGGGAGGAGGAGAAGAAGGTAGCAGTGGTTTGAGCTCCTGGAAATGTTCCTGGTCCCTAGGCATCTGGGGAGTTGTTGGCCCTCTCAGTGACTCTGGTTTAGCCAGCCAGCTGACTGTCCTTCAGGGGTCACATCAAAACATCTTCGTCAGCTTGTCTCTTTAAAAGGTCAGCCCCTACGGCTGGCATTTTAATATCATTTTCTGTTCATCAGTTCATTACCTCTGGTTTTCATATATTGTTAAGCTGATTCATTATTCATTATCATTATTTTTACTCCTTGTGCCACCCAGAGACATATGACATACATTTGCTTTTTAATAGCAAGTGGGGGCAAAAGGACAACTGTGCTGAGGCCAGTCTTAGGAAAGCATGACATGTGGCCTGACTTAAGGAGGACTGGGTAATATTGAATTATTTTACAACTGAGGAAGCCAGAGCACAGGTTGGGGGGCAGGGGAGGTCATTTATCCAAAAGTCCCCAAGAAATCTGGGGAAAAATACATTTCTTGATGTTTTTTTGTCTAGCATTTTATAATCTCCTCACTCCTCATCCTTTGGATGTATCCTGGTTTTCTCCCTTGCATGCTGCTCAGTTGATAGCGCAGATGGTTGGGATGAAGTATTAACAAAGATGAGACTGCTGCCTCAGTCCCTGAGGAGTGCCTTGGTGGCTCCCAAAGACAACGTCTAATGCAGTGGAAAGTGCTTGGGCTTTGAAGTCAAAGAGACATCAGCCACTCTCTAACTGTGAGACTTTGGGCAAGTTCTTAACATCTCTGAGCCTCAGTTTCCTTTTATGTGAAATGGGAAAATAATGCAAACTATGAAGGTGGTTGTAGGGATTAAATGAATGAACATACATAAAGCTTCTGTCTTGGTGCTGGGCACACAGTTGGCTCTTAACAAGTGTTATTTCCTTTTCAGGTCTCTGAGAAGTTCCTATTCTTTTCCTCAATCCCTATCCTGGTTTCTGGTCAAGATGTGAAATGAAACAAAAGAGTGAGCAGATGCAGACCGAAATACCACGTTGATTGCTGATAAAGTCTGTTTATTGTGAGAGATACTAAATACTAAATGAGTTTCAGAATTAGGTTGACTTGTTCACCCAGTCACAAGTAACATTTGACCAGGACAGGACTTCTCACGCTGGGAGGAGTGGGAGTAGGAAGGGGACCCTGCTCCCAGAGGAGCAGACCAAGGTGACACCCTCACTGTGGGCAGGTGATACCTAAGTGGAAGAAAGAAGGAGCTAAACTGAGCCTGCCCTGTGTACTTCTCAATTCTCAAAGCAGATTAAGCCCCTCCGCTAAGGCAGAGGAATAAGAGAAGCAGACAGATGCCAGAAGTGCCAAACGCCCACAAAGAAGGAAACCTCAGAAGCATCTCCCTCAGCATTTCCCTTCTCTTGTCCCCCTCCTCTCATTTTGTGCTGCTACTTTTTAGCCACCCTGCTTATGAAGGACACAGCTGTCAGTACTGTGGGTAGCCTCAGAATACAAAAGGTTGGGAGAAAGGTGTGGGAGAGGGAGGGAGAGGTTGTGTTGAGTCATTAGTAGAGAAAGAGGGGTGGCCACATAAATCCAGAAAGAAAAGTCTAAGTTCAGAGTCAGGAGTTAGAGGTCTGAAGGGAGGGAGGATCAGTGTTCAGAGACCTGAACTAGACAGGAAGGCACTGCAGGAGCATAATCAGAATTTCTAGGGGTGGGGCAACACACTATGGCCAGATCCCAAGAGGACAAGTAGGCATCAGGGTTCCAACATATCTGACCTCTGAATCCTGGAACCACATCTCCTGGAGATGACTCTCAATCCTAGCATTGGGTTATATACCCTCTACCTCAATTTTTTTTTTTTTTTTTTTTTTGTGGTACGTGGGCCTCTCACTGTTGTGGCCTCTCCCGTTGCGGCACAAGCTCGGGATGCACAGGCTCAGCAGCCATGGCTCACGGGCCCAGCCGCTCCGCGGCATGTGGGATCTTCCCGGACCAGGGCACGAACCCGTGACCCCTGCATCGGCAGGCGGACTCTCAACCACTGCGCCACCAGGGAAGCCCTACCTCAATTTTTAATCTTTAAAATATAAGCATATCTTGTGATTATAAAATTAATACATGCTCACTTTGGAAAATTCAGAAATACAGAGAGATATAAAGAAAAAACCAAAAATAACCCCAAATCTCATCACAAAGAAAAACTAATATTAACTTTAGCTATATTTCTATTCAATCTTTCTTCTATGCATATCGTTATACAGATAAGGTGATTTTATCTATACTTGTTAAATTTGCATGCAGAATTTTTAACTTAATATTATAATATAATCATTTCCCCATGTTATTAAAAGTTCTCAGTAATTAACATCATTTAAAATGACATTTACCCTGGTTTTAAGCACATCTGGATCAATCTCTACCAATTTATGAAAATCCCGTGGGTCTGGAGGAATCTTCTAAATGTTTACCTTCTTTTGGGTTGGTGAATAGGGCATTCTCCAAGGCCAGGGCTCTGTGGGGCCTGTGCATGGTAACTACTACACGGTACTTGATCTTCTGGAGAGTTCTCATATTTCTAGCAATTGATGACATGATTGATCAGAAGATGCCACCCTGCAAAATATAATAATTCAAAGCATACGCCTTTCTTATACAACACATTGTTACACACTCAAAAGAACCACTGTATTATTTTGCTATGGCTGCCATAACAAAATACCACAGACTGGGTGGTTTAAACAACAGAAATTTATTTTCTCACAGTGCTGGAGGCTAAAAGTCCAAGATCAAGGTGTCAGCAGGTCTGGTTTCTCTGAGGCCTCTCTCCTTAGCATGCATGTGGCTGCCTTCTTGCTGTGTCCTCAGATGTTCTTTACTCTGGGCATGGCTGATCCTGGTGTCTCGCTGGGTATGTTGAATTAGGGCCCACCTTAAAGACCTCATTTTAACTTAACCTCTTTAAAGACCTTATCTACAATATATAGTCTTTCATGAACAGCTTCTTTCACTTAGCATAATGTTTTCAAGGTTCATCCATGTTGTAGCATACATCAATACTTCATTTTTTTCATGGCTGAAAATATTCCATTGTATGGATATACCACATTTTGTTTATCCATTCATCAACTTATAGACATGGGTTGTCTCCACTTTTAACCACTGTAAATAATACTGCTATGAATGTTCATGTATAAGCTTTTGTGTGGAGGTATGTTTTCATTTCTCTTGAGTAGATGCCTAGGAGTGGAATTGATGAGTGTTATGGTAATTCCATGTTTAGAATTTTGAGAAACTAACAAACTATTTTCCAAAGTTTTACATGCGTCATTACATGCCCACCAACAATATATGAGGGTTCCAATTTCTCTATATCCTTACCAACACCTGTTATTGTCTGTTTTTATTATAGCCATCCTTGTGGGTATGAAGAGGTATCTCATCGTGGCTTTGACTTGCATTTCCCTAATGACTAGTGATGTTGAGTATCTCTTCTTGTGCATATTGGCAATTTGTACAAATTTTTTTGAGGAATGTTTATTCAAATTCCTTGCCCATGATTTAACTGTGTTGTCTTTTTATTATTGAGTCGTAATATCTTTTTATATATTCTGGATATAAGTTCCTTGTCAATATACAATTTGCAAATTTTCTCCCATTCTGTGGGTAGTCTTCTTACTTTCTTGATGGTGTCCTGTGAAGCACAAAAGTTTTTAATTTTTTTTTTTTTTTTGCGGTACGCGGGCCTCTCACCGCTGTGGCCTCTCCCGTTACAGAGCACAGGCTCCGGACGCGCAGGCTCAAGGGCCATGGCTCACGGGCCCAGCCGCTCGGCGGCATGTGGGATCTTCCCGGACCGGGGCACGAACCCGTGTCCCCTGCATCGGCAGGCGGACTCTCAACCACTGCGCCACCAGGGAAACCCCCCAAAAGTTTTTAAAGTTCAATTTATCTATGTTTTTCTTTTGTCACATCTGCTTTTGGCAACATATCTAAGAAACCATTGCCATATCCAAGGTCATAAACATTTACTATGTTTTCTCCTAGGAGTTTTGTAGTTTAGCTCTTAATTTAGGTCTATGATCCATTTTGAGTTAATGTATTTGTATGGTGTAAGGTGTAGCCCAACTTCATTCTTTTGCATGTGGATAGCCAGTTGTCTCAGCACCATTTATTGAAAAAACTACTCTTTCCCTATTGAATTGTCTTGGGTCCCTTGTCAAAAAATCAACTGACCATATACGTGAGGGTTTACTTCTGGACACTCAATTCTATTCCAGTGGTCTAAACATGTATCCTTATGCCTTAGACCTTGATTACTGTAGTTTCATTGTAGATTATGAAATCAGGAAATGAGCATCTTCCAAATTTGTTCTTCCTCTTCAAAAGTGTTTTGGTTATTCTGGGTTACATTTCCATATAAAATGTAGCATCAGCTTGTCAATTTATGCAAAAAAGAAAGGTAGAAAGAGCGATAGGATCTGGATAGGATTGCCTTGAATTTCATTTTCTGAATTTTCATTGCTAGTGTATAGAAATACAACCGATTTTTGTATATTGCTCTTATATCCTGCCACATTTCTGAACTCGTTTTATCTTATTTTCTTAATCACGATGCTTTACTGCTTACTCTGTGTGTTAGATATTATAGAAAATACAAAAATGAACAAGATATGGTCCCTGTTCTGAAGAAGCTTATAGCCTAATTCAAGAAATAAGACATAAACCTACTGAGTGAATAATAGCCTGTTTCAGCAACGTACAGCAAAGTACAGAATTGCCAAGTGAACACTACAGATAATTAGAGCTCTAGCAAAGTTCAGGGGGTAGAGAGACAATTAAAAGTTGGAGAGGTCCGGAAAAAACAGAGTAGAAAGGATCTGAAGGCTCACTGATATGAGCCATTCCCATAAACAAACTTTTAATTTCAGTAACCCTAAAAATCTCAAGAGATCCTTCTGCTATGGATGACCCTCTGAGTTACCAGTGGAACATATATGCACTATCCAGATTTAATAAATTATAACAACTTGCCATATTTGCTTAAATTAAACTATAAATACAGTAAGTCCCCTACATACGAACCTTCAAGTTGCGAACTTTCAAAGACGCGATCACGCATTCACATGTCCGATCACGTAAGTTAGTTCACATGTCTGGCGTACATTGTCATGTGTGTGCATCCTCTACAAGTGGTTGTGCTTTTGTGTACTTTACTGTACAGTATTGTATAGTGTACAGTAGTACAATATCTTTATTTCAAGCCCAGGATGTCCGGAAGCAAGCGTAAAAGCAGCAGTGATGTAGCTCGTACTGCTAAGAAGCGTCAGAAATTGGAGGCCCAGAGAAAGGATGAAGAGAGACAAGAGGAAGAAGAAGTAACTGAAGAACTGAAGAGATTCATGGCACAGGAAATGGCAAGGGTCTTTATTTGAGGAGGCAATGTTAATTTTTGAGACACAGGACTGGAACGTAGAACGGGACAAGGTTGAAGCAGCCGTTCAGAATGCAATCCAGTGCTACCATGTCATCTATGATGAGAAAAAAAGAGCTACGACCCAGACATCACTGGATTGTTTTTTCAAGAGAGTAGAAAGAATTGAATCCAGCAAGGAACCAGAACCTGTGCCATCAACATCAGGAGTGAGTGAAATTGCAGCTTGCCCTCCGTCTCCTATTGCTGACGATCCTTCAGCTCTGCCATCTCCCCCCTCCTCTCCCTCCTCCAGTCAGTAAGTCTCCTTGCCTGTTCACTCGATGCCAGCCCGTGTGCCAGCTGTTGTACTATACTACTGTACTTTTCAAGGTACTGTACTATAAGGTTAAAAATGTTTTCTATATTTTTTGTGGTTTTTTAATGCATTATTTGTGTGAAAAGTATTATAAACCTATGACAGTACAGTACTATATAACCGATTGTGTTAGTTGAGTACCTAGGCTAACTTTGTTGGGTTTACGAACAACTTGGACTTACAAACACGCTCTTGAAACAGAACTCGTTCATATGTAGGGGACTGTTGGTAAAACATTTTAGTTACAAAAAAAAGCCCTTCCATCCCATCTTTCCTCAGAGATAACCAATCTCTTGAAGATGGTGGAAATCCTTCCCACATATGCTTTTATATTTTTACTAGACAATATGTTTTGGATGTTTGAACATGTATATAAATAGTGTACGTATTTTTCTGAAACTTTTTTTTCAACATCATGTTTTTAAGATTTATCCATGTGACACTTGTAGAGCTAGTCCATTCTATAATATAGTAATAGTATACTATATAGTACTGCAATAGACCAATAGCATAAATATTCTAGAATCTATTCTATGGATGGATATTTGATATGTCTAGTTCTTTGCTATTTCAAATCATGATGTAATTAATATTCTGGTGTATGCTTCCTTGGGCGCATGTTCGAGAGTTCTGCTAGGGAATATATCTAGAACAGAAATTGTTAGGGAATAGAATGTGCACATTCTCAACTTTACTAGATTGCTCTCTACACTCCGCAGTAGCTGAACTACTTTTTACTCCCATCAATGATATGTGAGAATTTCTCTCATCCTATATTCTAACCAACACTGTCAAGTTTTTAAAAAAATATACATATCTGGGTCCTATTTTCATAGATCCTGTTAGGGTAGCTCTGGAGTGTGGTTTGAAACAGGCCACAGGTGATACTGAAACACAAATGAATGGGGATTATGAATGAATTCATATCATTGAGATCATCAGCTCGTATGTATGTATACACAATCTAATACATTGGTATGTGAGTTGGTATGGTGAAAGTGCCCTAGCACTTTGTTGGTAACATCTATGTTGGCTGCATTTAGATCCTTGAAGATAGGTAGAGAAGTACCAACCGCCTAACATACCTTGCAGATGCGTTTTGAATCAAACAGGGGTATGTGATTGACCAGTCCACTGGCTGGTACTTAATCTAAAGTCCCACCTTTGCCAGCTGGGCTGATGGGGGACAATGCTGACTTTCTGGGAGCTGTCTTGCCTCTTCCTAGGTGCTTGGCTGGGTGCCAATAGTCGGGACTTGCCTGCGTGCCATTGCTTATGGCAGGGTGCGTGTCAGCGACGTCTGCCAGCCCGCTGGGTGGTGTCACTGTATGGAGCACTTGTGGCTTTTTCAAAGCCCTGAGGAATCTGATAAGCAAGTGAGGGAATGCTGCATGAAAACAAAAGGCAGTGGAAAGAGTGACCAGCCAGCAGGCTCCAGCAGGCTAGAACGCTCTGTCCTTGTTATTACTGCTTCATGAAAATGCCGCCAGCTTCCTGGCAAGGTCTGGAGGGTGAAGGGCTTCTTGAGGAAACAAGGACAAGTGATGTGTACTTCTGGTTGCCCAGCTTCCTAATTTTCCAGTGGAAGCTGCAGGGTGAGGATGAGGTCTCAGAGGCCCAGCAGGGCTGGGCTGGGAGAGAAGTTGGGCCATGCCCCAGACAGAGCTGTTCCTCAAGGAGCCATCTGAAGGTCAGCCTAGGGGAGGACAAAGGGCTTCAGCCATAATCCCCATTCAAGGGGGCTTTGCCACAAAGAAGTGCCTCCTGGTTTGGGGCAGTAAGACCAGGGAGTGCTCTCATTCCTCACCTGCTTTCCTCAGAGCTATTCATGCCCTGGTATCACACACTCTCACAGCATGGCCTGCCTCAATTTTCAGAAATGAGGGAGAAGCTCAGGTAAAGGTAAGAGTTTTCATTAACTCATTATTGGATGGCTACTTGGACTTATCATTATTGGGCCTGTCAGAAGTCAACCTCTGCTTTCCCTCCTGATAATCTCCTGTCAGTGACATATAAAATATCTAGCTGTAGGACTTCCCTGGTGGTGCAGTGGTTAAGAACCCGCCTGGTCTGGGAAGATCCCACATGCCGTGGAACAACTAAGCCCGTGCACCACAACTACTGAGCCTGTACGCTAGAGCCTATGAGCCACAACTACTGAGCCCATGTGCTGCAACTACTGAAGCCCACGCACCTAGAGCCCGTGCTCTGCAACAAGAGAAGCCACTGCAATGAGAAGCCCGCGCACCGCGCACCACAACCAACAGTAGCCCCCGCTCATGGCAACTAGAGAGAAAAGCTGGCGCACAACAAGGAAGACCCGACGAAGCCAAAAATTAAATAAATTAAATTATTACAAAAAATATCTAGGTGCAAAATAGGGAAGTACTCGGCATTCTCTTCCTCTCTTAAAAAGTAGCTAGGAGGATAATGAATAAAAATAGGTCTTTGTGGATACAATAGGGCTGAACTGAGGGTGTGGTTTGCTTGGCAACAGCTCAAGCAAAGTTACTTCTCCTGGTCCCCAAATGCTCTTGACTTTGCTCTGCCTGATAAAGTCCTAAAAGACCAGCTTGAATGTGATGTTTTTTGGTGAAACCTTCTATCAATAGAGTTAATCATTCCCTTCCTTCTGGTCCCACAGCATCAAGTTTTTATAAAAAGCATTAATCATGTTGTGTGACAACTACTAACTTGGAATTACGTCTTATTCTATGTGCTTGTGTGTGTGTGTGTGTCTCCCCAGCATTTATGGACTGTACTTTAACATAATAGTCCTTTTTTTTTTTGGCCGCGTTGTGTCTTCGCTGTTGCACATGGGCTTTCTTTTGTTGCGGAGCACGGGCTCTAGGTGCGCAGGCTTCAGTAGTTGTGGTGCACAGGCTTTGTTGCTCCGCGGCATGTGGGATCTTCCCGGACTGGGCCTCGAACCCATGTCCCTTAACCACTGCGTCACCAGGGAAGCCCCAAACATAATAGTCCTTCGATAAATATTTACTGGAGGAATCAAAGTTCCTGAGAAAACACCAATACTGAGCTTTTATATTTTCTTAATTATCCCCTGCCTTTTCCTCCTTGGGGTGAAACTCCAAGCCTTTTTAGCTCCACATGGAACAGAGGACACACTAAAACCAAACTTTTTTTTTTTTTTTAAAGGAATTGCTCCAGCAGGAATGGGTGTTTCAGATATATCATTCTGTTACAGGTACAGAAATTGTTTCCAGGGAACACTGCCATTATTATCTCTGAAAGGCAAGTCAGTGGACATTGTTATTTTCCATTTACAGATGGACAAATGGAGGCTTTCTTGCTCATTTACCAATTACAGAATGTGCACTCTGTTCAAAGTACTGTGCTAGGATTTTCATGGGATACAAAGATGTGCAAGACAAGTTTCGTGTTCTAAAGGAGAATGTTATAATCTGGTTAGGAGGAAAAGATATTTGTATGCAAAAGTAACTATAACTTGGGAGCATTTTATTTGAATTATATGAGTGGTCCAAAAAGAAGTACCATAGGGAATACAGAAGGTAGGCAAAAGAATTTTCAGCCAAGGTGATCAGGGATATCATTGTGGTCAACATGGCACTTGAGATGAATAGATTTTGTGCTGGTTATTCTCCATTTGGCTCCTGTATTTGTTTCCTGTGACTGCTGTAACAAATTACGAAACTGGGTGGCTTAAAACAACAAAATTTTATTTTCTCAAAGTTCTGGAGGCCAGAAGTCTGAAATCAAGGTTTTGGCAGGGCCAGGATCCCTCCGAAGGCGCTAGGGGTGAAATCTGTTCCTTGTCTCTTCCAGCTTCTGATGGCTCCAGGCTTCCCTGGCTTGTGGCCACTTCACTCCAATCCTGATTCTATGGACACACTGCTTTCTCCTCTTCTCTCTCAGAACTCCCCTGCTTCTCTTTTATTAGGATATATGTGATTGCATTTAGGGGCCACCCACAAAAACTAGGATACGCTCCTCCACTCAAGATGCTGAACTTAATCACATCTTTTGCCGTATAATATAATTTTCTCAGGTTCCAGGCAGTAGCCTGTGGACATTTTTTTTTTTTTTTTGAGGTGCCACTAGGTAGTCCGCGACAGCCTCCTATCCTCCTCTGCCCTGCTCTGTGCCCCGTGAGGCTGTTATCCACAGATGACTCACCTGGGCCCACTGCCCTCTGGCTTACTGTTGGGTTTGGCCAATGGGAGGTATCAGCAAGTATCAGAGGGCAGGAGAAAAAGAAGTTTGGGGGTATTTCTTCTTAGTTTTCTGCTTTAGTGCCGGGTTCTGGCAGTAGCTATGCCCTTTCACAGCTCGAGCTCCTTCGGGACTCCCATAACACCATTTCCGTGCTTTGTCTCTTCAGCCCTGGCTTCCATTCTTGCTAGTCCTTGGGTGCCTCGATACTTTTAAGTTCCAGAAACCCGCCTACATCCTTGTAAATAGTGTCTTCATCAAATTATGTTCAAAATCCCAGCTGAGTGTGCCTTCAGTTTCCAGCCACAATCTTGACTGATACAGACACTGAGAGGCAAAAATTTAATTTCCAGAACAGAGATAGACTCAGGTTGCCTCGATCTAAGTTTAAGTAATGACCAGTGGGGACTGGAAGGTGATTCAGCACACAATATAGCCATAGCAGCTGGGTTATCTTGCAGGCTCTTGGCAGTAAGTATCTGTTGCTTTGTACTCTAATTATCTGCTGTTATTGTGACTCTGCTTCTGTTGCCCTTCCTACTAAGTATTTTCTGTTCTTTTCTCTATCTCACAGCTTCTATTGCTTCATGGTTTCTGCTATGTGATGTCAGCTTTCTTCCCTCTGTGGATCTTTTAGTTTTCTCCCCATTGCTAACTCCTGACTATCTTTTTGTATTTCATATTCAACCCCTCCAAAGGGCCTGACTGGTTTGGCTGCTCACCATCAAGTACAGGCAGTTAGGCAGAGCTTCCTTTGACAAGTCATCATATGAGCATAAGTTTATTGCCCTAGGGTAGGTGCCTGCTCCTGGACTAAATGGTTTTGTTTGGAATGGCAGAATAAGTTGATACATAATTTGGTGTCCTGTCAATTAGAAATTCCTGGGAAGTGCTTATGGGTGTGGCAAGCATTCTGATACTTCCCAGGGGGTTTATCAAAACCCACAAGTACTTCTGTTATCCAGTTCAATTGCAGAGGCATGGCGGTCTCAGAAAAGCAAAACACATGTTTGGGAAAAGCAAGCAGCCCAGAATAGCTGGTGGTATAATTCGAATAGAGAAACACTAACATTGGTATTAAAGCTGGAAATGTAGGTCACGACAGTTTGTGGAGGGCCTTGAGTGAAGATATGTTTTAGAAGGAACTTTAGACATTATTTTATGGGCAGTGAGAAGTTACTGAAGGTTTCTGAACGTGGAAGAGCAAGATAAAATCAGCTTTTAGGGCTATTTAACTGATGGCAGTGGTATTCAGATTGGATCAGAAGTAGGAAAATGTGGAAACAGAAAGACAAATTAGGAAGGTGTTATAATAGTCTAAGAGAGGATAATGGGGACCCAATCCAGGGCAAGACTAGAAAGGAAGGGAAAGCTAGTTGTGAGAACCTCAGAGCATAAGTGGATTTAGGATTGAGGCTAGTTTTGAGCTACTGGTTTAGAATCTTTTTACCACCAAGGATCCTTTTAATTATTTTTTATTTTCTTCCAAATAAATGACACCTTTTTGGAGGAATACATGAATTCTATCAGGCATACTAATAAGACTGACAATATTATTACCAGCTATTATCTTTTGGAATACATTTTTGGAAGCTTGGCTCTGAGCCAAGGGAATGTAGGCAGTGGTGGCTCCATTGAGAGAAATTGGGTCTGAATATCTTAGCCGAGTGGTCCCCAACCTTTTTGGCACCAGGGACCGGTTTCGTGGAAGACAGCTTTTCCACGGAAGGGGGTAGTGGTGATGGTGGTTCAGGCGATAATGAGAGTGATGGGGGGCGGCAGATGAAGCTTCCCTCACTCACCTGCCTGCCACTCACCTCCTGCTGTGTGGCCCGGGGTGGGAGGGGTGGGGTTAGGGACCCCTGTCTTAGCCTATGTTTTCTAGAAAAATAGAACTCAAACCAAGAATTAAGGCTAATATTTTATTTAGGAGATGTAATCCCAGGGCAGTAAGAGTGAGAGAAAAAGGGAAGAGAGACCAAGAAAGAGGTGAAGCAACGCAAGGTGATGTTTGAACAGCCTACAGAGACAGTAGGTACACCTGCATGTGCATGCAGCATATCTCCAGACATGCTGCATGGTGAAAACATGCTCAGGTAAATTCTTGGGAAGGAGAAAGGAAAAGTAATCTACCTTCATGGTTCTTTCCCATCTCCTATTCCCCACTGATCAAAATTTATCACACCAGTAGTTTCTTTCCTCATACTTCTACATTATGTCATCATATGTTGCCATTGTTAGTTTCTTAGCAAGCCACAGCCAAGGCTCTATGGTATGGCCTTTAGTCCTAGTTGGGGAGTAGAGAGAGAAGCCAGAAATTCATGGAGTGTGGCTGATGAGCCTAGTTGCTCAGTGGCAATCAGGGGGAAGGCCAGGCTGGGAAAGTGGTAGATAAGCTCCAGCCCCAGGTAGCAGGACTACATGTGCCCAAACAAAGCAAGTCAGCTGCAGTAGTGGCTGAGACAGAACCACCTCCAGGAAGACAGTGTTCTGAGGGTTACAGAAGGAATAACCATAGAGAATTATACTCCTACACAGCATAGAATAAATGAGTATGAACATGGGCTTTGGAGACAGGCAGAGCTGAGCTTAAGTCACAGCTGTATATGATTTTAGGCAATTTACTTAATCTCTTTAAGCCTTAGCTTCTTTACTCACAACATGGGGATGATGATACTATATAGCTCGTGTTTGTAAAGCATTTGGCATGATGCTAGGCATACAGTAAACGCTAAATACATTATGGCAATTACCATCATTAATATCATTCTTGGATGACTGTGTAATCTTCCCAATGCTTTCTTTTCTCCAGGCTGACTCTGCCATGTGCTGCTCCTAAATCTATCTTGAGCAGGTTGGGTGGCTCAAGCCTGCGTCCTTTAGTTACTCTCAGGGGCAGTTGCCTCTAGAGTACTCCACACTTGAGGTCATGAAACCCCAGAGAAGGTGGGTGGCCCCCTACAGGGTGCTGACCCATTAAGTCCCAAGAAGTCAGCACCACTAACCCATCACCTTTGGTATGTAGATAGGACATATCTTAAATAACCATTTGCTCCTATAAATTTTTTCCCCTTCAAAATAGAAAAACAAAGCTTTTTGGTCAAAATTTTGCCTTGGTGCCCCAAGAAAGCACAGCCAAATACATAAGTATTGCTAGATCCATACAATAAAGAGGTTCCTGTAAGACTTTAAAAACAGGAGAGATCACTCTTACACAAATGGTATTTGATGGGATATCATCTCTAAATTATACATATCAAAATTTCTTTCTTCCCATAAATTGAAATCCTTTTGACTTTACATAGGCATATTAAATGCCCAGAGTAACACATACCTAAAGTATGTAACTACTTTGGAAATTCCTGGAACAATGACAAAAACAGACATATCACTCTTTTGTTCAAAATCTGTATCACTCAGAATAAAAATTCAAATTCTCAATGGCCTTTAATGACCTTGGGGATCTAGTCTCCAGTTATTGGACCTCACCTCTTAGGAACTAGGAGGCAGGATAGCATACTTGGGTACTCAAGAGTACCAAAAGTCTCTAGAGACCGACTACCTGAGCTCCAGTTCAACCTCTATCATTTGCTAGTTATGTGATTTGGAGGCAGTTATTTAACCCTCCTGTGCCTCAGTTTCCTCATCTGGAAAAGAGAAAAAACAGTACCCACATCACATAGTTGTTGAGGATTAGTTAATTTTTTTTTTTTTTTTGCGGTACGCGGGCCTCTCACTGTTGTGGCCTCTCCCGTTGCGGGGCACAGGCTCCGGACGCGCAGGCTCAGCGGCCATGGCTCATGGGCCCAGCTGCTCCGCGGCATGTGGGATCTTCCCGGAACCGGGGCACGAACCCGTGTCCCCTGCATCGGCAGGCGGACTCTCAACCACTGCGCCACCAGGGAAGCCCCAGTTAATATTTTTAAGTGCTTAACATAGTGCTACGAGTAAGGGCTATCTAAGTGTTAGCTGCATAAAATACTTCCTTTCATTCACTGCACTCTGGCCGCACTGGCCTCCTTACTGTGCTTCCAGCAGGTCAAGCGCACTCCTGCTCAGGACCTTTGCGTTTGTTGTTCTCCCAGATGGCCACATGCCCAATTTCCTCACCTCCTTCAAGTCTTCGCTCAGCTCTCACCTTTTAAATGATGACAACCCTACTTAACATAGCAATCCCCTCCTGTACACCCCTGCTTTATTTTTCTCATTAGCACTTACCTACTTTTAATACTCTGTACAATTTTCAAATTTATTTGCTTTTCACCTATCTCCCCCAAATTGAAGGTAAACAAGGGCAGAAATATTTATTTTATTCTTTGATGTATCCCAAATGCCTAGACCATTGCATGGGCCATAGCAGATGCTCAATACTATTTGTGGAATGAATGAATGCACTGTTTTCAAAAAGAAAGTTGAGCCTACATAGTTTGAAAATTGATTTGTAAATGATACTGATTTGTAAATAAGATTCCTATGCAAATGCAAAAGATCTCCCCCAAAGTTGTTCTCTTAAGTTGAATAGATATGATCTCCTTCCCACAATATTATTTAAGCAATTGTTTTTTATTTCCCCAAAGATATTTAAAGGTAAACTTTAGCTGGAACTTAGGTAAAGCTATCTAATTAGTAATGAGCATATTCTGAATTAATAAAATTGATCAACTCCTCATTAATCGCTAGTGGACTCTGTGGCACAGTCATTTATCCAACATGACCTAGAAGTCATGGCCCATCATCAGGATATGGAAAGAAGAGAACTAATAAACACCTGCTCTAGGTTAGCTGAGCTGCTGGGTCAAATCTGTGAGTAAAGTGTCATCATCCCCATAGTATAGATAAACAAACCAAGGCCTACAGAGGCCCCAGATCACATACCTAATAGGTGATAGAGCCAGCATTCAAACTATGAGCTTGCAAAATCCATGCTCTTTCTAGTATCTCACTTTGAACCTCAGATTTCTCATTTGTAATATGTAGTAACATTACTAAGGCACAGTTATTATGACAATGAAAATAACATATGTAATGCAAGGCACTCAATAAATGACAGCTTTTAAAAATGGCTATACTTTGGGAATGATGATGAGAATTTTCCCATGGAGAACAATCACATAGCCTCTCCACGGAGAAAAATATGGGCCCCAATTTATTTGGACATCAGAAGTAGGTCCTATGGGATAGATTAGTGGGAGTAGCCACATTTTAAAAAAGAAGAATTTAAATTTTAATACAAGTTTAAATACTTATTGTACTTTTATTTGTTAAGAGTTGACTTTATGGGCTCTAATTAGCCAAATTTGAGACAATTTGATCACCAAAATATTGTTTGTATGGTTGTATAAAAATGATGGTTGTAAAAAAAGTCACACATTGAAAGTGATTTAAAAAGTGGGAGGGAGGAAAGAAGAGATAGGGGAGAAAAAGGAAAACAAAACCTTCATTACAGAAAAATGTCAGCTAATAAACGTTGAATAAATGATGAGGCTTAAGAGAAACACTGTTGTACAATCCTCAGTGTAATAACTGATTCAATCAAGGACTATCAGTGGATGATAAAACCTTTTGGTGAAGGGTTGATGGGTGTCATTGGTTGAATTATGTTTCTCAAAAAATGGAGCCTCCCCCCCAGGCTCCCAGAATGTGATCTTATTTGGAAATAGGTTCATTGCAGATGTAATTAGTTAAGATGAGGTCATACTGCAGAAGGGTGGGATCCTAATCCAATATGACTGGTGTCCTTGTAAGAAGACAGTCATGTGAAGATACAGATACATATGGAGAATGCTATGTGACGATGGAGGCTGAATTGAAGTGCTGCAGCTACAAGCCAAGGAATGTCTGGGCTAACAGAAACTGGAAGAGGCAAGGAAGAATTCTCCCCTACGGTTTCAGAGGGAGCCTACCAACACATTGTTTTCATACTTCTAGTCTCCAGACTGTGAGAATAAATTCCTGTTGGTTTAAGCTAGCCAATTTGTGGGTACTTTGTTACAGCAGCCCTAGGAAACTAATACAATGGCAAGCAGGATAGACACAGTGCACCAGAGTATCACCTTGCATATATGAAAAATAGAGCTGTCCAAAGGAGAACTCTGTCAGTTACCACTTAATCGAGTATCAAACTTAACATCGAGTATCAAACTTAACATCACTACCAGTGGGACAACCTGACGTATACACCCCCTGATATCATGCAATTAGAGGTACACAATATCAATTTGATAGTGCAACAGGCACATCCCTTGCAATGTGACTTTGCAGCAACTCCCATGAAGAGGTCGAGTTTCTTTCTCTACCACTTGAGTCTAGGCTGGCTTTGTTACCTTCTTTGGCCAACATAATGCCATTGAAGTGATAGAGTGCCAGTTCTAAGCCTCAAAAGAACTTGCACACTTCCACTGTCTTTCAGACCCTTGCCTCTTCCGTGAGAACAGGCCAGTGCTAGCCTGCTAAGTGTGACAGATGAATGGGGCTAGGCCCAGTCACCCCAGCTAAGGTCATCTTAGACCACCAGCCCCCAGTCAATCTGTCAAATGCCTGCAGATCCATGAATGAGTGTAACCAAAATCAGCTGAACCCAGCCTAGCCCAGATCAGCTGAAATACCTATGCCACTGAGTTTGGGGGTGGGTTGCTATGCAGTAATAACTAACTGTTAAAATGATCTATGTTATATCCTTGCTAAATATGTTTAAATGGAAAACTAATCATGAGGAAAGAATCAGAAAAACCTAGAGTGTGGAACATTCTACGTTACAGCTGGTCTGAATACTACAAGTCAGTATCATGAAAAACAACAACAAAAAAGTGAGGAGACTTCTAGATAGATTAGAACAAGGGTTTTCAATCTCAGCACTAACTGACATTTTGGAATAAATACTTCTTTGTTGTGGGGGGTTGTCCTGTGTATTTTAGGATGTTTAGTAGCATCCCTGGCCTCTGTCCACTTGATGCCGGTAGCACTCATAGTTATGACAATCAAAAGTATCTCCAGGCATTGCTAAATGTCCACCTTGGGGCACTGGACTTGAGAGACAGAATCAAATGCAATGTATGGACCTTGTTAAGATCTTGGATCAAACAAAAAAAGATGTTTATAAAAGACATTTTGGATGATTATAAGAATTTGAATGTGGAATTAAATATATTGAATCATTAATTTTCCCAGATCTAAAAATAGTATTGCAGTTATGTAGGAGGATGCCTTTATCCTTAGGAGATGTACGCTTAATCTGAGTGAAACTTCATAAAGTATTCAACTTACTTTCAAATTCTTCAATGGATAAAAATGTATTTTTATAGAAAGAGATAAAGCAAAGGTGACAAAATGTTAACAATTTGTGAATCTAGTTGAAGAGTATAGGGGCATTTATTGTATCATTCTTTTAAGCTTTGTAGGTTTGAAATTTTTCTAAATAAAACGTTGGGGGTGAAAAGTGTTAGTCTCACCTCCACTGCCTGACTCTTTACTGACTTAATATGATACAAAGAGCAGGCTTGTTCTAAATGAATCTGGGTGCTCATTCTGTGTTGCCTGGACAATAAGTTAGTTCAAACCAGGGTATGAGGGGTTGAAGCTGAGGAAGGGGCTTCTCCTAGCCTGAGGAACTGTACACAAGCTCAGCTTCTCATGGGACCACTGGCTTCCTTTCGCTTGTGTAACATCCCATGGGACCAAAAGTCTAGGTGGTAGGCAGCTTGTGTGTGTTTCCCAGACAACTTTGGTAAAGAGCTGGCACCAAAATCCAGGCTGCCTGGTGCCAAGAGAGTCTGGTTATTCCTTTCACTGTTAAGGCTACTCTCAAACTTGCTGTATACTAGAAGGAGACCAAAAGAGGGGCAGAATTCCCTTCTCTAGAAAACCATTCTGTAAGGCCAACAGGTCAGCCAGGGACACTAAGAGGAAGGGGTCTCTCAGCCCTCCCTTCTCTTAAAGACCTTGACTTTGTAAGTTTTTCCAAAGTAAAATCTAAATTTTTGAACCTGTACCTATGATGTAGTGAAATTCAAATCATGCCCTGCTGCATTAAAGTTTAGGCAACTGTAAAGAGACCAATCTTGTAAGAGAGCTAAAATTTAAAACATAGACAAAACTCAGAAACCAAAAAGGAAAATGCTGATAAATGCTTTAGTGTAAAACACTTAAAATTTTTTAATGGTAAAAACAAATATGACAACAACAACAAGAAAATACCATAAATTGAGCCAAAAGACAAATGGCACAGAAGAAAAAAATTAGTTGTAACCCAACAGAAAAAGTGTTTATTATATAAAGAGATCTTACAGTTTTACAAGGAAAAAAATAAACAGAAAAAGGGCAAAGAATATGAACAGATATTTCATAAAGAAAATAAGAATGGCAAGAACTACTTGGAAAAAAATACAACTTCATTAGTGCTTAGAAAAATGCAAATCCTAACAATGTGATACCATTTTTATCTATCAGATTGACAAAAGGTTGAAAGTTTGATAAAACTCAGTTTTGACAAGGGTATAAGTGAACTTATACTGTTGACAGACATGGAACAACTATTTGGAGATTACAATTTGGCAACATCTAACCTGATTTTTAAATGTATATATATATACGTTGACCCAGCAATTTCATTTATAGGAATTTTTCCTAAGATAGAGCCATACAAATTCCCAATGACACATATAAAGATGTTCATGGAAACACTGTTTATAATAAAAAGTGGAAATGATTTAAATGTTCATCAATGGTTAAATAAATTATGGCACATCCAATGATTAAAAGATCTTGGAAGATCTATATATGCTGACATGGAAATATTTCTGATATATTATTAAATGAATAAAGCAAGGTATAGGTGTTTAGGAAAAACTCACTCTTCCTCCTGTGTGTCTCTCCTTCACTCTCACACTACCACACTTACACCATTTCTGACACCAGATATGGGACTTTTCCCCAAACCAAGCAATTCTCTGTGACATCAGCTGGGTGTCCTACAATTTAATTCAATCTTGACACTATCTACCTGGACACTATCCCACAGGTTAAGGGCTCAGTCCCACAAGATAGCCCCCCCCACTTCAGATGCCAGTCTCAAGCAGTAGGTTCCCAGCTCACCCACAACTTCTGTCTGACTTGCCTACAAACTGGAAGGTCCCATGACTTCCTACCCCTTGGATTGAATTGTTTGCTAAAACAGCTCACAGAACTCAGAGAAACACTTAGTTTATCAGTTTATTACCTGATAAATTGCAATGTAAAGGATACGGATGAACAGCCAGAAGAAGAGATACACAGGGCAAAGTCTGGGAGGGTCCGAGGGCAGGAGTGCTTCACCCTCCAATTACGTGGTTGTGTTCACCTATCTGGAAGCTCTCCGAACCCCATACTATTGGGATTTTTTTTTTTAACATCTTTATTGGGGTATAATTGTTTTACAATGGTGTGTTAGTTTCTGCTTTATAACAAAGTGAATCAGTTATACATATACATATGTTCCCATATGTCTTCCCTCTTGCGTCTCCCTCCCTCCCACCCTCCCTATCCCACCCCTCCAGGCTGTCACGAAGCACTGAGCCAATATCCCTGTGCCATGCGGCTGCTTCCCACTAGCTATCTACCTTACTACGTTTGTTAGTGTGTATATGTCCATGACTCTCTCTCGCCCTGTCACAGCTCACCCTTCCCCCTCCCCATAACCTCAAGTCCGTTCTCTAGTAGGTCTGCGTCTTTATTCCTGCCTTACCCCTAGGTTCTTCATGACATTTTTTTTTCTTAAATTCCATATATATGTGTTAGCATATGGTATTTGTCTTTTTCTTTCTGACTTACTTCACTCTGTATGACAGACTCTAGGTCTATCCACCTCATTACAAATAGCTCAATTTCGTTTCTTTTTATGGCTGAGTAATATTCCATTGTATATATGTGCCACACCTTCTTTATCCATTCATCTGATGATGGGCACTTAGGTTGTTTCCATCTCCGGGCTATTGTAAATAGAGCTGCAATGAACATTTTGGTACATGACTCCTTTTGAATTTTGTTTTTCTCAGGGTATATGCCCAGTAGTGGGATTGCTGGGTCATATGGTAGTTCTATTTGTAGTTTTTTAAGGAACCTCCATACTGTTCTCCATAGTGGCTGAACCAATTCACATTCCCACCAGCAGTGCAAGAGTGTTCCCTTTTCTCCACACCCTCTCCAGCATTTATTGTTTCTAGAATTTTTGATGATAGCCATTCTGACTGGTGTGAGATGATATCTCATTGTAGGTTTGATTTGCATTTCTCTAATGATTAATGATGTTGAGCATTCATTCATGTGTTTGTTGGCAGTCTGTATATCTTCTTTGGAGAAATGTCTATTTAGGTCTTCTGCCCATTTTTGGATTGGGTTGTTTGTTTTTTTGTTATTGAGCTGGATGAGCTGCTTGTAAATTTTGGAGATTAATCCTTTGTCGGTTGCTTCATTTGCAAATATTTTCTCCCATTCTGAGGGTTGTCTTTTGGTCTTGTTTATGGTTTCCTTTGCTGTGCAAAAGCTTTGAAGTTTCATTAGGTCCCATTTGTTTATTTTTGTTTTTATTTCCATTACTCTAGGAGGTGGGTCAGAAAGGATCTTGCTGTGATTTATGTCATAGAGTGTTCTGCCTATGTTTTCCTCTAAGAGTTTGATAGTTTCTGGCCTTACATTTAGGTCTTTAATCCATTTTGAGCTTATTTTTGTGTATGGTGTTAGGGAGTGATCTAATCTCATACTTTTACATGTACCTGTCCAGTTTTCCCAGCACCACTTATTGAAGAGGCTGTCCTTTCTCCACTGTGCATTCCTGCCACCTTTATCAAAGATAAGGTGTCCATATGTGCGTGGGTTTATCTCTGGGCTTTCTATCCTGTTCCACTGATCTATCTTTCTGTTTTTGTGCCAGTACCATACTGTCTTGATTACTGTAGCTTTGTAGTATAGTCTGAAGTCAGGGAGCCTGATTCCTCCAGCTCCTTTTTTCGTTCTCAGGATTGCTTTGGCTATTCAGAGTCTTTTGTGTTTCCATAGAAATTGTGAAATTTTTTGTTCTAGTTCTGTGAAAAATGCCAGTGGTAGTTTGATAGGGATTGCATTGAATCTATAGATTGCTTTGGGTAGTAGAGTCATTTTCACAATGTCAATTCTTCCAATCCAAGAACATGGTATATCTCTCCATCTATTTGTATCATCTTTAATTTCTTTCATCAGTGTCTTATAATTTTCTGCATACAGGTCTTTTGTCTCCTTAGGTAGGTTTATTCCTAGATATTTTATTCTTTTTGTTGCAATGGTAAATGGGAGTGTTTTCTTGATTTCATCCAGATTGTCCACTTTATTGGCATAGAGTTGCTTGTAGTAATCTCTCATGATCTTTTTTATTTCTGCAGTGTCAGTTGTTACCTCTCCTTTTTCATTTCTAATTCTATTGATTTGAGTCTTCTCCCTTTTTTTCTTGATGAGTCTGGCTAGTGGTTTATCTATTTTGTTTATCTTCTCAAAGAACCAGCTTTTAGTTTTATTGATCTTTGCTATTGTTTCCTTCATTTCTTTTTCATTTATTTCTGATCTGATTTTTATGATTTCTTTCCTTCTGCTAACTTTGGGGTTTTTTGTTCTTCTTTCTCTAATTGCTTGAGGTGCAAGGTTAGGTTGTTTATTCGAGATGTTTCCTGCTTCTTAAGGTGGGCTGGTATTGCTATAAACTTTCCCCTTAGAACTGCTTTTGCTGCATCCCATAGGTTTTGGGTCGTTGTGTCTCCATTGTCATTTGTTTCTAGGTATTTTTTAATTTCCTCTTTGATTTCTTCAGTGATCACTTCATTATTAAGTAGTGTATTGTTTAGCCTCCATGTGTTTGTATTTTTTACAGATCTTTTCCTGTAATTGATATCTAGTCTCATGGCATTGTGGTCAGAAAAGATACTTGACACAATTTCAATTTTCTTAAATTTACCAAGGCTTGATTTGTGACCCAAGATATGATCTATCCTGGAGAATGTTCCATGAGCACTTGAGAAAAATGTGTATTCTGTTGTTTTTGGATGGAGTATCCTATAAATATCAATTAAGTCCATCTTGTTTAATGTATCATTTAAAGCTTGTGTTTCCTTATTTATTTTCATTTTGGATGATCTGTCCATGGGTGAAAGTGGGGTGTTTAAGTCCCCTACTATGAATGTGTTACTGTCGGTTTCCCCTTTTATGGCTGTTAGTATTTGCCTTATGTATTGAGGTGCTCCTACGTTGGGTGCATAAATATTTACAATTGTTATATCTTCTTCTTGGATTGATCCCTTGATCATTATGTAGTGTCCTTTTTTGTCTCTTTTAATAGTCCTTATTTTAAAGTCTATTTTGTCTGATATGAGAATTGCTACTCCAGCTTTCTTTTGGTTTCTATTTGCATGGAATATCTTTTTCCATCCCCTTACTTTCAGTCTGTATGTGTCTGTAGGTCTGAAGTGGGTCTCTTGTAGACAGCATATATAAGGGTCTTGTTTTTGTATCCATTCAGCCAATCTGTGTCTTTTGGTGGGAGCATTTAGTCCATTTACATTTAAGGTAATTATCAATATGTATGTTCCTATTCCCATTTTCTAAGTTGTTTTGGGTTCGTTATTGTAGGTCTTTTCCTTCTCTTGTGTTTCTTGCCTTGAGAAGTTCCTTTAGCATTTGTTGTAAAGCTGGTTTGGTGGTGCTAAACTCTCTCAGCTTTTGCTTGTCTGTAAAGGTTTTAATTTCTCCATCAAATCTGAATGAGAGCCTTGCTGGGTAGAGTAGTCTTGGTTGCAGGTTTTTCTCCTTCAACACTTTCAATATGTCCTGCCACTACCTTCTGGCTTGCAGAGTTTCTGCTGAAAGATCAGCTGTTAACCTTATGGGGATTCCCTTGTGTGTTATTTGTTGTTTTTCCCTTGCTGCTTTTAATATGCTTTCTTTGTATTTAATTTTTGACAGTTTGATTAATATGTGTCTTGGCGTATTTCTCCTTGTATTTATCCTGTATGGGACTCTCTGTGCTTCCTGGACTTGGTTAACTATTTCCTTTCCCATATTAGGGAAGTTTTCAACTATAATCTCTTCAAATATTTTCTCAGTCCCTTTCTTTTTATCTTCTTCTTCTGGAACCCCTATAATTCGAATGTTGGTGCATTTAATGTTGTCCCAGAGGTCTCTGAGACTGTCCTCAGTTCTTTTCATTCTTTTTTCTTTATTCTGCTCTGCAGTAGTTATTTCCACTATTTTATCTTCCAGGTCACTTATCCGTTCTTCTGCCTCAGTTATTCTGCTATTTGGGATTTTTTTTAAAGTTATTTATTTATTTATTTTTATTTTTGGCTGCATTGGGGCTTTGTTGCTGTGCGTGGGGTTTCTCTAGTTGTGGCAAGCAGGGGCTACTCTTTGTTGCAGTGAGCGGGCTTCTCATTGTGGTGGCTTCTCTTGTTGCAGAGCACAGGCTCTAGGCACACAGGCTTCAGTAACTGTGGCACGTGGGCTCAGTAGTTGTGGTACGTGGGCTCTAGAGTGCAGGCTTCAGTAGTTGTGGCCCATGGGCTTAGTTGCTCCGCGGCATGTGGGATCTTCCCAGACCGGGGCTCGAACCCATGTCCCCTACATTGGCAGGCGGATTCTTAACCACTGTGCCATCAGGGAAGCCCCTGGGATTTTTATAGAGGCTTCATCACATAGACATGATCGATTATTAATACTACTGCTATTCCTTTTTCCCTCTCTGGAGAATGGGTGGTGGGGCTGAAAATTCCAAGCTTCTAATCCTGGCTTGGTCTTTCTGGGGCCAGCCCTCATCCAGGAGCCATCCAATAGCTCACCTCACTAGAACAAAAGAGGCTACAAACCCCCAGAAAATTCAAAGAGATTTAGGAACTCTGTGTCAGGAAGCAGGGTCAAAGACCAACTATGAGAACAAAAGATGCTCCCAGTGTTCTTATCACTTAGGCTTTACAAGGGTTTTAGGAGCTCTGTGCTGGAACTGTGGCACAGTTCAATGTATTTATTTTATATTATCTCACAATAGGACACTGTTTATTATATGATCTGCTTTGTGGGAAAATGGTGTATATATATTATATATGCCTATGTGGAAAAAATACACAAGAAATAGTTAACAGTGTTTACGTTGGGATAAAAGTGGAAAGATTTTTCTTTCCATTTTAAGCCTTTTTGAAGTTCGAATTTATTTTCATTATGGTGGTGTTTTACTTTTACAATTAAAAAACTATACATAGATTGTGCCTTGAAACAACCTTTAAAATGTCAATCAGTGCCCCTTCTGATACTTCTGTAGAAAATATTTAAATTACTGAAACAGGATGAGGCCGTGTATAGGCAAGTTGATTTTAGCTGGGGATGCAAATAGTATTGAGCCACTGCAACTAGGTATATGAGTTTTAGAACCTAGTTAGGCTGGATCAGAGCAGTTAGCAACTTTCTTAGGCAGTCTTGGGTCATTCACCTTTCTAAAATTGCTCAGGTCAAGCCATTAGCAAGACTGCTGTTGGAAAGCCACCGTAGCCAGCAAGAAAAAAACAATGTGACAGGAAATTTTTTCTCCCTCTCTCCTGAGTTTTTTCAGGAACGTAGAAGTTAAGATATAAACATGACTCTAAAGTACTAGATATGGGGAAAATTTGCAAAGGCATTTGGATGATTCTTGCTGTTTATAAATGCTCCACATTCGCGTCTGGCTGAGTCTCTTTTTAAAACACCCCAGGTACTAATCTGAGAGGACAGCCTCTATCAGGGGAACATTTTCTGTTCCCAGTGAAGTGGCACATTCAGTTCCTGGTGCAGGCTCACTTAATTCCTATTAGTCATTTCATAGCTGTATCTTGGGAAGAGAAAAATCTCAAATACTTCTGGGTGATTTCACAAGTAAACTAAAAATAAAACCGTCCCTCTTTTCTCACAGTTCCCATTTATTTACAAATTTAAAGTCAATAAAACATGTCTACCTTTGTGGATATTTCTCTGCTGATGTACCTATCTGATTTCCACTCTACTTGTGTGCCTAGATTTATTGCCGTAACATAGCAGGTGGATGCTGGGCCCATCCCCCCAGTTTGCCATTGAATTGATGGTGCAATTTTTTGTGTGTGTGGTTTATGACTCTAAGGTTGTTCTGGGACACTGCTTAAAAACACAGGTCACTACCGGGGCTTCCCTGGTGGCACAGTGGTTGAGAGTCCGCCTGCCGATGCAGGGGACACAGGTTCGTGCCCCGGTCCGGAAAGATCCCACATGCCGCGGAGAGGCTGGGCCCGTGAGCCATGGCCGCTGAGCCTGCGCGTCCGAATCCTGTGCTCCGCAACGGGAGAGGCCACAACAGTGAGAGGCCCGTGTACCGCAAAAAAAAAAAAAAACACAGGTCACTACCAAGTGAGACACTGGGTCTGATCAAGGTTTGTTTGTTATTTTCTAGGTTGTTTAAGGACATTAGATGAATGCTTAAATTTGTTATTGAACAGTTGCCATGAATACTGAAGATGCACATACAGGATTATTATTGTAGGTTGGTTTGTGACAGCTGGCCCTGATATAGTTACTTCCTCAAGAAGACACTTTGAACAATTATTTAAATGCCTCCCCTCTGCAATTATAATAATAATGATGATGATGATTTTGCAACTGAATATGCAATTCAGGATGCATACACTCAACTACTGTTTTTAGCTTGCTTTTCTTTCTACATTGATGTCAGCTGCTGTTGTCAGGATTACTGAAGAACAGAGAACCATTTTTCTATTGAGGGTCACCGAACTACAAGAAAAAAGTAATCTGGGGCCAACACAGGAAGTTATAAGAAAAATAATTATTATAGTTAGCATGTAAGGATTGCTAACCATGAGCAAGAAAATTTTTTCTCCTTGGAGGAAAAAAATATAGCATTTTCAGAACTTATCTGCTTTTAAAGTTAACAAAATATCTTATTTAATAATTATAAATATCTGACAATGGTTTTGTTCTATAGCGTAGTCAACTAAGGAGCCAGAAGTGGGAAAGATGGTGAAATAGAGGAGAGAAGTATGTGTTGTGGGTAAGCGGGAGACAGTACAGAGTAAAAAAAATGGAATCAGATGGAGAAGGAACAGGAAGATGCAGAGGGCCAAGACAGATAAACAAGGGGTAAGAGGAATAAGACAGAAAGACAGTAATAAGGTGGGAGAACAGGTGAAGGAGATAGCTAGGCAGGAAGAGAGAGGAAGGGGAGGAGAAACATGAATAAACAAAGGGGACGACAGACTGAGAGTGTAGGGGTTTTAAAAAAAGCATTTAGATTTGTTTTTAAAATGAATGTGGGACCTCTAGAATGTGGCATTTATACCACCATCACCTGTTACCAATTCTCTTTGAAATGCTGATTCACTATTGTTCACAACTCTAAGCACTAAAATCATTTTAATTGTAGACCTGGTGGATAAGGTGGGAAAATTGAAATGGAAACGTTACAAAGTGGATGTCCAAGCTAGCTGCCATTGCAGTATCTGGTTTTTGGAGACTGACTTCTCAGGAGAAATTCCAAAGGGAGGAGAGAGCTCAGCTGTCAGTTATAGACAGCTTCTTGCCTGCCACTCTCCTAAGATTTAAGGGGAAAAAGTTCTCAACCATAGAAATGTGCTCATCAGAGAATCCCATTGTAAGGCTGGTTATTTTTTGGGCTACGAGAGCAGTGTCTCCAACAATAAATCAGATAAAATTAGGCCAAAGGCCAGAGGTTCTCAAACTTTGTACTATATATTTAGTAAGTGGCATTGCTAAAAATTGGTTGTGGAAGTGGGGGGAGAAGGAGATCATTTTGAACTTATTTGGAAATATACTGGAAGAAAATAAATCAAAATGATCAACATGGTAAGAAAGTCTCTATAAAAATTTACATTTGAGAAATACTTTGACCTGATTCCAACATCTGGTGTCTCTTTGAAGACAAACTTCAGTTGATATCCTCAGATGGATCTCAGATTGGGAACCAGGAGAAATAGTTTGCTTCTTTTATGCTCATTTGTTCTATGATATAGCTCAGTTCAGTCCCTTGTCCCGCTGGACATCCCTGTGCTCTCTTACTTTTTGGCTTGTTCGGGTTCTCTTTTCTAGTGTGGAGCCACCTAGAATTTGCTATCACCATGTTCTCCTATTTCCGTTATTCCCCAGTTCCCTCTGTCCAGTTCTCTTTGTTTCAGTAACACTGGAACTTATTTAACCTGCCCATCACCTATGCTAATATTCTTAAGGAGAAAAGGTAGGGACTTCCCTGGTGGCACAGTGGCAAAGAATCCACCTGCCAATGCAGGGGACACGGGTTCGAGCCCTGGTCCGGGAAGATCCCACATGCCGTGGAGCAACTAAGCCTGTGAGCCACAACTACTGAGCCTGCGCTCTAGAGCTCGCGAACCACAACTACTGAGCCCCCGCATGCCGCAACTATTGAAGCCTGTGTGCCTAGAGCCTGTGCTCCGCAGCAAAGACAAGCCACCACTATGAGAAGCCCGTGCACCGCAACGAAGAGTAGCCCCCGCTCACCTCAACTAGAGAAAGCTGGCACGCAACAACAGACCCAACACAGCCAAAAATAAAATAAATAAATAAATGTATTAAAAAAAAGAAAAGGTAGAGGAAGCTGGACATCCCCAATCAGCCCCATCCTTTCATGCCAGGTAACATAGATATATTTCCATTTACAGTGTCCTTCTGGAGCCAAAGCTTTCTAACCTAGGAAGGGATTCTAATAGGATGACTTTCATGTGAAATAGAAAGAAAACCCACAGGAGCCAACGCCTTTAGACCTATGGGATTACCTCTAGATGATTCTACTATGTTCTGGAGATAGCTTTAATAAGGAAATATGGTATTTGGCCTTTGGCCTTACAGAGATAATGCTACTGCTAACCACGACTATGACCATCATTATGACCTTATATTTTATAGGCTAATTCTTTCTGAATGCTTTGTGGATTAACCTGTTTAATATCTGATTACTTGGTTGTGAGCTCCTTAATAGCTAGGTGTATGCCAGCACCTGGCACATAGGAGGTGCCCAAGTGTTTACTGAATGGATGGATGAAAGTTTAAGCAGTACAGGCAATGAAAGTGAGAGCAGGCAGGATGAAGCAGGGGGAAAATGAGAGGAGCAAGTTCTGTCTCCTCCTTTACAAAGACCAGGTTGAGCCCCGACAGTGGTGATGGGACAAATGCACTGAAAGATTCTGACTTGATGAACCCCCTTAACTTCAAATGTTTCTACCCAGAGGGCTGGGATACTTCTTTTTTGAGCCACTTTCACTTTTCCCAAAAGGCCGTTTGGTTCCAAATACACTAGGAATCAGTGTTAATTGCTTTTTGGAATATTATTTTGTCAGCTTCGTTTAGATGTGGTAATTTGCAAAGCAACCCCCAGCAGTTGGCAGTTCATCCATAGCTGTGTGGTGTTCAGACATTTCCTGGGATTCCTGCCCACCGCCTAGGCAGTTGGCAGTGTTCGCCAGGATCTGTGCTCACCTGGGATTAACTTGGAACCAGTAGTGCTTTGTTGTGTCTGGGATTTTTAAAACTCTGAAAGGGTGAAGGTCCAACCATACTTAATCCAAAAAATGAAAGTATACTAACTCATAATTTAAAAACTAGCAGGTGCTTAAAGATCATCTAGTCCACATTTGGTGGAAGAGGAAATTGCAGCTCTGACAGATTCAATGACAAGGTCAGTTGCTGGTAGCTGGGAGGCCGGGTCTAGAATCTGTATTCTTTGTGTGGCACCAAACTGTGAGCTGGAGTCCTCTGGATTTATGCCTGTGTGGATGTAAGTGTTTAAGTTACTATTTGTTTCTTTCTGAAGCTCTTTTCCCTGACCAGAGACTTCCGGGTCCTCCTTCACACATGCTTCAAGGTCACAGCCCAGACCAAAGTGTTTACAAAAAAACTAGGCACTTATGAGAGGATTCATTGCCAGTTCCTGCACTCCCTGTGCCCTGGCTTCAACCAAGCTCAGCAAACCAAGGGAAGGATAAAGTGGTCTCTGGAACCAGGAATTTCTAGGTTTGGATGCCAACAGGCAAAAGGATGAATTCTGATTTCTCCAGCAAGCTGAGGCTGCTGCTGCCACCTTCTGGGGGAAGACAGGCCAGAGCGTCATACCTGAAGCTAGTCTCAGTGTTCACCTGAGGAATAGTGTGAGGAATAAATGTCTGTTGTTTAAACTTCCCAGTTTATGATATTTTTGTTAGAGCGGCCCAAGTTGACTAAGACACAAATTGGTATGTAGGAGTGGCGGTGCTGCTGTAACAAACACCTAAAACTATGGAAGCAGCCTTGGAACTGGGTAACGGGCAGAGGCGGAAGCTTTCTGAGGTGCCTGCTAGACAAAGTCCGTATTGCTATGAAGGGACTCCTAGAGGCAATTCTGGTGAGATCTCAGGAAGAGGAGAGCTGGAGAGACTGCTTCCATCTTCTCAGAAAATAAAAATAACCATGAACAGAATGTTGGTAGAAATATGGACAGTAAAGGCCATTTTGGTCTCAGACAGAAAAGAGGAACATGTTATTGGAAACTGGAGGCAAGATGATTCTTGTTATAAAGTGTCGAAAACTTGGCTGAATTATGTTCATGTTCTAGCATTTTGTGGAAGGTAAGAACTTGCAAGTGATGAAACTGTATATCTAGCTGAGGAGATTCCTAAGCAAAGTGTTGAAGGAGCTGTTTGGTTCCTCCTGACTGCTTGCATAGCAAAATGTAAGAAGAGAGAAATGAATTGATGATGGAACTGTTGAGCAAAAAGAAACCAGAACTTAAAGATTTGGAAAATTCTCAGCCTGTCCATACTACTAAAAATGAGAAAGCATGACTGACGGACTTCTTGGATTTTACATAGAGCTATTCAGTTGGCACATAAGCTATTCTTCAAGACAAGGAAAGAATGACCCTGAAGGCAACTCAGAAATCAGGGTTTCAAAAGGTGAGGTGTGTGGGGAGGAATCACATCAGTTTCAACAGGCCAGACAGCCTCCAACCAAAGTCTTGGGAGTGAGGCTACCTGGAGCCTACAAGGTGTGACCACCGCCTGGCAGAGCCCTGGGTGGGTGTGTCTCTGGCCTGGCAGAGCTCCTGGGGCAGGACTACTCCAGGGGCGTCCAGAAGGCAGAGCATCATGCCAAAGGGATTATTCTCTAGCCTTAAGATCTCATGGAGTTTCCTTTGCTAGGTTTTAGACTTGCTTGGGACTCATTATTCCTTCCTTCTTTCCTCTTTCTCCCTTTCGAAATGGGAATGTCTATCCTAGTCTGTTTGGTTTCACAGGTTCATAGCTAGAGAGGAATTTTGCCTCAGAATGAGTCTCACTCATATCTGATTTAGATGAGACTAGACTTTAGAGTTGATGCTGGAATAAGTTAAGACATTTGGGGCTGCTGGGATGGAATGGGTTAGGGTTAGTATGTATGTATTTTGTATGTATTTTGTCTGTGAGGACATGCATTATGGGGGCCAGGGGTGAAAGTACAAGCTGGCTGTCTACAAACAAGGAAGAGGGCCCTCACCAGATACCAAATCTACTGATGTCTTGATCTTGGACTTCCCAGCCTCCAGAACTGTGAGAAAGAAATGTGTGTGGTTTAAGCCACCCAGTCTATGGTATTTTTGTTAAAACAGCCTAAACTGACTAAGACAGTGAGTGAGAAGAAATTCAGGAGGAACTAAGAGATTCAATTCAGGAAATATTTCTGGAGTATTTACTATGTGCTAGTTATAGAGGATTTAAAGAAGAATGATGTAGGTATAGACCTAAAAAGTTTCCATTAATTACGTTACGGGAAAAAGTGACTGAGAATTAGGTACTTAGGTTCTAGATTCAGATCTGCAAACAGCCCAGTTGTACAAATGACCTTAGATGTGACATCGGACATATTTGGATATTAGTTTCTTCATCTGTTGCATAATAATATTGTGAAGGGAAATTCTTTTTACAGCAGAACTTGCCTAGGACATAGCACATTGAGTACTGCGTTGTGCTTCAACTCTCCTAACCAGCTGTAAGTTGTTAAAGAAACCATGAACTTTGAATGATCCTTTGAATGAGCTAAGGCAAGACCCTTACAGGACCTACCTGAGGACTTTTTTTCCTGACCAATGAAGTATGGGGCTTGTTTTAAGCAATCATATACAAAGCTGTGGATATATTCCAGCCTATTTAGAGTATTTGTTTAATCTTTAATTAGTGTAACACGCCATGATACCCCTTCCTAAAAATTAAAAACACCTTCATTTCTCCCGCAGTCAATTGGTATGTTCCTTTGCCTGGAAATAAATAAAATCGGCTGGATTTGCTTTGCTTTTTAACTATTGTTTGACCATATCTTATATTTGAATAGCACTTTGCAGTTTACTAAGTCTCTTCCCACCTGAGAGGAATGGGATGCAATCCAACAGGATGGGCTTTTGAAACGGAGAGATTCTGGCTCTGTTACTGACTAGCTATACTGCCTTGGATAAGTTACTGTAACAGTTAGGGTCCCAGCTGGAAACAGATGGCATTCTCAAATTGGGCAATTTGAGAGGTTTAATAAAGAGACTATTTCTAAAGATATGAGAACATACTGGGAAACCACAGGGAGCAGGGGAGGGAGTGGTTACTGGAACCCAGAACCAGAGAGAGTAGTGTGGAGAGGCCACTTGGGAGGACTTGTGACCTTTGGTTGAAAGGGCCAGTCAGCCCACTGTGTATACAGGCAGGGAGTCTGAGGAAGGGATACCCAACCTCACACTCTTCCCTCCCATGTATCTGGAGGGACAAAACAAAGATAACAAACAATTATTTAACCTTTCTGAGTCTTATTTTTCTCATTTGTGAAAAAGGGAATAATAATATTTCTCTCTCAGAGTTTTTGTGAGAGCTAAATGAGAACTTAGAGCAGACGAGCTAGGCCCTCTTCCTTCACTTGATCTTCAAAACCCCACTGTGAAGTAGACAGATTTTATTAAAACCACTTTACAGCTGTAGAAAATGAGACGCTGAGAAGTTAAGTGACTTTCCCAAGGTCTCATAGCTAGAAAAGTATTAGAACTGGGACTGCAAACAAGATTTTTGAGTATACTCTGGGTTTCTTTCCCTAGACTGTTCTGTACCCCTTGATCCCCTTCTGCAGAAGGCTGCCACAGATGGTTTCTTCTTTCTAGAGCTGCCATACCCAGAGCAACGCTGACTCTGCTGTTTAGAGGAAAACTGATTGGCCCAGGAATCAGTGCTTAAGCCAAAAAAAAAAAAAAAGCACTGATTGGTTATATATGAAGAAGGTCAAATGCCTATGAGGTGGTTTGATTTAAGTCTCTGACCAATATAGATCCCCATATCAGATGCTTGACAATCCACCTGGATATCTATTAGGTATCCCCTATATACCACACTGAAGTCGGAATTCTTGATTTCTTCTACCTCAAAACTGTTCTAACCCCAAATCTTCTCCTTTTAATAAAAGCATCACTAGCTACTCAGTGGTGCAAACACAAAACCCAAGAGTTATCCTTAATTCTTTCCGTTTCCTCCTGCCTTCCCTCCCTCATCAGCAAGTCTAGCTGACTTTACTTCCAAATACAGCCCAATTCAACCATTCCTCTCCATCTCCTGTTAGTACAAGCCACCATCATTTCTCGCCTGGCTTAACCTCCTGTAGAGTCTCATCCCTTCCACTCTTACCTCTCTGCAACCCATTTTCTGTTTTGCAGAGTGATCTTTACAAAATGTAAAATGGATCACGCTACTCCTTAGCTTGAATCCTCGCACAAGTCTCCCCTTAACATTTCCATGTCACGACTCCTTACCATGACTGTTAGGGCCCTACTTGTTCTGACTCCAGTCTCTCTCTTCATCACTACGCTCCCACCACACTCTCTTCTTTCTTTTCTTTAACAACCCCTTCCCTGCCTCAGGCCCATTGCACTTGCTTATTCTCTCTTCCCAGAATGTTTTTTGTCCAGCCTTTGCATGGTTGGCACTTTTTCACTGCACAGGCGCAAATATTACCTTCTTAGAGACACTTTCCTTTACCATCCAATATTACTCCAGTGTAGTCTCTTCCTAGCACCTAAAATGCACAGACTAAAATTATCTAGTTGACTTATTATATTTATTATATGTTGCCCTGCCAGAATGTAAGTTCCCTGAAAGCAGGGCCCTTGTCTGGCTTTTCTGTTTGTCCCTGCCTCCCTAGCATCCAGAACAGGGCCTGGCATATCACAGCCTCTCAATAAATCTTTTATTGCAGGAAAAGATAGTGAATGGGGACAAGCCGAATATAATCAGTTACTCTCTCTGGGAAGTGTTTACTATGAGAAGCATGTTGAGACATCATCAGAGAGTAAAAGACGGTTTCTTTTAGATGACAAGATAACTGGATTACTAGAGCTGTTGATCCCTGAAAAATGATGATCCATTGTCCAGTTCTCCATGAGGCCATCAATATAGTAATGTAGGGGAACTAGAGAGATTAAATGGCTGCTGACAATCTCCAGACCTTCCCCATGTATCCTTACAATAAACCCCATAGATGAACGCAATGCCCCAGAGGCAGTGGAGGTAAATGTGTACCTGTAGGAGATCTGAGGTACGGCAGACTCCTGAAGATTTTAAAATTTCTTTAGTCTTCTATTTTATCTTAACATTTATACAAATTTGGGGTTCAGTATCATAATATATCTACGAATTTAAAGCATTTGTATGTTAACATATCTATCTGTATTTATGTTAACATACGAATGCTTTAAATTATTTTACCATTTGTAAAATCTGTGCTGCAGGAAAGCCACACTTTCCGGGGTCTTTACATTCTCTGTGGCAATCATACCTCAGGGATACATTTTTGTAGTCTGAGAAGTTCTGGCATTTTTTTTCCTTTGCAACCCAAGTACTCTTTTAGCACAATTAATTCATTCTTCAGTAAATATTTATTGAACATCCACTATATGCAAGACACTCTAAAAGGACTAAGGATACAACTGTGAACAAGATATGCATGACTCCTACCTTCATGGGAGTTACAGTTTAGGGAGAGAGAATGAGAAAACAAGAGGAAATAAAAATATATTGTGGGACTTCCCTGGTGGCACAGTGGTTAAGAATCTTCCTGCCAATGCAGGGGACACGGGTTTAAGCCCTGGTCTGGGAAGATCCCAAATGCTGCGGAGCAACTAAGCCCATGCACCACAACTACTGAGCCTGCGCTCTAGAGCCCACGAGCCACAACTACTGAGCCTGTGCTCTAGAGCCCGTGAGCCACAACCACTGAGCCTGTGCTCCAGAGCCCGCGAGCCACAACTACTGAGCCTGTGCTCTAGAGCCTGCGAGCCACAAATACTGAGCACGCGTGTTGCAGCTACTGAAGCCCATGCACCTAGAGCCCGTGTTCCGCAACAAGAGAAGCCACCGCGATGAGAAGCCCACGCACCGCAACGAAGAATAGCCCCCAATGGCCGCAACTGGAGAAAGCCTGCACGCAGCAACAGACCCAATGCAGCCAAAAATAAATAAAATCTTAAAAAAAAAAAAATTAAAAAACATATATTGTGATGTTTGCTAAGATAAGGAAGGAAACTCAGGGTGACAAAATGTAAAAAAAAAAGGCACCTAACCCCGAAATAGGTGATGAGGACTGATTTTCCAGAATGAAATAATCTGAAAAACAAGCAGAAGTTAGCCAGGTGAAGAATGGGGGAGAGTATTCCTGGCTTGGTTTACACTAAGCCCTGGAGACCAGAGAGAGCACAGAATTTACAGGAGCCAATTCAGTGTGTTAGTTTAGTGTGCCTGGAGTAGGGAGTGCAGAGGAGAAAGAGAAGAGAAAAGCTAGAGAGGTAATCAAGGCAGGATATGAAAGGCCTATGCTAAGGACTTTCAGTGTTACCCAAAGGGAATAGAAAGTCTGACAGAGTCATCTTAGGAAGAACTGACTTATGTGTTTTTTTAAAAAAGATCACTCAGGGACCATAACTCTGTGTCTGGAAAAGAACAAGGACTCACATTCGGGTAAGAGGTGTAATTAGCAAATTTGGAGCCCCAAACTAATTGAACTGAGTCACCATCTTAATCTTTTCCCCTTAAAAGTATCTCTTTCCCCCCCAAATAACCACTAATCATCTTTGGAAGTAATCAACCTTCTCTGGCCTCTTCACTGTCTCTGGACTCCTAACTTCATTGCTGGGATTATAGCATTCCCTCAAGGAACAAATACTTTCCCAGTATGCTGCAACACACAAAGCACATGTGATTTTAAAGGCTAACATATTGTGACCTTTCTATTTGGCATTCTCCATCTGATATGCTAGTGGAGGCTACTACTAAGTTTTTCTCTGTGGAAACAGGAAGTCAGGAAAGGATTTGAGGAAGTTTGGGCAGGTTAATGATTATAATGGGAAAAGAATACAATTGTAGTACTGAGGTGTTTCAACTCACTTGGTCATTCACTAAAAACCCTTTGCTTGAGTTTTTCCGTTGGTCAGGTGGAGATGAAGACGCTGTGCAGGCTTCCAGGGATAGAACCACTTAGACAGTGAGAGAAGGGTACTTGGTAACGCAGTGGCTAAGCCAAGGAATAAACATGCACAACGCTGACCTACAGGTATTTGATGGGAACATTATCTAAAGCTGCTAGATATTTAGAGCAAGTGTTCATTTTTAGATAAGGAGCTGGTATGATGCCCATATAGCATTCAGAGCACATGGGCTGTTATTCCCTCTGTGGTCATTTTCTTGAAACTATCTCTTTTTTTTTAAAATAATATTCTTTTTTTAAACCCCACATTTGTTTATTTATTTATTTTTGGCTGTGTTGGGTCTTCGTTTCTGTGCGAGGGCTTTCTCTCGTTGTGGCAAGCGGGGGCCACTCTTCATCGCGGTGCGCAGGCCCCTCACTATCGCGGCCTCTCTTGTTGCGGAGGACAGGCTCCAGACGCGCAGGCTCAGTAGTTGTGGCTCACGAGCCTAGTTACTCCGCGGCATGTGGGATCCTCCCAGACCAGGGCTCGAACCCGTGTCCCCTGCACTAGCAGGCAGACGCTCAACCACTGCGCCGCCAGGGAAGCCTGAAACTCTCTGTCTCTTGCTCTTTCAGAATTTGGGGGCTAAATATCTGTCGGTTAAAAATAGGTAGATTTACCAGCTGTAAGAATGACGACACCCAGCTTCCCAACTCCTTTAGGATTTTTCTGGTCTGTGGGTGAATGTCATTACTGAGCAAACCAATCGCGCGAGATGGGTATGAGAGAGCTCTCAACAAATGCTTACAACGAAGGGCATCCCAGACTGAAAACTGAACAGGATGAGAGGACACACAAGCATTTCCTTTTCCTGTCTCCATGTGACTCTGGAACGGTGGGGGGGGGGGGGGGGAGGGACACAAGACGTTTAAAACCAGGACAACTCCAGAAGGAAAGGCCATTAGCTATTCCACTGCAATTCCCTTCAATGCTGTTTCCTTACAGAATTTAGAAACTGGAGAGAGCAGTGGTTTCCAAAGTCTCAAAGGCGTCCCTTCTCCAACTTCTTCTCATTTTCCCTTCCTGTCCCATAACTACAATTTATTTTTTTCATAATGTTTTTGGCTTTCCCCTTACCTCAGCTTTCAAGAAAAGTCATTTGAGACATTCCTCTCCAAGCCCCACTGGAGAGCCCCTCAGATGCTCACACTCCAGTCCCAGTTTCCGCCAGTCAGTCTTTCAGGAGGGCTCAGCGGCGGAGACCCCCACAGTGAATCTCCGACCCGCGCGCGACTTATCGCTTCACGCAGGGGTAACGACGCGAGACCGGGAGAGCTGACGGCCCAGGCGGGCCGCGGCTCCTTTAAGAGCAGGCCCCGCCCCTCCCCCTCCCGGCGCGGCTGGCGGTCGGCGGCGGGCGCTACGGTGCTGACAAGATGGCGGCTGGCGGGGCTGTCTCTGCGACGCCCGAGTGCCGGCTTCTGCCCTACGCGCTACACAAGTGGAGCTCCTTCTCCTCCACCTACCTTCCTGAGTAAGTGCTTGGCCCTGGGCTCGGGCTGCCCTACTCCTCGGCGTAAGCACGGCTGGGCCAGGGGGGCTGTGGAGGGCAACCGCGTCGAGAGGCCCAGGCGGGGCCTGGTGAGGGGGACGCGCGGCCTCCGGAGTCTCAGTGCAGCAGCCGAGAGCGTTGCCCGCCCCCGCCTCCGGGAGGGGTTAGGATCCAGAGTGCGAGATTCGGGTGGAAGGGCAAGGTGTGTGGCGGGGCCGAGGCGCGTAGGACAACGGGGAGCCAGGTGATGCGGCGGCCGGGTTTGGGGGTTGAGAAGGGCTTGGGGGCGGGCGGCTCATGAAGGTGGAGCAGGAGTTGGGGCTTTCGGGACCGGACGGCGGGCAAACTGGTGAGGATGTCTAAGGGCGTCCTAGGTGGTGGGAGACGGGGGACGGTTAAGTCGATTGCTGCCGGGACAAAGTGTAAAGCTGAGAAGAGTGACTGTTCCTGGGGGAGGGGGTGGTGGTCATTAACAGCGATTAGGTCCAGGGGAGTGGTGAAAGTCACGGACGGCTGAAGAGTTGTGGAACCTATCTGTGCAAGTGGGGAGACGTTGTAGGATTTGCGGAGGGTATCTTTTCCGGCTGGTAGTTCTGAAAAAGAGAGTGGGCAGGAGGGACATTACAGAGGAGTTCCTCTGTATGAGGGCTCAGAGCATGGATTTACGTAGACCCAGACCAGTTTCCCAGCCCAGAAACTCAGATATAGACAGAAAAGTATGACTTTAATGAATCTGACTTCCAACACTCGTTTGGTCTGGATCCCCAATTTAGGTGTTGAAAAGAGTTCCAGTGCGTTACAGAAAAACCGTGCGTTTTTCTGTAGCAGATTGCTTCTGAAATGCTGACAGTACTTTCATTCAGTATTTGCTTATGTCTGAGAGAAGGAGCAGATCGAACTCCGCTTTTGCATACTGATAGAGATGGCTTAGTAAAGGTTTAAGATCTGTGCAGACCCTGAAAAAAAGTGCTAGCTGTCCCCCGGACCGTCATTTTACAAGTCCAGGAATGATTTTATGAACAAAACAAGTTACAAATAATATACTTTTGTTACTGAACAAAGTGACTAGATACGTGACGAATACTCAAAAGTCTTCCACTTATATTTCAAAAAGTCTTCACATTTTCTCCAATTTGATTTCTCTGGTCAAATCAGTCAAATCTAAAATTGGAGCTGTGACTAGGAGAATCTAACTCTCTTGACTGCCGGCCCATTGTCCTATTCTCCAGGTCAAGGGTTGGCAATCAGGCCTTCAGTAGGATGTGGTTCAGTGAGGGGTGCCAGGTGACCTGTGACCTAATCTGGCCTGTGTGGCCTGTTGATGGCTGCTGTATGGCTGTGTCCCTGATTGATGCTGGCATCCAGCTTTTAATGTGAGAGTGAACCAGGTAAACATTAGCCCTCAGCTGGAGTTGAAATGTGGCCCTAGGTACTTGACTTCTGATTTTCAGGGCTTAACAAATTGAGTCTGAAGGTAATCAGAATTTTTCTGTACCCAGGTTAGGATCACAGATAGTTGGGAACTGGAAGGGCATTGTTTGATCTAATAACTCTGGAGATATTTTCCTGGTCTTAAGTTAGACTACTTCCAGGGTTTCACTTCTTAAATTTCTGTCGTAGGGGTGAGACTTGGATATCACAAGTCCCATCCGAGTTATGAATAAAAAAGAAAAAGTACATTTCAAGCAGGAAATGATTTAGTGGGATGGCGACTTTACTTTTTTTTTTTAACATCTTTATCGGAGTATAATTGCTTTACAATGTTGTGTTAGTTTCTGCTGTATAACAAACTGAATCAGCTATATGTATACATGTATCCCCATATCTCCTCCCTCTTGCGTCTCCCTCCCACCCTCCCTATCCCACCCCTCTAGGTGGTCACAAAGCACCGAACTGATCTCCCTGTGCTATGTGGCTGCTTCCCACTAGCTATCTATTTTACATTTGGTAGTGTATATGTGTCAGTGCTACTCTCTCACTTCGTCCCAGCTTACCCTTCCGCCTCCCAGTGTCCTGGGATGAATGGATAAAGAAGATGTGGCACATATATACAGTGGATAAAGAAGATGTGGCACATATATACAGTGGAATATTACTTGGCCATAAAAAGAAACGAAATTGAGTTATTTGTAGTGAGGTGGATGGACCTAGAGTCTGTCATACAGAGTGGAGTAAGTCAGAAAGAGAAAAACAAATACCATATGCTAACACATATATATGGAATCTAAAAAAAAAAAAAAAGGTTCTGATGAACATAGGGGCAGGACAGGAATAAAGAGGCAGCTTTACTTTGACTTATGTCTCGTTATCCTGGCGCTAGATTTGAAGTGGGCAGCATTCTAGTTTTGGAGTTAGAAGGCAGCCGTTTGAAATAGGAGAAATCTGTTGTTACGGTTTTCTCAAATATATTTGTAAACTAGCATTTAGTGCATATTTAACTCTCAAACACTTTCATATACAGTGTTTTTAGTCTTTATAATATTCTGTTGACTTATCCAGTATAGTTTTTATTTTAAAGCACTAAACTATTATAATAGAGGAGTAATCTGAACTTTTTCTTTGAAGGAGTATAGTTGAGTATTATGGAGCTTGAGTTTGAGAGTTTTGTGTCTGCTGGATTGGTGTGTGCCGTGCCTGGACTTCTAATTGCAAGTAAGGATGGCACTGAACTTCTATTAGCAAGTGAGGATGTTATAACTTTGTATAATAGGAAGTGTGAGAAAGGGATTGACTTTACTTACTTTTGCCCTAAAATCCCAACAGCAATTGCTCTATCTTTACTGGCAGTGACAGTCATGTTAAAGTACTTTTTTTTTTTTTTTTTAATTTATTTTTGGCTGCATTTGGCTCTTTGTTGCTGCGCGCGGGCTTTCTCTAGTTAAGCCGAGCGGGGGCTATGCTTCTTTGCGGTGCGCGGGCTTCTCATTGCAGTGGCTTCTCTTGCTGTGGAGCACAGGCTCTAGGCACGCGGGCTTCAGTAGTTGTGGCACAAGGGCCTAGTTGCTCCACAGCATGTGGGATCTTCCAGCACCAGGGATCAAACCAGTGTCCCCAGCATTGGCAGGCGGATTCTTAACCACTGCGCCACCAGGGAAGTCCTTAAAGTACTTCATAAACAGGTGTAATTTTAAGTAAAGCCTTTTGTTGAAATTGTCTACAGAATAGCAAATATTTATTGATTACAAGTCACTGATCAAGGCATTTTGAGGGGATAATAATAAAGCAGTAACAACAATGGGAAACATTTATAATGTGCCTTCCATTTGCTAGGCTCTCTTATGAACACTTAAGTGTATTATCTCATTTAATTCTCAAAACAATTATATGAGTAATCTTCATTTTCCAGCTGAAGAGACAGGGAGATGTTAAAACTTGCCTCAGGTCACACTGCTGGATGGAATCAGGAATTGAACCCAGGTAGTCTGACTCCAGATTCTGTGGTCTTAACTGTAGAGCTGATCTGCTTCTGCACAAAGGTGGAGACAAGAATTCAGAGATTTGAAAGAGTTCTTGTGTTAAAGGCACTTACATTTTAGTTGTGAAAGACATGAAGTCATGAAAAAAAGAAAAATTCGGATCTCTATTTTTTTCTCCTGCAGACTTAAAAAACGTTTTCCTTCTCTCAAAGTCAGAAAAGAACATTTTCCCTTCTAACCCTTTTAGATTTATTTGGACTTTAAAAATGTTAAAGCAGATCAAGTTATAGATAACACATTTTTATTTTGAAACTAATGAAGTGGCCTTTTATTTTTCAGTGTGGTTAAAAAAGTTTGCTTGTATTTTACTTTTTTCTGAAGTTTACAATTAATTTGGGAATTAAGAGAAATGTGTCTATGTAAATGATGATCAATTCTTAGAATTACATGCAGTCTTATATGTAAAAATATTTTTTAAACTGCTAATCTCTATACTCAAATGTTTATTACTCTAGCTAATAGTGATACTAACTACAATTTATGGAGCACCTACTGTGTGCAAGATGATTTTTGTATATAGTTTTACCTAATCCTTACAAGATAGGTATTGTATCTATTTTGTATACGAGGAAACTGAGGTCCATATAGGTTAAGTAACTTACCCAAGGTCATTTAGTTTTCAGGAGGCTTGGCAAGTTCTCGGACTTAAAAACTCTTGCGTGTGCCTCTAGTAACAACCACCGCTTGAGTACCTTCTATTTGTCAGGCACTATGCTTAGGACTTAGATTGTGTTCTTTTGATTTCATATTTATAAAAACTCTGTGATAAATATTATCATTCACTTTTACAGCTAGGGAAACTGAGGTTCAGAGAGGTAAGTTAAATTGTCCAGGTCTAAGAGTTGAAAGGGTAGGAGATAGGACTCTGATGTTGGACCTCCTGACTTCTGTTATCAAAGAAGAATATTGCTGCTTCAGTATTTTACATGGCTGTAATATGTTCCTAATTGGGAATACAGATAAAAAGTGCTATAAGGTGAGAATGGAGAGAGGGAAAGATATTTAGATATATTTTATCTCGACCTTTAAGGTTTTAATGTATTAATATAAAAATTGGGAGGACCTTTGAAAGTATATTTACACATTAGGTAATTTTATTGTTGTAGAATGATCCTTCTTTTGTTTACATGTTAGTGAAAGACTTCATTAGTTTAGATAGTAAAATTGGATGCATTTTTAAGTGTTTACCTTTTTCCTGTTAGTCTACTTTATTACTTAAAATCAGACATTAATTAAAACTGTACCTTTGTGAATATGTGATTCATGGTTCAGAGTAAAAGTGATATAATTTGACAAGTAGGTTAGGAGGTGAACCTATTTCAACTGTTGTAAAATTCCACATTTAAAAGTGAATATATATTTTTTCTAATTGCCAAAAAACCCCACCCTAAGTTACTTGAGGAATATTTGCAAAATATAGACCCACAGAAGCAAAATTTAAATTACCCTTAATCCCACCACCAAAAGATAACTAATCAGCCTGTGATATATATCATTCCAGATATTCTGTTGTGTCTATATCTATTTTCCAATTTGATATTGTCCTGTTTGCTGTTCTGTATTCTTTTTCCTTCTTAATATATGATAAATATTTCCTCATGTTATTAAATATTTTTCTATATTATCATTTGTTCTGGATACATTATAATCCATATAATGATTTTATGGCATTTTATTTAATCGGCCCCCTATTTTGGGACATTTAGTCTTTCTGGGTTTGTTTTATTTTTGCTGTTCTTCGGCCATTAGAACAACATGGAGTAAAAGTGATATAATTTGACAAGTATACTAATGTCTCATTAGTAATGAGACATTCTGCCTTACACAAACAAATCTTGAACTCATTTATGATGAGTTCTAAGATGCTGAATTGTTGGATTAAAGGTATCAATTTATTTTCCTACTGTCTGTGTAGGGAACTCTGTTTCTGTGTACCCTGGGTTTACTTTGGTATTATCCTTAGTAATTCGGGATTAAGAATGTGGTTTTGGTCAGATAGGTCCTTAGAGATGTCTGGAGAGTGCTTACATAATTCAAAAGTGACATTGTTCCTTATCATTTCTTCCCCCCCCCCATTTTAGATTTTAAATGGATTTTTATTTTATTAATCACATACATTTGAAAAATAGAACACATTTGTGAGATTTATTATTTATTTGGTGTATAGACAGTGATTACTATGCATATGAATTTGAGGATTTTTACAATCCCAAAGACATCTGAAACCCAGAAGTTGTGAGTCACTAGTTTCACTAGTTGGAGGTATTCAACGCCCTGGAGACTGGAGACTGTCATTCTGTTTCTTTCCTTCCCTTTTTTCCCTTTCCCTAAACTAAGGTTAGTACTGGCCTGGCTTGGGAACCTTACTGGCCAGTGAAAGTTCTAAGACTGATATTTTCAGTCTGATGATATTAGAACTTTAGGAAAATAAAGATACCCAGGATAGAGGAAGAGCTTGAGGTGGGTCTAGGACTAGAGATTGAATCTGTGGAGCTGGCTCCTAGGATTGGATCTTTGTGAACTTTACCAAGTTATGATTCTTCTCTGAGTATTATCACTTTCCTTCTGTGTAGAAATACTTTTTATCTTGATCATATGTTGGGAGGTTTAGTATTATGTTTAATTTTTCTTTTTCTTCTTTTTTTTTTTTGGAAGATAGGCAGATAGCTCTATTTGCATTAACTTTCTTTGAGACTGATACAGGGACTGTGTGATGTTCTGCCATTGATAAGATGCATTTCAGCTGTTTGTGGTGATCTGACTTTGCTATATATATATCAGTCATTCAGAAGTCATCTTTGGAAATATGAGAGATTTTCTAGATTTTAATTTTAGAGATGTAGCTATTAGCACCTAAGAATGGTTTTCTTTGTATTTACTCTGTTTGGGATTTCTGGCACCTCTCGAATTTATAGCATGACTCCCATCAGTTCTGAAAAAATTTTGATAGTCTTCAAATATTCTTTCTACACCCTTCTTTTTCTTCTTTCCTCTCTGACTTCAATTAAATCCATTCTCTACCTTTTGTCCTGTCCCATATGTCCTTTATGCTTTTTTCTGTCTTTTTTTATCATTTTTTTTCTCTCCTTATTTCATTCTGGATAGGCTTTACTTGCCTGTGTTCCAGTTCACTGATTCTTTATTCTGGTATGTCCAGTCAGCTTTTAATCCCATCTTTTTTATTCTTGGGTTCAACTATTTTTTAGTGCTAGACTTTTCATTTGATTTTCTCTCTCTCTCTTTAAAAATAGATTCTAATTCTCTAGTGAAAATCTCCACATTGTGACATCAATCAAGCTGCTAATAAAAAGTCTGTGTCTGAAAACTGCAATATCTGGATCTCTTGTAGGTCTATTTCTCTTGTCTTTTATCACACATTTTATCTTGGTGTGTCTGGTAATAATAATTATTATTATTATCACTATTACCATTATTTTGGGGAGTAACTTTTTCTGAATACCACACATTATATTTAGAATTTTAGATACAATTACAAATTACAGTTAGTTGCCTAATGTTGTAGCATTTCTCTAGAGAGGATTCACCCATCTTCTGGCAGGCAGATAAAATAGAGGCAGATCACCTCAATAGTCAGGAACTGAGCTGACTTGAGGCCGAGTTTTGGGTTTTGTGAACATCTAGTTTGCACAACTTTGGTAGCCCTCCAGGGAACCCAACTGAGAGACTAGGTGTTTCTAGGGCCTCTCCTATTTTTGCCTTTCCAGCAGCATGAGACTCCTAAAAGGAGGAGCTCCTTGCTTTCAGTTGCTTACTGCTGGCTTTTTAGCCTCTTGCTTTTTGCAGTTTAAGAATCGACAGATGCTTTAAGAGGAAAATCAGTATGCAGTGTCAGGTTTGTTCTTCTGTACCTACCTTTTCTATAGGACCTTAACCCCTCAGGTCTTGGATGTCATGGCAACACCCAGTTACCAAGTTTTGTCCCGCTACCCCCTTGAAATTGCCAAAAGCTCTGCTGACTTTTCTGACCTTTAGTAGCTTTTTTTTCCTGGCTTCTCAGCTCCTTTCCTGTGCCATTAAAGAAATAGGTGGAACGTCCTGAGAGGGAAAGCTGCCCAGAATGCGGGGCTCCCTTTAACAAGTTCTTTGGCATCTCAAATCCTTACTGCCTCAGAAAGTCTCTGATACCTTAAGAACTTTTTTTTTCTATTTTAAACAGCTTTTCTAGTTGTAAGAGGTAATGTGTTGGTCTGCTGCAGGCTATTCTGTCAAATTGCAGAAAACGCAGAAATCTTTCTGTGTTTAGTTCTTATGAAATAGACTTATATTTTCTAGGCTTATGAATTCCTCATGGTTATGTTAATGTACTATCCTAACACTTGGGCCCCAGATTTTTTTGCGCAGTGTTTTCCTTCATTTTGCCTTTTGACACCTTAACTGCTTATTCCTAATATCTGATGGGAAGAATTAGGGACTATGAATAACATTATTTGTTAGCAATTGTTTTAAATACTGACTAAAATTTGATTTATTCTTGGTTTTATTGATGATTCATAATTCTCTTTTGAGACTTGTTTATGAGGTCCAGAAATTGAGAGTTTTATCTTTGTCATAGTATATAGTTATTTTCCCTTCCTATAATGTGATTTTTATATTATTTACCTTTTTTTTTTTTTTTAGAACTTGCATGGGAATATTTATGTGAAGGCATTGTTCAGAAGGAAGATACTTGGGTGTAATGTAAATTTTTTGGTTTGTAAATACTGTTAGTATTTAATACTTTTTAAATATCCTTATATTTCTTCAATATGACTGGTATTTATTATAGTTATCACCTATGTACTTGTTAGGGCATGTTGTTTTGTATAAATAGAAATGTTAAGTTATTTTAAGCATCCTTGAGTATGTCCCCTTTCCCCTTCCTCTCATTGTCCCTTTTCTTCCCTTTTGATCTAAGTAGTTTGATCAGAAGAGCCCTAAAACCTAATTCCTACTTATTCTTCAGCTATCAGCTAGAATGTCACTCACAGCAAAGTCTGACTTACCCCTGTCCCACCAAAGAAGTCTGGCACCCCTTCTCCACCCCTACAGTTAAATGCTTTCATACAAATATATACCCTTCTCATATATCACTTTATATAGTTTATAATTATGAATTTATTTGTATAATTGTTTGCTTAATAGCTGTCCCCCCCAGCTAGACCACAAGCTCCATAAGGACTATGAAAATTTCCCCCCTCATCATTGTAGTTCAGCATAGTGTTTATTAAATGCATACATGAGTTAATTAAGCATTTAGACTACTTTTCTTCTTTTAATAGAGTTTTGTTTTTGGGTTAGATGGAGTCATATACTGGCCATGTTAAAAATATTAAAATATTTAGTTTTAATAATAAGTTTTAAATCCGTGCTATAAACTTTCATGGTTTTCATAGTTTTTAGCAATTTCAGAGAATATTTTAAGTGAAATTGGTTATCTTGGGGTGGGGATATTGCATTTGGAAGAACTTGGAAGAGAAAGCTTCTTATCTATCTTGCTATTTTAAAAAGTTTTTATTATTAAGGTTATTTATATTATTATGGGCAGTTTTTCTAATGAGACCTCGAGAACTTTAAAGCTTAGTTTATTACAGAATCTGATTTGGCTAATAGCTTTTAATAGTTTTAGAGTATATTGCCAATATTTTGATTAATTTTAGGATAAGGATCATTTCCTCCAATTCCTTAAATATAAGTATTTAATAGAAAATAGGAAAAGTAATATAAAAAGTTAGTTGACTTTTTAACATAGTAATGTTTTTGGTTTGGTAATTTGCATCCCATGCATTCAGCTACTTAAAAAGTGTAGTTCAGTGGTTTTTAGTATGTTCATGGATATGTGCAACCATCACTGCAGTCAATTTTAGAACATTTTCATAATCTCAAAAAGAAACTATACCCTTTGTTATGATCTGCTTACTTTCTGATCCCTGAGCAACCACTGATTTACTTTCTGTCTCTATAGATTCTGGACATTTCGTATAAATGAAGTCATAGAATATGTAATCTTTGTGATTGGCTCCTTTCATTTAGCATAGTGTTTTTAAGGTTATTTATGTTGTAGCATTTAGCAATACTACATCCTTTTTATGGCAGGTAATATTCTATTATATGGGTATACCACATTTTTATCCATTCATTAGTAGATGGGCATCTAGGTTGTATCCCCTTTTTTGGCTGCTGTAAACATTTGTGTACAAGTTTTTTGTGTGGTTATATGTTTTCATATCTTTTGGGTAAATGCCTAGGAGTGGAATTTCTGGGTCATATAGTAATTCTATGTTTAACTGTTTAAGGAACTGTCAGGCTGTTCTTGGTTGATATTTTTTCCCCCCACTCTGTTACTGAGGTAGTATCAAACTGATGAGTGCATATGAATTGAAGCCCTGTAAGGAAAGTGACCACCTGGAATTAGATAGCAAATCACTTGACTTCAAGTCTTTTACTTTGAGAACTTTCTGTGACAGTTGAGCTAGTCTTTTATCTTCTTTTATTTTTGTTCAGAATGCATGTATATGGACTGGCTCCATGTCTTCATCTTTTAAGTTATTTACCTGCCTATCAGTGTACATACTTACATGGAGACATACATACATTCACACATACTTTGGTAAGTAGTTCATGGTGGGGATGTTAGTTGAAAGTTGGTATATTTTTTTCTAAAATTTATATAGTTAACATGTGAAGTATTGACTGGAAGATATTTATGAAACTTGTTTATGAATTCTTTCCTTAAACAAACTGAGGCATAGATTTTAAAAGAGCTGAAAATAACTTCAAGTATGACAGAATAGTTTCTTCTAGAATTTAGAATTTTAGATGATTAGAAAATTCACATATCTAGGTCTGAAAGTTTAAGTCTTGACATCTATCATCTCCATTTTCTACAACCTAAAATGCTACTATGGGTGACAGGTTAAAGAAAACTTTGTTTTTTATTTTTATTGCTACATTGTGGTATTTGAGTCACAATTATGGCTTTTCACATTTTTGGCTATCTGTGCCATAAACAAATTATTGGGTGCCTCTAACTCCTGAATAATAGCCAAGCCTATTTGAAGTTATGAGAGAGAATTTCTGGTGATGAACTATCTGTACCTATAATAGGACAATAGAAGGTAGGAAAAGCTAAGTTCAGGTGAGTGATAAAAGCAGTAAATGCTACTGAAATTAGAGGTGAGATTCAGAGAATGGAACTTCTACTGTTGGCATGGGCTTGAGGACAGACTTTTTGGAAGAGGTAAATGAGCTATGATTTCCTTTGTGTACAGATCTAATTTATTTCACCATTCTTCGTGTTTCTTGAACGCAGGAATTTATCTTTACCCTTGTGCATATTCAACAACTATTTGGGAAATTGGGTTAACATTTGGCATTTGTTGAGTTAGTGAGCATATCAGAACCAGGAAGATGCTTGGAGGTAGACTTTTCCCAGACAGTATACAGGGCAGTTGATACAGGCTGGATCATTGGTCAGGTACTTCTTCCTTATATATTATATATGTGGACTGGTGTCCCTGCCCATATTTCTCTCCAGAATCACCAGTTTGTAGTACTTTAAGTAAATCTTTTTCTTTTTATTCAGGTTTGTTTCATACATACAGTTACAAAAGATACTGTTTACTGAAGGTGGCTTGGCTGGTGGTGTTCCAAAGTCACTTGCTATATTCTATTCCTCTCTGAACAGCTAACAGTTATCCTACCCATTATTTGACAGTGAACTCCTCCCCTCTATTTATTTATACTTTATGATTTTGCATATTAGGAGAAATAAGCATTAACTTATCAATGTACATTTAGGAGATTTGCCGCTCCCTATTGCAGAAATTTAAGTGTAATGAAAACAGAACTCTTTGAATTTTATTTTATTCTTTTGAGGAAATTTAGTAAAATATTATGAATTTTTTACGGTATTCTAACCTGCTTTTCCAGTGCATTTAGGGCAGTGATTATGTTTATATTTATCCAAAATGTAATGCATGAATTGCAAATTAATCCTCTAGCAAGTATCTAATACTATTGATAGCAATGTTACTATTGCCATTAGATTTTCTAGATTTAGTAGAACAATGTTTTTGAGATGTCCTTGAATTATGATGGGCTATTAGGCTGCTATTAAAAAGTAAGTTTTAGGGCTTCATTGGTGGCGCAGTGGTTGAGAGTCCGCCTGCCGATGCAGGGGACACGGGTTCGTGCCCTGGTCCGGGAAGATGCCACATGCTGTGGAGCGGGTAGGCCCGTGAGCCATGGCCGCTGAGCCTGTGCGTCCGGAGCCTTAGCTCTGCAACGAGAGAGGCCACAACAGTGAGAGGCCCGCGTACCGCAAGAAAAAAAAAAAAGTAAGTTTTAGAATATTTTTTAATTATGTAGAGAAAATTTTCCAGATATAATAGCATGTAAAAGACCCACAGATCAAAAAAAAAACCAATGCCTTATTAAATGGGTTGCTCTGATTTACCTTTAAACACACACACACACCCCCTTTTATATGCTTATGCATATAGAAAAAACTGCAAAGAAATTTACTAAAGTCTTAACAGTGATTATCTTTGGGATGTAGTAATTGTGTTGATTTCTATTTTTTAATGGCTTTTCTCTGGACATTGCCCAAAGTTTTAAATTTTTTTATTTTAACAAATTAATACATTTAAACAACAACAACAAAAGTAGAGGTTGTGTGTGAGTGCATGTGATTTGCTTGTTCGTTTATAAACACAAATTAAAGGATCTTAACCCCATGTTAGTGAGTTTGAATTTTATTTTTTGGAAAGTGAGGAGCCATCAAATAATTTTAAGTGGAAAAGTGATGTGACTAAAGTCAGTGGTTTAAAATTTAAACACTCTTGATAAACAACAAGGTCCTACTGTATAGCACAGGGAACTATATTCAGTATCCTGTGATAAACCATAATGGAAGAGAATATGAAAAAGAATATATATATGTATAACTGAGTTACTTTACAGCAGAAATTAAACACAACATTGTAAATCAACTATACTTCAATTAAACTAAAAAAAATTTTTTTTAACATTCTTTTTCTTTTTTTTTTTTTTTTTTTTGCGGTACGCGGGCCTCTCACTGTTGTGGCCTCTCCCGTTGCGGAGCACAGGCTCCGGACGCGCCGGCTCAGCGGCCATGGCTCACGGGCCCAGCCGCTCGGCGGCATGTGGGATCTTCCCGGACCGGGACACAAACCCGTGTCCCCTGCATCGGCAGGCGGACTCTCAACCACTGCGCCACCAGGGGAGCCCTTTTTAAACATTCTTAAGAGCCAATAATTTCCATTTTTAGTATTTAATTTTGAGCAGCAGTCTTAACATTGGGGCATGCTTACCCCAGGGAGTTCATGTACACTTTCCAAGGAATACATAGGTAAAAATAGTTTTAAAGGATTCGATTTCCTGATCTATTGTTATTGTATATTCTCTCTTAAAAATTGATCAGCCTGAGAACTTGCCTGTGGTTTAGGCCGTTGCTACTCAAAAGTGAGGCCCACTCACCAGCAGGAATGCCTTTACTAGTTGCTTGTTAGAAATGCAGAATCTCAGACCCACCCCAGACCTACTGAGTCATAATCTGCATTTTTAACAAGAACTCCAGGTGATTTGCCTGCACTTTGAAGACTTCTAGCTGTCCCATATCCTATTTCATGATTGCAAAAGAGGCATGCCTCTCATCTATTCCATGGAGTGTAAAAATCTTCAGAGTGCCAAAGGACTGTTATAAAAGTTGGTATTGAAATTGAGAAAGTGAATGACTGGCAAAACAAAAATCCTCTTGTAAAATAGGTGGCTCTCAAGTTCTTTTTTATTTATTTTTTTGGCCACACCACACGGCATGTGGGATCCCAGTTCCCCAACCAGGGATTGAGCCTGTGCCTCTTGCATTGGAAGCACGGAGTATTAACCACTGGACCACCAGCGGTGTCCTCAATTCTTTCTTTTTAGAGGAAACGGAAGACGTAATCAACTTGTCTGTTGGTAGATCATAAAAAGTAATTTTTAATGATAGCTCATTATGTGATTTTTTTTTTTTTTTTTTTTTGCGGTACGCGGGCCTCTCACTGTTGTGGTCTCTCCCGTTGCGGAGCACAGGCTCCAATGCGCAGGCTCAGCGGCCATGGCTCACCGGCCCAGCCGCTCCCGGTATGTGGGATCTTCCCAGACCCGGGCACAAACCCGTGTCCCCTGCATCGGCAGGCGGACTGTCAACCACTGCGCCACCAGGGAAGCCCTATGTGATTTTTTGACGTATAATTCAGAAGGTAGTCAAAAAATAAATAGTACTAGCAGAAATTCCTTCTGTTCCCATGTATTTGTATAAGCAAGGTTTTCAATGCATACATCTATAAAAACAGATATAGACTTGATGCTGAATCTCATTTTTATTCTAACAGTGATATTCATCTGTATATACATGAAATAATTGTAAAAAACAGAAAAAATCCTGCCCATATCTTTGAGAATCACTATTAATACCATTTTGCTCCATATTTAATCATTATCTGTCGAAGTGCATAATATGTTTATATTGTTTTGGTCAATAGTGTACTTCTAATAGCATCCAAAAGAAATTTTTTAACTTCCTTGATCAAAGCCAAAAAAGTTTAATTTATACTTTTTTCCAGAGAGGTCATATAGAGTGAAATATAAAAGACCCTGCAGCATAAAAGAATTACTACATTAGTTAAAATTCTGTAGGGAAAGTTTAAGGAAAAGCAAGAATAATATAAATTTTTGACTGTATGGGAAGAAGCTGTACTTTTAAAAAATAGATGATGTTTTTATTCTGTTGGTACTGTTGAAAGAACAAACATAATAGCTTTATTTAAAATGACAATATTTAGAGTACACCGGAAAATACAAGTTTTATAATCATTATAAGCTATGAAAAATTTTGCTTGCCAACTTAAAAATGGTAAGAATATGCATAGATTTTCAAAATTATTTTAGGGAATATTTGAGCAAAAAAGCTTGAGTACCATTAACTGACAGCAGTAGATCCCAATCTTGTTTGCACATTCAAATTAGTTGGGGAGCTTTAAAAAATCCTGAGGCCCCCAGGTCATAAAACAATCTATTCTTTTGGGCCTAGGCCCAAGATACTAGACTTACGATGAAGCTCCCACAAAAATGGTAATTTTTCTATAGTTATGTACATACACATCTGTTTTTTTTCAGTAATTACATATATACACATAGCAAGTGATCTGAAATCTAGAACAAAAGGAAAAAGATAAGGAAAATAGTTAAAATTTGAGACGTGGAGGTTAGCCTTGATCCAGAAGGTCCACTTGTTCATTTTCACAACACATGGCTTAGTGAGAAAGTGATGGTTTTTAATCAGGATGCAGGACTTGGTAAGTGGGACTCAGGCTGGATTTCAGCTTTTCCTCCTCAGTGGGATCTTGTGCAAAGTACAACGTGATACAGCAGCCCAGCACCTCTACCTAATAAGTCTAGAAAGATACCAGAAGAAATAGAGAAGAAATTAAAAAAAAGAAAAGAAAAAATTTCTGTGCTCAAGAAGGGTTCAAGTCATTCATTAGTTTGAAAAGGCCTACTAAATGTGAAGAGACTAAAAAAAGTACCCACAAGTAATATACATTCTGATGTAGGAACTTGGTGCTAGAGAAGCTGCTTGCATGCATACATCAGCTGGCTTTGGGGGAGCCGTGTATACTCTAGGAGTAGGATGCTAGAGAAGCATCTGTACTGTAGAAACTGAGAGCTGGAGAAAGCTACATGTGCTGAGGGAGTCTTTTGGGCAAGGATACCTGAACTAGGAAACAAAAACACCCCTCAGTTCGCTGTCACAAAGACACCCACTGTGTCCTGAGATGACTCTCCTGCCCCCACTCTACTGACAAAACTTAACGTTGTGCCAGCTGACCAAGGAAAAATACTTAAAGAGCCCATATCCATTTCCAAGAAAAGGCAAAAAGGATGAGTTTCGAAGTGAGAGTGAGTAAATCCATAATTGGCACACCTATACTTCAGCTTTTGATACGATCTTTTAACTGTTGTTCTCAGCATTTCCTTCATTTTTAAGCTAGCTGCGTCTACTTAGTGTCTGAAGTTTTCTTCATTTAGATTACCTTATGATGCCCATTATTGTTTCGGTTGAATTAATGTTACTAGTAGACTTTTGTATTTTCATTTTCCATTCTTATAAAATAATAGGAGAAACGCAGTAAAATATTTGAAAGATTGTAAAAATGGACACTGAACTATAAAGATGGCAGTGCTTTGGAAACAAATGCTGGCTGGCATATGGGGCATGTCGGCATGCGTTATATCGGCTGGCACAATAGCTTGAACTATTGGTTGGATCAACTGATGAGCATTCTGAATTTGATAAAGGAAAGACAGAGCTCTAAGCATATAAGATACAAAAGTGTGGGTCATCTGAAAATTAAATAAGGAAAGTTGATTATCACTTGTAATAAACTTGTTTTCAAAGTTAATACCATCAAACTGCTCACATTCCATATAATAATTTTATAAAGTCAGAACAGCATTCTAATTCAAATTCTGTGCTACAGTGGTCTGTAATGAGACTTGCCATATGACGTCTTACTAATCCTTGAGGAAAGCATAAAAACCAGTCAGTTCTGAACCTTGTTCAGTTATTAATTATGTTATAGTTGTTAATTTATTTGTGAATTTTACATGAACAGACATACGTAGAACTGAATTTTTAAAAGACTGGCATACAATTACAGCAGTATTAATCAGTGACGTACTTTGAAAAGTTCTAGAGATACAGAGATGTCAGGAGAAATTTTACTCTAAAGTTGGCACAAAAACAAGGTAGGCAAGTTTTTGTGGAGGGTGGTATCCATTGTAGTAATATTTGGCCTATAATATTTTTGAATTTTTTAATAGTTTTAAGATTAGTGTAAAATATTTAAAAAATATTTTTATAAAGCTCAGCTCCTGTAGAGTCTCTCTGAGGAACAGAGTTTGAAAAATGCTTTGCCATAGGACTTAGGCCTTGGTCAAAGTTAACCTGTTATGAGGATAAGGGGAGAATTCTCACAAAATGAAGTTTTGGATTAGTTAATATTGGTTTGACCTCTCACCATTAGTACAGTTTAAATCACTACATTAAGCTGGGGGGGAAAGTTAGATCTGGTACAAAGGAAAACATGAAGAAAATTGAAATAGTGTAGTATAGAGAGAACAGTGAACAAGGACAGGAGATTGGGGCTCTAATCCCAGTTCTGTCATCAATTAATTGCTATTTTTGGATCAGTCATTAGTTTCTCTAGCCTTTTATTTTCATACAAACCAAGAGGATTAGATGCTTAAGGTCTTTTTTTGCACAGGATAGCATGGAGTATTACAGAATAGTTTTTAAAAATGAATGACACATGAAGTGACTCAAATTAAACTAAATTGTTGCCCAGCAAAGATACTTTGAGGACTTCATTTATCAGAAGATGATAGTGATTATTTCCATAAAATTATTTACATATAAATGAAACCTTTGAAGGTGCTTGCAAACAGTTTGATATCTTACATCTTTCTGATTCCTTTGTGGGTATATTGTTATTTTGTCTGAGATTTGAAGAGCGTGCATATTAAGCAGCAGTAAACCTTTCCCAGATCATGTCCAACTTTAATAGTCTTTGTGTTAGGTAGAAAGGGGCCGTTCTTAGTCTTGAAATGTATTCTGAAGGTGCTAATGTTTAATTTCAGAAACGATTGATGAGTCAGCCTTCTCAGATATTCAGCAAATGAGAACTATTTTTATATGAATGTCTCAGCAAATTTTTTTGTTTTGGGGGGTGGGTGCAGACACCAAACCACATTTGCTAGCTTTCCAAGTTGATTTTTGGCCAGTGAGAGTTTCCTAGTTTACCATTCTTCCATATAGGAATGTTTGTTTATTTCATTCCCGTTCTCTTTTCCCCCATGGTTGCCGCAGTTCTTTGTGTAGAGCGTGTATGTAGGTATATGTTCCCTATGTGCTTTGAGTCCTTAGAGGTAACTACTATAGTCTCAGACATTTTCAAGTGCTTGGTAATAATAAGCAGAGTAGAGTTTTTCTCTGAGTGATGGTAAGCAGATGGCCTACCATTTACTAGATCATTGACATCCTATAATTCTCAACAATGACTCTTCAAAGTGTAGTGTAGGTATTAACTTATAAATGCAATTTAAGGCCAATAAGAGTGTAATAGCTTAATCAAGGTCATTTATGAAGTAAGCATTAGAACTGAGTTTAAAATCCACATCTTTATAAATTCAGTCATATTCTCTACATGACTGGAGCATATTAACAATGTGAGACAATTTTAGATCTCATTTAGACTTACTATAAATTTGTTGTCAATGAAAGTGAAATTATTATATGTCCAGGTTATACTTAGTGCTATAAAATTGATCTGTTATTTTCTCCATCTTTTTATCTGTTAAAATGGGAGAGATCATTTTAGATTAGTTTTTTCTCTTATACTTTAGATCCTGTTCTCATTTTGTTCATTCAGTTAACTCTTCTTTCCTATATTATCAACCACTCAGTTCCTACCCCTGCCCATAATTAAGTGTCCATCAGACCATCTTTCACCAATCTTTTAAAAACTTTGTGTTAACCCCACATCTCCCATTTATCTGCTTCTCTACACAGCTAAACTCCAAAGAGTTGGGTATATTTGCTGTCACGGCTACCTCATTCATTCTTTCAAAAAACCTTTTTTTTTTTTTTTTTTTTTTTGTGGTACGCAGGCCTCTCACTGTTGTGGCCTCTCCCTTTGCGGAGCACAGGCTCCAGACACGCAGGCTCAGCGGCCATGGCTCACGGGCCTAGCCGCTCCGCGGCATGTGGGATCTTCCTGGACCGGGGCACGAACCCGTGTCCCCTGCATCGGCAGGCGGACTCCCAACCACTGCGCCACCAGGGAAGCCCTCAAAAAACCTTTCAATGAACATTTCCCCAGCATACCCAGCAGTAGAGAAAAGTGAATTCTAATGTTCCCACCTTCAACAATTACCAACATTTTGCTTGCCTTTTTTTTTTTCTTCAGTCTCTTTCCACCACCTCTTTTTCTTTCTTCTGGTGTATTTTATGATAAATATGTTATGTCATTTAATTCTTAAATATTTTGGTATGCATTAAAAAGAGGACATTATGTTAGTTATTGATTGCTCCCTAACAAAGTACCGCAAACTTAGCAGCTTCAAACAATACATTTATTATTTCATAGTTCATAGGGTCAAGATTTCAATAATAGCTTAGATGAACCCTCTGCTTCAGGTTTCTTATATGGCTCCTAAGTCAAAGTGTTGACCAGGGTTGGGGTTTCATCTGTTATCTTGAGTGGGGAAGAATCTGTTTCCAAGTTTATGTGATTATTGGTAGAATTCATTTTCTTGAAAACAGTTGGCCAGAGGCTGCCTCTTTTCATTGCCATGTGGGCCTCCACAAAGTGGTGTTTTGCTTCATCAAAGCCAGCAAGGGAGAGAGTAGGAAGAGTATGCTAACAGATGAAAGTCACAGTTTTCTGTAGCCTAGTCCCAGAAATGATATCCCATTACTTTTGCTGCATATTCTGTTGGTTAGAAGCAAGTTACTAGGGATTACACAAGGGCATGGAATACCAGGAGGTAGGGGTCATTTGGGGCCATCTTTGAATTTCCCTGCTAGAGACAATTTTTCTTAGAACCACAATGCCTTTATTTTACCTAACACATTTAGCAATAGTTCTTTAGTAATACCTAATACCTAGTCCATTTTCAGTTTTCTCTGTTAAAAAAATGACTTCTTATAGTTTATCTGAATCAGGATCCACTCATTGTATTTTTTGTTATAGCCCTTTAAAATTATTTTCATCAAGAATAGTCTTAACTATTCTTACTATTCTCCAACAATTTTTCTTTCATCCATTGATTTGTTGAAGAAACCAGGTCGTTTGTTCTGAAGAGGCTCCCACATTCTGGATATGTCCAGTTGCTTCTTCGTAGTAGCATTTGACTAATTCCTCTGTCATACTTTGTATTGATTGGGAGTTAATACGGAAAGACTTCTTTAGATTTTGGGTCATTTTTTTCTTTTTTTAAAGACTCTTCCCTAGGTGGTGCCACGTACTTTGATTTTGTATCACTTCAAGAGACGCAAAGTCTGGGGGTGACAGCTTGATCCCTTTATGGTAGAGTTTCCCATCCACCTTTCATTAATGGTTTTAATCTCCAAAATAACCATTGTTAGAATAAGCTAGTTCGTTAAAGTTACCAATATTGGATTTTTCTTGAGTCTGCCATTCCTTTCACATTTATTAGCTGGAATTTTTTTTGTATAGAATTCTCCTTCATTCATTAGAGCTTTTTGGTTGCTCTGAAATAGTTTTATTGGAAAAGCAAGATAAATGCTTTATTCCTTGTAATGACCAATTTTCAAAGTAATGTGTTGATATATACCTCCAGGTGTCTGACTTTTTCTTTTTTAAAAAGAAAAGCATTTATGAACCTTAGACTTTTTATGTATTCATTGTATTTTTAAAAATTTCAGTAGTCATTCTTTTTGGTGCCAGATTGTTCCGTCTTTGGCAAATGGGAGCCCCTTCAGGCTTGCCGCTCCTGTGTTCTTTTGACATGACCTCATTAATCTTTGTTTTCTTGCTTTTTGGTATGGCAGGGTATCCTTTGTTTATCATGCCCTGATGAGGGATTGATGTTTAGAGTTCACAACTGGAAACTAGGAATGCGTGTTGTTACTGGATTGTCATTTCTTTTAGACCCTTTTAGGGGACATAGCTAGGAAATAAATATTTTTTTAAGAGAAAAATATCTTGAGTTCATACTGCTATTTCCAGTTCAAATTTGATTTATGGGATGGATTGTAACTTCCATAATTTTACAATTCTATTATTTTTTACTATGTCATCTTTACTATGTTGAGTCTTTCAGTCCATGAATATGATATATCTTCCCATTTATTTAGCTTGTCTTTAATTTCTTTCATTAGCATTTTGTAACTTTTAGGGCAGAGAGCCTCCTTACATGTTTTGCTATATTTATATTTATTTCCTTTGAAACCATTGTAAATGGTTTTGTGGTTTTAATTTTGGGTTCCACTTATTTATTGTTAGAATGTAGAAATGCAGTTGACTGTTATTGATCTTGTATCCTGTGACATTGCTGAACTCAAGTTCTAGGAAGTTTTTTCTGTTTGTTGTTTGTTTGTTTTTGGTAAATTCCTTGGGGTTTTCCATGTGACAAATCATGCCATCTGCAAATACGGACAGTTTCATTTTTTTTTTCTGAAAGTTGTATTTCTGTTTAGTTCAATTGTTAGGTTTTACTTTTTTTTCTTTTTTTTCTGGATTTTGAATTGATATATAGGGGATGTGTTCTCAGTGTCAAGTTGTAATGGATTTACATGTGTTTTCTTCTAGTACTTATGTTTTTGTACTTTATATTTAATTTTCTGATCCATTTGAAATTTAATCTGATATACAAGAGTGAGGTATAAATTTAATCATGTTTCCAAATGGCTGTCCAGTTATTTCAACATCACTTATTATGAATTTCATATTTTCCCCACTGACTTGTGATGCTACCTTGCTCATTTATTGACTTTTATGAACTTTTATTTTGATAATTTCTCTTTTGTTCCCAAATGTCTATTTATGTATAAAATCCTCCACTGTTGGGCTTCCCTGGTGGTGCAGTGGTTTAGTCTGCCTGCTGATGCAGGGGACGTGGGTTCGTGCCCCGCTCGGAGAGGATCCCACATGCCGCGGAGCGTCTGGGCCCATGAGCCATGGCCGCTGAGCCTGCGCGTCCGGAGCCTGTGCTCCGCAACGGGAGAGGCCACAACAGTGAGAGGCCCGCGTACCGCAAAAGGAGAGAAAAAAAAAAAAAATCCTCCACTGTTTTAATCATAAAGACTTCATAATCTGCTTTAACATCTTGTAGGGTCTAGTCCTCCCTTGTTGCTCTTTTGTTCTTTTTCAGGGTTTTGGGGCTGGCTTAATTTTTTATATAAACTTTATTAACTATGTGAATTATATCACCCTTTTAAAAAATTTTTATTAGAGTATAGTTGATTTACAATGTTGTGTTAGTTTCAGGTATACAGCAACGTGAATCAGTTATACATGTATCAACTCTTTTTTTTTTTTTAAGATTCTTTTGGCCATTACTTGTTAGTTATCTATTTTATATATAGTAGTGTGTGTATGTCAATCCCAGTCTCCCAATTTATCCCTCCCCCCACTTATCCCCTAGTAACCATAAGTTTGTTTTCTACATCTGTGACTCTACTTTTGTTTTGTAAATAAGTTCATTTGTACCCTTTGTTTTAGATTCCACATATAAGTTTTATCATATGATATTTTTTTTCTGTGTCTGACTTACTTCACTCAGTATGGCAGTCTCTGGGTCCATCCATGTTGATGCAAATGGCATTATTTTGTTCTTTTTTTATGGCTGAGTAATATTCCATTGTATATGTGTACCACATCTTCTTTATCCATTCGGCTGTTGATGGACATTTAGGTTGCTTTCATGTCGTGGCTACTGTAAATAATGTTATAGTGAACTTTGGGGTGCATGTATCTTTTCGAATTATGGTTTTCTCTGGGTATATGCCCAAGAGTGGGATTGCTGGGTCATATGGTAGTTCTATTTTTAGTTTTTTAAGGAACCTCCATACTGTTCTCCATAGTGGCTGTACCAATTTACATTCCCACCAACAGTGTAGAAGAGTTCCCTTTTCTCCACAACCTCTCCAGCATTTATTGTTTGTAGATTTTTTGATGATGGCCATTTTGACCGGTATGAGGTGATACCTCGTTGTAGTTTTGATTTGTATTTCTCTACTGATTTGTGATGATGAGCATCTTTTCATGTGCTTTTTGGCTATGTGTTTGTCTTCTTTGGAGAAATGTCTATTTAGATCTTCTGCCCATTTTTTGATTGGGTTTTTGGGTTTTTTTTTTTTATATCGAGCTGCATGAATCACCTTTATTGTCTAGTTTCAGGGAAATACTTGTTCTTATTTTTGGGTATAATTAAATTATAAATTAATGTGGAGAGAATTGACATCCTTATGATGATGAGTCTTCCTGTATAGGGACATACTATGCCTTTGAGTTTATTTTAGGCTTACTTATGTGCCTTTTAGGATTGTTTAAAATTTTTCTTCATAGGTTTTACACACTTCATTTTTAAGTTTATGCCTAGTATTTTATTTTGTTCCTGTTGTAAGTGGGGTCTTTTCTTCCATTATGTCTTCTAACTGCTTTTTGCTTTTAAGTTTGAAGGCTCTGTATTTTAACTTGATATATTTCTTTCAAACTAAATTTGTAGTATTTTTTTTCCATTGATTCTTTGGTGTTATCTAGATAATGTAATTTTATCTGCAAACAAGTAATTTTTCATTTTCCTTTCTAATATGTATGCTGTAATCACTTTGCCTGTTTTTTACTAAGTTATAGACTTTTAGTTTTTAGAGCAGTTTTAGATTTACATAAATATGAAGCAGATAGTACAGAGAGTTCCCATATACTCACCAGCAGTTTTACTATTATTAATTATATAACTAATATTATGATTACATACTATATTATTACAATTGATAAACCAACATTGATACATTATTATTACTGTAGTCCATAGTTTATTCAGAGTTTGTCAGTTTTTATCTAATGTGCTTTTTCTGTTCCAGGATCTCATCCAGGATTGTATTTAATTGTCATGTCTCCCAGGCTCCTCTTGGCTGTGACAATTTCTCAGACTTTGTTTTTGATGACTTTTATAGTTTGAGGAGGACTGGTCAGGTGTATTGCAGGGTGCCCCTCTCGGAGTTTGTGTGATTTTTCTTTTTTCCCCTCCTGATTAAGATGAGTTATGGTGTTTTGGGAGAAAAATCAAAGAGATAAAGTGCCATTTTCATCACTTTATGTGCATAACTATTATCATGATTTTTCACTATTGATTTTGACTTTGATTACCTAGTCGAGATAGTGTTTGTCAAGTTTCTCTACTGTAAAGTTATTTCTTTTTCTTCTTTCCATACTGTACTCTTTGGAAGGAAATTACTATGTGTAACCCACTGTAGAGCCCACACATAGAGTGGGGAATTACACTCTCCTCCTTTAGGGTAGAATACCTATGTAATTTATTCAGAATTTTGCATGGGAGCTTAGTCTCTGCCATTTATTAATTTATTCAGTAAATTATATCAATTTGGACTTCATGTATACTTATTTTGTCCTTTGGGTTATAATCTAATACTAGTTTATTTTGTTGCTGAAATTGTTCCAGATTTGGCTCTTGTGCCCCCCCACTTTTTTTTTTTTTGCGGTACACGGGCCTCTCACTGTTGTGGCCTCTCCCGTTGCGGAGCACAGGCTCCGGACGCACAGGCTCGGCGGCCATGGCTCATGGGCCTAGCCGCTCCGCGGCATGTGGGATCTTCCCGGACCAGGGCACGAACCCGTGTCCCCTGCATCAGCAGGCGGACTCTCAACCACTGCGCCACCAGGAAAGCCCTCTTGTGCTCTTTTGACATAACCCCCATCAGTTGATTTCTTTTTAAGCACTTGTTTACTTTCTGGTACTACAAGATGCTCCAGACTCATCTTGTATATTTCGTACCCCCATTTCTTCACGGAGCTCTGGTTCCTTTTATTGGAAAATCATATCAGAAACTAAGATTTGGGTATTAGGTAAGCTCCTTGCTTCTGGGGTGTTGTTTATTTTAGTAACTCTCAGCTGACAAAGTGAAGCAATAAATTCATGTATAGTAATACAAATTTATTTATATGCACATATCTAAAAATATTTCTGTATGTAACTATTTGTATCTATATTAAATTAAACATGAGTTTCTACTGATGTCTCCTACTCTATTCCATTACTACATGGATAATTATAGACTACTCCCTTTGCTGATCTGTAAATTTCCACTCCAGTAGTTATAAACCTGGCTCTAACCATTTGCAAAGCATCTTAATTTTTCAGTTCTAGTATACATGTATAGCAGTATCAGAATTGTTTATCTGTACCTTGTAGGACTCAAGTTTATTAACTGAACTCATGTACAGTTTCTTCTGCCTTTAGTCTTACATACTCCATTCATTTAGAGTTACTTAGGTCAGTACCTTTTCCCCATTGCCTTAAGTGGCGTTGTTTCATACATTTGAAATATAGTTAGATTTTCTTGTCGCAGTTTGCATTCTTTCATGGAAGCCTCTAACTTCCTAATTTTTTTTTTTAACTTGCATGTGTTAAGGTTTATTCTTAATGTTGTAGAGTTCCATAGGTTTTGACAAATGTATAATGTTATATATCCGCCATTTACAGAACCATACAGAATAGTTTCACCACCCTAAAAAATCCTGTGTTTCACCTGTTTGTTCCTTCCCTTCTCCCCCTTAACCCTTTGCAAACTAATCTTTTTACTGCCTATAGTTTTGTCTTTTCCAGATGTTCATATAATTTTTTAATTTAGCAGCATTCATTTATGATTCCTTCATGTCCAGATGTTCGTATCATTTTTTAGTTTAGCAACATTCATTTATGATTCCTTCATGTCTTTTCATGGCTTGATGGCTCATTTCTTTTTATTTAGAAATAATATTCCATTTTATGGACATACCACAGTTTATCCTTTCACCTATTGAAGGACATACTGATTGCTTTCAGTTTTGGGCAGTTATGAGTAAAAGCTGCTATAAACATTCATGTGAAGGTTTTGGTTTGGATGTAAGTTTTCAACTCGTTTGAGTAAATACCTAGGAGTCTGATTGCTGGATCGTATGGTGAGATACGATCACTCTACCATTTGGCATTCCCACCAGCTGTGGGAATTGAATCCTCAGTTCTATTTGATACTGTCAGATTTAAAAAAAAAAATTTATTGGAGTATAGTTGTTTTACAATGTTGTGTTAGTTTCTGCTGTACAGCAAAGTGAATCAGCTATATGTATACATATATCCCTTCTTTCTTTTTTTATTTTCGGTATGCGGGCCTCTCACCACTGCAGCCTCTCCTGCTGCGGAGCACAGGCTCCGGATTCGCAGGCTCAAAGGCCACGGCTCACGGGCCCAGCCGCTCCGCGGCATGTGGGATCCTCCCGAACCGGGGCACGAACCCGTGTCCCCTGCATCGGCAGGCGGACTCCCAACCACTGCGCCACCAGGGAAGCCCTATCCCTTCTTTCTTGGATTTCCTTCCTGTTAGGTCACCATAGAGCATTGAGTAGAGTTCCCTGTGCTATACAAAAGGTTCTCATTAGTTATCTGTTTTATACATAGTGTATATGTGTCAATCCCAATCTCCCAATTCATCCCACACCCCCCTTCCCTCCCTGGTATCCATACGTACGTACGTTCTCTACGTCTTTGTGTCTGTTTCGGCTTTGCAAATAAGTTCATCTGTATCATTTTTCTAGATTCCACATATGAGCGAGTACTGTCAGGTTTTTTTTGATTTTAGCATTCCAATAGGTGTGTAGTGATAATCTCATTACTGTTTTTTTGGGGGGGCGCGCCATGCGGCATGCAGATCTTGAGGGCTCTTTTAGTTGCAGCATGCAGGTTGTAGTTCCCTGACCAGGGATCGCACCTGTGCCCCCTGCATTGGAATTGCAGTCTTAATCACTGGACTGCCAGGGTCCCTCATTACTGTTTTAATTTGTAATTCTCTAATGGCATGTGATGTTGAGCATATTTTCATATGTTTATTTTCCATCTATATACAGATGTCTGCTCACATCTTTTGTTTGTTTTTAAATTCGGTTGTTCGTTTTCTTTTTTTTTTTTGCGGTATGCGGGCCTCTCACTGTTGTGGCCTCTCCCGTTGTGGAGCACAGGCTCCAGACGGGCAGGTTCAGCGGCCACGGCTCACGGGCCTAGCCGCTCCACGGCATATGGGATCTTCCCAGACCGGGGCACGAACCCATGTCCCCTGCATCAGCAGGCGGACTCTCAACCACTGCGCCACCAGGGAAGCCCCGGTTGTTCGTTTTCTTATTGCTGAGTTTTAAGAGTTCTTTGTAGGCTTTGGATACAGACCTTTACCATATGCGGGTTTTGCAAATATTTTCTCCCCATCTGTGGTCTGTTGTTCATTTCTCTTAACAGTGTCTTTTGCAGAGCAGAAGTTTTTAATTTTAATAAAGTCCGACTTACCAATTTTTTTCTTTCATGGATTGTGCTTTTGGTGTTTAAGGTCATTGTCAAACCCAAGTCACCTAATTGTCTCCTGTATTATCTTTTAGGAGTTTTATAGTTTTGTGTTTTACATTTAGCTCTAAGATTCATTTTGAGTTAATTTTTGTGAATGGTGTATGGTCTTCATTTTTTTTTTTTTTTTTTTTTACTATGTGTATGCCCATTTGTTACAGCACTTTTTGTTGAAAGGATTCTCTTTTCTCCATTGAATTGCCTTTGCTCTTTTGTCAAAGATAGTTGATTATTTGTTTGGGTTTATTTCTGAACTCTGTATTCTTTGCCATTGGTCTATGTTCTTTCACCATTACCTCACTGTCTTGGTTACTTTAGCTCTAAGTAAGTCCTAAAGGCAGGTAATGTCATTCCTCAACTTTGTGCTTCTTTAGTATTGTGTTGGCTATTCTGGGTCTTTTGTGTTTCCATATAAACTTTAGAATCAGTTTGTTGATATCCACAAAATAGCTTGCTGGGATTTGTTTGGGATTGGATTGTATGTATAGATCAACTTGGAAAAACTAGTGTCTTAACAATATTGAGCCCTATATCCATGAACGTGGACTATCTCTCCATTATTTATTTAGATTTTCTTTGATTTCTTTCATTAGTAGTTATAGTTTTCCTTATGTAAATCTTATACATATTTTGTTAGGCTTATTCTTAAATATTTTATTATTTTTAGTGCTAATGTAAATGGTATTGTGTTTTTACTTTTTTTTAAATTAATTTATTTTTGGCTGCGTTGGGTCTTCGTTGCAGTGTGCGGGCTTCTCACTGTGGTGGCTTCTCTTGTTGTGGAGCATGGGCTCTAGGCTCGCCAGTTTCAGTAGTTGCAGCATGCAGGCTCAGTAGTTGTGGAACACGGGCTTAGTTGCTCCGCAGCATGTGGGATCTTCCCGAGCCAGGGCTCGAACCGGTGTCTGGTGCATTGGCAGGTGGATTCTTAACCACTGCGCCACCAGGGAAGTCCTGTGTTTTTACTTTTAAATTCCAATTGCTTATTGCTGGGATATAGGGAATCAGTTGACTCTTGTATATTAACCTTCTGTCCTTCAACCTTGCTATAATTGCATATTAGTTTCAGGAGGTTTTTTGTTGATTCTTTGGGATTTTCTATATAGACAATCATGTCACCTGTGAACAATGCCAGTTTTCTTTCTTTTCAATCTGTATACCTTTTATTGCCTTTTTTAGTTTAATTACATTAGCTAGAACTTCCAGTATGATGTTGAATAGGAGTGCTTTGTTCCTGATGTTAAGGAGAAAGCATATAATTTCTCACCGTTATGTTAGCCATAGGTGTTTTTAGGTGTTCTTTATCAATTTGAGGAAGGTCCTTTCTACTTCTAGTTTGCAGAGATTTTTAATTTTGAATCATTGTTGGATTTTGTGAAATGCTTTTTCTCTATCTGTTGATACATGACTTTTCTTCCTTTGCTTGTTGATGTGATGAATTTCCTTGATATTTTAAAATTTTATTTATTTCTTATACAGCAGCTTCTTACTAGTTATCTGTTTTTTACATATTAGTGTATATATGTCAATCCCAATCTCCCAACACCAATCGCGCCCCGCCCCCCGCTACTTTCCTCCCTTGGCATCCACATGTTTGTTCTCTACATCTGTGTCTCTATTTCTGCTCTGCAAACTGGTTCATCTGTACCATTTTTGTAGATTCCATATATATGCGTTAATATATGATATTTGTTTTTCTCTTTCTGACTTACTTCACTCTGTATGATAGTCTCTAGGTCCATCCACGTCTCTACAAATGACCCAATTTCGTTCTATTTTAATGGCTGAGTAATATTCTATTGTATATATGTACCACATCTTCTTTATCCATTCGTCTGTCGATGGGCATTTAGGTTGCTTCCCATGACCTGGCTATTGTAAATAGTGCTGCAGTGTGAACATTGGGGTGCATGTGTCTTTTTGAATTATGGTTTTCTCTGGGTATATGCCCAGTAGTGGGGTTGCTGGGTCATATGGTAATTCTATTTTTAGGTTTTTAAGGAACCTCCATACTGTTCTCCATAGTGGCTGTATCAATTTACATTCCCACCAACAGTGCAAGAGGGTTCCCTTTTCTCCACACTCTCTCCAGCATTTGTTGTTTGTAGATTTTCTGATGATGCCCATTCTAACCAGTGTGAGGTGATACCTCATTGTAGTTTTGATTTGCATTTCTCTAATAATTAGTGATGTTGAGCAGCTTTTCATATGCCTCTTGGCCATCTGTATGTGTTCTTTGGAGAAATGTCTATTTAGGTCTTCTGCCCATTTTTGGATTGGGTTGTTTTTTTTTTTTAATGTTGAGCTGCATGAGCTGTTTATATATTTTGGAGATTAATCCTTTGTTGGTTGATTTGTTTGCAAATATTTTCTCCCATTCTGAGGGTTGTTTTTTCATATTGTTTATAGTTTTCTTTGTTGTGCAAAAGCTTTTAAGTTTCATTAGGTCCCATTTGTTTATTTTTGTTCTTATTTCCATTACTCTAGGAGGTGGGTCAAAAAAGACCTTGCTGTGATTTATGTCAAAGAGTGTTCTTCCTATGTTTTCCTCTGAGAGTTTTATAGTGTCTGGTCTTACATTTAGGTCTTGAATCCATTTTGAGTTTATTTTTGTGGATGGTGTTAGGGAGTGTTCTAATTTTATTCTTTTACATATAGCTGTCCAGTTTTCCCAGCACCATTTATTGAAGAGACTGTCTTTTCTCCATTGTATATCCTCGTTTCCTTTGTCATAGATTAGTTGACCATAGTTGTGTGGGTTTATCTCTGGGCTTTCTATCCTGTTCCATTGATCTATGTTTCTGTTTTTGTGCCAGTACCATATTGTCTTGATTACTGCAGCTTTGTAGTATAGTCTGAAGTTAGGGAGCCTGATTCCTCCAGCTCCCTTTTTTTCCCCCAAGACCACTTTAGCTATTCGGGACCTTTTGTGTCTCCATACACATTTTAAGACTTTTTGTTCTAGTTCTGTAAAAAAATGCCATTGGTAATTTGACAGGGATTGCATTGAATCTGTAGATTGCTTTGGGTAGAATAGTCATTTTCACAATATTGATTCTTCAATCCAAGAACATGGTGTATCTCTCCACCTGTTTGTGTCATCTTTGATTTCTTTCATCAGGTCTTATAGTTTTCTGAGTACAGGTCTTTGACCTCCTTAGGTAGGTTTATTTCCAGGTATTTTATTCTTTTTGTTGCAATGGTGAATGGGATTGTTTCCTTAATTTCTCTTTCTTATCTTTCATTGTTAGTGTATAGGAATGCAAGAGATTTCTGTGCATTAATTTTGTATCCTGCAACTTTACCAAATTCATTGATTAGCTCTAGTAGTTTTCTGGTGGCATTTTTAGGATTATATATGTATAGTATCTTGTCATCTGCAAACAGTGACAGTTTTACTTCATCTTTTCCAATTTGTAGTCCTTTTACTTCTTTTTCTTCTCTGATTGCTGTGGCTAGGACTTCAGAACTATTTGAATAATAGTGGTGAGAGTGGACATCGTTGTCTTGTTCCTGATCTTAGAGGAAATGCTTTCAGTTTTTCACCATTGAGAATGATGTTTGCTGTATATGGGTTTGTCATATATGGCCTTTATTATGTTGAGGTAGGTTCCCTCTGTGCCCACTTTCTGGAGAGTTTTTATCATAAATGGGTGTTGAATTTTGTCAAAAGCTTTTTCTGCATCTATTGAGATGGTTTTTATTCTTCATTTTGTTAATATGGTGTATCACATTGACTGATTTGCATATATTGAAGAATGCTTGCATCCCTGGGATAAATCCCACTTGATCATGGTGTATGATCCTTTTAATGTGTTGTTGGATTCTGATTGCTAGTATTTTATTGAGGATTTTTGCAACTATATTCATCAGTGATATTGGTCTGTAATTTTCTTTTTTTGTAGTATCTTTGGTTTTGGTATCAGGGTGATGGTGGCCTCGTAGAATGAGTTTGGGAGTGTTCCTTCCTCTGCAATTTTTTGGAAGAGTTTGAGAAGGATGGGTGTTAGCTTTTCTCTAAACGTTTGATAGAATTCAGCTGTGAAGCCATGTGGTCCTGGACTTTGGTTTGTTGGAACATTTTTTTTTTTTTTTTTGCAGTACGCAGGCCTCTCACTGTTGTGGCCTCTTCCGTTGCGGAGCACAGGCTCTGGACGCGCAGGCTCAGCAGCCATGGCTCACAGGCCCAGCCACTCTGTGGCATGTGGGATCTTCCCGGACCGGGCCACGAACCCATGTCCCCTGCATCCGCAGGCGGACTCTCAACCACTGTGCCACCAGGGAGCCCTGTTGGAACATTTTTAATCACAGTTTCAATTTCATTACTTGTGATTGGTTTGTTCATATTTTCTGTTTCTTCTTGGTTCAGTCTTGGAAGGTTATACCTTTCTAAGAATTTGTCCATTTCTTCCAGGTTGTCCATTTTATTGGCAAAGAGTTGCTTGTAGTAGTCTCTTATGATGCTTTGTATCTCTACAGTGTCCGTTGTTACTTTTTCATTTCTAATTTTATTGATATGAGTCCTCTCCCTCTTTATCTTGATGAGTCTGGTTAAAGGTTTATCAGTTTTGTTTATCTTCTCAAAGAACCAGCTTTTAGTTTTATTGATCTTTGCTATTGTTTTCTTTGTTTCTATTTCATTTATTTCTGCTTTGATCTTTATGATTTCTTTCCTTCTACTAACTTTGAGTTTTGTTTGTTCTTTTTTCTCTAGTTCCTTTAGGTGTAAGGTTAAATTGTTTGAGATTTTTCTTATTTCTTGAGGTAGGATTGTATTGCTATAAACTTCCTCTTAGAACTGCTTTTGCTGCATCCCATAGGTTTTGGATCGTGTTTTCATTGTTATTTGTCTCTAGGTATTTTTTGATTTCCTCTTTGATTTCTCTGTGATCTCCTGATTATTTAGTAATGTATTGTTTAGGCTCCATGTGTTTGGGTTCTTTACGTTTTTTTCCCATGTAATTTATTTCTAATCTGAGAGTGTTGTGGTCAGAAAAGATCCTTGATATGATTTCAATTTTCTTAAATTTACTGAGGCTTGATTTGTGACCCAAGGTGTGATCTGTCCTGGAGAATGTTCCAGGTGCACTTGAGAAGAAAGTGTAATCTGCTGTTTTTGGATGGACTATCCTATAAATTTCAATTAAATCCATTTGGTCTATGCTGTCATTTAAGTTTTGTGTTTCCTTATTAATTTTCTGTCTGGATGATCTTTCCATTGGTGTAAGTGAGGTGTTAAAGTCCCCCACTATTATTGTGTTACTATTGATTTCCTCTTTTATAGCTGTTAGCATTTGCTGTATGTATTGAGGTGTTCTTCTGTTGGTTGCATATATATTTATAATTGCTATATCTTCTTCTTAGATTGTTCCCTTGATCGTTATGTAGTGTCCTTTCTTGTCTCTTGTAACATTCTTTATTTTAAAGTCTATTTTATCTGATACGAGTTTTGCTACTCCAGCTTTCTTTTGATTTCCATTTGCATGGAATATCTTTTCCATCCCCTCATTTTCAGTCTGTATGTGTCCCTTTGTCCGAAGTGGGTCTCTTCTAGACAGCATATATATGGGTCTTGTTTTTGTGTCCACTCAGTGAGCCTGTGTCTTTTGGTTGGAGCATTTAATCCTTTCACATTTAAGGTAATTATCAATATGTATGTTCCTATTACCATTTTCTTAATTGTTTTGAGTTTGTTTTTGTAGGTCCTTTTCTTCTCTTGCATTTCCCACTTAGAGAAGGTCCTTAAGCATTTGTTGTAGAGTTGGTTTGGTGTTGCTGAATTCTAGTAGCTTTTGCTTGTCTGTAAAGCTTTTGATTTCTCCATCGAATCTGAATGAACCCTTGCCGGATGTAGTAATCTTGGTTGTAGCTTCTTCCCTTTGATCACTTTAAATATATCATGCCAGTCCCTTCTGGCTTGTAGAGTTTCTCCTGAGAAATCAGCTGTTAGTTAACCTTATGGGAGTTCCCTTGTATGTTATTTGTTGTTTTTCCCTTGTTGCTTTTAATAATTTTTCTTTGTGTTTAATTTTTGTCAGTTTGATTACTGTCTGTCTCAGTGTGTTTCTCCTTGGGTTCATCCTGCCTGGGACTCTCTGTGCTTCCTGGACTTGGGTGGCTATTTCCTTTCCCATGTTAGGGAAGTTTTCGACTATAATCTCTTCAGATATTATCTCGGGTCCTTCCTCTCTCTTTTCTCCTTCTGGGACCCCTATAAATGCTAATGTTGGTGCGTTTAATGTTGTCACAGCGTTCTCTTAGGCTGTCTTCATTTCTTTTCATTCTTTTTTCTTTATTCTGTTCCACAGCAGTGAATTCCACCATTCTGTTCCAGGTCACTTATCTGTTCTGCCTCAGTTATTCTGCTATTGATTCCTAATAATGTATTTTTCATTTCAATTGTATTGTTCATCTTTGTTTGTTTTTTCTTTCTTCTAGGTCTTTGTTAAATATTTCTTGCATCTTCTCCGTCTTTGCCTCCATTCTTTTTCTGAGGTCCTGGATCATTTTCACTATCATCATTCTGAATTCTTTTTCTGGAAGGTTTCCTATCTCCATTTAGTTGTTTTTCTGGGGTTTTATCTTGTTCCTTCATCTGGTACATAGTTCTCTGTCTTTTCATTTTGTCTGTCTTTCTGTGAATGTGGTTTTCATTCCACAGGCTGCAGGATCGTAGTTTTTGCTTCTGCTGTCTGTCTTCTGGTGGGTGAGGGTATATGAGAGGCTTGTGCAAGCTTCCTGATGGGAGGGACTGGTGGTGGGTAGAGCTGAGTGTTGCTCTGATGGGCAGAGCTCAGTAAAACTTTAATCCCCTTGTCTGCTGATGGGTGGGGCTGTGTTCCCTCCCTACTGGTTGGGAATTTTTGCATGTATATTCATAAGATGGGCTGGAGTTTTTCTTTCTTGTAATATCATCTGGTTTTGATATTTGAGTAATGCTGGCCTCATACAGAGTTAGGAAGTTTTCACTTTGCTTTTACTTTCTGGAAGAAGTCGCAGAGAAGTGGTATTGAAAGTGGTTTTCTTTAAATGTTTGCTGGAATTCAGCAGGGAAACCATCTGGACCTGGTGCTTTCTTTTTTAGAGGATTATTAATTATTGATTTAATTTCATTAGTAGCTGTGAGCCTATTCAGAAGATCTATTTCTCTTTGAGTGTTGGTAGTTTGTGTCTTGCAAGGAATTGGTGCATTTCATCTCTTACAAAGTTGTAGAAATAGAATGGTGTATGATATTTATTTTATTAAGCTTTTAGTATCCAGGTGATCTGTAGTGATGACCCCTCTTTCATATCTGATGTTAGTAATTTGTGTCTCTCTGTTTTTTTTCTGGATTGCATAGCTAGAAGTTTGTCACTTGTACTGTTTTTTCAAATAGCCAGCTTTTGGTTTTATTGATTTTTCTCTTTTCATTTCCTGTTTTCAGTTTGATTAATTTTTGCTTTTTTATTATTTATCTTCTCTGTTTGCTTTATACTTAATTGTTCTTCTTTCTCTAGTTTCCTAAAGTGGAAGTTTAGGTGATTGATTTTAGATCTATCTTCTCTTCTAATATGTGGCATTCAGTGCTATATTCAATGCTTTGGTTTGGCTGCATCATACAAATTTTGGTTTTTTGTTTTCATTATCATTTAGTTCACTATAATTTAAAATTTATATTATGACTTGACCAATGTATTATTTAGAATAGTGTTGTTTACTCCAAATATTTTGGGATTGTCCACCTATCTTTTTGTTACTAAGTTTAATTTTACTCATTAAGTTCAATTAGGTTTAATTCCATTGTGGCCTGAGGTTGTACTTTGTATAATTTTCTCTTCTTTTACATTTATTAACATGTATTTTATGGTCTATCTTGGTGAATGTTCCAATGTGAGCTTGAGGAGAATGTGTATTCTGCTGTGTTGGGTAAAATAGTCTATAAATGTTAATTAGATCCAGTTGATTGATGGAGCTGTTCAATTGAAATATATTCTTGCTGAGTTTCTGCCTCCTGGATCTGTCAATTACTAATAGAGAGTTGTTGATGTCTTCAATTATAATAGTGGATTTGTCTTTTTCTTCCTGCATTTCTGTCAGTTTTTTCCTCAAGTATTTTGACACTCTTTTTTTGGGATACAGACACATTAAAGATTGTTATGTCTAGGAGAATTGACACTTTTTTCATTATGTAATGCCCTTCCTTATCCCTGATGATTTTCATTGTTCTTAAATCTTTTGCTTGGTGTTAATATAGCTTCTTCAGTTTTCTTTTGAAAGCATGGTATATCTTTCTCTATTTCTTTACTTTTCATCTATCTATGTCTTTATATTTATGGTGGGTTTCTTGTAGACAACACATTCAGGCCTTGTTTTTTTAATCCACTCTGACAGTCTCAGTCTTTCAATTGGGTTATTAAGATCATTCACATTTAAATTGATTATTGACATCTACCTTGTTTGTGTTTTCCATTCTTTGCACTTTTTCTTTAGTTTTCTTATTTTCTCCTTTTTCTCTGCCTTCTCTGATTTGAAATGAACATTTAGTATGCTTTTATTTTCTCTCCTTTTAGAATGTCAGCTTTACTTCTTTTCAACATGTTTTTAGTGGTTGTCCCAGAGTTTGCAATACTACATTTACAACTAATCTAATCCAGCTTTAAATGACAGTATACTGCTTGATGGGTGGTTCAAGTACCTTATACCAAAGTATTTCTAATTCCTCCCTCCCTTATAACATTGCTCTCATTCATTTCGCTTTTCCATATGCTATAATCACCCAATACATTACTGCTTTTATTTCTTTGAACAGGTATCTCTTAGCTCAGTTAGGAATAAGAAAATACAGTGTTTTACGTTGGCTTCATATAGTCCTTTTCTGTTCCTTTTTGTGTTGATGCAAGTTTCTGACCTGTGTCATTTTCCTTCAAAGAAATTATTTTAACATTAATGCAAGGCAGATCTACTGGTGGCAGATTTTCTCAGTTTTTGTTTTAGGAGGTATTTTATTTTTCCTTCACATTTGAAAAATAGTTTCATTGGATACAGAATTTTAGGTTGGTAGTTTTTCTTTCTACACTTCTAAGTATTTTGTTCTACTCTTTCTTGACTGTATGGTTTCTGGGGAGAACCCTGACATAATTCTTATCCTTGTTCTTCTGTAGGTAAGGAGTTTTTCCACTGGCTTTGCTCAAATATTTTTTTATTTGGTTTTCTGGAGTTTGAATATGATAATACCTCTGTGTAGATTTTTTGGCATAAATCCTGTTTGGTTTTGTCTGAGCTTCCTGGATTTGTGGTTTGGTGTTTGTCATTAATTTTTGAAAATTTCCAGTCATTATTACTTCAAATATTTCTTCTGCTCCTTACTCTCTTCTCCTTCTGTTATTACAATTATGCATATGTAATAGCTTTTATAATTTTCTCACAGTTGTTTGATATTCTTTTCCTTAAAATTTTTTTTCTCTTTCAGTTTGGGAACTGTCTGCTAACTTAACTTCAAGCTCCCTGATTCTTGCCCTGGTACATCACCCATCTATCTTTCATTAGTGTCCTTAAGATGTTTATCATAGTTATTTTAAGTTCCCTATCTGATAATTCCAAAATCTGTTTTGTATTTGAGTCTGCTTTTGATGCTTGCTTTATCTCTTCAGACTGTGTTTTTTCTTGTTTTTCAGCATGCTGAAGTTTTTTGTTGGAAGCCAGCTAGGATGTATTAGATCATAGGAAGAGAGGTAATCAATTAGGCTTTTTAGTTTGAAGTTTTATGTTCATCAGGTTAGAAGTTGGGCTGTTTAGTGTTTGATGTAGCCCAAGGTGCTAGAGGCTTCATTTCCTTTAGTGTCCATGTTTTTTCTCTCTCTTCTTTTTTTGGGCTGGGGGGCTGGTCCTTAAGAAGTTCTTAAATAGTTTGTGTCTTGAAGCTCTCAGTTGTAGTCTACTGTAATAATACATTACCCCAGTTGTGGTGGCTAGATGTGAAGGAGGGGAAGCATTCTTTAATCTTATGATGAAATCTCAGTTTTTACTGGGTCTGAGTCCCTGTACTCTTACTTTGCAGAGTGTTTTTTAGCCCTTCTTTTTCTCCTCTAATGTGAGAAAGGAAGGCTAGAGGGGGCTGGGGTTGGCTTATTACTTCCCACGTAGGATAAGGCTCTGGTAAAGAAGTTGCCTTTAGAAGGCTGGCTTTCATTATGAAGAATGCTCTGTGGATATTGAAAAATGGTTGCTTTTCCCCTACCCTGTTTCAGGCAGGGTTTTTTCCTTTCATCTTCTTTTACTGGAAGTAAAACCCACAGAAATATGGGGGATCCCTAAAACTATGCCCCCAGGAGTATCTAACTCTCAAGCTAGTCCACTTTCAGTCTCCAGAAATTTGTCAAAATGACCTTATAATTTTTCCTACCGATTATTGGCTCTAGTGGTTTCTGCCTCAGGTAAGGTGACCTCAGCTTTGATTCTCTGTCTGTTGCCCATCTCACCAGATTACAGGGTGATTGTTTCTCCAGTAACCTCAGCTCTTTGAGGGATATAAGGAAACTTGTTGATTTTCACTTTGTTCAGCTTTCATCTTGTTGTCTAGATGAGAGTGAGAGACAGCTTCTGAGCTCTTAACATTTTGGAGCTGAATCTGGAAGTCCCTTTGCTTTCCTTTTTCAAATCGTACTGGCAAGTACATTCATCATTAAATGTTTTCGTAAGATTTCCTTGCTGGGAATATTTGTACCTACCTAGTGTTTTTTGATGGTTGGGTTCTGATAACTTTTTTTCTTCTAGGAAAATTTCTCTGTTTCACAGTTCTGTGTCTACTAGGGTCAGTTGGTACATTTTTTTCCCACAGAAAGTTATACATTTCATCTAAGTTTTCAAATTTATCTCCATAGACTTTTGCAGAATAGCTGTGTGATTCTTAAAATAGTCTCTGCCTAGCAGGGTTTTTTTATTTTTATTTTTTTTGATACTGGATTTTACTCCCTGTTTTTTTCACTTTAATTTTTTCAAATATTTAATTTTTAGTTCATACTGACAGTTAATAAATTTTATGAATTTTTGGTGTACTGTAGAGAGCTACACTGTTCCATATGATAATTACTAGATACGTGTAGCAACTTAAAATGGATTTTAAATTAAATTTAAAAGTTCAGTTCCTTAGTCACATTAGCCACATTTTAAGTACTCAGTAGCCACGTGTCTAGTGGCTATTGGATTGGACAGTGTAGATACAGAATATTTCCATCATCACAGAAAGTTCTCTTGGAAACTGCTGCTATACGACAGTATATGTCACATTGCTGTTAGCATTATTTTGTAGAAATTTTGCAGTTTGCTTTGTATTTCTCCTTTGACCCAATAATTTTTTTTTTGGCAGCTTCTCACAGCATGTGGGATCTTAGTTCCCTGACCAGGGATCAAACCCATGCCCCCTGCAGTGAAAGCATACTTGGAGTCTTAACTGCTGGACTGCCAGAGAAGTCCCATTGACCCAATAATTTTTAATAGAAATTTTATTTTCAGTTGAAGGGGTGTTTTTTCATTTCAGTGTTTTAAAAAAATTTTTGTTAGTAATAGCTACCATTAATATGTATTATAAAATATAGTATTTTATTATAAAGTACTCTTCTATTTTTGCTTAAGGCTCTGAATTTCATCTTATGTGAAATTAAATTTGAACCCTGCTTTATTATTACTTGCATTTGCTTGATGTGTCTTTGCTAATCCTTTAAAAATATATAACTTCTGGAATCACTTTGTTTTACTTATGTCTCTTATATATGTTACAGAATTGGATTTTTGCCTTGTTAACTTTTTTCTTAAAAATTAAGAAAAAATGTGTTAAGGACATTTATGTTTATTGATACGTTTGATGTCAATTCTATTCTAATGTTTTGTGGCATATTTTACAGAAATGTGCGCACATGCAAAATCTTTCACTATGTTGTCTTTTTTCTTTGATCTTTTTCTTATTAAAACAAGTTTCTTTTGGCATTTAGGGTGCCTTGCATTTTTTGTTTTTTGGTTTCCTTCAATCCAGTATCTTTTTATGTAACACTTAAGTCTCCCTGAGGAACTTAGCTGGGAACCTCCTCTTCTTTCTTCCCTCTATCCCAGCATCTAATTGTAAATGATGATCTTTCCTTCTAAAGGTTAGTATTTGTGAAGCATATTCTGACTTCTACTTATTCTCTACATTCTTCTCCCATTTTTCATAGATCTATCCTACATTGCTGTAGAACATACTTACATATTGTTAGGTCATCCGTATCTTCATGGTTAGTTTTAGTTCTATAGTTGATTTTACTTTGAAACTTTTCAAGTCATTTCTTGAATATGTATAGTTTGTTCTTTAGTAGGTCTCAGGAAGGGCTCAAGGAACGTTTATATGTTGTTAACTATCTATGCCTGTAAACTTGAAGGACAGTTTGACTGTATGTAAAGTCCCAGGCTCACATCTTTTTGTGCTTGAGGATCTTACTACTTTTTGTTTCATTGTTTTGTGTACAAAACAGCTGTTGTGAAGTTTCTTGAAACTATAATTTTCTTTTTCTTATAAGAGACTTGGTCTTTCTACCTGGATGCTTAAAGTCTTTAAAATCTAATAGTTTATAGTAGGAATATTCTCAGTTGAATTTCCCTAATATACCATGTATCCTTTCAGTATGTAGATTCAGGTCTTATTTTAGGAAGATTTGCTTGCAGCACAGTTTGAAATACTGTCTGGTTCCAATTACATATTTATTGGATCACCTACTTACTGTTGCTTTCTTTTGTGTGTTTCATTATTTTTACTCACTTTCTAATCTGTTTTTTCTTCATTGGGCTTTTTTGGGCAGGGTTGGGGGAGGAGGGAGTATATTCTTTGTGTGTGTGTGTGTTTTAGTTGAGGTAGGGATGACATACAACATTATATTAATTGCAGGTGTGCAGCATGTTTGATATTTGTATATATTATGTAATGGTTACCACAATAAGTCTAGTTAACAGTCTAGTCTAATTAGTTCTTTCTAATTTAGTCTGTTTTCTGAAAAAACCTATTTTCCCTCATTTGAGTCTTACTAGCTCTTCCTACTGTCTAGTCATATTATTTCTGAACTATTGTAATTTTTTTTTTTTTTTTTTTTGCGGTACGAGGGCCTCTCACTGCTGTGGCCTCCCCCGCTGCAGAGCACAGGCTCCGGACGCGCGGGCCCAGCGGCCATGGCTCACAGGCCCAGCCGCTTTGCGGCATGTGGGATCTTCCCAGACCGGGGCACGAACCCGCATCTCCTGCATCGGCAGGCGGACTCTCAACCACTGCGCCACCAGGGAAGCGCTGAACCGTTGTAATTTTGATTTATTACTGCTTAATAAAGCTTCAGCTATTTTCTTTTCTTTTTTTTTTTTTTGCGGTACGCGGGCCTCTCACCGTTGTGGCCTCTCCCGTTAAGGAGCACAGGCTCCGGAAGCGCAGGCTCAGTGGCCATGGCTCACGGGCCCAGCCGCTCCGCGGCACGTGGGATCCTCCCGAACCGGGGCACGAAGCCGCGTCCCCTATATCGGCAGGCGGACTCTCAACCACTGCGCCACCAGGGAAGCCCTTCAGCTATTTTCTTAATTTCTTTTAGTTCATATTGAAATAATAGTTAATAATGTTCATCTTTTTTTTGTGGCCACATTTTTCTCATGTGTTTTTATTATCTGTTAGAATATTATTTATTTCACATATATTATTTTTCCTATAATTTCTTAGTGTGTGCTTTCATTTTAAGTTTCTAGTGTTTAAGCAAGTACGGGTTTCCAGTAGTTTTATTTTATTTATTTATTTATTTGGCCGCGCAGTGCGGTTTGTGGGATTTAGTTCCCCAACCAGGGATTGAACCTGTAGCCTCAGCAGTGAAAGCGAGGAGTCCTAACCACTGGACTGCCAGGGAATTCCCTTCCAGTAATTTTAGAAGGAAGAACTCTAGGCAGAAGGGATGGACAAGTGTAGTTCTGAGCTTTTGGGGCTCAAGATCTCTCTACTTTGTGAAATATTTTTTAAATTTGGACTTCTGAGATGTAGTAAAGCTTTTCACCTTTATATCTATGCTTTGCAAGTATTTTGCTTTCTGGAGAGGAACCTTTAAATGTATTTTGCTGTGTGATATGTTTTGAGTTCTGTATCGCTTGGACCTTTGCCCACCTAGAATATGAATCTTACTTTTCCTGGGGGTTGTCATTCTTTATGCTTTGCTTAATTTATTTTCTATTCCCTGCAGTTTCTCTTCAGAGTGGGTTTCTGTCCTTCTAAAAGTAAGAAAATATTTGCAGGATAGTTCTGAAATCCTCTTAGGGTCTAGACTCAGCATTTTATGAATGTTCTCAGGCCCCCTTAGAGATTTCATGCTTTCTTTGCTTTACCTTATCTTGGGACCTGTGAGGACATTATCTGACTTTATCCAGTTCTCAGATTTCCATGGTCAGATTATTTCCTGTTGCTGTGATTTTGAGCGTGTTGGTTTCTTTGTGAAGAATTGACTTTTCCTTTATTTTTCCATGAGTGGATCCTTCTAATTAGCATAATTAGCATTTTGGGGACCACTTCAAGTAAAAGAACTCCTCTGTCCTAGCGCAGCTCCCTTTTTATTTCTTTTATAGCATTTATCACAATCTGTAATTACCTTGTTTGCAGCTGTACCTGTTAACTTTCTGCTGCTTCTCATTTGAACGTTAGCATCGCAAGTGGGGATCTTTTCTATCTTAAATACCAGTGTATTCCCAGAGCCTAGCACAATGTCTGGCATATAGGGATCAGTAAATATTCGTTGAATAACTCCAGCTTATGGTAGGACCCTCTCTTTACCATGCTCCTGTGTGAAAATTTGGAAGTATTTGGTGTGAAGATTGGGAAGTATTTGAAAGTGAGTGTACAAGTGATTTTTGGAGAAGCTATACTTTTTATAGTATACTCTTTAACACAGTACAGCTGTGACTATTCAGAATTGATTTGAGTTGATTTCTATTTTGCATTTTGAATTGGCTTTTTATTGTATATGTTTTTGTGTCATAAATTTTATGCTAAGTACATTTATTATTTATTAAAAATAGATCATAATCCCCTTGGCCACAGGTACCCATTCTTGTACTTTTGTGGTGTTACCCCGGAAGAGTGTTTACAGATAATGGAAGCTGTATTATAATCAATGCATTGTGTGTTGTTATTGACTGCTGTGTAGGAGGAGGATTTTACATGATACGTTGAATGAAGGATGTGAAATCTTTTCATGGAATTGTAGAATGTTAACATGGCCTCATGAATGGTGTTTCCTAGAGTTGTGCAATGCAGTGCCCTGATTAGAGCTGGAAGAAACTTGAGATCAAGGAATTCAACGTTTCCTTTTACACTACAGATAAAGGAATTAAAGTCCTACGAGATTACATGATGTGCTTAAGGTTATCCAACCAATTAGTGACCAAGCTCCAGGGTCTTATGATTCTTAGTCAAAGCTGATTTCTTCTAGATGCATTTTATCACGTCATTCAACAGAAGGGCACAGGTTTTAGTAGGGTGTTTTAAAACTACCAAAAGGAAGATATTCACAGATTGAATCCTTCCACACTCTTTTACATACTCTGCTTGACTGACTTCTTCACATCAAAATTAGAGGTAGCTTTTGAGTATCCAAAACTCTCGATTTAAAATTAACTGGATTTACTGTTAAGTATCTTTAGCATCCATTAGCAGAAAAAAAGTTAAGTGCTCCATTTTTTTTGCTCAAGTGCTGCTTTTTATGTTTATTTTAAGTATTCTTAAGAGCAGAAGTTTAAAAGATATTGCCAAGCAGACTTAGGATTTGAGCATGTTTAATAAAAAAAAACGATTTTTAATTTGCTGACTTGAACCGAAAATGTTCAATAAATTTTCTTCTCATGATGAATTTTAATAGTTTGTTCCTGACATTTGGTAGTTTATATAGATATACTACATTAAAAATTTTGCAAAATAGAGACATGTAACTTGGAAAAAGTTAACATTGTATTCCATATTTCAATTGTCCATGTGTTTCACTATAAATTTTTATAGTCCTAATTGAAAAAATTAATTACAGCCTTGCCTTTGTAGTCTATCTATGTTCAAGAGACTTAATGTGGCTCATTTTTATTACCTTCGGTTTTCATACTGCATTGGTAGGAATAAAAATGTACCTTTTTAAAATTAAATTAACACTGATGAAAAAAGGAAACCGTTTTAGTCCTCAGCCCATCTCTTTTATTAGTTCTCATTGACCAGTTCTCCATTAGTTATTATTTGCATTTTAAATATATTTTACAATGGCATATATTGAGGTTAATCTTAGTAGATTAATCTTTGTTATTTGGATCATATAGTTTCTATATGAAACTATATGAATTGTGTCTTCTGTAACATTTTTTTTTTGCTTATCATTTATTTTCCCAGACAATGGTTAAAATTAGTCATGGAGTACCTAGAAGGGTATTTTGATCACATTCTTTTGGTTGCCAGAAACAGAGCCTCCTGGCAGCTAGAACTAAAAAGCCATTAATTTCTATTCTCTGTTATTCCTTGGAGTCTCTGCTGTTTTATGTCTCCTACAGTCTTATCTTACTACTGACCGGCTTATTCTTTCTCTTGTATCTCTTATACTTATTTTGTATATCTTTTCTCTGTTTCATTGGTTCTGTTTACTTATACATTTTTCTGTCTTATAATTTTATTTCGTGCTGGCCCATTCCATCTCCCGTCATAGGTCATTAGCTAACCTAGGTTAGCTGTCATTGAGATAGTTGTAAGGGAGAGTCACAAGTACAAAACATCAGTGTCTATGATTGCTCCTTCAGCAGAGGCTGTGGATGGGATATTTCCCCTGTTAGAGATCAGGGATAGTGAACTAGAGGTCAGGGATAGTGAACTAGTATCATGATTAACAATATGTAGTAAAAGAGGTTAATGTCTCTACTGAGAGTTAGAAGAAGGAAAAGCTATACCAGTAATGATGGTGGTCCTTATAGGTCTTTGGGAAGTATGAGGAAGGATAGTAAAGAAGAACATGTTTTATAGAATGCTACCATACTGGCTGTGTTTCTGTTGATGAAGGGCTAACGTTAATAGTCACTGCCCTCAACTAGTTTCTCATTTGCTTTCCAGGAGAATGGAAATGGATTTCAGGAAGGAACATCTGGGAGGGAGAATTAAAAACAGTCTACAGCTGATTAAGCTTTGAGAGATCATCTGTCACTTAAAAATTTTAAGAGGCAGTAAGCCTTTATTAATTGCTTCTCCATCTCCTATGTCTTTAAAAAGAAAGAAAAGTTGAGCCTGATTTGATCATCTGATGACAATGTAGTCAGTTTTCCATAAATATGGAAAGCTTGTTGTCATCTCAACCGTAACATTTTTAAAATAATTTAATGTTATATAAATAATGTTTATTATAAAAATCTGAATACAACAATTATAAGAAGATAAGCTAAACCCCTTAATGATATTTATGCTTCATTTTTGGCTTATATGTGTGCTTGCTTTATATAATTTAATATAAATTAGATCATATCACACATGGTTGTTAATATAATTGTATACAAATATATATAAATAATAGTGATTTTTAACAATGAAATCATACATGCTTCTTTGTATCTTACATTGCAAAAATCCCTCCAAGTTACCTGTCATAGATCTGAAGTATTCTTTATAATGGCAGTATAGTGTTCCATGATATATGTGTTTTATGATTTAATCATTTCCCTGCTACTACAAAAAACGCTGCATTAGACAGACTCATTTTTGAGTCTCTATACGTAGATCTTTATGTACTGATGGTCTTATTTTTATGGGATAGATTCTGAGAGTGCCAGGTGAAAGAATATGTACATTTAGAATTTTGATAGATGTTGCAAATTGACTTTCCATCAAGGTTGGAGTAATGGACATGTCCACAGTTTCTCCCTGATCTCCTGTTAAGTAGGGATTTAATTTCATCAATTTGATGGGTGAAAAAAGATACCTTACTATGTTAATTTGTTTTCCCTGACACAAACAATACACAGGGATTTAGAAAAAAAAAATTTTGTTGCTGTTTACTAGCCATTTTAATGACTCTTCAGTGACATGCATTCTGCTCATTTTTCATTTTGTTGTTCATCTTATTCACAATGTGAAAGTGTTTTGCATATCTTCGGTAGGAATACTTTATTAGTCTTATGGGTTGCAAACACTTTTCCCTAAACTATTGCTTGTTTCCTATCTTTCTTTATGGTGTTTTTTACAATACAAAATTCAAAAGTTTTTTGTAATCAAATAACTTTTTCGTTTTAAAGCTTCTGAGATCTCACTAACGCTTTTGGTTGTACATATTGGCCCTCAAATTTTTTTCTAATATGTTTATGTATGTTTAAATTTTTAATTGGAATTTTGTATATGATATTAGATAGGGGTTAACTTATTTTCTTCCAGTGGATATTCAGTTGTATAAGCGTCTCTTAAATATGAACTGTCATTTCCCATTGAAATAAAATATCACCTTCATCAAATATTAAATTCTCATCCACACAGGGCTCAATTTCTGGATTTTTGTTTCTTAGCTATTGATCTATTCCTATACCAATCACTACTGTTTTTTTTGTTTGTTTTTGTTTTTTGCGGTATGCAGGCCTCTCACTGTTGTGGCCTCTCCCGTTGCGGAGCACAGGCTCCGGATGCACAGGCTCAGCGGCCATGGCTCACGGGCCCAGCTGCTCCGTGGCATGTGGGATCTTCCCGGACCGGGGCATGAACCCGTGTCCCCTGCATCGGCAGGCGGACTCTCAACCACTGCGCCACCAGGGAAGCTCTCACTATTCTTTTTCATAAATTTTCTTGGCTTTTTTTGTACAATTTTCTTTACAAACTTTTTTGTACTGTGTACTTTTTGGGTGAGGCTTCCGATACCTCAGAGAGAGTGGGCAGTCTGGCAGTCTTTGTCTTGTGGCTTTTGATATACCATATCCTATATTGTTAGTTCTCTGTAGGTCACCAGGAGAGACCTCTCAGCAACTAGATGTCCTCAGCTAAGAGGGCAAGTACATTCTCATCTAGAGGGCTAAAGCTCTCCTGAAGATCTTTGTGGGCCAGGGAGACAGCCAGTTGTCCCAGGAATGCTCATTTAGTTGATGCCTTTTTCTTGGGGAAAGAGGCATCCATGGATCTCATGGTCCTCTTAGGGCCAAGCTTTTGTGGTAATTCTTAAAGTTCTGGTTCTGGCCTCTGTCACCTTCTGGGCTTAAGAGAGGTACTTAGTAGTTGTCTTAGTGTTGGGCTGGAGATCATGAGGAATATCTTCAAGCTTCCATCTTTCCAAGCCCCCTTAGGCTGCACCTTGTTTCTGGTCTGTATCATATTTCTCTTTTTTCTTAATTGTATAGTTGATACACAATATTATATTAGTTTCAAGTATACATATTTCTCTTTTATCTTAGTATAAACTTTAAATTACAGATAATAAGGATTCATATACTCTATGCTTTGATGGAACCACTTTAATTTTTTTCCTTTTAGTACTGTTTATTTATTTGTTCATATCTATCAAATATTTATTAGGCACTTTCTGTTTGGCAGCATTTAAGTTTCGAGTTAGGCATATGAGGGTGAATACCTCCCAGACCCTGTCTTCTTAGCAGCATTTTACATAGTTTTCACATATTTGTTCTCAAAATACTTTCTTCAGTTGGCATCTACAGTTTCTAGGTTTTCATCTTCTTCACCTTTGGCCCTTCTCGGTCTCCTTTGCTTGATCTTTCTCTTCTGGACCCCCTAAATAATGGGCCCCCAGAGCTTAATCAGTCCTTCAGCTTCTTTTCTAGCTCTCTTTTATCCCCTGAGTCATTTCACTCAGTGTCATAGCTCTAAATATTTTAGCATTTGATATACTGATGTTTCTCTATATTTTTTTCAGCTCTGGCATTTTCCTTGAATTTCAGCTTCAGATAATCCAACTGCTGGATCTCTAATGGGCTGTTTAATAGGCATTTCAAAATTCACAAGACCGGGCTTCCCTGGTGGCGCAGTGGTTGAGAGTCCGCCTGCCAATGCAGGGGACATGGGTTTGTGCCCCGGTCCGGGAAGATCCTACATGCCGCGGAGTGGCTGGGCCCGTGAAACATGGCCGCTGAGCCTGCGTGTCCGGAGCCTGTGCTCCGCAACGGGAGAGGCCACAACAGTGAGAGGCCCGCGTACCACAGGAAAAAAAAAATTCACAAGACCATAACATATTGTAACTGTTTGCCCCCTTAACTTTGCGTTTAGTGATCCATCTGCTCAATTTTCAGATTATGACATGGCTAGCTCCCTCATATTGTTCAGGTCTGTTTCTCTTCTACTTTGCTTTATTTTTCTTCATAGTACTATTAATCCTTACCACTACTTTGACATTATATAGTTGTTTGTTTATTAATTTTCTAGATGCTGAGAGACTTTAATTTCCTGCTACTGTTTTTTTATCAGTTTCTTCTGATATTTACTGTGTTTTGCTTTATTTTTGTTTTCGTTTAATTCATTAAGACTCACAATCTTGGCTTGAACTATTATTTTATAGTTATTGTTTTCATCCAGTTCATACTTTTTTAAATTGTATTTTTAAATCTCTACCTTTGACCCCTTTAATCCCAGTTAATACTTTTCTTTAACTTCCTCCTAGTTTTACAAAGATTGTGTCTGCCTTATATATCTTTCTGTCATGAGTCACTGTTATTGTGTGTGCCTTCATGTAATAGTAATGTTACTACTATTCACCCAGTCCAAAGGGTATCTTACTATGTTATTTTAGACCATTTATATGTATGACTGTACTAGATGCTTGGTATTAATATTGTCATTTTATTTAAAATTTTCTGTTTTTAATGTGTCCTGCTTTCATTTAATCTTTTATTTCCTTCTTTTTGCTATTTTTTGTTGTTGATATTCTGTCTCAAATAATTTGTAAGATATGTAGTATGTTTTTATTCTAAACAAGTATGCTTGAGTCTCTTTTTCTTAATTTCAGAAACATTATTCTTAGGAGCTATGAAAAATGATGAAATTAACTCACATTGCATTTGATCTCCCCTCCTCCAATTTATTATACTTTGTGATTTTTGTGGTCCCAATTTATCATAGTTATAATATATTAGGTTTTCTTTCATGCTTTATAACATTCATGTCAGAGTGATTTTTTTCCTAGTTTTTTAGCTTTAGCTTTTAACTGTACTGCAGTGTTTTCATAGAGTTCTCATCTTTGCTTTGTAATTCATTCTTAATAAAACACACCTTTTTTTCTGATAATGTGTCAGATGTGTTAATTTTAGAATATTTGAAAAGTACAGAAAAGCACAAAGAAGGAAGAAAGTCACTGAAATCTCACCATTGAGAACTACATTAACAATTTAGTATATCTTCTTTGTCTTTTCTCTTCATGCATGAATATTATTATTACTTACAACACTTGATTTACAGTATATAAACTACCTTTTCCCTTCACTCACTATGTAGTGGACATTTTCCAACAATATTAAAGTCAGGCTGTAGAATACATTATGATTACATGGTATTTTGTAACAGATATTTCATAATTTGTTTTAACGCATCCTCTGTTGTTAGACAATTAGGTTGTTCACAGTTTGTTATTATAAATTGTATTGTGATGAATGTGGATGATTTAAATCCCCTGGATTATTTTTTAGGTTAAGTTCCAAGAAGTGGAATAATTCTGAGGCTGTATAGTTTGGTGATTAGGAGCGTTGGCTTTAGAGTCAGACTGCCTTGGGTTCAAATTATTATTTCTTAGGTGTGTATGCTTAGGCAAATTAATTTATCTCTCTCAGTTTCTTAATCTGTGCTTTGACGGTAATAGCTTATGTATGGAAAGCACTTAGACCAGTGTCTGAGATGTCATAAAAGCTCAGAAATGTTAGATGCAAACATCATCACTGTCATCGTGGCTGACGTCATTATCATTTTTATTTAAAAGCATATGCATATTTGAAATGATTTTTTAATATAATATTAAAATTCTCTCTTGAAAAGTTGTATCAATTTGCATTTCTACCAGCAAAATATGAGAGTGGCATTTTACCAGCTCTGGCCAACAGCTGCAATTATGATTAAAACACATGTTGTTTTGAGAGTGTAGGCCCAATTTTATAGGGTTAATATATATATTTGTTTTAATCTCTAATTTTTGGTTATTGATTTCGAATGTTTGGGTTTTACCTATTTTCATATGGGGTATTTATGTTTAAGTGCTCTTCATTCATATTTTAATTAGCCTTTTGTGTTTTATGTTGCCTATATTTTTCTAGTTGGTTTTTACCTTTTAGTATTGTTTGAGGTTATTTTATATATTAATGTTTTACCTTTGTGAGATGTGTATGTAAAGAAAATTCTTTTCCTTATAGTATTGCCTTTTAAAAAAAGTTATTTTTTTTGACATTTATTAAGTCAAAAAGAATAACTTTCTCTGTGACAGGTATAGATCTATATTTTAAGATAGATAAATAAATGGGCCTTTGAGAAGGCACATTATTTTAGAATGATTTTAGATTTACAGAAAAGTTGCAGAGATAGTACGAAGTTCCCATATGCCCCTCACCTAGTTTCTCCTATTGCTAACATCTTATATTACCATGGTACAGTTGTCATGACCAAGATACCAACACTGATACATTACTATTACCTAAATACCACATTTTATTTGGATTTCATTAGTTTTTCCACCGTTTTCTTTCTGATCCAGGATCCCATCCAAGATACCATTACTTTTAGTTGTCTTGTCTCTTTACTCTCCTCTGCTCTGTGACAGTTTTTCAGTCTTTCCTTGTTTTTCAATATATTGAGAGTTTTGAGGAGTACTGGTCATGTATTTTGTTGAATGTTCCTCAATTTGAATCCGTCTGGTGTTTTTCTGATTGTTAGACTGGGGTTATTTATATCAGTATGGACTCAGGGATATTTATACTTTGGGTTCTAATCCAATACTATGTTATTTATTTTGTTGTTTATTTTAGCTTTGGCCATTCATTCTTTCATGTTGGCTCCTCTGTGTCCCTTTGACATGCCCCCACCTTCCTTTTGCTGTTGTTGTTTTGAGCACTACAACATGCTCTAGGCTAATCTTCTGGATTCCCTGCTCTAATCCTAGAATCAGCTACCTCCCCAAGAATCCCTGTTTCCTTCTATTGGACTGTGGTATGTAGAAACCAAGATTCGGCATTGGTGTACTCACTGCTACTGGGGGTGTCACTGCTTCTAGTCTCTATTAGTGAACAGAGCTAGGAATACTATTTGTGTCAGTGTGCATGGGTATATGTACGCACATTCACATATAATTACTTCTGAATCTGTATCTATATAAACCTAAATATGAGTTCACACTGATGTCTCTGACTCTATTTCAGTACCATCAGGATCATTCCAACCTCCATGCCCTTGCTTTTCTGTAGCTTCCCACTCGAAGTGAGAAGCTTGACTCCCATCATCTACCGTTCATTTACTTATTTGTTTGACCCCAGTATACATGTAAAGTGTTTCAGAATTAACCCATATCCCTCCGAGAAATAACTTTATCAAATAAAGTACAGTTTTTTTAATTAATTAATTTAATTTTGGCTGCGTTGGGTCTTTGTTGCTGTGTGCGGGCTTTTCTATAGTAGCGGTAAGTGAGGGCTACTCTTTGTTGCGGTGTGCGGGCTTCTCATTGTGGTGGCTTCCCTTGTTGCGAAGCACAGGCTCTAGGCGTGCGGGCTTCAGTAGTTGCAGCACGTGGGCTCAGTAGTTGTGGCATGCAGGCTCTAGAGCGTGGGCTCCGTGGTTGTGGCGCACAGGCTTAGCTGCTCCATGGCATGTGGGATCTTCCTGGACCAGGGCTCGAACCCGTGTCCCGTGCATTGGCAGGCGGATTCTTAACCACTGCGCCACCAGGGAAGTCTGTAAAATACAGTTTTTGTGTATGGTTCTATTTGTCTTTAACTTTACAGTTTCCAGTGAGAGCACTGTCTTCCAAAGTTACTTATATCAGTTCCTTTTTTCACAGTTCTGTTTTTGGTGCTGGGCTTAAAAGACCTTTTTGATCCAAAGATTAATTTTATATACATATACATATATATATATATATATATATATATATATATATATATATAAATAGAGAGTGAGAGAGAGAGAGAGAGAGGGGGTGAGAGAGGGAGGAAGAGGGAGGGAGGGAGGGAGGAGAGAGAGAGAGGGAGAGAGAGAGGGAGAAGGAGAGAGTATTTTATTAATTATTAGATATTTTATTACTTTATTTACCTTAAATTCCTAAAAACAACTATAGTTCATTTTGTCACTTGATGTGAAGTAGAGCTATACACACACACACACACACACACACACACACACACACACATATATGCATATGTATATAGTACTTTTTTCAATTGTTTAAAATGCTACCTTTATCATATTTTAAAATTTGTAAATTACTAGACATTTTCTGTATTTCTTATTCTGTTTAATTTTCTCTTCTTATTCAAGTTCCAGGTATTATATAACTTTGTGATAATTTTAGCATCTGGTAGATTATTTCTCTTTTTGCATATGCCTGTTCACTTATTCTTTTAATTAATTGCTATAATTTTAATTTCTTTATTTCAGGAACATTTTAGTGGATAAGCCAAATGACCAGTCTTCACGGTGGTCTTCAGAGAGCAACTACCCTCCCCAGGTAAGATTATGTGTAGCTCTTGATACCATTCAGAAGTCAGATTTTAAATAGGCATGCACTTAACTGATCAGTTATCTAGATTCCATTAATAGTTTATTCAGTCTTTGAAATTGTGAGGTAAATTTTTTTTTGTTTTTAATTTATTTATCTGGCTGTGTGAGGCCTTAGTTGCGGCATGCGGGCTCTTGGGCTCTTTTAGTTGCAGCATGCAGAATATAGTTCCCTGACCCGGGATCAAACCCGGGCCCCCTGCATTGGGAGCGCAGAGTCTTAACCACTGGACCACCAGGGAAGTCCCAGAGGTAAATTTTTATTTCCTCTTTTTTTGTTTGTTTACATTTTGGAAGAATTTTTATTTCATAGGCAAATACAGTGTGGAATTTGATGAAGCATAGACTTTATACTTCTCTCTACTGGAACATTTAAAATATAATTTATGATTTTTCTGGATTACTAATGATGCAAAACTAAGTTTCTTGTTACGTTTTGAGGAAAATGTTAACTAAAAAGAACTGGTTAAGGTGCTGTTAGTGTTCTGAGTAGTAATTGATCAGAGTACTGATCTGAGCAGAGGTTGTGACTTCTGCACTTAAACTCAAGTCATTCTGTAAATATTTAAGGAGATGTTAGTAAATTCAACTTTGACTCAGTGATTCAGTAACTGCCTTTTAGGCAAAATAAGCTTAATATAGTTTGTTATTTTACTAAACTAGTATATTTAGATGACATCAGGACCATGAGCTAAATTGTTTCCTTGACAAGTGGTGTCCGATGTCATCTGAATTAAAAAATAATCATTTTTCAGTTATATTACACTTTCAGCATTAGCACTTATGTCCACATCCTTGAGGAAATTAATGCTCTCATAGGTAAAGAAGATGGGTAAATAAAACTTACTTTATTTTTTTTTTATTCTAGTGTAATTCTTGGAAACCTAGTCTCTACTTATTTTTCCTTTTCAATTGTTTTTTTAGTTTACAAACCTTTTTGGATCACCTGGTGTTTTAAGTGTTTAATTGCAAAATATATAGCCAAAGAATACACACACATTTATATATAAAATATAAAGGATAATAAAGCAAATACCTGTTTACTTGTCAACCATCTTTAGAAATAGAAAACTGCTACAACCTTTGAAGCTTCCTGTGAGCCCCATCTTATATCTATCCTCTAATCCCACCCCAGTAATTATTATTTCATATTTTGTTAAGCATATTCTCATAGTATTATATATGTATATGTTTATAAATTCCTGTGATTTAAGTTTTGTCTGGCTTTGGCTTTATATAAATATAATATATATTGAATCACTCATTATACATCTTCTTTGGCTAGCTTTTTGTTTGTTTGCTTAACATTACGATATTAATGTTGCCGAGTATAATTATAGTTTGTTAGTTTTCACTACTGTTTAGTGTTCCAGTATATAAGTATGCCAAAATATATCTATCCATTTTTCAGTTGATAGACTTTTGAGTTTTTTATAGTTTTTGCTCTTAGGAACAAGATGCTATGAATAGTCTTCTATGTTTTTTCCTGGTGCACACATACAAGAGTTTCTTTAGGGTATATACCTTGGTGTACAATTGCTGGATCATAGAGGATATGTGTGTTCAACTTTTATCTGGTAATGCAAAACTGTTTTTACAAAATAGATGTATAATTTATACTCTGACTGGCAGTGTATGAAAGTAGTTGTGCATTGTGTTCTTCCCATCACTTCTATGGATGATTTTTAGATTTTACCAGTCTGGTGGATCTTTCACTGTAACTCAGAGTTAAGTTCCTGCTAGCCTCTTGTTACAGATTTTCATCAACCAGTCAATACATAATGTTGCTTTATATGCATTTCTGTTTAAAGACACCTTACTTTGTGTATACTGTTTATTCATTAGCATTGGACTCACAGCCATTAGCACTATAACTCTTGCCTGAATGAAGCTTATCCAATAACACATATTTTCTCTGTAAGGCACATTGCAGCCTTCTTGCATTTAGAAACACTAGACAGCACTTCAGCACTATACTTGGGGATCATTTTAGACAGTGAAACACCAACAGAAAACACAGAAATATTTTTAAATGTGCCTAAATAGACCATGAAAAGGAAACTTGTTTGTAGTATGAGAGCTAAAACAAGAAGGCATAGGGTCCATTGTTTGACCTTAGCTGGGAGAGTGTGCTTCTGGCAACTTAAATTTTTTGCTGCTCTGTGCATGTCCAGGAATGACTGAGAGTATTGATTTGATGTTAAAAATAAATTTTAGTGATTAGATGAATATGCAAGTGCAAAACCCATGAATAGTGAGGAACAACTATACTGTAACTAACAATTCATTTACCATATCTTGAACAGGTCTGAGAATTAGAAAGAAAGGAAAAGAGGACTCTGAAAAATCAAAAGCATTGTGATGAGATTGTAGGTTCTAAGGGCCTTTTCTTAAGAATCCACTTTGGATATAATGTTATTCTGTTTGGTTGATTGTTTCTTTCGGTTTCAGCAACTGGAAGCAGCTTTGTGCATGGGGGGCGTAGCTGTGAAAGATAGGCACATTAACAGCAAGTTGACAACTGACCAAGTGTCATAAGGGGGAAGACAGAAAAATCTAAGTAACAAATAGAAAACCAAAAGTATAACATATAGGGGGTCTTTAGTGCAAGAATACTCTGTATTTCATTAACCTCTAGGATAGTGTTTCTAGTAAACTTTCTGCAGTGATGAAAATACTCTATAATCTGCACTGTATAATATGGCAGCTGCTAACCACAGGTGGCTGGCTATTGAGTACTTGAAATGAGGCTAGTGCATCTAAGGAATGCAATTTTAAATTTTATTTAATTTTAATTATTTTAGATTAAATAGCCCCAGGTGGCTAGTAGCTGTGTATTAGACTGCACAGATCTAAGGCATTGCTGTTATTCGGATATACTGTTTGATGCTCACAGCGCTTGACTCCGTCAGTAAGAAATTGTAATTATGTTTAGTATATGCAGCTTAAGCAGATAAGGAAGTTAATGGTGCAGTTATCTAGAGAGGGGTGGAAAACAAAATCAAAGCCTCTCAGCTACTCCTTTTTTTCCCATAATGAGAAAAAACTATAAGTGTGTACATGAATGCTAGGACGTATGGCATGTTTTGAGAGTGAATGAACCCTAAACACTTCTCTCGAGAGCTTGTGTTGGGTTATGAGTGGGGTAGGTAAAAATACAAATATTTTTCTTGTAATATATGTTGATTATTTTTCTTTGGATGGCTACTAAATTGTCAGGGCATAAGTATTATACTTATTGTTTGGACCTAACTACTTAAGAAATAGAACTGTTGATATTTCTTTTGACCTTGAGTGCTGTATTAGTCATCAATTGCTGTGTAACAAATGGCCGCAGAATTTAGCAGTTAAAAACAAACATTTATTATTTCACCCTGTTAGTGAGGGTCAGATTTTGACGCAGGAGAAAAAAAGAGAACCCATCTACTGGGGAATGCTTGAATACATTTTTCATGGAATATTGTCAGCCGTTTAAATGAAATGAACTGGCTTCATACCAGTTGACTTGGAGGAATTTCCACTATAAAATGAGAAAAGCATGATGCAGAGAAACATCTATAATAAGATCCTACTGTTGTTACCTGAATAACAACTCTCCCTCCCTCACCACTATATGTGTATGTACATGTGTATATTTTTATTTGATACAGTGAGCCCAGATAAAGATATGATAGGATATACATCTGGTTGTTGGCATTGGTTATTTAAGAGAGGAGGAGATGAGATAGGAAAAAGAGAGAAAACAATTATTTTTAAAAGTTATTCCCGTCAAAATATTTGATATTCGACTTATGTAAAGTATGTGTCTGTGTGAGTGTGTGCATAGAGTTCAAATGAATCGTCATCAAAATGGTGGTGGTTGTGTCAGGATAATGGCATTTAGGTAATTTTAAATTTCTTTTCAGTTTTATACTTTTATCTCTTTTGATTCTCATTTTCAATTTATATTTATAATTTATATAAACAGAAAAAAATGAAAGCCATTTTCATTGTGGTAGGGAGCAAATATTTTTAGACCTAATGAGAAAACATTGCTGTTGATTCTGGATTCTCTCTCTGTACTGGGAGGGAGTAAATGTAGCATGAATGAAAACCCTATAAATACTTTAAGATAGTAATTTCACCCTTCTCCCACATCAGATATGTTTTATAGAAGTTACTGATACTGCCATGGAAAATATGTCTTTCAAGTTGACTGGGGAATACCCTAGGGTTGGTTGAAATGTACAGGCAGTTACATATGTCTTGATAATTGCTTTAAGAAAGATTAGATCATAATTCTTCTACTACAATTATAAGTTCCTTCTAAGGAACTTAGTTTAAATAAAAGTATGGTATTAGGTAGTTTAAATAAAAGTATGGTATTAGGTAATATTCTTTGCTTTCTGGGGCTAGAGAGAGAGTAGTTAAAGTTGTTTAACAAACTGCAGGCATTCTGCTTTTGCAGGTCAAAAAAAACTTTAGTGATTACTTAATACAGTTGGGTGTATGTGTGTGTGTGTTACAGCTTTTGCAGTACACTGACATTATTCTTTCTCTGTTTGATGAACCATAACAAGAATATTATAGGAATAAGAGTTACTTGCAAAGTAAGGAGAAAATATATGCATTTCAATGTAATTTCTATCTGTGGAAACAGGATACCAGTAAATTTATGAAGCTTCTTTATGGTATTTTGCCCAAGTGTGTGAAAAGAACATTGTATGTTTTGAATAATACATTTTTATTTAATATGATTTCCATATAGTGAAATGCATGAACCTTAAGTGTATAGTATCCGTTTTGAAAAATGCACACACTAATATAATTTACACCCCTATCAAGATAAAAAATGTTTTCATCGGGTCAGGAAGATCCTTTCTGTCCCTTACCAGTGAATCCTTAACTCTCTCACCCTCTACCCAGAGGCAACCACTGTTTGGATTTCTTTTGCTGTAGATTAGTTTTACCAGTTCTAAAATTAATAGAAATGAGTATATACTCTTTTATATATGGCTTTTTATACTCAGAATTTTGGGGTGGGGGGATGCTTGTCCATGTCTTATGTGCATCAATATTTCATATCTTTTCATTACAGAATACCATTCTGTTCTATGGACATGCCAAGATTTGTTTATCCATTTTCCTGTTTATGGACATTTGCAATATTTCAGTTTGGGGTGATTATGAATAAAGCTTATATAAACATTCTTTTATAAGATTTAAAAAATAATACATATTTTCGCTTATTTGGGGGTAAATATCTAGAGATAGAATTGCTGCATCATAAGGTAGAGATGGAGTTGACCCTTTAACAATGTGAAGAGGTGGCAACCCCCATGCAGTTGAAAATCTGCATGTAACTTTTGACTCCCCCAAATATTACCGATAGCCTACTGTTGATCCGAAGCTTATTGATAAGATATATTGTCGGTTAACACGTATTTTGTACGTTATATGTATTATATACTATATCTTACAATAAAGTAAGCTAGAGAAAAGAAAATGTTATTAAGAAAATCATAAGGAAGAGAAAGTACATTTACTGTACTGTACTATGTTTATCAATATCATAAGTGTATGTTGTCTGTGTACAAGATGAATTGTGTGTCGGTACCTACATCAATATCGTCTCACATGATACAAAACACTGTAGATGTTACATGTATTACTAACACTAGACACTAAAAATGAAAAGGTAAAATGTGGGAAAGAAATTCATATTTATTTACAGGTATAGCTATTCATGCATTGATAATGAAGAAGCAGCAGTATGGTAGATTTCTGGTAGCCTAGTGTAATTGATACAGTTGCTTCACAGTACCCTACCCTATACACTAATGAATGAGTTGTTATAAAATTTTTATGGTATACAGTATTATAGTCATATTCATAATACAGTTTTGGAAACATTGTTAACATTTTCTCAAAAACTACTTACCTGTGATGATAGGCTGACACTTGGTTTTTCCAGTTACTAGAGAGAGGGGAGCATACTGTATGATAATGTAATCATTTGAAAACAAAGTTATCAAACAGTAAGAAAACTAACATTGTTAATTTTGTATAAAATGTCAGTCACCTTATGCCTATGTAAGGATAGGCTATCCACTTCAATACAAGTCTTGTACATGGTGTTCTACACAATGAATACTTAGGCAATGATGATGACACAGAAACGTTTCATATAGTTCTTGCTGTACACTTACTAAATTTTCACATGAAGACGCACACATACATACAGCAGAGAGGTTTATTAATTGTACAGCATGATGATTATTTACTATTCATTAAGTGGAAGTGGGTCATCATAAAGGTCTTCATCCTTGTTATCTTCATGTTGAGTAGGTTGAGGAGGAGGAGGAAGATGAGGGGTTGGTCTTGCTGTCTCAGGAGTGGCCTCGGTGGAAGAGGTAGAGGAGTTCCAAGAGGAGGCAGGAGAGGCAGGCATACTTGGTGTAACCTTACATAAATACACTGTAATTTCTGACTTTTTTGCTTTTCCATTTCTCTAAAAATGTTTCTATACAGTACCAATCCTTCTTCCACTGTTTGCTTTAGTTTTAGTGCCCATGTCATAGAAGGTCCATGTTGTAAAAGAAGTCAAAAGCAGTATTGAATAATTGGAATCCTTCTTTCTGCCAGATTGTCTAATGTCAGTTTGTTTTCCGGCACTGCTTCTTCTGTGTCTTCTTCCTCATCGTCTGGCACTGGTTTGGAAGCACTCATCTCCATCAAGTTGTCTTCTGTTAATTCCTCTGGTGTGGTGTCTGTTAGCTCTTGAATTTCTCCAAGATCCATGTTTTGAAACCCTTCACCCCCTACCTTTTTTGCCATATCAACTATCTCTTTCAGGATTTCCTTGATTGTCATAAATCCTGTGAAATCATACACAAATCTAGACACAGTTTTCCTCAGCAGGAATTTGTTGTTTTGGGCTTAATGACTTTCACAGCTTTTTCTACAATAACCATGGCATATTCAGTGGTGAAATCCTTCCAGACTTCCATGATGTTCTACCAGAGTTTTCTTCCATAGCGTTGGCAGTCCTTCCCATGGAGTACTGTGTGTAATGAACCTTAAAGGTCCTTATGACTCCCTAATCTAGAGGTTGAGTTAGAGACATTGTATTTGGGGGCAAGTAGACCACTTTGATGCCTTTGACATTGCACTCATGGGGTTCTGAGTAGCCAGAGGTATTGTCCAATATCAAAAGAACTTTAAAAGGTAGTCCCTTACTGGCAAAGCGCTTCCTGTCTTCAAGGACAAAGCATCAGTGGAACCAATCCAGAAAAAGGGTTTTTGCCCAGGCCTTCTTGTTTTACAACCTTATAGAAAAGGGCAGTCCCGATCATAAACCCGACTGCATTTACACAAAATAGTAGAGTCAGCCTATCCCTTCCTGCCTTAAATCCTGGTGCTCACTTCCTTTCTTAAATATCCTTTGTGGAATTTTTTCCCCAGGATATGGCACATTAAAAACTTGTTCAGGCAGCTATTTTTTCTCCTCAATGATTTTGTTAATGGCATTTGGAAACTCATATGCTGCCTCTAGGTTGGCTGGTGCACTGATTCCCCTGATACCTTGACATTTTTTTAAATTAATTAATTAATTTTTGGCTGTGTTGGGTCTTCATTGCTGTGCATGGGCTTTCTCTAGTTGTGGCGAGCTGTGTTGTGGTGCACGGGCTTCTCATTGTCGTGGTTTCTCGTTGCGGAGCACTGGCTCTAGGCGCACAGGCTTCAGTAGTTGTGGCTTGCGGGCTAGAGCTCAGGCTCAGTAGTTGTGGCTCATGGGCTTAGTTGCTCCGCGGCATGTGGGATCTTCCTGGGCCAGGGCTCGAACCCTTGTCCCTTGCATTGGCAGGCAGATTCTTAACCACTGTGCCACCAGGGAGGCCCTACCTTGACATTTTTTAAGCCAAACCTTTTTCTATTGTAAAATTATCAAACCATCCTTTGCTAGCATTAAATTCTCCAGCTTTAGATCTTTCACATTCCTTTTGCTTTAAGTTGTCATGTAATGACTTTGCTTTTTCTCGAATCATTAGAGTCTGTAGGTAATGCCTTTCTTATAGCAATCCTGCACCCACATAAAAGCTACATTTTCAAAATAAGATTAAAAGGTATTTCACGAAAACTGCAAGGTTTTTGTGCCTTCTGGCATAGCTGTAGCAATGGCTTCATGGATTTCTTTTTCTTTTATTACAATGGGCCTTACTTGGGATTCATTTATCTTGAAATGGTGGGTATCTGCAGCTGCGGACACCAATCTGTGGTAGATATTAAGTAATTCAACTTTTTCTTATAATGTCATGACTTTTCTTTGCTTCTTGGGAGCACTTCCAGCATTACGAGTGGCGCTTTGTATGGGTTTCATGGTTTTATTCGTGGTTCACAGTATTGCACTAAACAGTGAAAAATACGTGAGAACTGCGAGAGATCACTTCTTATTGTGATATGCAATTTACTGGAGAGACAGCTGCTCACATGGAGATGATAAGCATCACATGGCATTTTAGGCAGATGCTCTCAACACTTGAGCTCACCACAATAGCAACAGAAGGTGGCTATGAAATTATTACAGTAGTATAGTATATATTGCAGTTAATTTTATGCAGTTATGATTTAATATTGCAACTTTGTTTACATTTCACCTCACTGCAGATGGCACCATATACAGTTTGTAAGGGTTTGTGTGTGTAAGTTTTAATAAATTTTAACTTTTTATAATAGATTTGTATATATTTTATGGTAGTAAATGATAAAATAGACTAGTATCTACATATATTTTATGCATTCATTGCATACCTTTTTCTTAATTTTTTTGTTATTTCTAGGCTTTTTCCAAATTGTCTGTTTTTCAGTTTTTTTCAAATTTCTAGGTCTTTTCAGATTGTTGCAAATATCCAAAAAATTTTCCAAGGTATTTACTGCAAAAATGTTGCATGTAAGTGTACCTGTGCAGTTCAAACCCATGTTATTCAGGGTCAGCTGTACATTACTTTGTATGAAATTATCAGACTGCTAGTTGCTTCATAGCCTCACCAACATTTGGCATTGACACACATTTTAATTTTAGTGTTTATTGGTGGTGTAAAATGGTTTTAATTTATAATTCCCTGATGACTCTTTATATTAAGCACTTCTTTCCATTTGCTTATGGCTGTTCATTTATCTTTCTTGTGAATTCTTTTACTCCTTTAAAAAAGTGGGGTTGTTTTCTTTTTTTATTACTGAGTTGTAGAAGTTGTTTATATATATTCTGGGTATAAGTTCCTTGTAAGTTATGTATTGTGAATATTTTCTCCCAGTCTGTGACTTGCTTATTCATTTCTTTAACACTAACTTTTATTATTTTTAAACAGCTATTAAAGTATAATGGACATACAATAAACTTTATATTTTTACTGTACAGTGTGATACGTTTGAACATATGTGTACGCTCTTGAAAATACCACCACTCCTGAAATACTAAACATGAGTATTACCACCAAAGTTTTCCATGTCTTCTTTTAATCCCTTCCACTCACCTCCATCCCCCATCTCCAGGTACCACGCTTCTTTCACTGTAGATTCATTTGCATTTTCTAGGGTTTTATATAAGTGGAGAAATATGATATGCATTTTTTGTCTGACTTATTTCACTCAAAGTGATTATTTTGAGATTCATCCATGTTGTAGTTTGCATCAATAATTCATTCATTTTTGTTGCCCAACTGAATTCTCTCATATGGACATATCACAGTTTGTTTATGTACTTATCTGTTGATGGACACTGGATTGTTTTCCAGCTTTTGGCAATTACAAATAAAGATGCATTGAAAATTAATGAACAAGTCTTTGTGGTTTTTAATTTGCATTTTAAAAATGATTATTGATGTTGACCATCTTTTCATATGCTTGTTTGCCTCTCTAAATGTTCTTTGGTGACATGTCTATTCAAAAGGTTTGTCCATTTTAGCATTTGTTTGTTTACTTTCTTATTATTGAATTTTGAGAGCCTTTGTATGTTTTGTGTATAAGTCCTTTATCAGATACATGGTTTGCAAATATTTCCTCCCCTTCTATGGCTCCCCAGCCTCAACTTTTCTTATGTCCCAGTACTAGGGAGAATTTTCATTAAGTATGATGCTGGCTGTGGATATTTTATAGATGTCCTATGTCAGTTTGAGAAAATTTTCTTCTATTTGTAGTTTTCTGAGAATTTCTAATCCTGAATGGGTATTGAATTTTATTGTTTCCCATATCTTAAAACACTTTTATGTTTCTCTACTTCTCCTAGAATAGAGTCCAAATTTCTTAATATGGTCACATATTACAGCTCCTTCCAGTAAGAGGTGCAGTCTGTTCCCCTACCTTATAAATCTTGGCTGGCCTTGTCACTTGCTTTAACCAACAGAAAATTCTATGGAATTGTTATTGCAACTTCTAAGCAAGGCCTCAAAAGGCCTTGTAGCTTCTGTTCTCTGTATCTTGAACTCTGAGACCACTTGCTCTGAAGAAAGCCCATCTAGCCTCCTTGAGGATAAAAGCCTATGGAGGGACCCAGTCATCCCAGCTAAGTCCAGCTTCCCCACTCTCTACCCCAACTAAGTCCAGTCCCACCAGCTGATACAGCTACATGAATAAGTCCAGGAGATATCATGGAAGAACTATCCATTGAACCCACAGAATCATGAGAAATCATAAATCACTATTGTTTTAAGACACTGGGTGATTTATTACACAGTCTGAGATTTACATAGATATACAGTCTGGACTTTTCTAGTGTTATTTCCTGTTCTAATGCTGCCTGTTTCTTTGTCAGTCCTTCACATCAGAGTAAATGATATTTCAACTAACCCTGTTATTCTAGTCAGAAACTAAATCATCATCTTGATACCTCCTTCTCCCCTCCCTATATCCAGCTATCACTTAACCCCATTCATTCTATCTCCAAAATATATGTCAAAACTGTCTAATCCTCTCTATCTCTGCACCACCTTAGTTCAAGTCTCCTTCATGTCATCTCTTGTCAGAATTATTGTAACTATCCTAACTCATCTGCCAGTCCCTCCAATCCATTCTGTACAAGGCAGACTCTGTGTGTGCGTGTGTGTGTGTGTGTGTGTGTGTGATGTTAATCAGATCTTGGCTTTCCATTGTGCTTAATGGATTCCATTGCATTTATAATTTATAATGCATGATATGGTAACTGCTTACCTCTTCAATCTCAACATTACCATCCTCCACCTTGCTTATTGGGCTCCAACCATGCTGGCCTTTTAACAGCTTCTATAACTCATTTTTCATAAGCCTTTTTGCCTGGCTAGCTCCGTGTAGTAGGTTATTAGTGCCCCTCCCTCCCAAAAAAGATATGTGCAACCTCAGAATGTAACCTTATTTGAAATAAAGGTTTTAGCAGATGTGATTATGATAAAGATCTTAGAGTGAGATCATCCTGGATTAGGGTGAGCCCTAAATCCAATTACAAGTGTTTTTATTAGACACAGAAAAGGAGAAAATACAGAGGGACACAAGGAAGAAGGTCATGTGAAGATGGAGGCAGAGATTCGAGTTATGCTGCCACAAGCAAGGAACACCAGGAGCCACTGGATAACGGGTAGTGGCAAAGAAGGATCCTCTCTTAGAGCCTTTGGAGGGAACATGGTCCTCCTAACATCTTGATTTCAGACTCCTGGCCTCCAGAACTGTGAGAGAATAAATTTCCATTGTTTTAAACCACCAAGTTTGTGGTAATATGTTATGGCAGCCTCAGGAAACTAATGCACTGTGTCTCATCCTTTAAAACTCACCTCCTGGGATATACTTTTGCTGATAGATCCATCTAATCTAATGGATGCTGATAGATCATCATTTCTCCTTTATATCATCTTTATTTCTTATAAATTGTTAACATCCATATGATTAAAAATGATTTTTAAATTGTTTTTCATGGTGAAAAAAATCTCTTTGGGCTGAAATTGTGAACAGTTTTGAACATTAAATTTTTTTCATTGTTTCCTTAATTCTATGGCTAAATTAAGGACCATGTGATAGATAGTTCTTTGATCCTCTATGAGCCTACCCTCTGCTTTGATAAAGAGATTGTGAGTCATTGTTTTATTTTAAAATTAATTTATTAATATTCACATATACAGAATTTAAAGGTTGATAATAAAGGATCTAAAATAGTTTTTCTAAAATGTTCATTCTTAATGACTTTTTTTTTTTTTTACAGTTTCTATTACTAAATCTACAGCAGTTATTTCTCCAAATTAAAAGTCATGGAAACTTCTTTAACTATGGGATAACACTGTTTAATAGTAACAGTACTCAGCATTGATGCCCAAGAGTTTGAAAAATAGTTGTAAAATTTATCAATAATGTGATTAAACATTAAAAATTTTACCTAAAATGTATTTGTCAGATCATTGTGCTTTACTTCAGTTAGAGAATTTACATTTTACTTATGTAATTTTTAATGACAAAATCCTATTTGGTTATAAATAAAATTTTATATAGACAAATGCTTTCGGTTGTATTCAGAGGTGATGTGGGATGATGGATGGTGTACAACAGATTGTATAAAGATCCATTTTTACTAGTTACAACATTGTATCTAACTAACCAGTTATCAGAGAAAACTGACTTGTAAACTGAGACTTTAAAGAATGACCAAAGAGAGAAAGGAGGAGGAAGGGATGGGAGGAAGTGGGAGTTCATGAGAAAGACAATGAGATGTAAATAGTCCCTTGCCTAGCTGTGTAGTCTGTTCTCTAATATACAGCTGTATTCTTAAGAAACTCAGTTACCAAAAATCATATTACCACACCTATTAATTTGATATGGATAAAAAGGATTAATAACTTAAGAATAGCAATCTCAATTTTCCTATGGCAATTTCTATAGTAAAGAAATCTTAATAGCTGCCTAGAATGTAAACCTCATATAAACCTAAACAGTTGTTATTGTGTAGTCATTAAATAAAGTTTTGACTGTGGGGTTAGTGAATCAGTAGGAATGCTTTTAGCACCAAATAATAGAAGGTCCTATAACAGTGGGTTAAACAAATAGAGTTTCTTTCCCGCCATCACCCCATCTCTTTCCCTGCCACACACATGGAAACTAGAGTTAGGCAGTTACTGTTGAAAGTTGAGTGGCTCAGAGATGGCTATCTGTGAGATTCTCTTAATCTTTTTCTTCATTGTTGCACAGTGGATGTTACAGCTGTAACTGTTCAGATAGTAAAGAGGTAGCATTTGTTTCAAAAAGCAAAACTTATCCCACAACGAACTTCTGCTTATCTCACTGACCAGAATTTTACCATGTATCTGTTTTTGGCCAGAAGGTGGCTAGGAAGAACTGGATTGAGAATGGAGGTTGGGTCAGCCAACCAACAGTATCAGACAAAATCAGATTGATTAAAAAAATTTTTTTTAATTGAACTATAGTTGATTTACAGTGTTGTGTTAGTTTCAGATGTGGAGCACAGTGATTCAGTTATATATATATATTCTTTTTCAGATTCTTTTCCCTTAATAGATTATTACAAAATATTGAGTGTAGTTCCCTGTGCTATACAGTAGGTCCTTGTTGTTTATGTATTTTATATATAGTAGTGTGTATATGTTAATCCCAAACTCCTAATTTATCCCTCCCCATCCTTTCCCCTTTGGTAACCATAAGTTTGTTTTCTATGTCTGTGGGTCTATTTCTGTTTTGTAAATAAGTTCATTTGTATCATTTTTTTTTAAGATTCCACATATAAGGGATAACATATGTTATTTGTCTTTGTCTGGCTTACTTCACTTTATGATAATCTCTAGGTCTGTCCATGTTGCTGCAAATGGCATTATTTCGTTCTTTATTATGGATGTGTAATATTTCATTACATATATATATACACACACACACGCATGCGCACGCGCGCACACACACACACACACACACACACACACACACACCATCTTCTTTATCCATTCATCTGTCGATGGACATTGAGGTTGCTTCCATGTCTTGTCTATTGTAAATAGTGCTGCTGTGAACACTGAGGTGCATGTATCTTTTCAAATTATAGTTTTCTCCGAATGTATGCCCAGGAGTGGGATTTCTAGATCATATGGTAACTCTATTTTTATTTTTTGTAATGAACCACATACGGTTCTCTGTAGTGGCTGTACCAATTTACATTCCCACCAACATTCCTTTTTCTCCATACCCTCTCTAGCATTTATTATTTGTAGACTTTTTGATGTTGGCCATTCTGACTAGTGTGAGGTGATACCTCATTGCAGTTTTGATTTGCATTTCTCTAGTAATTAGAGATGTTGAGCATTTTTTCATGTGCCTGTTGGCCATCTGTATGTTTTCTTTGGAGAAATGTCTATTTAGATCTTCTGTGCAGTTTTTGGTTGGGTTGTTTGGTTTTTTATGTTGAGCTGTATGAGCTGTTTGGAAATTAACCCCTTGTTGGTCTCATTGTTTGTAAATACTTTTTCCCTTTCTGTAGATTGTCTTTTTGTTTTGTTTATGGTTTCCTTTGCTGTGCAAAGCTTTTACGTTTCATTAGGTCCCATTTGTTTATTTTTGTTTATATTTCCATTACTGTAGGAGATTGATCCAAAAAAGATACTGCTGTGATTTATGTCAAAGAGTGTGCTGCCTATGTTTTCTTTCAGGAGTTTTACAGTATCCGGTCTTAAATTTAGGTTCTTTTACATATAGCCGTCCAGTTTTCCCAGCACCACTTATTGAAGAGACTGTCTTTTTTCTCCATTGTATATTCTTGCCTCCTTTGCAGATTGACTGATTTTTAATCTAAGCTCTGCCATTTTTTAGCTGTATAACTGTAGTAAGTTATTTAGCCTTTCTAAGCCAGAATTTTTAAAATGAGGAAGAAGAGGATGATTATTGTTATTAAAATACTACTCCTGTTCCTCCTAGTCCTATTAAAACGAGATAATACACATAAAAATCTGAGTAATTTGTCAGACAAGGGAGTTAGTACTCACAAGATATTAATTATATCATCTTTTATGTTACCACCAGCTTCATTCTTTTATTTTATTGAGGTAAAATTCACATAGCATAAAACTAACCATTTTAAAGTGTACAATTAAGTGTCATTTAGTACATTCACAATGTTGTACAGCCATCACTTCTATCTAGTTATTTCATTACCCCATAAGAAAACCTGGTACCAATTAAGCAGTTTCTCCTTTCACCCTTAACCCAGCTCCTGGCAACCAGTAATCTGCTTTCTGCCTCTATGAATTTACCTGCTTTCTGCGTCTATGAATTTACCTGAATATTTTATGTAAATAGAGTCATAACAATATATGGACTTTTGCATTTGACCTCTTTCACTTAACATGTTTTTGAGGTTTATCTGTGTTGTAGCATGTATCAGTACTGCATTCCTTTTCATGGCTAAATAATATTTCATTGTGCAGACATACTCTCTTTTTGTTTGTCCTTTCATCAGTTGATGGACATTTGGGTTGTATATATCTTTTGGCCATTGTGAATAGTTCTGCTCGAAACATTCATGTACAGGTGTTTGTTTGAATACCTTTTTCATTTATTTTTATTATATAACTAACTAGGAGTAGAACTTTTGGGTCATGTAGTAATTCTATGTTTAACTTTTTGAGGAACCACCAAACTGTGTTCCACATTGTCTGCACCATGTATAAGAGTTCTGGTTTCCTCACATCCTTGCCAACACTTGTTATTTTGTTTTTTTTGGTTATAGCCATCCTAGTATGTGTGAAGTTATATTTCATTGTGGTTTTGATTTGCATTTTCCTGATGACTAATGATGTTGAACACCTTTTCATGTGCCTGATGGCCATTTGTTTATCTTCTTTGGAGAAAGGGCTATTGAGGTCCTTTGCCCATTTTTAAATTAGGTTGTCTGTCTTTTTCTTGTTGTACAAATTCCTTATATATTCTAGGTACTAAACCCTCATCAGATACATTTCTGCAAGCATTTTCTCCCACTCTATAGGTTGTCTTTTCACTTTCTCGATAGTGTCCTTTGATGCACAAAACTTTAATTTTGATGAAGTCCAGTTTATTTTATATTTTGTTGCTTGTACTTTGGAGTCATATCTAAGAATCCATTGGCAAATCCAGAGTCATGAAGATATACCCCTGTTTTCATCTTAAGAATTTTATAGTTTTACCTCTTACTTTTATGTCTTAGGTTTGATTGTATTGGTTCGATTTTGGATCACTTTTGATACATTTTGAGTTAATTTTTGTGTATGGTACAAAGTGGGACCACCAACTTCATTCTGTTCTCCTTTATCATGAGTATTACCCATTATTATGAAGCATGAAGCCACTCCAACATGTAACATGAGTTGTTTTCTAAATAGCTTTTTCCCGATGTACTTGACAAGTAGTAGTTTCCTTCTTAATTTTTATTATTGAAGACAGCCTGCATAATGTAAAATGTGTTCCCTAATGAACTGACGCCATTTTATCCTGTGTATAATAGCAAAACTTGAGCTATATTAGATATATCTATGGTAGGTCTGAGTTTTTTAATTTATAAAATAGGCAGGGGTGAATAGTAAATCTGTTTTTTTCTAGGTTTAAAATTTTACCACTGATTTTGAACATTGAATTTATTATTGAAGTGTAGTCAGTGAGAATATGTAATTGTTACTTTTGCATTCTAATTTTGTTTTATTTCATTATTCATAGTCTGTTATATCTTACTGAATGTCATTCCTTGATTAGAAGTTATCTAACTAGTCCTTTTTTCCCTCCTTCATCTATATTGTTGAGAATGATGTAGTTTCCTGGGAGAAAGTGGTGATGTTATGGTAGCTTGACTGTTGTATACTATCCTTTAGCATAAAAAATAAAAATAAAAAAATCTGCCAGTGTAGGATGAACATTATACGTTCTTGAGTTAACTGGCCAAAATTTTAACTATTCATGTTGTCTACCGATTTGTTTTAAATGGAGGAGGATATAATTTGGTTGTTCCTTTTTGTAGTACTTGATTCTGAAGCTTGAAAGGCCTGCTATAGTCCAGAATATCACGTTTGGAAAATATGAGAAAACTCATGTCTGCAATTTGAAGAAATTTAAAGTCTTTGGTGGAATGAATGAAGAAAACATGACAGAGCTATTGTCCAGGTGGGTTATGATTATGGGGAGGAAAGAGTTTCTAAACAATCTGCAGTCTTAGTTTAGTCTCTTTGTAGCTAAATCTGCATGGTTTGTTTTTTCTTGCAAAGGAGAAAAGAGTATTTCTACTATTTTATTTCTAGTGCCTTATTTTAATATTGTGCTTTAGTTAGCTTTTTCCCACCAGATACTAATTAATATTGTTACCAAAGCAGAAAGAATAAAATTTGGGGGTATTTTTCTACTTCTTATTTTTCAATCTTATTTTTGAATTGTTAATGACTTCACATATACTTCTCAGCTGTAATAAAAATCTTTGCTGTAATCCTTGATGTAAAAATATGGAATCTGTCCAGAACATTAAGATTGAGTGCCCTAATCTGGAAGTAATATTCTGGGAGTTTAGTATAAATTGGAAACTAAACAGAGTAAAAGTATGTGACTGCACCTACTGCAGTGCCTACCTCTTGGAAGGAGCTCAGTAAATTTGAGTTTTGACAACATAGATCACCAGGAATGAATGTTAATTTGCCCTTTAGATGATGAAAAATGGGATAGAAGATGGAGTGGACAAATAAAGCCATGCAGTTTTAGAATATATTTGTGACATGGTGTGTCCCTTTAGCACAATATATAAGTATGTATTATGCCTAGACTACATTTGATTTAAGTCATGAAAGTATATCAGAATATAAGGCAACCTGACTTAGTGACTTTCCCATAAATACTTGAGTCAGCCCAAGTTGTTTGAGTAGAGAAGTGATACGGGTTTATTTTTATGTAGGATAAAGCGGATGCTATTAAACCAACAGAGTAAGGTTGTCTTTGAAAATTTATTCAGCTATAAAAGGAACATTGGCATCTTAGTCAGAATTTAATAACTTAATTCTTTGACAGATTCTAATATTTGGCTCTGTTTAAGTTGTAAGATATGAGTATGAATTGTTTTTAAATTTTCTTCTTACTGCTTGAATATTTTATATTGTATTTAGTTATACATTAGGGACACTAGGTCTTGTCACACATTTTCATGTATTGTAGTCACATTCTTTAATTAACACAACATTTTTTCATTAGCCCTCATTTAATTAAGAGAATACAGTATAGTGCAGTTGATGTGAATGTACAAGTTTTGTCCTATATTCTCATGTTCAACTACTTCGTTACATTGTCCCTGTCATATATTCTGAGCATTCGTTGACCTTAAAATCAGAGTATGATATTAATCTCTGTTTTAGTGCATTTACTAAATTATGAAATCAGATTTGATAACGTTATTTTTTTTCACAGTGGCTTAAAGAATGATTATAACAAAGAAACATTTACCTTGAAGCATAAAATTGATGAACAGATGTTTCCTTGTCGATTCATTAAAATAGGTAAGGTTTTCAGCATTCTGGAGTAGAAATAAATTCTTTATACCATCAGTCATCAAACTAAACTACAGCCTGTGGGCCAAATCCTGCAGGTTCCCTGTTTTTATTTTAAAATAAAATTTTATGGCAACACTGCCATGCCACTTGTTCACATAGTGTCTTTGTCTGCTTTTGCACTACATGGCAAAGTTGAGTAGTTGCAAGAGACCACCTAGCCCACAAAGCCCAAAATGTTTACTATTTGGCTGACCCCCTACTTTATAAATCTGTAACTAAGTGACAGTTATTTCAAATGGAAACTTTTCTACTTTCTCATTTGAAAGTTTCTTAGAACCTTTTCTAAATACTTTCTCATTTTATGAGATATATGGATTTGATTGCCTTGATTGTTTTATGGAAGGTTTATCAGTTCTGAAGTTATATCGTTCTAAAACCAAATATTGCCGTATTCCTTAAGGCCATATATTATGGTTATTTTCTATTCTTTTATATTTCATTTTTTGTGTGTGTGATAATGTTGGTCAAACTCATAAAACTAATTTCATAACCCATTAATAAGTTTCAAAGTAATGTTTGAAAAATGCTACCTAAGCATTTATTGTGTTTATTTAGCAAGTGTTTTTGGTTAAGAAAGTATGTGTAATGCCTCCTCAAAACTAGTGTTTTTAGGATTATTTTGTTTATCTATAAGATGGATTAGTTAGAAGGTAGGAAGGTTGAGGACTTGACTCTTAGTTTCCATCTATATTTCATACCTTTGAAAATATTATGTTAAAATTGAGATTAAGGTGAGTCATATCCCTTTAAGAATGATAATAAAGGCCAGAATCCCATGTTTTGATTTGGGAGAAAATTCCTCTTTTGGAAGGACCAGCTCCATAGTCATTGTTTCCCAGTCTATCAAGAGTTGGCCTGTTCATTTCATTGAGTCAAATAGTTCCATTAGATGAAAAGAATATCTGAGATCTATAAAGACTACTTATAGAGGGGAAACTATTTTTAGAATCATTGGGCTGTTTGGTGTGTTACTTTCTTTTATAAATATAGTTTTTGTTGTTATAATTAATTGTAAATAAAAAACCTGTATCCTGTTTACCTATGAGAATTTAGGAACAAGCAGATTTTTAAAATAAATTCTTGATTGTTTCTTCTTTCATGCTAATGAGTAATTCTTTCCTCAGTATGCAGACCACCCATTTCTTATAGATTCTTGCATAGCTTGAACAATTCTATGATCTTACATTCCAAATGTAGAAGCAGTGAAAATATCTTACATTTTCATGTAGTAAATTTAGATTTTATAATTTTGAAGTACTTATTCAACCTCTAATTGCTTAGTCATGCAAAATGAAATGTTCTCTTTTTGGCTTTTTTTTCCCATTAGAACTGTGAATAAAAGTCTGTTTAAAGATTTTGAATAGTTTCTTCCCTTAAAAAATTTATAGGACAACAGAGGTCTCTTATGGATCAGTTAGACATTCAGATGCCTGAAAACAAGAAGTTGGACCTCTTTCCAGCCCTTTCTATCAGCCTTCTAGTTGTAGGGCATGATGATATTTTTTACTTGACCCTGGTGGGTTAGTTTTATGGTATTCAGGCAAAATGTTAACTAGAGCTTTCCAAATAATTGAAGACACTTATTAACTCATTTGATATTTAGGGTATTAATATTTATATAACTTCATATTTCTCACTTTTCTGTTAAAAAATATTAATAGTGATCTGCATTGTTTTTGCTTTTCAACCTTTTCCCCACATTCTCTTGATAAGTTTTGTTTTTTTAAAATAATATAAGGAAAATGTGAAACTTAAAGCCTGTGTTAGGCTTTTTATAGTTTGATGTTTTTAAACTAGTTTTTTTAGTTTGATGTTTTCTTTAAAAATAATTTCGATAAAACACTTAAGTGATGTGTAGCTTTCTTTTGGTGGTGATTCACACAGATACTTGTTTACCTGGCTGGGATAAATTGTTGGAATTCTTCTTAAAAGAAAAAATGTTTTTGAATACTTCACATTTATGTTGTATAATGATATGTTTGAAAGATCTTGCTTTATTTAAAAAAAAAGTTTATTCTTAAACAACACAATTTCTAAATATAATCAGACTTCAGTTATTCATAGTAATGGAGGGGAACAGAAGCAAGGCTTAACTCAATGGCGGATAATCTCCAAATCATGCACTGACATCTAAATATGATAATTTGCATGTATAAAGAGTATAGCTTATTCATTAAATTTGGCTTAGACCCAATTTAAGTAAGTTTGTTTACAAATTAACAAGGAAAGTAAGCCTTCATTTTTACTGCATGGCAGGGGTTAGGTTTTTAAGATCTGTTGTGGATAATCCACAGTGCCGGCATAGCTGAACTGACCTTTAAGTAAATTTTACTTTCCTTTCTTAAGTTACCTTTTGTATAAAATGAGTATGATAATACTTTCTCTGTCTAATGATAGGATAGGTCGCTATATTGGACATTTTCTTGAGTTCTTTTGTAGTTTGTGGATGAGTGGTAGTCTTATAAATTTTAATTTAAGATCATATTTATGAAGGAAATATTTTCATTTTGAATGTCTCTTTTTTATATATTTATATTCATAGAGCTCTTGATTACATGTCTTTTTACATGTAGTATTTTAAGTACTATAGAAAAAGTACATACACAAATATAATTTGAACCATCATGTCATTTCAGCAATCATTATTTAGAACTTCTTACATGTTTTTATTGTTTTGCGTTTGTAAGTGCTTTCATATGTGGTATCTCATTTGAGCACTATACTGGAAGATAAAAATCTTTCCTTTTTTGGTTAAGGAAAATGAGAGTAGAAGTCAAATGATGTGTCCCAGGGTACATAGCTAGTAAGTGATGGATCAAAGACATAGCATTTGGTATATGCTTTTGGATATGTGTTTGTATTGCTTTAAAGTAGTATAATAGATATTGTTTATGAAGCATCTGCCTAACACTCTGTGAAATAGGTATTTTTACACTCACTTTACAGATGAGGAAACTGAAGTTTAGAGGTAAATTAAATGATTAGGCCAAGACCTTACAGGTAGTAGAACGTAGAGATGGTATACAAACTTAAGTCTGTCTTTTTACGAATGTTGAGTTCTTTTACTGTGTGATATATGTAAGTTTTGTTTCCTCAGGTAGATTGTAAAATCCTAGGGGATAGCAGCTGTCTTCAGACTCCTCAGATTTCAGAAGCAACAAGCAAACTGCTTGCCTCACTAGAGACATCGTATATATACTTTTTGAGTTTATTGTACAGAAATTTATAGGGATTAATCAATGGCTGTGTGAACTTAATGGAGGAAAAGTTACATCTTTATGGTGTCTAACCTCTAACAAATGTACTGAGCATTTCCTTCAATTATGAATATAGGCAATAACTCATAGTATTAGCAATACCTGTGACTTGTCACAGATAGAAGTTATAAATATTTCCCATCACATTACACCATGGCAAATATCATCATAACTTTGAAATTATGATAATTATTAGACCTGCCACTAGATCTTCTTATCTAATGTGTTAATAAAAAAGCATATATATTTCTATATCATAATTTTCTATCTTCATTATTTTTATGACTATATTTCAATACAGTTTGCTTACTCTATAATCTTATGTATTTTTCATTTTACATTTAAATCTGAGAGGGATTGGGTCACAGGGTTCACTGACTAGCCAAAGGGAGTTCACCACACAAAAAAGCCAAAGAGCCCATGCTGGAGTGAAATCTTTGATAGGGCTTAGTGTGGAAGTTGAGAGTTGGCCTTAGGAAGAAGCTTGGTTTTGAGTAAGGTTTGTGAGTAAAAAGAAAATTTAGTAAAGAAGGAGAGTTGTTGATTGGGAGGCCAGATTCAAGAGAGCAAGTTAAACGTTTGGAAGGGAAAACCTCAGTTGGAGATTAGATCAGATGACTGAAAACATAAAGTTGAATGGATTGAGAGTATTGGTTATAGATGACTAGAAAGGTTTATATCTTGATTCATAGCCAAGATAACAGTTATATCAGGAAATAAGAAGGTGATTTGAAGGCAGAAGGAGGTACTGATTCTTGGAAGGATTCTGGAGGAGTCCTGGTTTTTGGTAGAGGGATGACTTGGATTTCTATGAATTTTTTGGATTTTTGCAGCCTGGATGGGTGTGGGAGCTTCAGAGAAGCTTTGGCTGGATAAGTACCCTGTCTTCTGGGGGTGGGGGTAGGGGTGGGGCGGCGGGAAGGTGCCCTGATGGTGGCCTTCATGAGAGCATGTGGAAAGGTAACATTTTAAAATTATAGCTAGTGGGAACATGCTATAAATATAAAGCACAGGAAGCTCAGCTCAGTGCTCTGTGATGACCTAGATGGGTGGGATGGGGGACAGGGAGGGAGGTGCAAGAGGGAGGGGATATAAGTATACATACAGTGTATTCATTGTACAGCAGAAACTAACACAACATTGTAAAGCAGTTATACTCCAATAAAAAAATAAATTTAAAAAGGAAGAAAATTAATATAGTAATAAGAGCTAATAATAATAGCTAACATTTATTGAGCACTTACCATGTGCCAGCTACTGTGCTAAGTGCTTTGTGTACTTATTAATCTGTAAGTAGAATAGATGCACTCTTTCAGAGTGGTTAATCTTAAATTTTTAAGATCTTCCAGAAGCTGATCTTAAAAGTACTAGCATCTTCTAAGAGCTGTTTAGCTGTCTAGACAGTAGCTTCCCAAGTGATAATACCAAAGCATATTGAATGTACCACATATATGTTTAATTGTGTTGAGATGTTGACCCCCACCAATCATACAGTCACCAAATCCTGCAGCCTAGTATGCTTGTGTACTAAATACCTTATCATTTTCTATACATGCCATTTTATGGAAAACGTATGAGAGGCACTGATCCTGATCATGTCCTTGTCTGATTATCGCATTGGAAAAACTGGTGGTTGAATTCTTAGGATACAAACTCTTAGCCTTGGGATGTGTATTAGGAGTTGCTAATCTTTTTTTTTGAGGTGAGAGCAAAGGCATCTTTCATTACGGAGCGAAGAAGGTGTGCTTGGAGCTCCAATTCACATTTAGGTTTCTGATATATAATATGGAGTATGTCTAATATGCAGTATTAGTGTTGTTAATGCCATCAAAAATCATTGGTAAAATTTGAAATGGGTGTATATCATTCTGCTCATTCTGTATATATGCCTTCAGTCTGTTAAAAATTAACTATAGTCTTCATTCATCTAATATATGATCTTGTGAGATGACTGCCTACTTAACCTCCCTCCCACAATTGCTTCAAAGGAATTAATAAAAGAACGTTTTACTTTCTTGAATAGATATAGTAGGAAGATTTTTTTTCCTCCTAATTTTATTGAACTTGGACCTGGAACTTGAGAATGGATTTCAGATCACTAACTAATGTTATATGTCTCTGGTCACAGTTATAGACTGTGTTCTTGGGGCCTGGAGTTTCGAATCCTGTTTTATTCTGACTTTTATATTACTTAATGGTTATTGCAGTGATACAGTAGTACACTTTTTAAATGGTACTGCTACATGAAGAAATGAACACCAAAACAGTGATGATAATTCAGTATTCGTTGGTATAAACCTTTTTGAAATTTGTGTTGTTTGCACATATAAACTGAAGGCCATGTTAACCATCCCGGGAGTCCTGCATATATCCTAATGACTGGTTCCTGTTGCTTCTGTCTTGACTCACACAGCTTCCTTTAGAGGACAGAATAGAAAAGCATCTGACTTAGTACATCTTAGCTCTTCACTGAGTCTGATATGCTAGAAAAGAGCAGTGGACTTGGAAATAAGAAGACCTGATATCAGATATTGTGGATATTCTGTTTTGATACTTAATCAAAAATTGGCAAGTGTTAGTTTCTTAAAGGTAGTTGCATTACTCAGCCTGAACCATGTCAATGTTATATTAAAATCCATTGGCCTGTCTTGTACTTTGAATCAGTCTCTCATCCATGCATGGTTTTGTAAAATCATTCATTGGTCATTTAGAAAATGTGATTCCCTAAGTTATGCACATCTTTCAAATGTTGGAACATTTCATTATATAATATTTTTTTTTAAATCACAACGTTATTATCACCACCAATCTCATCAGAAAAGTACTGGGTAGTAGCTAAGTTCACAATGGTGAATACTAATTTTCCAAAATTCTAATTTTTCTCAAAAGTTTGAATTTTATCCTTGGCAAGAAAACTGTCATTTGTTATCCTTGAAATGACAGGTAAACATCTGTCAAATACCCAAATCTAAATAATCATAGATGGTCAGTTTTTCTTTTAAGGGCTATTTCAGTGGTTATTTCAGCTCACAACTCAGCTTACACAGGTTCTTTTTCTTGAGACAGCCTTCATGCTTTGGTATGCAGCAAAAGTACTTTATGTGTACTTTCCATTGTATCACACAGAATATTAAAGTGATGTGTACTTAATGATAGGAATTTATTAAAATTTATTCTTACACATCATCAGAGACATTCTTAAATGAATTGTCTTTTTGTTTTTTAACTGCAGGTGTGTGATGGTAAGGAATACAGTTCAATTCATACTGTATTAAGAAATACTGGGACACTTTCATGCTACTTTTTGTGGCACTACCAAGATGCCAACAGTTTTATTCAGCATTGCCTTTGCACCATGAGTGCAAATGTCAGTACAGTTTAAAAAAAAAAGGCTATAAAGCCCTAGTCTTATTATGAAAAATAGTTTTGACCACATGGGACCTCCTAAAAGGGTTGTGGGGATCCCCAGGAGCCCATGGATCACAGGTTAAAAACCTCTACTCTGTCCTGTCATTGCTGGTATGAAATGTTATCTTCATCCTATGTTAAATTCCTCTGGATCCTTGAGAGATTTTTGGATACACTCTTCTGCTCCAGTGATTTTACTTCGTTTTCCTTTGCTAATATCAAACTTATAATTACTGTATCTTTTAGTATGTTTATTTTCTTATTATTTGTATTATTTTAGATATTTTGTGTTACTGATTTTTTTCAGATCAGCTTGTCTGGTTACATGTCAAGAAAAAAGTTGGATATATACCATTAGGATTATGAGACTACATTAAATTTATAATTAATTTGAGGGGAATTAATATGTTTACAATTGAGTTTTCCCATCTAGGAACATATTAAGTAAAATTTTTATGTTTTAAAATTTTATTTTCTTGCATATTTTAAACTTTATTCTAAGATATTTTAAGCTTTTTTTGCTATTACAAAGGAGACTTTTCATTACATTTTCTAGTTGGGTTTTCTAGATACAGGGAAAGTTGATTTTCATGTTTACCTTGCATACAAACTTTAAAAGTTTTTCAGTTAAATCTCTTGAATCTTTTAGATAGATAAGCTATACCATCTTCAAGTGATAATATTTTTTCTTAATTTGCAAATTTTTTTCCTGATTGCATTAGCTAAGATCTCCCACATAGCGTTGAGTAGTACAGATATTGGGCCTCTTTGTCTTGTTCCTGACTTGAGTGTGAGTACTTAATGTTTCTCCATTAGTTTTGGTTTTGGTTTTTTGGGTTTTTTTGAGGTTTTTGATACTTAAAAAAAAATCTAGGTAACAAAGTTTTCTTTTGCCTTCTATTCCTTATATATTGAGGTTTTTTTTTTTTAAGTAAATTTTATTAGTTTGCTCTTAGCATCTGTTGAAGTAATCAGATGTGTTTCTCTTTTACTTTGTTAACATAGTGAATTACATTAATGTTGCTCCTGTTGAACCAACCTTCCATTCCTGGAATGAACTCTATTTAGTTACAGTGAAAATCTGGTAGAATTTTTTTTCAGCCTTTTAAAAAATTTATTATTTTTTAAAATTTTGAATATATACTCATAGCTGAGATTGTCCTTAAAACCTTTCTCTTCCGGTTTTGTTTTCCAGGTTATGCCACTTTGATAAGTAATTGAACTTTCAGTCTCTTTCTGTGCTGTGATACAGTTTAAATTATATAGTAATTATTTGTTTCCTGTGGTTTGGTAAAATTCACCTGCTAAATCATCTAACCCTGGTCCTGTTTTTTGGGGGATAGATAAATGACCACTTTGAGTTTATCTTCAGTGTCTTTATAATTAAAGCAACCTCATGATGGCATGGATCATAGGTTTCTTTTTGCTACTGTGGCCCCAGCACCCAATAGTGCAGTGCTGGGGATATAGAAAGTATTCAGTAAATTTGTTGAATGAATCCTAATAAGTTTGAATAGTGATTTTACTTTGCTGAAGTTTTATTTGAACTATGTTAATTTTTTTTCTTTTTCTTTCTTATTTTTCTCCTCAAAGTTCCACTCTTATCGTGGGGACCCAGCTTTAACTTTAGCATCTGGTATGTTGAACTTAGTGGCATTGATGATCCCGATGTAGTACAACCCTGTCTCAACTGGTATAGTAAGGTAGGACTGTATTTTAAAATCCTGATTTCATGCTTCAAGTGCCTATAATAAAGAGAGAATTGTGTCACTCTCTTCTCTTAATTGAGAATAATTTAAAATATTGAGAATAGTAATAATAGTTACAAAGATTAATCAACATTTACTAAGCATTTACGTTTTGCCAGGTTCTAAGCTTCTTTATCACTTATTTACTCATTGCCACTCTATGAAATAGGTACAGTTATTATCCATATTTTACGGGTGATGAAGTGAAACACAGGTTAAGTATTTTGCCTAAGGCCACACAGTTGTAAAGTGCTCAGGGCAGTATATCAACTCAGTCTGGCACCAGAGTCTGCTATTACATTATTATACCCATCTGTCTCTGAATTTTGTTTTTAACCTATATTGATAGAAACATTTAAACATAGTTTTTAGTGGGGTAGTTTTGGTTCCAGATTGCTTATATTATATATTCCTCCATTGTGTTTGTGTTGAGTAAAATAGGAATATTTACTTTTCCTTTTAACTAAAATTTCAAATAGTTTCTATAAATATTATGATCTTATGCTTATAAGGAGTATAAAGGTGATATTTAATAATTTTATTCATAGGTCATTTTATACAATAAATGCAGCCTGAAAAATGTGAATTTAAATGATTAAGTAATAGGTCTTTGATTTTTTTGAACACCTTTAATGCTTCACCTTTGTTTCTGATGTATATCTATTTGACTCTTTTGGCTATGTTTTTGTGGGGGGAGGACTATTTCTTGTTAGGGGAATGATAAAGCTTTAGTCTAATCACTATTTCCTGATATCTTTATTTGCAGATAGGGCTGAATTGTCAACTCATAGGCGATTGGGAAGCAATATAGGTTCTTCCTAAGGTTTTTTTTATATAGAATTTCAGCCCTTTTCTGGTCAGCTTAATTGAGGAACTTTCTGTTTGATTTATTTTTGGCATTCGGTTATATTCAATTTAAAATAGATGCTGGCTTTTTGTATTTTCTGTATGTTTTTTATATATTCTTGGATTACCTGTAATATTGTAAATTCTTTCAAGGTAGAGATGATATTTTTAAACATTAAAAATCACCTTTACAGTGTTATACACATAATAGTGCTTAGTATATACTTATAATCTTCTAAATTGTTGGTTCTTCTTAAAAAAATAATGAGTAAGCTTTTCTGATACTTAAAAATTTTTTTTTCTCTTTAGTCTATGATGTGTACATGTGTCTTCTTTAATATACTCACAAATCTCTTGATATTGTAGGAAGCTGCAAATTTCACCTTTTTTCCCCAACACTATGGACAGATTATATTTGAGAACTTAAAATTGTTCAGTCATTGACTTGTCAAGTTCTCTCTACTTATTGTGAACCTCTAGAAATTAAAGTCTTCACCCTCTTTGAATTTCAATCCTTTTTCAAAGCATTATAATTTTGTTTCATAAATCCTCTCCTACTGTGTATCTGTATGCAGCCTGATAGAAAATTTAAAATGTGGATGTGATTCATACTCCTACAGTCAGCATGATAAAAAGGTATTATTGTTTAATATGGTTCCAGATAGTTAGGATAAATCTTTATTCAGAGGCTAAGCATAAGAAACTATTAATGTGAAGTTAGTTTGGATATAGAATCATTCTTTTGTTATTTGATGAAGGAAAATATTAGTTAACTAGAGTGTTTAAGGAAAAATGTTTTGATCACCTTTTATTAATAAAAAATCAGAGACTATAAAGTGATTAGTGTTTCAAGTCTTGTAAATTTTCCTGCCTATTAAAGAGTAAGGCTTCTGTGTCATCAGTTTAGTTTATTAATTCTTATTTAGGAAATTGTAGAAATAACATATTCTTTTTTTTTTTTTTTTTTTGAAATAACATATTCTTGAATTAAATTTTCTTTTAAATTCTTTATATGAGCTTGTTTTTTGGCATTCTTTGGCATCCTTTTCTGGGGGAGATTTAGTAAATTGAATATTTCTTTTGGGATTGTAATTAATTGAGATTTTTACTTTATAGCTGTTTAATCGATGAGGTAGCCCAGGTTTAGAAAAAAAATTATAAAACTTTAAATAGTCTATTTCTGATGATTTTGAATCATAAAACCTGTTTGTGAATTTGAAATTCATGAACATTTGATAATATTTGTCATTCAAGTAATAACTTATTACTAAGAACCAAGAACAAAGAGCATAAACATTTATGTATATTATTTAATGGTTTCTGTGCATTCAGTACCAACATTGTTATCTGATTAGTAAAAGCCTTGGAAGTTATCATTTTTACCATCTTAAGTAAGCTTTGATAAATAGTTTTTCTGGTTCTTTTCTTCAAAGTTCAGGCTCTAGAATTAGGCCTGGTTTCATCTTTTAATATCTTTTATCTTCATGAAGTATATGCCTGATATATCGTATACGTTCATCTCTTTAATATCTTTCTGCTATATACTTTGTGACCTTTGGTGAGTTATTACAATTGACTAAGCTTCAGTTTTGCCATTTAATAGTGGATATAATAATGATACTAATGAATAGGGTTAGTACAGTGCTTAGTTATGCTTAGTATACTTAGTTAATGCTTAGTAAATGCTCACTTTACGTTAGTAATTATCACTTATTGTTTCCTACAGTAATAACTAACCAAATCTCTTCTTTTCATACCTTCTCTTGTGTTCCAGTAGTACCGTGAACAGGAAGCTATTCGCCTTTGCCTAAAACACTTCAGACAACATAACTATACAGAGGCCTTTGAATCACTGCAAAAGAAAACCAAGATTGCCCTGGAACATCCCATGTTAACAGATCTGCACGATAAATTGGTACTGAAGGGTGATTTTGATGCTTGTGAAGAATTGATTGAAAAAGCTGTAAATGGTATGTCATAAACATGTAAACTTAGATTGGTTATTAGGGTGATTTTAAGTATATACAAGAAGCAGGTGTTTTAAAAGAATATAGGTTTATGCCAGTTCTTAGTTTCTTTCTTTCTTTTTTCCCCCCCATCTCTTTACCCTGTAAAGGTGTTAGCTCTTTGAATTAAGGACTTATTTTATGTAAGACAGGTCCATAATGTAATAATGAGACTTGAAAAATAAGAAAGTAACATACTTGAACTCACATACCTAAATTTAAGTTGTCATCTTGGAAAACCATGCACTTACAAATGCTAACATTGATTAATACTGAACCACTTAGAAAAAGTCTTTTAATGTTACCTTCAGTATCAGTGACCTATTCCTTTACATATTTTTGTTGGTAGCAGATTGTCATTTTTTTTAATAGTGTAATTTGAGGGTGAGGAGTGCTTGGATAAGTCAAAAAATTTTATTATTATACAATTAATAATGAATGAGGAGATTTGTATTGGAAACATCATCTGTGTGATGTGGATGCTACATAATTGCTGATTTTCTTGGGTAGCCTGTATTCTGGCTCTGAAAGAAATGTGAATATTGGAACATAATATAATCTCCCAAAGTAATTGTTTTGGAGGATGACACCAATTGAATATTTAAGGTCTGGTATGTTTTGTTATTTAAAATAAGGAACTCTGTTGTTGCTGTATAGAGTAGCATCCTTTAAAAAAAAACCTACACTTTCATAGTAACAAAGAACAGAGTAGGTGCTGTGGTATAATAAAAAGTAAATATTTGGTCTTTTCTCTTTCCTGGCACACAGCTCCTAAAACCCTTGGGATCTGCGGGGTGATGAGTGTCTTTTGTATGCTGAGATGACTGGTGGCTGGAGTCCCTAGATAGCTTCAGATCTCCAGAAAGATCAAACCATGTGATTAGAGGGCTGAAACTTTCAACCCCACCCCTGACCTCTGGGGAGAGGAGCAGGGTCAGAGATGGTGTTCAGTCACCTAAAACCATGTTTTAATCAATCATGCCTACATAATGGAACCTCTAAAAAAGGCCTAGAGCTTGACACACACACACACACACACACCCCTGTACCTTACACACACACACACACACACACACACACACACACACACACACACACACACACACACACACACACACACACACACACACACACACACACACACACACCCTGTACCTTGCCCTACATCTTTCTTCCATTTGGCTGTTTCAGACTTGTATTCTTTATAATAGACCAGTGATAGTAAGTAAAGTGCTTTCCTGAAATCTGTGGTTACTCTAGCATTATCGAACCTGAGTGGGGGTTGTAGGAACCCCCAATTTATAGCTGGTAAGTCAGAAGTACCAGTGGCTTGGGATTTGCGATTGGCATCTGAAGTGGGAATAGTCTTGTGGAACTGAGCCCTTTAACTTGTGAGATCTGACACTGACTCCAGGTAGATAGTGTCAGAATTGAATTGATTCTCGGTTGGATACCAAGTTGGAGTCAGAGAATTGGAGAAATGGTTGGTGTAAGGAGAAGACCCACACATTTGGAGTAAGAAGCATTGTGAGTGAAAACACCTTAATGCTGAATTATGAAACTTGTGGAATGATACAAAGTTGTATAGAAATTCTATTCTTTTTACGGAAAGAAATAAAGAATAATAGACTTTCTCAGTGCTCTGTTTTCGTATATTTTAGTCTTATCACTATCATTTATTATTATTAGTTACTCATTTATCAGATATTGGTTGAATATTTTACAGCTAAACAGAACCAGTACTGCCTTCTTTGAGTTTATAAATTTAAAGTTAACTCAAAATGAACTGCTTGCAGCTCCATTGTGTTATAATAACAAACCTGCCTCTCAGCCTTGTATATTGTTACTGTTTATTTAATTGATGATGATACTTGCAAATAAATGATTACTACGTTTGAAATAGAATATACTTTGGAGTATACCGAAATGGAACATATATAATAATCTCTTACCAAACCATCAAAATGCCACTAATGAAAGTATATGTGTGTGTGTGTGTGTGTGTGTGTGTGTGTATGCCATTTCTGAGAATGAATTCTGTATTTTTTAACTATAGGATGAAGAAGGCACAAGTAATTTTATGGTTTTTTTGTTTTGTTTTAAATCTTTAAGGCATTTAATATTTTGTTAAGGTAAAGTAAACAACAGAACCACCAGCAATTTTGTGTAATTAGTTAGCTAAAAACAGGTTTTAAAATTGTCTCTTTAGCAATATACTCATTTACGAGAAGCTGTTAACATCATGTGCAACTCTGCTACTGCAGAGACTTAACTTATCCTTCTGACTCTAGGAAGAAACCAAGTTTAGGAAAATTGATAGTAACTATTCTTGAGACTTAACAGCCAAGTCATACTTTTTATACTCCTCACTGGCTTGGAACAGTGTTTAGTTAATAAACATTCCTTCCAGGGTTGTTCAGTTTGCTGCTGACTGCACTGATGATGATTTGTTGGACAAATAAGGAAGTAAACACTGCAAAGTTTTTTGGCTTCTGCTCTGTTAAAAACATAGAAGAGAAGGGTAAGAAGTTCCTGCCTGGTAAATAAGAAAGTCTAGGGAATCAGAAGCATCTTTCAAATTTCTTACAGTGGAGGAAACAAAAGCTACTTTTAGTGTATTTGGTATATTAGTATGCTCTTCTTCAAGTATGGTCTATATTTTAAGAAAGTGTTAGGCTGTATTTATTTCTCTAATAGGCTTCCTATTTGCCTAGAAACATCCCTACATTTACGTTTAATTTCATTAGAGGTGATGCCTGAACCAATCATTGCTACTTCCTCTTTGACAATGCCAGGGAAAAAAGGTAGAATCCAATGATGATAGGCAAAAGTAATCACCCAGGAACAGAAAATACTTAAAGAAAACCTCCCTTTGCAGTGTTTATCTTATTTGTTAATGAAATAAAAGTTTGCTTTTGTGAGACAAGGGGGAGATAAAGTTTAAAGTTTAATAAAGTAGTCCTAAAGTTTAAACTTGAGGTCTTTATCTCTCTCCCTCCCTTCTTCCCTCTTCCCCTCCTCCTTTCTTTTTTCTCTACTCCACCCCACACTCCTGCCCACCCATACCCCACCCTGTATCTCTCCCTTCCCATACCTTGGTTTATGCCATAGTTGTTAATTATATGGTAGGCCTGTTTCCCTCTCCTTAGAATTTTTTTGAGATCTCAAATCTTGTTGGAGTTACTTTTGTGGCAAGGTTTTTAACTACAAATTTAGTATTGTTGATAGATATCGGGCTATTTATATTCTGTTTCTTATTGAGGGAATATTGGTAGTTTGTGTCTTTTGAGGAATATGCCCATTTCATCTAAATTGATGAATTTACTGGCATAAAGTTGTTTATATTCCATTATTGTCCTTTATGTCATATCATGTTCTTGATATTGGTAATTTTTGTCTTTCATTTCTTGGTAGTCTGGCTAGAGATCTATCAGTTTTATTTTAAGAAAACAGCTCTTGGTTTCTTTGTTTTATCTTTTCTCTCTATTTCATTGATTTCTGTATCTTTATTATTTCCTTTTTTCCACATACTTTGGTTTCAATTTGCTCTTCTTTTCCTAGTTTCTTAATATGAAAGCTGAAGCCATTAGAGATTCTTCTTTTCTAATGTAAGCATTTGGTGTTAAGAATTTCCCTTAAGCACTGCTTTAGTTGTATCTCACAAATTTTGCTATGTTGTTTTCATTTTCATTCAGTTTAAAATACAGTTGACCCTTAAACAGCGTGGGGGTTAGGGGCGCCAGCTCTCCCTCCCCTGTCCTACCGCTTGCACAGTTGAAAATCCACGTGTAACTGATTCCCCCAGAACTTAACTACTAGTAGCCTACTGTTGACTGGAAGCCTTACCGATAACATGAATAGTCAATTAACACATAATTTATATGTTACATATATGTACTATATTCCGACAATAAAATAGAGTAAAGAAAATGTTGTTAAGAAAATCATAAGGAAGAGAAAACATTTACAGTGTGTACTATGTTTATTAATATCGTAAGTTTACATTATCTGTTTACAAGATAAATTGTCAGTACCTGTGTCAATATTGTCTTAGTGATACAAAACACTGTATGTATTATATGTATTACTAACACTAGACATCAAAGATGAAAGTTAATGTGGAAAAAGAAATTCATATTTGTTTACAGGTCTAACAATTCATGCATTGGTAATGAAGCAGCAGCAATATGATTGCTTTACAGTAGTCTAGTGTAATTGATACAATTGCTTCACAATAGCTTAGTCTTTATGCTAATGAATGAATTGTTATAAAATTTTTATGGCATACAGTTCTAGTCGTATTTATAATACAGTATTGGAAACATTGTTATATTTTCTAAAAACTATTTACCTCTGATGATAGGCTGATAGTTTCTCCAGTTGAGAGAGGGTGGGAGGGGGGCATACTGTACAGTAATGTAATTCTTTGAAAGCAAAGTTATAAAACAGTAGGAAAACCAAATTATTAATTTTATATTAAATAGCACTCACCTTATGCCTGTATAAATATGGATAGAGTAGTACCTACATATTTTATGCATTCATGACTTACCTCACCTTTTCTTAATTTTCTTGACATTTCTAGGCTGTGTGGTTCATCTGCGAGTTTTTTCAAACTGTTGAAAATCTCCAAAAAAATTTCTAATATATTTATTGGAAAAAACATCCACATATAGGTGGACATGTGCAGTTCCAACCTGTCTTGTTCAAGGGTCAGCTGTACTTAGGCATAATGACACATTTTTCTTTACAACCCTGATAACTTTTTCCCCCTTGTGTTTAATCTCTGCCAGGATCTTTAGAAAAAGATTGCCATGGCATAATTATAGTGGATAACCCTGTGTAGTTCATGATCCCAGAAGAAATGCTTTTTACATTTCATTGTTAAATATATTTTTGATCTGGGGTTTTTGGAGATTCTGTATCAGATTCCAAGATTCCTAAGAGTTTGTGTCATAAATGGATATTGGATTTTGCCACTTTTTCTCTACCTTTTGTGGTATGATTTTCCTACCCTATTAATATATGAAATCATAGTAACTGATTTTCTAATGTTAAACCTCATATATACTTAACTTTGTTTTGTATTTTTTAAATTTATTTTGGGTTTAGATTGACTAATGTTTTGTTAGAATTCTTCCAACTATTTTTGTTAGTAAGGTTGACCTTGTAGCTTTTCTTTCTCATATCTTCCTGTTCAGGTTTAGTATCATTATTAGGCTAATTTCACATAATGTGTTGAGGAGTTAACCTTTTCTTCCTATTTTCTGAATAAATGTAAGATGTGAATTATTTCTTTCTTAAATGCTTGGTTGAATTTACCATTGAGCTATCTGTGCTTGAGATTTGCTTGCAGGAATATTTTTAGCTTACCAATTCAGTTTCTTGAAACTTCGTAGGACTATTCAGAGTTGTTTGATTGGTTGATTGAGCTTTAACAAATTACACTTTTCTAGTAGTTTGTTTTAGTTTCATCTAAAATTTCAAGCTTATGGATGTGAAACCGTACCTAATATCCCCTTATTATCTGTTTAATGTTTGTAGAATTTCTTGAGATGTCTCTTTTTTTCATTCCTTATATTGGTTATTTATGAATTCTTTCTCCCTCCCTAATCCATTACTTTCTTTTTTTTTAAAATAAATTTATTTTATTTATTTATTCTTGGCTGTGTTGGGTGTTCGTTGCGGTGAGCGGGGCTACTCTTCGTTGCGGTGCGCGGGCTTCTCATTGCGGTGGCTTCTCTTGTTGCAGAGCACGGGCTCTAGGCATGTGGGCTTCAGTAGTTGTGGCTCGCGGGCTCTAGAGCGCAGGCTCAGTAGTTGTGACACATGCGCTTAGTTGCTCCGTGGCATGTGGGATCTTCCAGGACCAGGGATCGAACCCATGCCCCCTGCATTGGCAGGCAGATTCTTAACCACTGCTCCACCAGGGAAGTCCCCCCAATCTATTGCCTTCACCATAAGCTTAGCAAGTTCAGTGATCTTTTGAGGGAACCAACTTCTGGTTTGTTGATTCTTTATGTTAACTTTTATGTCCTTGGCTTATGCTCTTTATTTAACGTTGTCTTCTTTCCCTCTTTGAGATGAATATGCGTTTTATAATTTATTGAGATTGATGCTTAGCTTATTAATTTTCAGACTTTGTTATTTCCCCATATATGCATTTAAGGATATAAATTTCCTTCTTCTTCTTTTTCAGTTGTGCTATGAAGTGTTTTCATTTTTGTCCAGTTCAGTAATTTCATTAGGAAATGATATTGCTCTTTTGTGAGTCATAGTTATATAGAAATACAGTTTTTAATTTCCAAATACGTAAAGATTTTCTGGCTCTTTTCCTCATTACTGATTTCTGGCATAAATGCATAGCGGTCAGAGTACATATTTTGTACTATTCCAATTCTTTGAAATTTGATAAGACTTACCATATGGCCCACTTTGTTCAATTTTTATAAACATATTAGGTACACTTGGACAGAAATCCAGTTCTTTAGTTGTTACTGCAATATTCTATATATGTCCAGTTGGTCCAGTTTGCTAATCATGTTGCATAAATCTGCTTTACCAATAATGTTTTCTGTCTGATTCTCTCAATTACTAAGAAAAATGTGTTAACACTTCCTACTCTGATTATGGAATTGTCTCTTCTTATAATTCTGTCAGTTTTTGCTTTGTATATTTTGAAGCTATGTTTCTAGATGCATACAAATTTTAAATTCTTTCATTTTGAATGAAATCTTTTATCTTTAAGTGTGTTTTTATCTCTACTAATGTTGTTGCCTTAAGTTATAAATTGTCTTACATTAATATGTCTGCTTTCATTTGGTAAATATTTACATATCTTTTCCATCTTTTAATTTCAAGCTTTCTGTATCCTTTTTTCAAAGAAGTATCTCTTGTAAATTTAGTTGTTTTTTAAAAACTCTGCCTTCTTTTGATTTGAACATTTATTTCATTTACATGATTGAATTACTGGTAAATATATGGGTTCAAACCTACCATTTTACTTAATATATTTTGTCATGTCCTTTATTTCTTGTTTTTGGTTGTTGTCTCTTACCTTTTTAAACTTTTTAATCTTTTCATTTTTTTATTTGGAAGTAGCACACTCTGTATTTTATTTATGGTGAGTCCATAAATAACCACAAATATACATACTTAACAAAATTTATCAGTACAAGGACTTAGTGCACTTTGAACTCCCATCTACTTACCTTCCAACTCATATGCTATTGTTGTTCTTTATTTTGATACCATATTCAGAGACCCTAGAAGATATTACTGTTCTTGTTTTATACAGTGTCCATTAATTTTACCCAAATATTTACTAATTTTTTTGCTCTTCACTACTATTTGAGTCTTTGATTTTATACCTAAGATCATATTCCTTCTGCCTTAAGCACATCCTTTAGAATTTCTTCTAATGCAGATTAATTCTCTCAGTTTTTGTTTGCTTGAAAATTTGTCTCTTTTCTTGAAGGATATTTTCACTGGGTATAGAATTCTAGATTGACAATTATCTTCTCCAAATACATTTTCAGTGTCATTTCACTGTTAACCAGTTTCCATTGTTGCCAGTTTCAACTATTGCTCTTTTGAATGCAATCTCTCTTTTTGCCTATGGCTGTTTAAATATTTAAATATATTAAACATATCTTTGTTTTAGATTATTTTGTAGTTCTATAAACAGGACAACTCCAGTGTGGTGACACTGTCAATTAACTATTATGTATTTTTGTTTTCTTTCAGTTAGATGTATATCTTTTATTTTCTCATTTTAATTGCACATTTATGTTGAATTTTTCAACCTTCTCTAAATTCTTTCTCTCTTTTCCATTACTATATTGTTAGTAGTGTTTTCTTTCCTTCTTATTTTGGTCTTCATTTCTGTTATGTATTCATTTTGTTTTTCTTCCTCTTTTCCTTCAACTCTGACATTCATGTTTTATTTATCTTTGTTGTCATACCATATCTCTTCCAACTATTTATATCTCTGTTTTCTAACTGTATCTCTAATTTGTGCTCATCTTTTATAAAGAGAGTTTCTTACTTAACTTTTATATTCATGGAAAAGTATTTGGCCATTTTCATCAATTACATGACTACATTTTTCTGTTGAATCAGATTCTTTTGCCACTTAAAATTTTTTTTCTTTTCCTTTTTATATCTTTATATGAATTCTGAGTTGGTTGTTTTTGAGTTTTATTAATCTTTGAATGAAATGAGTTTTTCCTGTTTTAAATAGGTTCTTAAGACTGTGTTCTAGAACAGCAAGATTTTTCCTTATGGTATTGCTTTTCTCTCGGGACACTTTCTTCTCAGCAGTGCTCCTAATACAAAATCTCTCTTTTTTGTTTTTCATCAGACTGCTTCCTGAAAGATGGCTTCTTTCCCTAATTCCTGTTCATTCATGCCTTTGTGCTTTTTTTTTGTTTTTTTTAATTGGAGTATAGTTGCTTTACAATGTTGTTTTTGGTTCTGCTGTACAGCAAAGTACATCGGCTATACATATACATATATGCTCTTTTTTGGATTTCCTTCCCATTTAGGTCATGCCTTTGTGCTTTTGTTTATGTTGTATTCCCTTCCCTGATTACTTTTCCTTTTTATCACCATTCACTTGAAACTCATTATTCAAGGCTAGCTCTTTCAAGCTAGTTTTTAAAAATTATTCTTGCACCTCAGTTGCTCCTCCTTCTCTTAATTCCTATTTGCCTTTGTACCATATTTCTCATTTTGTGCATAAAAAATTATTAGTTTTTTGCCAAGTATAGTTCCAAATATTACTTCATTATTATAACTATTCATGTATTCAAAGGCCAATATGCCATCTACTCTAATAAACACTATATATGAGTTAATTCAATTCTTGTACCTGCTTTCTAGGTAAGTATTATTGTTATTTCAATTTAATAAATGTCAGTGATTAAGTAATTTGCCTAAGACAGCATAGCTGGTAAGTGGCAGAGCTAAAATTTGAATCTATTCATCTTACCACCATGCTTTACCATCCAAGTAAATATTTACTGGTTCAGTTTCCCCAATATTTATTGTTGTAACATAAATTGTTATATTTCATGTATTTCTCTTTTCAGAATTTAATCAAACTGCTGAAATGCATAATTTTTTTAAAAAATCTCTTTTACCCAGCCATTATTATTCTTGAACTATAAAAACTTTTTTATGCTGTACCTGTAAGTGAATTTTTAGTTTTTTCTTTAAAAAAAATCTCTGTGTTGGTGAAAAATCAGTTTGATAAAAGTTTCAATGTAGGCAGCAGTACTGTATTCTGTGCTGTTTTCTTTTTTAATCTTGGATGAGGCTTGAATATATTTTTTTTCTTTTAAAAAAAATTATGTACTTTCACCATTAGAGACAAGAACAGCTTGTGCCTAATTAGGACTGTATGAAACGTGTTTAGTTATTATAGTCATAATCATAGGGGAAAAATGAGATGGTATTGGACCGGGAGCCTTTCAGTAGTTTGAAAATTCTTAGCAACTGGGTCTTAGTGTGATTTCTCCTAAGTCATATTTTCAGTTCTTTTGGATAGTTTTACTTTTGGCAGACACTTCTGATTTTCTGCTTTAGATTTTTGTCAAAAGTAGACATATAGAAATATTAGCAACTGCCTGAATTCTTAAAATACAGAAGTAATTTTTTAAAACAGTTCATAAACATTTAAATGCCTTACTTTTTTGCTTTTGAGACTTTTAAAACAGTGTTAAGAGGTGTTTTCATATTTTTGTAGATGAGAATGTCATTGTTTCAATAGGAAGCTCAGATTTTTTGCTGAATCATATAGAATATATGCAAGTAAGCATACCAAACAAAAGGCGACCTTTCAAGAATTAGAAATATAAGGAACATGGCGAGATTATTTTGGCTGCAGAGGTGTCAGCTTTTCATTTGTTTTTAGGTCTTGAAAGGGAGTTCTTTAACATTAAAACAAGGAACTGAAAGCAATGTATTTAAAAAAAATCTTTACCCTGCTTTAATGTTTGTAGCATTTTTATTGATCACCTCAAGGATTTCAAGCTTATGACTGTTTGATTTTGAAAAATTTAATTTGTTCTATTAAAAAATAAAGTTTCTTTAGCACTTGAAATGACTGTTCACCAAGAAAACATTATATTAATAAACATTATATTACTACTTTTCTGTTTGAGAGCGTGAAAGAAGATTCTTAAGCATGTTATTTCATTGAAAATAGCTACTAAATATAACTTGCTCCAGATCTGATCTGGACTATTTATTGACAACCCAGTTTCCCTGGCAAGAGGCAATAAAATATGTATTGTAATAGAATAAATGAGGGTAATCTTTAATTTATCATGTTTCTCTGCAAAGTGCAACATAGTTTTTTAAGTCATTTTTTATTTTGAGTGATTAGATGGTTTAATATTATAAAATGAAAGTATCAAGAAGTTAATTAAATAGAGTTGAATAGTAGTGTAGAGAGAGGTGTGAGAGGGCTGGAATTTATGTTTCTAGCTTTTGTGTCTTATGGTAAGCCAGGATTTCTCCAAAAGAGGTGTTTTGTTTTGTTTTTGTTTTTATTTTGGTTTTTGGTAGAACAGCTAGCTTCTCAAACTAGCCATTTGTTGTCTGGAACAACTTCCAGATGAATGAATACTTAAGGTAAGAAAGTGATCTGGAGTAGTGACAAACCAGTGTTCCAGAGAAGAAACGAAACATAAAAAGTAAACTTTAGCCACAGTTACCAGTAGATCTTTATTTAAGAGGGAGATTACATTTTTTCCTTTAAATTATAATTAACTACAATATATTTCAACTGTTTTAGTTTTATCCCTCTTTTATTATAATCAGTTTAATATTGCAGTAGAATGATCTGGTATGGTGAGTTATGTTTCCCAGTCTTCCTTTTGAATAGGTAAATTTTGCTGTCTGTTGAAGTGCTGTTGAATAGGTAAATTTTACTGTCTGTTATTATAGTGTGTAATCTTAGATTGTAATTTAAAAACTATTATTTGTGTGTTTATATTTATTTACATGCATTCTATGAAGAGTTGAAAAGATTTTAGACTTTGGAATTGGGTTTTATACCTTTTGTTTAGAGTCTTTGGGCATGATATTAATTTCTCTGAACCTTGATTTTCTAATCTTTGCAATAATTAATAATGACCATTGTGTAGATTTATTTTAAGGAGTAAATGAATTAACCTTTGTGATGTCTTGCACACAGTAAGTGTGCAATAAAAGTCAACTCTTTCTTCTTTGGTAAGATCTTTTTAGAGAGTTACTTCCAGATTTGATAATGCTATATTGAAATAATTTTCTTCAGGTTTTCTAATAGTCTCCAAGGAAAAGTAAGAGATATCAAAGAGAATTGTGTGAACTTTAGACTAGTGAAGATAAAAGGAATTTACTTGAGACAGAAGGAGGCAAAAAGTTCGCCAAGCAGTTTTTTTTTAATGTTTGCTTGACTACTGTACAAGATTGGTGCTTTATCGGAGGTAGAAGTTTTATGTACAGTTTGTTGTAATGTAAGGAACTTAGTAAGATTAAGATGACTCAAAGGAAATGTCAACCATGTGGCTGGGAAAGTCCCTCCACCCCCTGCTCTTTTTTCCATTCTAAGCATTTATTATATACTGAGCATCTCTGATGTTATGCTATTAACTGTCATTATTCAAGAGAGGATTAATTGTATCTAGTGTAAAATCATCATAATTTCTAATATTTTAAGTTTGGATTACTTAATGTTTAAATTTTGGGAGTAATTTCCTCTGCATGCTTGATCATAAATCCTTTGTGCATATTTAGCTCTCTTTGTCCTTGTTAAAACAAGCTAATGTCAGTGTACAAAGCACTGCTTGTAGAAACGTGAATGTGTCTAGTGACCTGTGAAGAAGAGACCTTTAAGGGGTAACAAAGTATGTGAAAATGGTTTATATTGGTAATAACAATATGTTACGAAGTTTTTCCAAAGTTTAGAAAAGAATTCCACATATCTAGTTGTTTTGTGACCTTTCTTCCGGTAATAATAGAGTTCAATGCAAAAAAAATTGGGAAAACAAAAAAGTACAAAGGCAAAAACCAAAACCAAAAATCACGATCATCCTAATCCTGCCAACCAAAGAAAATCACTTTTAACTTTTTGATGTATGTCAGTGTTTTTTCTTTTCATCTGTGTGTGTGTGTTTACAAAATGATTTTACAAAAATGGTATAATGTTTGAGAGTTTGCTTTCTTTACTTGAAAATTCCTGACAATATTTTCATAGGACAGTTGTGTTTGATAGAAGAGAAACTTTGAAGCTCGTGATGGGTAGAGTATTTGTAAGTTTTTCAGGTTAGTTAAGAGTGGGGATAGAAGGATTAGTTGAAGAAACAATTAGAGAATTTAATTTTACCTGCAGTGTTCAGAATGACTTTAAAGATCAGGAATGGGGTCATCCATCAGATTATTTCCTGTGATTACTGCCTTAAGAGCTCTTAGAAGAATTTCCCCCAGTGGATTGTGATTTCTTTTTCAGAATAGTCACAGAAGACTTAAGGAGAAAGAGGAGATGGAGACTTTTCTAAGATGAACATAGGTGGGATCAGCCAGACACACACAGTTCGAGTAAATATATTGTTTCTAACAGTGGTGGGACCCTAGTATGCCACAGTATGGAAGGAACCTCAGGCCCTATCCAACTCTTAAACACCAGTTTTGCAGATGAGGAACTTGCTTGACTTATCAAAAGTCGTGTAACTAACTAGTATGGGACACTTTAGTAATATGGCAGTTGGGCACTATTAAAAAGTATGAAATTTATTACTTTTCTAATTGTGTCTATTTTTGCTTTGTATTTTTCATGTCTTGAGTTTTCTTATCTCCCTCAGTTTTCTACCTATCTCCATATACTCCCATCTTTACTTTTTTCTCTCTCTCCTCTTCAGTTAGCCATTATGTGGAATTAATATTTTAAAATCATTGTTTATATTGATTAATTTTATCTTCTCTGTTTAAGGTTTTTAAAAAGGATCATTTAACTTTTATGTGCCTTTCACAAAATGGAATAAAATTTAATTACTGTGTTTTACTTCTACATAATACTAAATTTATGATTAATATTTTATTATCATCTTATCATTACTATTAATAGGAGCCCCACAACATTTGATGTGAAAAAAGAAAAGATTTCCAGCTCTTGTAATGGGAAACCAGTATTGGCCAGAGTAGGCTGGATGGGGCAAGAATTGTCAGAAAAGCCCATGGGGGAGTAGGTGATAAGAGAGAAACACTCTCACTAAAATAAGTTGTGAATCCATTTGTTCCCCTTACTTTAACAATTAAAACATAAATGCTAATTTGTGAGTGCTAATTTAAGAGGAGAGAACTTTCTTTTTGCAAGAATTTTTTTAAGTCCCACGGGCAAAGAAAAAAACTAGATGAGTTTATGGGATAGAGGTTTTCAGTTAAAGCCATCTGGAAAGACTTGAAAGCTGAAGGGTGTGGTTACCACTGAGTTTCATAATTACCCAGAAAAGAAAGAGATTAGGGAGGTTTTTGTAAATTACGCAGTCTCTGGCAAGTATACAAGTCACAGAGAACAGACAGTTTTACTTATAAATTCTTTGGAAAAGTATTTGCTTTCAGTGACTAAATGAAGCAAAAGGGAATCCTTTATTCAGATTGAAATCAGAGTCAAATGACAGAATTTATAGTAAGGGTAACTCTATAAATTATAATCTGTTTGGGTTCATGTCAAAGAAAACCCTAGTTTAAAAAGTAAGGAAATGTTACTTTATCATATAACAAGAAGTCCAGAGATAAGGTAAATTTCATAGTTAGTCAATTCAGTGACCCAGTTTCTTAATCTCTCTCTGCCCTGTCATCATTATAGAGTTGATTTCATTATCAGACCTCTACAAATGGGCTATAGCAGGAATGTACATTTGCATACAGATTCTGAACATTTCCAGAGGAACAAAAGTACATTCTTCTTCTCTGTAAAGTCATTTGAAAGTAAGGAAACATTTCCTTGAAGGCCCCCCCCACACCCCCCACCATGACACCTCATGTTTCATTAGCCAGAATTGGGTTTCATACCATTCTTAAACTAATCTTTGTTGAGGGGCACAGGATTAGGACTTGATAATAATTTGGGGTAGAATGGATATATGTGGGGAGTTCAGTCCCCATGACCATAGTAGTACCTAGTGTAACAACTAGTTACTGTACTGTAACAACTCCTCTTAAGAAGGAGATTTAGAATTTATTAATGAAGTAAGTAAAGCATAGTGAAACATGAGTCCCAGCCCCACCACTCAAGAGCTGTGTGATTTGGGTTAAATTCATTAATTTCTCTAAATATGCATTTCCACATCTGTAAAATGAAGATGATAATGCCCAATTCATAAGGCTGTTTTTTAGAATTAAATCAGATAAGTAAGATAGCACAGATTCTAACATTTAGTATTCAATAAATATACTATTACTATTACTGGTGCTTTTATGTCTATGTAGTTTTGTACTCAAAGAAAACTCTAAAAATGGTATTTTCACTTTAAAGGATTAGTTGTTTTTTTTCCTGAAAATACAAGGGCCTAGACCAAAGTTGTTGGAGCTCCCATTTCCTTCTCTAGCTTTTTTGTATAGTAGTACAAAAATGGGGGAAACTTAGTAAGCTTAGTATGAGCTGCCACTAAAACAATTCGTTTACATGGTTGTGTCAACTAATACTTTGCTATTTATATTTGAGGTAGCATAAAAACTGAACTGACACATATTTTATGAAAATGTGCTATTGTATTAGTGACATATTAGTAATTTTCTTTAATGTAGGCTTCTACATTTTGGTCTTTTTTGCTGTAATAAAAAGTGTAAGCTGTTAGGGTGTAATTCTCTCTTTCTTTGATATTTGCAGATGGCTTGTTCAATCAGTATATCAGTCAACAGGAATATAAGCCACGATGGAGTCAAATCATTCCCAAAAGTACCAAAGGTAAGTCCTACCTTCTAGGTTGTGGGTGCTTTTCCTTTAATGTTCCAGTTTCATGTATCCGAAGGTAGCTCAAGTTTCACTGTACCCTATTAACGAAAAGCAGGTGTTTAAAACAAGATATAGGTTCCTCAACTAGATGGCAGAGGAAGTTTACTATATTAAATTTTTCTTTTAAACCTTTTTGTTTTATTGCTGTAACAGAAGGTTGGGCATTTTTTACACAGAATACCATCATAAACTGCTTTTATAGAGACACTATAAAATTATAGGCTATTGTGTTGTAATCCCAAACGTGTCCCTGAAAAACCTTAAGTTCTGCAGAATTGCTCACAAAAGCTAATAGGGCTTATGAGAGAAGTAGAAATGGGACATACCATTCTAAATCTGTGGAACTTTATAATCAGATACTAATAATAAAAACTAATGATAAAAACTAATAATATAACCAGATACTAATAATAAAAAATAACAATTCTAATAAAAATAAATACTAGTACAGTTAAATATAGGCATTTATATTGAGCATCACAGTGATTTTGGAGCTTTAAACCCTGGGGCTCATGCTTCTTTCTTTGAGCTGTAGACCCTCAAGCTGAAGACCACCTCCTGTGGTCTTCATACATTGCTAAAGCCTTCATTTTAAGTGTGAGAAAGCTTTCCTCAAATAGTGTTAAACATTAATATACTGGAGAAAATTGCTTATGAACCTCCATGATTTCTGAATTATATAAGCATCATTTTCCTGCTTTATCAGTCATATATGAGGTAATTTTCTTCAGAAGTGCATGTTGTAGCAGACTATTATATTTGAAAACTAATGGATTAAATATATAAAAGGCAAACATACTGACAATCTGTTCTTTTTTTTAATGATCAAATATCTGTCTTCTTTATTTATTTATTTAAAATTTTTATTTTACTTATTTATTTTTGGCTGCGTTGGGTCTTGCTGCGCGCGGGCTTTCTGTAGTTATGGCAAGTGGGGGCTCCTCTTTGTTGCAGTGCACGGGCTTCTCATTGCGGTGGCTTCTCTCGTTGTGCAGCATGGGCTCTAGGTGCGCGGGCTTCAGTAGTTGCGGCGCATGGGCTCAGTAGTTGTGGCTTGCGGGCTCTAGAGTGCAGCTGGCTCAGCAGTTGTGGCACATGGGCTTAGTTGCTCTGCGGCATGTGGGATCTTCCCAGACCAGGGCTCGAACCCGTGTCGCCCGCATTGGCAGCTGGATTCTTAACCACTGCACCACAAGGGAAGTCCCTATTTTTTAAATTTATTTATTTTTTTTGGCTGCATTGGGTCTTCATTGCAGCACACAGGCTTTCTCTAGTTGCAGTGAGCAGGGGCTACTCTTCGTTGCAGTGCACGGGCTTCTCATTGCGGTAGCTTCTCGTTGCAGAGCATGGGCTCTAGGCGCTCAGGCTTCAGTAGTTGCAGCATGCGGGCCCTAGAGCACACAGGCTTCAGTAGTTGTGGCACACGGGCTTCAGTAGTTGTGGCGCACGGGCTTAGTTGCTCCGCGGCATGTGGGATCTTCCCAGACCAGGGATTGAACCTGTGTCCCCCTGTATTGGCAGGCGGATTCTTAACCACTGTGCCACCAGGGAATTCCCTCTTAATCTGTTCTTGAAAGTGGGAATACTGACTTTACTAATTGGGGGAAGAAGGAAAAAAAGGGTGAAACTTCAACAATAATGAGCTATAAATTCTAAACCTAGCTATTAAAAAGGAGAAAGAATTTGCAGGAAACTTCTGAATGATTAGTGCTTGAATATGGCTTCAGTTTTGCATCTTATTTATAATATACAAAAACTGATATTTCAGTCTTTTTCATAATACCCCTGTGGGATTAGTAAAAACTTGGATGTTCCCGGCACTTCCCTGGCAGTCCAGTGGTTAAGACTCTGGGTTCCCAGTGCAGGGGGCATGGGTTTGATCCCTGGCTGGGGAACTAAGATCCCGCATGCCACATGGCGTGGCCAAAAAATACATAAATAAAAAATAAAAATGCCTTTTACCTAAAAAACACAATTTAAAAAAAAATTGGATGTTCCCTATTTTACATAGGAGAAAGCTGATACAGGGAAAGTTATTACCTAAAGTAATGTATTTCAGTTAATGGGAGAGTTACAAAGAAAACCTCAGGTTTTCTGGTTTACATCAAGTAAGGCATTAGAATCCTATAACCTTTTGAACCATTGAAATTAAGTTATATATAAAAGATCTGATATAAAATAAGATAAATATAAGTTAAACAATAGTTTCTTTCTTCAGAGGTTTAAAGTTTTCACTGATTATATTTAAACCTGCCTATTAAGCTTTGTGATGTAAATAAGAATCAAAGGGAAGCAAATCTTACATTTTGTCAGACAGTACTACTCAAATAAAATAGCTGGTAGATTATGTGGGAGATGATTTTTGAAATATTGGCACAAAATTAATACAGTGATGAAATTATCATTAATGTAAAACTTGATAGCATCTTAGTTTTCAGTAGCTGGTTTTATGAACTTTAAAACTGCTCATTATACTAATAAACCATGCCTGGAGTTATAGACCTGTGATCTAGTTCTGTGATTGTTTTCATCTTCACTTTGTCACTTCACTAGTTTAGAGATTTTACGTTTTTGTGGAATATCCTGTGTCTTTGCTGATTTATGGCATTGGTCCTAAATAAGTTGAAAGTAGCTTCCAGTTGCATTAAGAGCCTGAAAGCAATTAGAAAAAAAGAGCAAGATAATTATTATAAACTTAGTTATGTCATATTATGTCTCTTACGAGTCCTCTTATTCTTAATATTGAAAGAATAAGTGTGTGTTATTCTCACTACTCATTACAGACTTATGAATGAAGTTACTCTGGATATGCAGTTGTTCTGTGGTATTTCTTTAAAGAAAATATTGTTTCTACTTCAGGTGATGGAGAAGATAACCGACCAGGAATGAGAGGAGGCCATCAGATGGTTATTGATGTTCAAACAGGTGAGGACTACTTGGAATGGAAAGCAAATTCTTTAAAAAAAATTATACATTTAAATATCAGGTACTCATAAATGTACTTCTTTCCATTCCTTACCAAGTTAAATGTCATTGGCCATAACCAAGTAGCAAAGAAAATAGCCATTATCTACAGGTAATAACCTAAACTAGGCAATGGCACGTCAGGGAGGGGAGGCTGCTGCACAAATGAAATTAGATAACCTAAAAGAAATGTAACGTGCAGCCCCTTAGAGCCGTGTGTGTGTGTGTGTGTGTGTGTGTGTGTGTGTGTGTGTGTAGTTTTATATGTGTTTGATTTCCATAGTATACTGTGGAGTATTTCTGGATTTTTAGTGCATTTATATTTTAATGCCGTAATATGGGAATTGTTGCAGTAAAAGAGAATTAAGATATATTTTAGAGGGAGAGAATATAAAATTAAGTAGCCTAAGTGTTGGTAGGTGCATAAATTGCTAAACACTGTCCACAAGCCTATAAATAATTTGTTTTAGTCTTCTTTTTAATTTTATTCTGCAACTTGATACTGAAAATTTTGCTTAGGTTTCTACAGCCTAGAACAGCTTAAATACCATTATATTTAGAGGTTAATGCTAAAATTATAATAGGTTTCAAACTACCGTCTTGAAAAGCAAATAATACCAAGAATTTTGTATAATTTTATTTTATTTGGTTTTAGAAAACTTTACCACATACAATGCCAGTATCCACCCAAATAATATTTTACTTTTTCCAAGTGTAATAAAAACTCTGTTCTATTATTGTATTATGCTGACAATAGTGCTTCAGGAATAAGGTTTTTTTGACTCATTATAATTACTAAGATTATTGCAGTGCAGATAATAATCATCTAGGCATTAATGTATTTTCACAAATGTTTTATAAGTAAAAGGAGGAATTATAATATTTACAATTAACTGCTAAATTTGTGTAGTAACCTATGAGTTTGTTTGGGAGTATTATTAGCGTCTCTTTGGAAAAGGTTCATTTTGAGGCATAGGAATTTGCTTTCCTTATCTTGGCCCCTCTTCCCAGACCCCTTCCTTCCCACAAAAATAGGCTTGACTCAGCTGTAGAGTCCTAAGCATCTTTTTTACTACCTGAGAGTTCAGTAAATACGCACATGCTTATTTCTCAAAGAACCAGATCTATACAGAAATTGGTTTTTTTAATCCAAAATTAAATACGGTATAAAAAAAGAGTTGAAAATTTGTGTTTAGATTGTCTACAGTAGCATTTCTCCTCTTTTGAACATACAGTGGAATTTATAATGCTGTTCTTCTTTTTCTCAGTCATGATGAAAATATTATTAAATTCTTTTTTTAATTGCTAATAAAATACTAAAAAAGAGTGTTGAAAAGCTACTTTAATTTTCTAGACAAAATGCTGTTTTCCTTAAATGCAAAAGTAATGTGGTTTACTTTAATATTTAAAGTTCACCTTATCAGGGAGCAGAAGGAATTTTCATAGTGCTTACTGTGTTGCTTATTATGGAATATGGACTGTATAAAATAGGTAAAAGTGTAAGAAAAGAGGAAGTTTTTCTCTTTTTTTGTAATCCATGATATTTGAGAATGGAAAATGAGAAGATTCAAGTGATAGGCAAATATCCTGACAGAACTTTGTGTGAGCAGAGTCATTGACGATTAAATGCTGACTTTTCAGGTCAGAGATCCTTTAAGTAAAATACAGCATATAGTGATAAAGGTCCACATATTTTTCTGTAATATCTTGGTTTTATGCATTAAGGGCAGGGTTTCAGCAGACTCAAGGTCCTTATCCCCATTCCCTTTAAAAAAATATTTCAAGGAGAGGAAAAGGGTTGTTTCAGTATTTACTTGGTTTGCTTTAGAAACAATAATTATAAGAAAGCAATGACTTAAAGTAAGTCATTGTAAATAAGTAAGAATGACTTATTATGGGCATGGGATATATTCCAGATGGAATCATTAAAGGCATAATCTCTCATAGTTTCTGAGGCTTTATTATAGGTTGACAAAGGTCTACAATGAAAAATTGATCAGTATCCATACTTCTGTATGAGCACTAGTTGATAAAAATGTAATAAAAGTACTTTGTGAATATATTTTTAAGCAAATATTTCTACTATAGGAAATTTAGGGACTTAGCCATCAATAGAGGAATTTTTATTTAGAGCCATTTTGTGTCTGTTTCAGTGCTTTTTTTCCACCCCCCCCAAACTTTCTGAATGCTGGGTCAAGCTTTATTTAGGTCCATGTGTGATGATTAAATGAGATTTTGAGCCTTTAACAGGAACCAAAAATTTAAAGTCTGATAAAACTAAATAATCATGATAGTTAATATAAAGTTGTCCATAACTCAAGTGAGCTTGATGGTCAATATGTTACCATTACCACTTATAGTGTGGAAACAGTACTGTGTGAACAGTGAAGTTGAAGGGGTTTAACCACATTCAGATGATCCTTTATATGAGTAATAGGGAGTATGGGTTATAGGGATGGTGTGTAAAACGTATTGGTATGGAATTCTTTATAAATATATATAAATGAACTGGTGATGCAATTAGGGTTGGGATCCAGATTGAGATAGAGGAGAAATGCAGCTTCTGAGGATTCAGGTGTCTGGAAGCGGAGAGAAGTGTAAGGAAAGATGCCCTAGGAGTCAACCAAGTCAGAAAAAGCTTTGAACTTTCATAAGACTCTAGAACAGTGGTTTAGGTTAAGTTTAAACACGTGTCTGGTTGTGAGGGTGGGTAATCCAGGAATCTGATATATCAAGAGAAAACAAAAGGAATTTTTAAAATGCCATTCAAAAGTCTAGTAACTGCCATACCCTGGCATTCCGACTCTTGTTTCAGTTAACCGTTGCTGTCTATATTCCTTGCTATCACCATGCTCTATCCTTTTTAGTATTTCCTTGTTTTCTTAGATGAGGCTTCATGAATGGGCTTTAAGGAGGCCCATGATACTCTTGAAATGGTATGTAATATTTTTGTCTGCCTTTGTGGAGTTTATTGGGAAGATTCATTACCTATATATTTTTTAAAGGGTTAAATATTTCTATTAAGTTTTGACATTACATGGTAAGTAAATACTGCTGGTATTCATATAAAATTTCAAATGAAATTCCTTGCTCTGTGTAAGTGGTATTCATTGTTGAAATAATAGTGTTTCCAAAGTAAACTCTTGCCCACCTTTCCTCTACTCTTGTTTTTTTCCCAGATTATTTGTTGCTAGATATAAGGTGGGTGAGGAAGAGAGTAAAGGTGATAAAGTCAGAGAGGTAGTGAGGGGCAGTTGTGTTGAGTTCTTTTGTAAGAACTTTAACCTTTACTCATAGTGAGATGATTAAAGGAAAATATTGTTGGGTTTTGAGAAATGTTACTGACTTTGCATTTT